>NC_142064.1:261877161-262488297 GCF_059756535.1 Pantherophis guttatus
GTCTCAGTTTGATCACTAGGCAGCTCCCCTCGTGCCAATATTGACCAAAATGTTTTCAGAAATGAAAAGAGGCCATGTGAAGGAGGGAGAAAGACACAAGGAACTGAATGATAAGATACAGGTCTTCACAGATGTGAGCATAAGCAATATTTACAGGTTTTCAGGGAAGAAAAAAAATCAGTTCAAGTTATACAGGCCGCAGAGGGTGAGGCTCCCAGGACCAATCCCAACTCTTACCGTAATGCACACGGGGACTGTAACATGCAAAGTTCATCCGTTTCTCTTCTGTGATTGCATCCTCCAGCGTACGCTTCAAACGTGGGCAGGCACCTGTTTGGTAGAAGAAATATAGTCTGATTCCTGGATACCCCTTTGATCAAAGGGGAGGGAATCTAGCACCGAACTCCAAGATCAGCAGTGGGTTGCTCCTGGTTCTGTCTGGTTCTTGCGAATCGGTAATAAAAGTGGCGGGAGGCTCCGCCCACCTGCCCGGACATCATAATGGACGATCTGCGCATGGGCAGAAGCTTCACGAGCGAAGCATGCGTGTGCGCGCACTCCCGTAGGAAACCAGTAGTAAAGGTAAGAAGAACCCACTCCTGTCCAAGATGGCTGAGAAACCAATCTAATTTCTTTAGATAGGAACATGGAAGTTTAGATAGATGTTTTAACGATTAAAGAATGGAGAAAGTGGACAGAACAACAGGACATTTGCATTGTTTTCACATCCTTAAAGACCCTTTTCAAACATGGTAGCTATGTTGGCATCAACCATCAGAAATGTTACACTAACTATTAAGCGTGGATACATGGAGCAAATACAGTGGCTATGGATATTTTAAGACCTGGGTGGCAGTTGTGATGCAGACATCTACCAGACCTTGGCTAGAGCATTTCCACCAATGCATAAACCAGGGGTGGGTTCTAATTTTTTTTTACTACCAGTTCTGTGGGCGTGGCTTATTTTGTGGGCATGGCTTGATGATCATGTGACAATTCTTTAGGATTTAGCAGAGGTACTGGTCTACCAGGCTTTTAACTGCTTGCAGAGCTGTACTGCTCTACTCATTTTGTTTTGGGAGGCACTGGTCTACCCATTTATTTTTGCAGGCACCGGTCTACTCATTTGTTTTCTTTTACCACTGATCAGCTGTAGGGCGGCCCTTTGAAGCCCCGCGGCAAGAGTTTAAACAGTTTTTTCCCCTCTAGCCGATAGCTGGGACTCAGGAGGCAGCAATAGATTGGGGGTGGGGCCAAATAAAAGGTAAGAATAATGCAGGGGTGGTGGAGGGGAGTGGGGGGAGGCAGAACCGGTTCGGTGATGTCATATTGTCACCGCTACCGGCTTGGCCGAACCGGGAAGAACCGGGAAGAACCCACCACTGGCATAAACCTATGATCAGGTTCCAAAAAACACACTTATTAAAGTTGTACAGCCACAGGGTTGGAGGACTGTACCATAAGAAGAACAGCCTCATTGCCGGGGTTGGCAATTACTAGAAAGGCTCAGTATTATTTTGATTCCTCCTTCCTCAGTTGTATTCCCAATAGTGCTTTTAAGTCACCCTGAAGAATGTATTCCTGATTGAAAGGAGAAGCATTCAGACAATCCTTGGTCCAGCTACCATGTGGTTCCAAGCAGAATGGGACAACTTGCCACAGTCAGCTTACTGTGGCCAACTCTCCATGGCCAATTCGCTGCGGCCAACTCAACACAGCCAAATCTCCATAGGACAACTCGCCACGGGCAACTCTCTGCGGGTCAATTCACCGCAATTGACAATTTATCAATTCAATTTAATTATTTAAAATAAAATAAAAACTTGTTTTAATTGTTGTCATTCAGATTTCATTCTGTCCTTCCTTTTTCATCCTTTCTTTAATGATTCCGCTCCAGCATTTCTTTGATATCAATGTAACTCTTGTCCCTCAGTAAATTAGCCATGGTGAATTGACTATGGTGAGTTGACCATAGTGAGATGGCCGCAACGAATTGTCATAGACCCTGTTCCAAGTGACAGCAGATCAGCTGCATTATTTTAAATAACCCTTGAAAACCACCTTTCTGGTTAATCATATGGAAGTAAACTTGGGTTGCATTTGTGTTTTGGCAGGAGGAGGGCATGTGCCTCTGAATTTAGAGATCTTAAAACCATTGATTTAAAGTCCAGGTAACTTTACCTTCCGCACACTGGCAGACATCATCTGAGCACAATGCGGACACGTACTGTGGCTTATTGGGAGCACCGTAGAAGATGCTGCAACGTTGATCTACAAGAGGGAGAGTGGACTAGTCAGAGGAACATAATGCATGTAGTCCTCAACTTACAACCACAATTGAGCCCAAAATTTGTTAAGTGAGTTTTGCTCCATTTTATGACTTTTCTTGCCGCATTCGTTAAGTGAATCACTGCAGTTGTTCAGTTAGTAACATGGTTGTTAAGCTTCCCCACTGACTTTAGAATAGAATAGAATAACAGAGTTGGAAGGGGCCTTGGAGGTCTTCTATCCCACCCCTGACCCACCGCTCAGACAGGAAACCTATAGCATTTCAGACAAATGGTTGTGTAATCTCTTCTTAAAAACTTCCAGTGTTGGAGCATTTACAACATCTGGAGGCAAGTTCTTCCACTGATTAATTGTTCTAACTGTCAGGAAATTTCTCCTTGGTTCTAGGTTGCTTCTCTCCTTGATGAGTTTCCATCTTATCCTGCTTTCAGGTGCTTTGGAGAATAGCTTGACTCCCTCTTCTTTGTGTGAACTCCTGAGATATCGGAACACTGCTATCATGTTACCCCTATGTCCTTCCTTTCATTAAACTTCTAGATATAGCAATAGCACTTAGACTTATATACTGCTTCATAGTGCTTTTAAAGCCATCTCTAAGTGGTTTACAAATGTCAGCATATTGCCCCCAACAATCTGGGTCCTCATTTTACCCATGCATGTGTTTTAACATTTTTAAAGTTTTTAATGTTTTTCTTTTTAACATTTTTTATGGGATTGTTCGATTTGTTTTATTCTTTGTCGTAAGCTGCCCAGAGTCCCTTGGGAGTTGGGCGGCATAGAAATGCGACAAAATAAATAAATAATAAATAAAATAAATCTCGGAAGAATGGAAGGCTGAGTCAGCCTTGAGCCTGGTGAGATTCGATCTGCTGAACTGCAGCTAGCAGTCAGCTGAAGTAGCCTGCAGTACTGCACTCTAACCACTGCGCCACCTTGGCTCTATATACATACCCAATTCCAGCAACCATTCTTTATATGTTTTAGCCTCCAGTCCCCTAATCATCTTTGTTGGTCTTCTCTGCACTCTTTCTAGAGTCTCAACATCTTTTTTACATGGTGGCGACCAAAACTGGATGCAGTATTCTAAGTGTGGCCTTACCAAGGCATTATAAAACAATATTAACACTTCAAGTGATCTTGATTCTATCCCTCTGTTTATGCAGCCTAGAACTGTATTGGCTTTAACAAACTAATATTGACTAATAATAAACTAATAAACTGTGTGACATGCTTAAGGACCCCAGTGATTCACTTAACAACTGTTGTAAAAACTGTTGTAAAATCAGATCTTGACTGACGACTGCCACGATTTATGACTGAAATTCTACTCCCAATTGTGGTTGTACATCGAGGACTGCCTGTACTACAAAATTAGCATACCTTTTGAAACAGTCTTTACAAATAATCAGTCATGTGTGTTCTGGAGACATCACAATGTGTCTGACACACCAGTTGTTCCCCACCAGAGACTGATTTTTTAAAAAAATGCATCACACCAGCTCCCACTCCCTCTCCTCAACTGTTGTTTGCCTTGACTTACCGGGTTCGTAGAAGTCATAGATGGTGGCGCTGGCTGGTTGTAGTTTTCCCACAGATACGATCTGTTTAGCCCTGAAAGCGATACACTCACGACCGGATTGTGGTGCCTGGAAACACAGAGAAATACTTCAACTTAAAACGTTATATTCTACCTTTCTTCTGTGATCTGGGATGCAATCCTCCATTCGGGGGCAAATCGGATGATCCATGTACAGGCAGTCCTTGACTTACAACAGTTCATTTAGTGACCATTCAAAGTTACAAACGGCACTGAAAAAAGTGACTTATGGCCGTTTTTCACACGTACGAGTGTATCCCCCATGGTCACATGATCAAAATTTGGACGCTTGGCAACTGGCTCATATTTATGACGGTTGCAGTGTCCGGGGGGTCATGTGATCCCTTTTTGCGACCTTCTGACAAGCAGAGTCAATAGGGAAGCCAGATTCACTTAAGTTAGTGTTACTAACTGAACAATTGCGGTGATTCACTTAACAACTGTGGCAAGAAAAATCATAAAATGGGGCAACGTCCACTTAACTGATGTTTCACTTAGCAACACACATTTTGGGCTCAATTGTGGTCGTAAGTCTACCTTGTAATATGCAGTTCAGCTCCCTTCAATGTGCTGAACTCCAGACGAGTTGGCTGTTAATTCTAGTCATTTCCAGACAGCATCAACAAGAACTGTGCTGGCTGAGGATGATGGGATGTATAGTCCAACATAAGGGGGGGGGCTGCTGCTTGGAGAAGGCAAATGAAGCCGGGCATCAATTCAGCACTTTAACAAACAATGGTTCGAGACAGTGAACCAAGATTAGCTTCTGAAAATGTCACAAGGATGATCAACATTAAGACTCCAGCCTTTGGAAGGAACTACATTGTCTAAAAAGGCAGCTATCCGTGGCTTACAGGTAGTCCTCAATTTACAACCACAATTGGAATAGAAGTTGCGTTGCTAAACCATGCAGCCATTAAGTGAGTCGTTAGCTGCAGTTGTTAAGCGAATTGTGGTAGTTATATGAATCTGGCTTCCCCTATTGACTTTTCTTGTTAGAAGCCCCCCCCCTCCCGCCCCCGCTGGGAAGGTCACAAATGACAATTATGGATGCCGTAATCATCCTAAATACATGGTTGCAGTGGTGGAATTCAAATTTTTTTACTACCAGTTCTGTGGCGTAGTGTGGCTTGGTGGGCATGGCAGGGGAAGGATACTGCAAAATCTCCATTCCCACCCCACTCCAGAGGAAGGATACTGCAAAATCTCCATTCCCACCCCACTCCAGGGGAAGGATACTGTAAAATCCACATTTCCTCACGATCAGCCGGAACTCGGGAGGCAGAGAATAGATGGGAGCGGGGCCAGTCAGAGGTGGCATTTACTGGTTCTCTGAACTACTCAAAATTTCCGCTACCAGTTCTTCAGAACTGGTCAGAACCTGCTGAATACCACCTCTGATTCTACTCTACTCTACTCTACTCTACTCCTGTTCCTATTCCTGCTGAGTGCCAAAGAATTGAGGCCTTTGAACTATGGTGCTGGAGAAGACTCCTCCGAATCCCTTGGACTGCAAGGTGATCAAACCGTTCACTCCTAGAGGAGATCAACCGTGACTGCTCTTTAGAAGGCCGGATCCTGAAGATCAAATTCAAATCCTTTGGCCACCTAATGAGAAGGAAGGACTCACTGGAGAAGAGCCTAATGCTGGGAATAATTGAGGGCAAAAGGAGAAGGGGACAGCAGAGAACGAGGTGGCTGGATGGAGTCACTGAAGCAGTCGGCATGAGCTTAAATGGACTCCAGAGGATGGTGGAGGACAGGAAGACCTGGAGGAATGTTGTCCACGGGGTCGCTATGGGTCGGACACAACTTCGCTGTGGCATACGTAGCCATGCCTCTGCCCAGCAACACAGAAGTGTTGCCTATTGGCTGTGAAGTGACAGCTTGGCTGGCGGGAGAAATGAGTGCGTGTGATTGGCCACCTGTTTGACAGCTGCTGTATAAATAGCAGCCTTGACAGAAATTGTTGCTTGGTTCATTCGTTTCTACTCTAATGGGTATTTGCTGTTGTTATGGCCTGAGGCCTTGCCTAATAAAGGACATTGTTATTTAATACTGTCTCGCCTCTTCTCACCTCGCTTCAAACAAAGCACTGGCGACGGAGGATGGGATTTTGAGGAGACAGTAGAGCACTGGCGAAGCAGTAGAGTTATCACACTCCCTGCCTTTGTTATATTCATCAAGAATGTCTACCCAGGCAAACTTCGCTCCATATGAACCAGCCTCCGAGACGTGGGACGCCTATGTAGAACGTTTTGACTGTTTCCTCCAGGCCAATGATTTTACCGAACTGTCCAGCGACAGGAAACGTGCCCATTTCCTGAATGCATGTGGCCCACAAATTTTCGCGACAGCCAGGGCTCTGATGGCTCCTCAACCTGTCTCTACAGTGCCCTGGGCCACTCTGATGGGCAAACTAAAGGCACACTATGCGCCTGCTTCCTCTCGCATGTCCCGGCGATTTACATTCCGCCAGAGGGTCCAGAAGGAAGGGGAGTCCATTAACTCTTACATGGCTTCCCTCAGGGCCGCTGCAATAGATTGTGAGTTCCCAAACCTAGATGACTCCCTCCTTGAGCAGCTGGTGTGTGGTGTGAGGGACACGAGACTACAGCGTCGCCTTTTAGCAAAAAATGACATCTGCCTCCAATCCGCTTTGGATGAGGCGTGCGCATATGAGATGTCAGAAAAATCTGCGGCTGAGATGCACAGGGCTCCGTCCGCGCTTGCAACTGCCCGGTCAGTTCACCATGATGATGTCTTTTCTGATGACCTCACAGACGAGGAAGATGACGCGAGTCGCCTCAAATCATCCCCAACAAGCAAACGGCAAACAGAACGAAAACCACAACGAGCACCTTGCCTCGGCTGCGGCGAAAACCATCCTCGCTCATTGTGCCGTTTTAAGACCGCAGTCTGCCGACGATGTGGCAAAAGGGGTCACCTGGCTAAAGTCTGTCGCTGGAGAAATGAGGGCGTGTGATTGGCCACCTGTTTGACAGCTGCTGTATAAATAGCAGCCTTGACAGAAATTGTTGCCTGGTTCATTTGTTCCTACTGTAATGGGTGTTTGCTGTTGTTATGGCCTGAGGCCTTGCCTAATAAAGGACATTGTTATTTAATACTGTCTCGCCTCTTCTCACCTCGCTTCAAACAAAGCATTTGCAACTAACAACAAACCCTATGCCTTGCCTTCTCCAACCACCCCTCTGAATATATTGTTTTGTAGAAAATCCTCTCACCTGGTCAAAATACAGGAGCAGCCGTTGTCCTTGAATCTCCCAGTGGTTGATGTATTGGTCAGGAACCTCTTGCAGCTGCAGAGATGGGAGGGAGGGAAAAGCCATAAGGAATAGATCAAGCAAGCAGATCTCCCAAACCGATTGGTCTTGCGGTTGATTAATGTTTTCCTGCCAGCTATCAACACTGGGAAAGCAGGAGGGTGCCAAGAGCAGATGGTGTAACCAACAGGTTTACTTAACAGGCCCTGGTGGCCTGAAATCCAGGCATTGCTCTCCAATGAAGAGCCAGAAGAGAGGTGACTGAAGCAGGATAGTGATATTTTCCACCTTATTCCAACACCAAGACGATAGGCAAAGATGTAACATCAGTTTAACTCAGGCGTCTCCCAACTTGGCAACTTTAAGAATTGTGGAGTTCAACTCCCAGAATTCCCCAGCCAGAATATGTGGCTGAGGAATTCTGGGAGTTGAAATCCACAAGTCTTTAAATTGTCAAGTTTGGAAAGGCCTGGTTTAATTTTCTGCCAAGCTCAACGGTGGATAGAAAACAGTAAGACACGGAGAAGCCCTGTTTTCTCAGTGTTTCCACCTCCAGTCTCTGTTTCACCCATCTAAATGGGGACATGTTGGGGACATCCAGATCCAAGAGTTTCTGCCACGGAGGTAGATATGACTAACCACACTTTCCCAGTATTAAGAGCTGTGGTGGCACAGCAGTTAGAATGCAGTATTGCAGGCTAACTCTGCTCACATTGCCAGGAGTTCGATTCCTTCAATCCTGACTGGCTCAAGGTTGACTCAGCCTTCTCTCCTTCCGAGGTGGGTAAAATGAGGACCCAGGTTGTTGGGGGCAAGAGGCTGACTCTATAAACCACTTATATACCGCTTATATAGACTTATATAGACTTATAGACTTATATAGACTTATATAGTCTATATAAGCGGTTATATAGACTATAACCGCTTATATAGATTTATATACCACTTGTGAAGTGGTATATAAGTCTACATGCTATTGCTATTAAAAGCTGTGGCGGCACGGTGGTTAGAAGGCAGTATTGCAGGCTAATTCTGCCGACTGCCAGCAGTTCGATCCTGACTGGCTCAAGGTTGACTCAACGTTCGATCCTTCCAAAGTCAGTAAAATAAAGATGCAGACTGTTGGGGGCAATATGCTGATTCTATAAACCGCTTAGAGACGGCTGTAAAGCACTGTGAAGTGGTATATAAGTCTAAGTGCTATTGCTATTAAAGAGAAGTACAACGCTTTGTCAAGAGCTACCTGAGCAAGGTCCACCTCATCAGGCTGAAAGCCACTCAACAGGGTGATGTCAACAATGACCATGCCAGAAACACGGGCCCCCCGTTGTCTCCTGTGGAGAAAGATTAAGAGAGAAAGGTTGAGAGGTGGGAGAGATTGTTTAACGCCTTTAGTTTGATTTAGTTGACCTCTGTGGTTCAATAGAAACATAAGACGATGACATTGGGTGAACTGGATCACATAATGTTGATACAGGTAGTCCTTGAGTTACAACCACAACCATGTGTGTCAGACTCAATTGCATCATGTGATGTGTCGTGATGTTTTTTTGCCTTTGTGGAGCCGAGGTGGGCGTGGCCTGCGTATGACACATCCGGCCTGCAGGCCGCCAGTCTGACAGGCCTGACCACAATGGAGGCCAACCATGCTTCCATTCTTAAGCAAGACAAACATTAAGTGTGTTGTACCCCATTTTATGACCATTGGCCACTGTCGTTAAGTGAATCACTGCTGTTCTGAAGTGAATTGTGTGGTTGTTAAGCGACTCTGGCTTCCCTCGTTGATTTTGCTTATCAAAAGCTGGCTGGGAAGGTTACAAATGGTGGCCACGTACAGTGCAACAATCATAAATATGCACCGGTTGCCAAGCAACCAAATTTTGATCACGTGACCACGGGGAAGCTGTAATGGTCGTTCAGTCTGAAAACTGGTACTTAGTCACTTTTTTCAGGGCCAGCATGAACTGTTGTAAATTGAGGACTACCTGTACAGAGCATCATAATATATCCCCACCACCACCTCAGGCAGGGTTAGATATTGTACAGGTAGTCCTTGTCTTACAACCATTCATTTGGTGACTGTTCAAAGTTACAGCGGCCCTGAAAAAAAGTGACGGATGACCATTTTTCACACTGACGACTATGTTCGGATGCTTGGCAACTGACCCACGTTTAGGATGGTTGCAGCATCCTGCGGTCAAGCAACCATCATTTTGCGACCATCTGACAAGCAAAGTCAATTGAGAAACCAGATTCATTTAACAAAAGTGTTGTTAACAAGTGTAGTGATTCACAACAAGTGTGGCAAAAAAAGTCGTAAAATGGGGCAAAACTCGCGTAATGTCTCACTCAGCAACATAAATCTTGGGCTCAGTTGTGGTTGTAAGCCGAGGACTACTTGTAGTTCTGAAGACATATGATCATGTGGTGGAAGGTATTATATTGGATTCCCTGGGGGGCGGGTTTATATATTTAAATTTATTCATTTAAAATATTTATATAGCAGTGCATCTTAATCAACTCTAGGAGGCTCAGATATTACAGTTACAGGTAGCCCTTGACTTACAACCAGTAGTGAAATCCAATTTTTTTTACTACCGGTTCTGTGGGCGTGGCTTGGTGGGCGTGGCAGGGGAAGGATACTGCAAAATCCTTATTCCCACCCCACTCCAGGGGAAGGATATTGCAAAATCTCCATTCCCACCCTACTCTAGGGCCAGCCAGAGGTGGTATTTGCCGGTTGTCAGAACTACGCAAAATTTCCACTACCGGTTCTCCAGAACCTGTCAGAACCTGCTGGATTTCACCCCTGCTTACAACCGCAACTGAGCCCAACTTTTTTCTTTCTAAGTGAGACATTTGTTAAGTGAGTTTTGCCCCATTTTACGACTTTTCTTGCTACAGTTGTTAAGTGAATCACTGCAGTTGTTAATGTTAGTAACACGGTTGCTAAATGAATCTGGCTTCCCCATTGACTTTGTTTGTTAGAAGGTCGCAAAAGATGATCACATGAATCCAGGACACTACAATAGTGATAAATGTGAGTCAATGGTCAATGTCTGAATTTTATTCACATGACGATGGGGATGCTACAATGGTTATAAGTGTGAAAAACAGTCGTAAGTCACTATTGTCAGTGCCATTGTAATTTTGAATGGTCACTAAATGAACTATTGGGAGTCAATGACTACCTGTATTTGTAAAAATAAAAAAAGTGGGATATAAATAAACAAACAAACAAACAAATAAATCTGTGAAAATAAATAAATAATAAATAAATAAATATTAAATCTGTCAAAATAAATAAAAAAATAATAAACCAGTCAAAATAAATAAACAAAGAAATAAATAAACCGGTTAAAATAAATAAAAATAATAATAAATAAACCAGTCAAAATAAATAAATAAATAAACATAATAATAAATAAACCAGTCAAAATAAATAAATAATTTTTTTTTAAAAACACCAGTCAAAATAAATAAATAAATAAATAAATTTATTTATTTATTAATTCAACATATATATATATATATACCGCCCTTCTCCCCAGGGGGACTCAGGGCGGTGGACAGCCAAACTTAAAACACATATAGTACAAAAGTTAAGAAAAAACTAAAATAAATTAAATCATCAGCATTTCCAATTTAAAATCCCAGATCTGCAAAATCGAAAAGTTCTCAATTTAAAACCCAGAATCAATAAAATCGAAAATTTAAGAACCCCATTAAAACCATTTTAAGCTAGGCCAGCTTGTTGGAATTAATAAGTCTTCAGGGCCTTTCGGAAAGCGCGGAAGTCCGGGATCAGTCGTATTCCAGGAGGTAGCTCATTCCACAGGTTGGTATGATAAATGATAAATAAGCCAGTCAAAATTTTAAAAAATGAACAAACTTGTCAAAATAAATAAATGAACAAACCCGTCAAAACAAACAGATAAAATAAAAAATAAACCAGTCAAAATAAACATAATAATAAATAAACCGGTCAAAATAAATAAATAAATAAATAAATGAACCAGTCAAAATAAATAAATAAATAAATAAATAAATGATAAATAAACCAGTCAAAATAAAAAAAAAATGAACAAACTTGTCATAATAAATAAATGAACAAACCCGTCAAAACAAACAAATAAAATTACAAATAAACCAGTCTAAATAAATAAATAAAATAAAAACTAAACCAGTCGAAATAAATAAATGAAATGAAAAATAAACCAAAGTAAAATAAATAAATAAATAAATAAATAACATGGGAAGTAGCCCATTGCTTATTGCCAGCCCACTCTTAACAATTCTTTTGGTCCCCCTCCCAACTTACCAGAAGCAGACTTCGTAGGTGACATCATGTTTTGACTGTTCGGTGTCTTTGGTCTCCCTCCTTCGGCGCTGCCGGGCATCAAATAACTCAATCTGTGACAATGGCTGGCTAGCAGGTGGTGATGTGGGTGGAAGATCGTCTTCATATTCATAATAGTAATCTTCCATTTCAGCTGCAGTAAGAAAACACAGGCAAATCTTAACAAGGATCTACGCAGAGCAAAGACCATTGGCATTGTGAGGTGTGGAACATATTTGCTTTTTGTATAGGTGCACTGAATATGAAGTGTGCCTCATAGGAAGAACAGTTGCATGAACTGGGTATGTCTCAGGGGTGAAATGCTCCCGGTTTGGACCAGATTGCCTGATCCGGTAGCAATGGAGGCAGGTGGTTCGGAGAACCGGTAGCAAAAATCCCTGCCCCACCCCCATGCCCAGCTGAGCTGCACAATCATCAGAGGCTTTTTCTTTTAATTTTTAAAAACATATTTTCTACAACCTCTTGGGCCAAAAAAATGCTTTTAAAAGTAAAAAAAAAAAGCCTCTGATGATCGCGCGGCTCAGCTGGGATCGTCAAAGGGATCGTCAGCTGATGATCCCAGCTGAGTTGCCTGATCATTAGAGGCTTTTTTTCTTTTAAATGCCTCTGACGATCCAAGCTGAGTTGCCTGATTGGCAGAGGTTTTTTTCTTTTAAAAGCCTCTGACGATGCAAGCTGAGTTGCCTGATTGGCAGAGGCTTTTTTCTTTTAAATGCCTCTGACGATCCAAGCTGAGTTGCCTGATCGGCAGAGGCTTTTAAAAGGAAAAAAAAACCCCTCTGCTGATCAGGCAACTCAGCTGAGATCGACAGAGCCTTTTGAAAGCATTTTTTTACAACCTCTTCGCCAAAGAGGTTGTAAAAAAAATGGTTTTAAAAGAAAAAAAAATGGCCACGCCTACCCAGTCACAATACCGCCCCCACCAAGCCACGCCCACAGAACCAGTAGTAACAAATTTTAGATTTCGCCACTGGTATGTCTAGTTTAACAAAAAGAAGGACTAGGGGTGCTCAAAGGTGCTTTTTCAAGAGGCAACTGGACTTTCTGGGTTTTCTTCGAAGACGTTTCGCTTCTCATCCAAGAAGCTTCTCCAGCTCTGAAGAATGAATCAGTGAAGAAGAAGCTTCTTGGATGAGAAGCGAAACGTCTTCGAAGAAAAACCAGAAAGTCCAGTTGTCTCTTGAAAAAACACCTTTGGGACAACCATGATCTGGATGGCTGAGAATCTCCGTAGACAAGGAGTAGGGGTGACACGATAGCAGTGTTCCAATATCTTAGGGGCTGCCACAAAGAAGAAGTTGGCAAACTATTCTCCAAAGTCCCTGAAGGCAGGACCAAAAGCAATGGATGGAAACTAATCAAGGAGAGAAGCAACCTAGAACTAAGGAGAAATTTCCCGACAGAACAATCAACTAGTGGTACGGCTTGTCTTCAGAAGTTGCGGTTGCTCCAACATTGGAGGCTTATTTGCTTTTTGCCTAAACAGCTCAACATTTAAACTATGTTCTACCACTTTGTGTAAAACTAGCCAACCATAAACCAATCTTGTTTAAACCATAAATGATTCTTCCCAAACAGCAGTCACAGTATATATTGTAACAAGCTAACCTATGAAGGCTAACCCCAAACTAAGAGAGGAAAGGAGTAACAAAGCTCTCAAATTTGCATCTCTGTTCATGGACTTTATTTATTTTTATTTACTTACTACATTCATAAGCCACCTATCCAGTGCTGGGTTTCAATTTTTTTTACTACCGGTTCTGTGGGCATTGCTTGGTGGGTGTGGCATGGCTTGGTGGGTGTAGCACCTCACTCCAGGGGAAGGATACTGTAAAAACTCCATTCCCTTCCCAATCCAGGGGGAGGTTGCTGCAAAATCCCCATTTCCTTCCGATCAACTGGGACTTGGGAGGCAGAGAATAGATGGGGGTGGGGCCAGTCAGAATTTTTACTACCGATTTTCCGAACTACTCAAAATTTCTGTTACCGGTTCTCCAGAACTGGTCAGAACCTGCTGAAACCCGCCTCTGCACCCATCTCCCTCTACAAGGCAGTTCACATTAAGCAACAGTCTGCGATGTGTTGGCCCAGCTATGTTGTTTTTTAGTAATCACAAAGCAGAAAAAGAGGGGGGAACCACCAATCAATTTTATATATATATAAATGTATCCTCCCTGTAAAGGTACAGCATTTGTATGCTGAGGATGGATAGATGAGGGTGTGGCTAACTGATGAGGACTAATAAGTCTGAAATAGATCTATCTTAGTCTCCTTAGTCTCCCAATGGGCAGCAGGGTGCTTGCTGGCTGCCAGAAAAAGTCTAGAAACTAGTGGATTGTGATTTCACTGAACTAGGGCTGCATAAAAATCTTATATATGACGAGGTCCCACTCGTCATCTTCAGGCTGGTGTCTTCAGCTTCGTGCTTGGTATATATAAATAAATCCGCAGTCCCCAATCCCTGACGTACTATTTCGGCGAACAGAGCCGCTCACGGTCACTTCTAGCCCAAGAGTTTGACAGGTGTTGTTCTGGACAGCCAAAACATGAAACTGCTTGAGAACCTGGAAGGATAAAGAAGAGAAGATAAGATTTCCCTCTCCTGAGTGATGCTGTTAAGTTGTGCTAAACGAATGTTTTTCAACCTTGCCAACTTCCCCATCAGAGGTGGTATTCAGCCGGTTCAGACTGGTTCACCCGAACTGGTAGCGGAAATCGCAGGTGGGCCAGTCTACCCACCCCAGCTCTATGCCATCCTATTTAGGCACGTTTTTTAGCCATGTGCATGTGTGTAAGCTGCACGCACGAGCAAGGCGCATGCACGGAAGGCCACGCACAGGCATGGACGTGCGCACACTCACATTTGCAAACTGGTAGGGAAGGTAAGTGAATACCACCCCTGTTCCCCATGGCTGGCTGGGGAATTCTGGGAGTTGAAGTCCACCTATTCTAAAGTTGCCAAGGTTGAGAAGCAATGTGCTCTAGCAGGGAAGGGGAAACAACTTATGGTTTTAGTTATTCCAAAAGAGGACCACACATACTAATCCCACCGCCTCCTTAACTGCTCGGGAATCTAGGTTTCCAACTGTGAGCCACCAGTTTCCTGATGTTTGGGTTCTCTGCTGAGGAGAGTTGTGGATTTCTCCTTCAGATTTAACAGATTAACAGAGTTGGAAGGGACCTTATGGGTCAGTGATGGCTAACTTTTGCCATCGCGTGCCAAAAGCAGGGGGAGCGCAGGGGGGTCACGTGTGCGTGTGCCCACACCCATAATTCTATGCGTCCTGCCCCCGCGCATGTGTGCACGACCCCCCGTGCTCCCCCCGCTTTTGGCACGCGATGGCACAGTGGGCCCGGTAGGCCCGTTTTTCGCCCTCCCCAGGCTCCAGAGCCTTTCTTCCGGAAGTTGGCAAACGGGCCATTTCCAGCCTCCGGAGGGCCTTGGCGGGGGGGAGGCCATTTTCGCCCTCCTCAGGCTCCTAGAAAGGCTCTGGAGCCTGGGGAGAGAGAAAAACAGGCCTTCCTCACACACACACACACACACACACACACACCAGGTCCTCCGGAGGCAGGAAACTACTCCGAAGGCCCGAAAATCAGTTGGCCAGTGCGCACATGCACACTGGAGCTGAGCTCGCATGCCCACTGATATGGCTCTGCGTGCCACCTGTGGCAAGCGTGCCATAGGTTCGCCATCACGGTTATAGGTCATCTAGTCCAAGCCCCCGCTCAAGCAGGAGACCCCACACCATTTCTGACAAATGGCAGTCCAATCTTTTCTTGAAAGTCTCAAGTGGTGAAGCTCCCACAACTTCCAAAGGCAAAGCTGTTCCATTGGTTGATTGTTCTCACTGTCAGAAAGTTCCTCTTCATTTCTAGGTTGAATCTCTCCTTGGTCAGTTTCCATCCATTATTCCTTGTCTGGCCTTCAGGTGCTTTGGAAAACGTTAGCTTTACCCCACTCCTCTCTGTAGCAGCCCCTCAAGTATTGGAACACTGCTATCCTGTGTTATCACTATCAATGTCCATCTGTGGTGGCACCATTTGTACTGCGACCTTTTGGAAACTCTTCCATTAGGACTGGAGATGCATCCAAAATGCAGGAAAACCAAACATCAATCCCATCAAGGGTTGGAAACATTCCTTCTGCTCTCCCACAACTACTGATTCACACATATTAAGAACCCTTCTGTCTTCACAAGATGCACAGCCAGCAGAAATGCAACAGATGCAGACTTTCCTGTTACTCTGAGGAAAAAATCATCTGGTAGAATCTAAGTTAAAGGGGACCTAGAAGCTGAAGTATCATTCTTAGCAGTTGGATTCCTACTCTTTAGCTATCTCTTTTTCTGCCTTACCCTGGACTCAGTTTCTGCCAATCAAAAAGTGCCAGCTGTAGTTATATAGACCATTTAATTGTTTATGGAGATTCTCAGCCATCCAGGTCAAGGTTGTCCCAAAAAAACTTTTTTTAAAAGGCAACTGGGCTTTCTTGTTTTTCCTTGAAGACATTTTGCTTCTCATCCAAGAAGCTTCTTCAGTTCTGATTGAATGATGGGAGGATGGAAGGATTTATATTCTTCATGGGGGCACAGTTGAACCTCCAAGTGGCCTCAAAGACTGTCAGAAAAAGTGCTAATGACCCGTTGACTGCAAGGAAATATAAATCCTGTTGCGATCCCGTTGTGAACCGGTAGTAAAAGTAAGTAGAACCCACCCCTGGTCACTAAATGAATTGTTATAAGTCAAGGACTACCCTACCTACTTTTCAGCCCTGCTGTGAGGCTAAGAGAAAAGGCCCATTACATCAGCCTCCCATCATAGTAAAAACCGTAATAGTCATCACTCAATATTAATTATAATAGCAGCATGAAAGTACTTACAGTCAGTGTCCCTTTCCCTTTTCCTTCCACTTTTACATCAATGTCGTTTCCCAAAGAAAACTGAAGGGAAAAAAAAACCCTAGAATTACGTTGTAGAATAACAAGAAAAAAAGAGCAATCTAACTCTTCGACAAAATCATACGCTGTACATATACATTTCCTTGAAAACACATAAATACAAAAGATAGTTTGAAACCTAATTGCAAAAGATGTTCCCCTTTTATACACAGACACAAAATTGCAACATCTGCCATTTGAATGTTGCTATCCATATCATTTAAATCGGTAGTTTGTCAAAATTGGCAACAGAATAAGAGTTGGAAGGGACCTTGGACAGCAGAAAGGTCTGGAAAGGATGGGTTTATATCCCCATCTGCATATTCCATTCCTCATCACATAAAGAGCCATGTCAACATGGGTACCTGAAGCTCTTCCTGGATTGGATCATTGGATCTTCCGAAGGAAATCTTAGTAGGCAAGTGTTTTCCAGGGATTGTAAGAGAAACTGATAGCTCATTCCCTTCTTCTTTGAAAGTGCTGATCCAGTAAGAGGAAAGGGCTTCCAAAGCCACCACTGTGTCCTGGGAAGAGAAGCCACCATAGAAATCAGAACTCAAGCCCTCGTCACCTCCCGTCTCGACTACTGTAATGCTCTCTACATGGGGCTCCCCTTGAAGAGCACTCGGAGGCTCCAACTGGTCCAGAATGCGGCCGCGTGGGTGATTATGGGAGCAGTACGGCGCACCCATGTAACACCTCTCCTGCGCGAGCTGCACTGGTTCCCAGTGGTTTTCCGGGTGCGATTCAAGGTGTTGGTTACCATCTTTAAAGCGCTCCATGGCTTAGGACCTGGGTACTTACGAGATCGCCTTCTGCTACCGATAGCCTCCCACCGGTCAATACGCTCCCACAGAGAGGGACTCCTCAGGGTGCTGTCGGTCAAACAATGTTGACTGGGGACCCCCAGGGGGAGAGCCTTCTCTGTGGGGGCACCTGCCCTCTGGAATGAATTGCACCTGGAGATACGGATGATCCCTGACCTACGCGCCTTTCGCCGTGCCCTCAAGACGTTATTGTTCCAACAAGCTGGGCTGGGCTGGCCTAAACATGAATTTTAATGGTTGTTTTAGTTTTTTTTAATAATATCGGGGCCAAATTATTTAATATATTTTTTTCATTGCTTTTAAATTTTTTGTATATGTGTGTTTTAGTGTTGGCTCTGCACTGCCCTGAGTCCTTTGGGAGAAGGGCAGTATAAAAATTTAAATAATAATAATAATAATTAACTCTGGCATGATTTTGGGAAATCCACATAAGAAAACACACAATCTCCTACCATTAACTTTGACACCTTGAGGTGTCAAACTCAAGGCCCGCGGGCCAGATCTGGCCTACGGGGTGCTTAAATCCGTTCCGCGGGGCCGCCCTGGAAATAGCAAAGGACCAGCCCATGGTGCCTTTGCCAGCAAAAGGAGGCTATCCCAGCCGAAAACAGAGCCTGGGGTGGCTGCCTGGGCCACCGCAGGTGCCCCAGACATGAGTGACATCAACCTGGCCATGCCCCCCCCGCCCCCTGAGGTCAAACACAACTCTGATAGGTCCCTCAATGAAATTGAGTTTGACACCCCTGTTCTAGGTCATCCATATTTTGTGAGGCCCACGTTCACCGTATCTCACTTTTTGTATCCTTCTGCAAATTCCTAAAGACTTGTATGCATTTGTGAACCTACCAAAATCCACGGGTCTTTTAAATGCTCAGAATTCATGTCCTTTTTAGACTTAGACTAACTTTATTGTCACTTTGAAGGTGACAACTAATCGGCATACATTAAAATGAAATTTCGTTGCATACTGTTAGGATATGGTTTGAGCCTAACAAGTTGTCCAGGCAATATATGTGTTCTGTGTCTTTAATATGAATATGTATTGTGTGACTTTAAGGCTTTACTGCTGAATCATTATAATGCTGAGTCATGCTGTAATGAGATAATCATTGGTTGTGAACATATTTAAGCAAGGTACTGTAACGTGTTCAGTTTGATGATATGCTGAAGCTGATATGATATGCTAGCATTGTGTGGAGCTGATGATATGCTACCATTGAGAGGAGTTGCTATCTGCTAATCATGGTTTGATGGATCTGCTACCATCGTGGTTTGTGAACCAGAGTGAGTTTGTTATTCTAACCAACTAATGTTTGTTTGGTAAGAAGATATCTGTAACTACTAGACTGATTTAACTGACAAAGACCTGGAATTTGTTTAAAGACTATGAGATTGTTTTTCTACTATAAAGTAAGCTTTTGATAAACCAGTTTGCATATCTCTTATTCATCGCTCTCAGCAACGTTTCCTTGTGCATTTACTCTGCTGGTTGGTAACACAACACCAATATCCTTAACACATATAGCTCTCAAAGAGTCTCCACCTCCAATATACACTACATAAATATGACAAGATAGATAGATAGATAGATAGATAGATAGATAGATAGATAGATAGAGATAGATAGATAGATAGATAGATAGATAGATAGATAGATAGATAGATACAAAATTATGCATATACCCGCATATGACACAGAGAAACGACACAGTCTAGTTCGGATGTATACAAGTACATGGCGAGAAAAACGAAACTTGCATGTTTACCAGACGGATGGCATAGGGAACAAAGCTGTTACAGAATCTGGTAATCCTGCTAGAAACACTTCGAAACCTCCTCCCAGAGGGAAGCAACGGGGACCAGATAGTGAAGAGGGTGTGTGGGGTCTCTAACAATGCTTCGAGCTCTAAGCACATAGCGCTTATAAGCAGTGTCCTGAATGGGGAGGGAGAAGGAAGAGTGCAGCATCCAGAATTTAGAATAGAATAGCAGAGTTGGAAAGGACCTTGGAGATCTTCTAGTCCCAACTCCCTGCTCAGGCAGGAAATCCTATACCATTTCATACAAATGGCTGTCCAGCCTTTTCTTAAAAACCTCCAGTGATGGAGCACCCACAATTTCTGGAGGCAAGTCGTTCCACTGGTTAGTTGTTCTAATTGTCAGGAAATTCCTCCTAAGTTCAGCCAGTACCTGTGTCGATCTGAATCCTCCTCCGTAGTTCCTCTGCTCGGTCAGCCACTCAGCCACCTTGGCAGCTCTTTCAGCATCATTTTGCTTCACTAAGTAGAGAAGGGCGTAGCTTGTGGCCTCCACTGAGATAGCTGAAGGCACCCTCGTACGATGGTCCTCACCGGCTAACCAGAATATCATGGTGCTGTCTGGAGGGCCAAGAACGAGAGAACAGAATTTAAGGCCAAAGCAGAAGTGATGCTTAAATTTGTGCTTTTGATTGATTGATTGATTGATTGATTGATTGACTGACTGACTGACTCCCTCCCTCTCTCCATTCCATTCCATTCCATTCTATTCCTCCCTCCATTCCCCTTCCTTCCTTCCTTCCTTCCTTCCTTCCTTCCTTCCTTCCTTCCTTCCTTCCTTCCCATCCCATCCCATCCCATCCCATCCCATGACACTCCATTTCCATCCCATCCCATCCCATCCCATCCCATCCCATCCCATCCCACTTCATTTCCATTCCATTCCATTCCATTCCATTCCATTCCATTCCATTCCATTCCATTCCTTCCTTCCTCTCTCCATTCCATCCCATCTCACTCCACTCCACTCCACTCCACTCCACTCCACTCCCATTTCCATTTCCATTTCCATTTCCATTTCCATTTCCATTCCCATTCCATACAGGTATTAAACAATTCAGTGGTTCATAGAACCAATCAAACTAGAGTTCTCACATGAAACACAAATACTGTATCCATTAACCAGATTCAAATGACAGATAGCCCTCAGCTTCTGACCACAATTGAACCCCAAATTTATGTGGCGTGCTTTGGTCCATGGGGTTGCGAAGAGTCAGATACAAGTTAGTGACTGAAAAACAATACACATATTTACATATACATACCCGTGTTTTCCCGAAAATAAGACCCTGTCTTATATTTTTTGAACCCCAAAATAAGTGCTTCGCCTTATTTTTGGGGATGTCTTATTATTTTGGAGCACATAGAGCAAGACGGGGCTCCTCTTGCCATCTTACCTGATTTCCAGCTCTGTCTCCCTAAACCTAACCAGAGGAAATGGCAGTGCATGCATTTAAATATTTTTTCGGGGCAGGCTTATTTTTGGGATGGGCTTATTTTCAGGGGGGGGCTTATTTTAGCGCATGCGCTCAGAAGCCCGATTGGGCTTATTTTCAGGGGATGTCTTATTTTAGGGGAAACAGGGTATACACATACACAACCATGTACTCCTAGACTTACAACAATTTGTTTAGTGATTGTTCAAAGTTACAACAGCACTGAAAAGAGTGATTTATGACCGTTTTTCAGCCTTACAACCATTACGTGAACCTCAAAGTAATCAACTTTGTACAGGTAGTCCTCGACATATTAGTGACTGTTCAAACTTACAACAGCACTAAAAAATTGACTTACAACCATTATTCACCTTTTTGACTTTGCAGCATCCCTATGATCAAAATCCCTAATTTTGATCATAGTCATATGATCAAAATTGAGATGCTTGGCAATTGGTACATATTTATGATGGGTGCAGTGTCCTGGGGTCATGTGATCCCCTTTTGCGACCTTCTGACTAGCAAAGTCGACAGGGAAGCCAGATTCACTTAACAACCGTTTTACTAACTTAACAACTGCAATGTTTCCCTTAATAATTGTGGCAAGAAAGGCTGTAAAATGGGGCAAAACCAGGGGTGAAATGCTCCCGGTTCGGACCGGATCGCCTGATCCGGTAGCGATGGAGGCAGGTGGTTCGGAGAACCGGTAGCAAAAATCCCTGCCCCCCCCCATGCCCAGTTGAGCCGCACAATCATCAGAGTCTTTTTTTTTACTTTTAAAAGCATTTTTTTCTACAACCTCTTCGGCTGAAAAAATGCTTTTAAAAGTAAAAAAAAAAAAGGCCCCTGATGATCGCGCGGCTCAGCTGGGATCGTCAGAGGCTTTTAAAAGCATTTTTTCTACAACCTCAGAGGTTGTAAAAAAATGCTTTCAAAAGGCTCTGAGGATCCCAGCTGAGTTGCCTGATCGGCAGAGGCTTTTTTTTTCTTTTAAATGCCTTTGATGATCCAAGCTGAGTTGCCTGATCAGCAGAGGCATTTAAAAGAAAAAAAGCCTCTGCCGATCAGGCCACTCAGCTGGCATCGTCGAAGAGGTTGTAGAAAAAATGGTTTTAAAAGTAAAAAAAAAAAAAATGGCCACGCCCACCCAGTCACAATAACCCCCCCACCCCACCAAGCTACGCCCACAGAACCAGTAGTAACAAATTTTAGATTTCACCACTGGGCAAAACTCACTGAACTAAGGTCTTGCTTAGCAACAGAAATTTTGGGCTCAATTGTGTCGTAAGTTGCGGACTACCTGTACACACACACGCGCGCGTACACACACACACGCGCGTACACACACACACACACATAAAATGCCAGAACAGATATTTTTAAACAGTGTGTCATGAAGATGAAGAAAGAGAAAAAATACTTTTATCTTCTGAGGAAAGTTCCGTCAGGCGGCTGCCAGCAAGAGCAATGGCGGATTTGTCCTGAGAGGCGAATGCGAGGGCGTAGCTGCTGATGGCCATGGGGTACGGCCTCAGGGACTGATCGCTCAGGGAACTGGCAAGATATGCTGTTGCAAGTTCCAAGCTATTTTTCTGGAAGAGAAGGAAATTACATTGGAGCTAATTATGGAGCTAATTATGGAGCTAATCATGGCATGGGCCCGGGGTATTTGCAGGATCACCTCCTACCGGCCTCCCAACGCCCAGTGCGCTCACATATGGCTGCCCTCCTCCGGGTCCCCTCAGCTAGACAGTGTTGGCTGGCGGTCCCCAGGATGAGGGCGTTCTCTGTGGCCGCACCGACCCTCTGGAATGGGTTGCCCACCGAGCTCCGGACGGCCCCTGACCTCCGCACCTTTCGCACCGACCTAAAGACATGGCTTTTCCACCAACTTCCCTGATCTGCTGTGGATTTTAATTTGGGTATTTGGGGATTTTTAATTTGGTTTTAATACTATTTAATTTTTACTTATTGTCGGGTTTTCTATTGTTGTGAGCCGCCCCGAGTCCTACGGGAGAAGGGCGGCATATAAATCTGACAAAATAAATAAATAAATAAATAATAAATAAATAGATAAATAAATAAATAAATAAATAAATAAATAAATAAATAAATAAATAAATAATTAGGGACCTCTAACTCTTGTCTTGTGGCCTTTGGGTTATCCCAGGTTTATTATTACACATTATTTATCTCTTTTATTCATTAAAGATGAAACTCAGTCAATTGAACATTTAAAATGTGTCACAAATACAATTGAGGGCCGAAGTGTACAGTTTATTGATATCACTGTACCAGGAGACGCCAGAGTTGAAGAAAAAGAACTGGAAAAAAATCACAAAATATTGCGACCTGGCCATCGAAACTACACAGCTACGGATGAAACATGTAACAGTGATACCCATTGTCATCGGGGCACTTGGTACCATGTCCAAGAATTTTACAAAACACATCAAGAAATTGCAGCTTCCTGCAATAACACCAGCGGAACTGCAAAAAACTGCGCTATTCGGAACATCGTATATTTTACGAAGATACTTGGTTGATACCTAGGACCGTGGCAGCAACCTGTATCAACCATTAGCACCAATCACATATATTATTATTATTATTATTATTATTATTATTATTATTATTATTATTATTATTATTATTATTATTATTATTATTATTATTATTATTAACTTTATTCATTAAACATGAAACTCAGTCAACTGAACATTCAAAGATGCATCACAAACCCCATTGACTGGTGCTAATGGTTGATACAGGTTGCTGCCAGTGTCCTAGGTATCAACCAAGTACCTTCTTAAGATGTACCAAGTGCCCCGATGACAATGGGTATCACATATTTCATCCATAGCCATGTAGTTTTGATGGCCAGGTCACGCTTATTATTATTATTATTATTATTATTATTATTATTATTATTATTATTGGTTAATCTTCAATTTGTTTTTGTTTTTTTTATTTGATTTATATGCCGCCCTTCTCCGGAGACTCAGGGCGGCTTAAAGTGCGTTAAGCAATAGCCTTCATACTTTTGTATATTTATACAAAGTCAGCTTATTGCCCCCACAAACTGGGTCCTCATTTAACCTACCTTAGAAAGGATGGAAGGCTGAGTCAACCTTGAGCCTGGCGAGATTCGATCTTACTTTAATTGCAGACAGCTGGTGTTAAATTACAGTGCTTCCGCCTGTTGAGCTAAACCAGGCTCCTGGTTGTTGTTTTGTTGTTGCTGTTATTATTATTCGCACAGTCAGCCAAATATTCAAATTGAATTTGGCATTTTTGTCTACCTATCGAGTCCGTACCAAGGACCTGGGATAGGCAAATGGATGTTTGACAGTGTTATAGATATCGTCACAGGATGGAAACTGTTCCAATAACAATAACAACAACAACAAGAATAATAAAAATCATCGCAAAGTCAGCCAGATGCTCAGACGGGTTGGTTGTTGTTGTTGTTGTTATTATTATTATTATTTATTACAAATTTCTTGCTACTAAACTGTACAGCAGTTTTTCGGAACCTCAGCAACTTTGACATATGTGGACTTCAACTCCCAGAGTTCCCAAAGCAGCATGGACTAATGAATGATGAATCCAGAATGTTCATTGAAGAATTCTGGAAGTTGAAGTCCACGCATCTTAAAATTGCTGAGGTTCAGAAACATTGCTGTAGACAAAGGGTAACATGGGGCAGGCTCAGAGGTGGGTTTCAGCAGGTTCTGACCAGTTCTGGACAACCGGTAGCGGAAATTTTGAGTAGTTCGGAGAACCGGTAGTAAAAATTCTGATTGGCCCCGCACCCATCTATTCTCTGCATCCCGAGTCCCGAGGAGGAAATGGGGATTTTGCAGTATCCTTCCCCTGGAGTGGGGTGGGAATAGAGATTTTACAGTATCCTTCCCCTGCCAAGCCCGCCAAGCCACGCCCACCAAGCCAAATCCACAGAACCGGTAGTAAAAAATTTTGAAACCCACCACTGGGCAGGTTGCTTCCAATGTGTATATAAAAGGATCGGAGTGACCCAACCAAATCTGAGAAAGGAGCTTTATTCGAGAACTGAGTCTCCAGTCCCAGTTTCTCATTTTTCTATAGAAGAGGGGGATCAGTAAAAGCTATTTTATTTAATAAGATTTAAACCAGGGAATAAACTAATATTCTTAATCATTTTACTGTGCCAAGCTCTCATATTCATAATTCTACTTTAGCACATGCAAACTGCCCACTGACTGGAACATTCATGAGGACTAGTAACTTTCTTCCCTTTTTAAAGAATTCAGGGTCCTGGATTCCACGCCCTAAAAGCAACGTTTTCACATGGGAAAGCACAGTGGTGGCCTCATACCAGTTGGCTCAGCTGCTCCTGTTTCTGCCTTTCTGCCTCTTCTTCCTCCTCTTTGGCTTCATACAAAGGCAAAGCTTGCTTCAGCGCGATGGTGACAAAGGCTGTCAGCGCGGCTCCCCCACGAAGGCCACCCACGCCGCCCTGGGGACAAGGAGGGGGGGAGAAAAAAACTCAAGGATGAGGACCAGAACATCATGATTAATTTTGAGGCACGAGAGTCGCAAAAAGAAGTGAAGAAATGAGCCAAACCTGAGGGGCCAAACCAAGACCTCACCTGCATCTCTCGGTGATAGACAGGGTGGGAGTCCGTGAAAGAACCATCACTCTGTTGCTGTTTCAGAATCCACTGCACTGATCCCCAGATCCCAGCACTTTCCACCTCCTGGTACATCCGAGTCAGTGACAAAACCTTCACCACAAAAGCTGTGAGCCTGAAGCAAAAGTGAAATGAGTGAACTCTCGGCACTCCTGGAAGTACGGATGGGGATGCTAGCAGGCAACCCAGTTTAAAAGGGAGGATGATGTGATGGGAGCAGGAGAAGGGGACCTTTTGAATAACTATTTTCGGTAACAAGGAGCACCCTGGATTACTGTTTCTAGCTCCGTTGAAGTGACAAGCAAAAACTTGAAATTCTGAGAAGACTCGGCTCAGATGGACCAAAGAGGAGAACCACGTAGAACAGGGGTGTCAAACTCGATTTCATTGAGGGCCGCATCAGGGTTGTGTTTGACCTCGGGGGGGGCCATTGGGGAGCTGTGGCCAGCTCAACGTCACTCGTCTCGGCACCTGTGGTGACCTGAGTGCTCTGCCAGCGAAAAAGGGCTCAAGAGCTCTGTGTCAACTTGCAAAGCATCCCTGGCCTGTTCTCGAATTGCTATAGGCCAGGGTGGATAGGAAACTGGCGAAACAGCACGTCAGCCAAAGTCAGATGCACATCCCATGCTTATCTTTCTCAAGGCTATATCCCAGGGTTACCGACAGCAGCTGGAGAGGAGTGACCTCTACAAGCTGCGAAATTGCTCTGTTGGCGAATGTGATTGATGACACACCCTAGAGGGAGGGGGGAAACAGGGTTATAAATTACGTAGGATCAGAGCTGGCTTCACTTGGGAACGTGCCGACATGAAGCTCCTAATAAATAACTGGATTTCTTTTGAAGCTTAACTCGAGGGCATCTGTCAGAATCCTGACAGCAAACCAACTTTTCAGCTGCGACAGCCTCCTGCAACCCTCTGCCAGTGAAAATAGAGCTCGGGAGCCCGTTTATACTGCCAGAGGCACCACAAGCTGGCCCTTCACTGTTTCCAGGGTGGCCCCTGTGGGCCAGAACTAAGCACCCCGTGGGTCCTTGAGTTTGACACCCCTGACACCCCTACCCTGAAGGTAGAACTTTAATATCTCGTAAACTCATTATAATGTACAAATCGCACCTCCTGAATATTCAGTTGGTCATTAACAAGGTCATGCTAAGATTATTAGGGGATGATGTGAATTGTTACTCACTGGAGGAAGCAAATTAATGTGTGTTTGGAAGGGTTAGCAGTAAAAGGCTGCAAAGAACATGATGTCTGGACACTATCAAAGCTGACACCGGCCAGAGCATAGAACAGTTCCATGAAGTGAAAGGTTGGAAGATGTGGACAGACACATCTATGGCCCATAGGGTCACCAAGAGTCAGACATGACTGATTGGATAACATTATCATCATCATGAAATGTACATGTATAATTAGTGGGCGTGCTCTCTAAATCAGGGCCGTCCAACCTTTTGGTCATCAGGGACCAGTTCCATGGAGAAAGATTTTTCTGTGGACCGGAGGGGGAGTGGTTATTCATGCTGCCTGCATCCTGGTTGCTGGCATGCCACGGACTGGTGTCGGTCCATGGACCAGGGGTTGGGGACCCCTGCTCTAGATGCTTGATGACTCAAATGATGCTGGCCAGCTGAAAAACGCATTCCAAACCCTGCATGTTTGATCTGTATATGAAGTGATTGCTCTCCTTTCTGAAGGGGGTCTTCTCACTTTGCACCTGTGGGAGACGTATCCTTTACTTATGCATAAATAAAAATATATTGATCTACCTGTCTACCTCAGAGCCTATTTGGCAAAAGGCATGCTGGGCTAAGAACCCTGCCGTGATTTATAGCTAACAGATGGACAGCTTTGGCTACCATATTGTAATGGTCCATGGGAATAATCTTCAGAAACAGGAGGGAGAGCTACAAACTGGACAACTGATGGGTAAAAAAATCTCATTCTGGGATCCTCCTATCCCACACTAAAAGATATCTCAGCCTAGCACCATCCCTAGTGGTTAGGACACTGAGCTGATAATCGGCAGGCTTGTATTCAAAACCCGGTCGCCGCAGGATGGGGTGAGCTCCTGTCACTCGCTCCAGCTCTTGTCAACCCAGCAGTTCGAAAGCGTGTGACCACAAGTAGATGGGTACCACTTCGGTGGGCAACTTAACAGGAACATGAAAGCAGCCTCTAACTGGTGCCCCCCCCCCCACAGGTGATGTCACCAGCTAATCCTCTCAACCCGGAAGCATTTCAGTGTTCCTGATATGAACGTAGTACCCTCCCTAGTTTTCCAGAGACTAAAAGGCAAGGAGGCTGTTAATAGTTGGGAGCTTTCGCACGGTACCTAGCACTAGGTACTGTGAAAATTGGCTACCATTGGCTTACCTCTGCTATCATTAAGGAGCTGCTGGCAGCTTGACAAAGATTTGGGTGTCATTTTGTTGGTAGGTATATTTTTTATGTTATGCTTTTAAATCTTTTGCTTTAGATAATAAAGCTTAAAATCCCTTCCAGCTCTGTTATTCTGTATTTGCTGGACTGTTCATTGTCTCTGGGTCCAAAAGAACCAGTTGTCCTGATCATTGCCTCACACTTGGCAAAACAGAGCTGTCAATCAGTGGAACAGGCAGCCATATGACATGGTGACTTTCTCTTCATTAGAGATCTTTAAAAATACTCGGACACCATCATCTGTTAGAGAGGCACTGGTGCATTCCACCCTGAACACAGATAGGATTAGATCTCTGTGGTATCTCCCAACCAGTGGTGAAATTCAGCTGGTTCTATCCGGCTCCGGTGAACCAGTAATCCCGGTGACGGGAGGCTCCGCCCACCCGCCTGGATGTCATCACGTCCCATTTTTGACCCTCTGCACATGCGCAGGCAACTCTGTCCATGCATGGAGGAGGTGCACACTCACGTTTGCGAACCGGTAGTGAAGATAAGTGGATTTCACCCAGGGGTGGGTTCTAAATTCTTTTACTACCGGTTCTGTGGGCGTGGCTTATTTTTTGGGTGTGGCTTGGAGGCCATGTGACTAGGTGGGCATGGCTAGCTGGTCATGTGACCGGGTGGCCATGGCTATGTGCATAGGGACTACTCAGAGGGCTGAAGAGTCTCATTTCTGGAAGGTCCTCGCACTTACGACCCGACTCATTTGTTTGCTTTTAACACTGATCAGCTGTAGGGCGGCCCTTTGAAGCCCCGCGGCAAGAGTTTAAACAGTTTTTTTCCCTCTAGCCATCAGCTGGGACTCCAGAGGCAGCAATAGATTGGGGGGGGCAAATAAAAGGTAAGAATAACGTGGGGGGGTGGGAGGGCGGGGGGGAGAACCGGTTCGGTGACATCATATCGTCACCGCTACCGGCTCGGCCGAACCGGACCGAACCGGGAGGAACCCACCACTGATTTCACCCCTGCTTCCAACTCTATGATTCCTCACTCAAGCTCACTCCTCTCTTCCCTGTGGCTGACACCCAACCTCTTTTCCATGGCTACCTCTTACCAGGTGCTGCTGGGGGTGTTGATCCAAGCTCCATAAGACCCATCATTTTTCCGATAAGTGAGAATTCTAGTATAGCCTGCAACACAAACAATGAAAGAGAGAAGAACTTAATGGTGCTTTTTGAGAAGGAGAAAGACTGGTTTCATATCTGCATACACTTTCGAATGAGGGCTTACAACATTTCTTGTTACATAGGCTAGAGCAGAGTTTCCCAATGTTTCTGGCTTTGTGGACCGATGGGGGGGGAGAAGGGATGGAGCGGCTGGCAAGCATGTATGTGTGCAGCTCCATTTGCACAAGCAGCATTGATGCATGCCTGCTGCTCACTTAGATGGAGCATGTGTGCTTGCTGGACATTTCTGCAGCCCGGCTGCAAACCCCACATGCAGGGGTGAAATGCTACTGGTTCGCTCCGGTTCAGGCGAACCAGTAGTGATAAAAACTACTGGTTTGGATGAACCGGTAGTAAAGCAATGTTTTTAAAAAGTAAAAAAAAGGTTCCAACAATCGCACAGCACACTGTGATCGTCGGAACCTTTATTTTTTTACTTTTTTAAAGCATTTTTTTACTACTGGGTCAGGCGAATAGGTAGTAAAAAATGCTTCAAAAAGTAAAAAAAAAAAAAAAGTTGGCCACGCCCACCCAGTCACATGACCCCCCCACCAAGCCCCGCCCACAGAACCGGTAGCAAAAAAAATTGCATTTCACCACTGGTCCACAGGTTGGGGATCCCTGGGCTAGAAGGAGGATTTGACCAGGCACATTTAATAGAGAATTGTTGATTAAATCAAACATTATCAGCTGGTCATTGCTCTAAAGCATGGTTCTCCAAACTTGGCAACTCTATGACTTGTGGACTTCAGTTCCCAGAATTTCTAAGCTAGCAGGCCTGGCTGAGGAATTCTGGGAGTTGAAGTCCACAAGTCTTAACGTCGCCAAGTTTGGAGACCCTGGCTCCAGAGAAAGTCAGTAGGGTGATGATACAGACGTTAATCAATTAGTGCTGGTGCTCCTTTTCGATTTATCGGCTGCAGGGGTGGGTTCTAAAATTTTTTACTACCAGTTCTGTGGGCGTGGTTTATTTTGTGGGCGTGGCTTGATGGTCATATGACAATTATTTAGGATTTAACATAGGTACTGGTCTACCAGGCTTTTAACTGCTTGCAGAGTTGTACCAATCTACCCATTTATTTTTTGCAGACACTGATCTACTCATTTGTTTTTGCAGGCACTGGTCTACCCATTTATTTTTGCAGGCACTGGTCTACTCATTTGTTTTCTTTTAACACTGATCAGCTGTAGGGCGGCCCTTTGAAGCCCCGCAGCAAGAGTTTAAACAGTTTTTTTCCCTCTAGCCATCAGCTGGGACTCAGGAGGCAGCAATAGATTGGGGGTGGGGCCAAATAAAAGGTAAGAATAACGCGGGGGAGAGCAGGGAGGCGGCAGAACCGGTTCGGTGACGTAATATCGTCACCGCTACCGGCTCGGGAGAACCGGGCCAAACCGGGAGGAACCCACCACTGATCGGCTGATATGGCCCAAGAGGTTCCCCCCCCCAATGTTCTCATTATTACTAAGGATCAGGCAGCCCATCCTCCTGTGTGTGTCATAGCTACCTGTGCGGAGATTTGCTAGGGCCACTTCTTTGCTTTCCGGTTTGAGAAGGAGCCACTGCTCTGTCTGGTCCAAGTAGTGCATGGCATAGACTGCAGGGGCCATCAATACCATGGTCTGTTCTGCACATCCGTGTGGCACCCGCAGCAGGGAGGAGATGCCATCGGGATCCAGAGAACTCTGAAGGGTGTCAGCGGGAACTGATCCTGTGTGAAGATGAACAAATGTTTACCCGATTGTAATTCAGTAAATTTGGCAACTGGCCTGGACTTATGATGGCTTGCATTGACTCTGGGATCAGTTGCAGTCTTTCCAGTCGACTTCCGACAAGCAAAGTCCATGGAGGAATCTGGGTGCATTTAACAATTGTAGCAAAAAATGTCTTCATCGGGCATGGTCATGTGATGACTCACTTTATGACCGTACCACTTAGCAATGGGCTAATTGGGATCGTAAGTCGAGGACTAGCTGTAATGAAAGCCGGACAAGTCCAATGGAAGCTGCTTCTTAGCTTCACTTCTAAAATAGGATTGAACTGCCAGGCGCATCAACTTGGGGACCAGGCTGGGAAACGTCCCCTCTTTTTCGCAGATAATATTTATTTTTATTCCTTTATTCAATTTTATACTGGGGCCAAATTAATATATATTCTTTTAATTATTTTTAATGTTTGTATTGTATGTTTTTATCTGGCTGTACACCGCCCTGAGTCCCTTGGGAGAAGGTGCGGTATATAAATTCGAAATAAAATAAAATAAAATAAAAATAAATTTATTTCCAGCTCATTTTGCTGCAATATGAGCCAGCAAAGTTGGATCGGAGTCTGCTCAGTAAAAATAAGCAACATAACAGCGATGCTGGCTATCTCCGTTTGAAACCAGTAGAACAATATATGTTAGCATCTAAAGAATATCTAAATAGCTCTTGCAAGGCAACTTCAGACACAAACTTTCGTGTTAGTTAGAACAATTAATCAGTGGAACGACTTGCCTCCAGAAGCTGTGGGTGTTCCAACACTGGAAGTTTTTAAGAAGATGTTGGATAACCATTTCTCTAAAGTGGTGTAGGGTTTCCTGCTTGAGGAGGGGGGTTGGACTAGAAGACCTCCAAGCTCCCTTCCAACTATATTAGGCTATTATTCTGCTAAGAGGGCCTGGTTGGGGAAACTTATCTGAAATTACACCACTGCAGCCCTGGTAGTGAATAGAAAGCTAAGCAGACTTGGCATCAAAAACCTCAAATTTGCTCTTCACCTGTCAGACGGACGCTCATCTTGAAGTCTCCATCAGGAATGGCGTTGGATGGCAATTCACCTGAAATCTTCAGATATTTGGCGGCATCGTCTAATCCAAACAAAGATGGTAAAAAATCAACTCCATATTGCTCCCATGCAGCATTTTCTAAAGTCCTCGCAAATCGTTTAGAAATCATGCCTCTGCTAGCTTCCTCTCCCCCTCAGAAATACCATCCTTCACCCAGACATGCCAGATGTTGGAACAGGTATAGAAGGACTGATCAGAAGAAATTTCTAGTGGCTAAGGGTAGTAACTGTGTAACTTTTCCTTTCTAGTCCATTAGCCCTTCCTCATAGCCAAATTAAAGAACAGGCAACATGTTATTTAGCCAGTGGAAACTATGTACCATAAAAACTCTGATTCCTGTCATTCCTGTGTGTCCAATCATATTTGGCCAATAAAGAATTCTGTTCTATTCTATTCTATTCTATTCTATTCTATTCTATTCTATTCTATTCTATTCTATTCTATTCTATTCTATTCTATTCTATTCTATTCTATTCTATTCTATTCTATTCCATTCCATTCCATTCCATTCCATTCCATTCCATTCCATTCCATTCCATTCCATTCCATTCCTTTCCTTTCCCCTTCCCCTTCCCCTTCCCCTTCCCCTTCCCCTTCCCCTTCCCCTTCCCCTTCCCTTTCCTTTCCTTTCCTTTCCTTCCCTTTCCTTTCCTTTCCTTTCCTTCCCTTCCCTTCCCTTCCCATCCCATCCCATCCCATCCCATCCATGCTCTATTCCATTCCATTCCATTCCAATTATCTTTAACTGGGTGAAATGGTGCACCATAGGGTAAAATGAAGGGCCTGGTGGCTCAGCAGACTGAAAGCATTGTGATTAACACCAGCTGTCTGCAATTAAAGTAAGATCGAATCTCGCCAGGCTCAAGGTTGACTCAGCCTTTCATCCTTTCTAAGGTAGGTAAAATGAGGCCCAGTTTGTGGGGGCAATAAGCTGACTTTGTATAAATATACAAAAGTATGAAGGCTATTGCTTAACGCATTGTAAGCCGCCCTGAGTCTCCGGAGAAGGGCGGCATATAAATCAAATTAAAAAATAAAAAAAAATGTTTTGAACCAAGATACTTCAAATGGGCTAGTTTACAGAAAGCATCCAAATTCTGGGACCCATGAATCTCTCATGGGATTTAAATTTGGCAAATTTTATAAAACATTTTATGACTTTAAAAATCTATCATGGAAGGGTTTAGGACATAATACAAAATGTCCTAAAAGATTTCTTGTACTGATGTTTGACTGTACCAAACAGTTCAACATGGGCTATTTTTACAGCAGATACATCTCTGAATGTTGCATCCCCGTGGTCAGGTGCTCAAAATTCAGAGACTTGGTAATTGACTCATATTTATGACAGTTGCAGTGTCCCCAGGTCATGTTTTGTGACTTTCTGACAAGCAAAGTTATATAGGGAAGCCAGATTCTCTTAACAACCGTGTGACTCACTTAACAACTGCAGTGATTCGCTTCCCACCTGTGGCAAGAAAGGTTGTAGAATGGGGCAAAACTCACTGCACAACTATCTCACTTAGCATTGGAAATTTGGGGCTCAATTGTGGTCATAAATCAAGGACTACCTGTAGTGGACAGGACTTAAGTGCTATGGAGTAATGAACTCCAATTCTTTGCGGGTCTGTTCCCTGAAGTAGTCAATAAAATTTTTACCACTGACCCAACGTCTTTCTTATTTATTTATTTATTTATGGAATTTATATTGCTGCCTATTTGCACATGGAAACTCAAGGCGGCTTAAAGGTAAAGGTTCCCCTCGCACATATATGCTAGTCGTTCCCGGCTCTAGGGCTCTATGGTGCTCATCTCCATTTCAAAGCTGAAGAGCCAGCGCTGTCCGAAGACGTCTCCATGGTCATGTGGCCGGCATGACTCAATGCCAAAGGCGCAAGGAACGCTGTTACCTTCCCACCAAAGGTGGTCCCTATTTTTCTACTTGCATTTTTTTTTTTTTTTTTTTATTGCAAAAGTTTTACAATTACATTTTCACCCCTTTTTTTTTCACCCCCCCACCTCCCTCCCCAAACTTCCCGTCCTCCCTAACCCTCCCTAACCCTCCCCCCCCCAGACTTCCCTATTATGTACTCATAACTAATAACACTGATATGTATACCTGAACCCATCCCTCCCCCTACATAATTTTCCCTCTTTGTCTCTTTATATTAAAATATTTCTAATACATTGTTTTCAAATAAAAGCTATTTGATACTTTCTAATTTGGTATTTGTTCTGAACATATTCTATCCACCTTTTCCATTCCCATTCATAAGTCTCTTGTGAACAATCTTTTAAATATGCTGAAATCTTCGCCATCTCTGCAAAACTGGCCATCTTCGAAGTCCATTCCTCGATAGTAGGCAAAGCTTCATTCTTCCAATATTTACCTATCAACAATCTTGCTGCTGTTATCATATACAATATTAATTTTGTTTCATCCCGTGTAAAACCCTTAACTATGCCCAATAAAAACAATTGTGGAGAAAATTGAATTTTTTTCTTCAAAACATTCTGCATGACCCACCATATTTTTATCCAAAAAGCCTTAACTTTCCTACAGGTCCACCAAACATGATAATACGTAGCATCCAAACATTCACATCTCCAACATTTTGGCTGAACATTAGGGTACATACATGACAACTTTTTAGGATCTAGATGCCATCTATAAAACATTTTATAGAAATTTTCCCTCAGATTCTGCGACTGTGTAAATTTAACATTCTGAACCCAAATTTTTTCCCATGTTTCCAACATCACTGGTTCTTCAAAATTTTGTGCCCACTTAATCATACAATCTTTAACTAATTCCGTTTCTGAATCCCTTTCTAGCAAAACATTGTAAAGCCTTTTAATATGCATTGGACCTTTCTCTCTTATATGTCTAACCAATTCTTCCTCATGCAACATAATACCAGTTTTTTGGTCCTCTTTCCATCTCAGTTGTAATTGATTATATTGTAACCAGGTTAAATTAATCCCTTCGTCCAACAGTGTCTGCAATGTCTTCAACTGCCATCTGCCCGCATCTGTAAAAAGAACCTCTTTGTATAAAAACCCCCCGAGTGACATTATATTTGTATTCCACAAGGTATGACCAAGATCCAGCCATAGCGGTATTTTATAATCCCATTTGAGTCGGTGCTTCTTCCAAACTCTCATCAAAGAATCTCTAAGTATATGACTTTTAAATACTTTATCAACTTTGTCATCATAAAATAGGTAAGCATGCCATCCAAATTCAAGATCAAAACTTTCTGCATTCAATATTCCAGCCTTTTTACTTCCAAACCAATCACTTGTTAAAGTTAAAGCTGCTGCATCATAATATAACTGTAGGTTTGGAAGTTTAAGGCCTCCTCTTTCTGGAACATCTTGCATAATTTTCAATTTCACTCTCGGCTTTTTCTCGTTCCAGACAAACTTATTAAGTCCAGTTTGCCAAACTTTCAGTTGTTTATCACTTTTAAGCACCGGAATCATTTGAAACAAAAACAGAAATCTTGGCAAAATGTTCATCTTAACTGCTGCTATTCTTCCAAGTAAAGACAGTTGCAGCTTTTTCCAAGTCTCCATGTCTTTCTGAGCCTCTCGCCACAACACCTCATAGTTATTTTGAAACAATTTCATGTTTGATTCTGCAACCTGAACTCCAAGATATTTTACCTTAGGTACAATTTCAAAACCTGCCCTCCTTTCAAACTCATATTTACGATCTTGTGTCATATTTTTGACTATCATTTTAGTCTTTTTTGAGTTCACTCTGAAACCTGAAACTCTACCATAGTCTTGTATAATGTCGTTCATCAAGATTATTGATTCCATTGGTTGTGATAGGGTAACCACCAGATCATCTGCAAATGCCTTTACTCTATAATCCTCTTGCCTTATCATTATGCCTTTCAAAATTTTTGAGTCCCGTATTGTATTTAGCAAGACTTCCAATGTTAAAATAAATAAAAGTGGGGACAACGGACATCCCTGTCTTGTTCCTTTTTCAATTTTAAACTCTGTCGTCAAACTTCCATTAATAATAATCTGTGCTTTTTGCTCTTGATAAATTGCTGAGATTGCCTGTGTAAACTGGTCCCCAAAGCCCATCTTTTTTAAAGTCTTTAGTAGAAAATTCCAATCCACTCTATCAAAGGCCTTCTCCGCATCCAAAAAGACCAGCACTGCAGAAGTCTGTTTATTCTTATCAAGATATTCCAATAAGTCTATTACTTGCCTTACATTGTCCTTCATGTATCTACCCTCAATAAATCCCGCTTGGTCCTCATGAATCACCTTTTGGATTACTGGCATCAACCTGTTGGCTAATACCTTCGCGTAAATTTTATAGTCTGTATTCAAAAGAGATATTGGTCTGTAGTTCTCTGGTTTTTTAGGACCAACTTGTTCCTTTGGTATCAAAGATATATAAGCAGTTGTCCAGGATGGGGGTATTTTACCCCCTTGTTGAATATTGCAAAATAAATCTCTAAGTTGTCCCACCATTTCAGCTTGTAAAGTTTTATAGTACACTGCAGTCAAACCATCCGTGCCAGGAGCTTTGGCTGTTTTTAGCTGTTTAATTGCTGCTGTTATCTCCTCCTCTGTTATAGGATAATTCATTCTTTCCTTTTGTTGATCAGTAATTTTTGTAACTCTCTTATCCTTTAAATATTTTTCTATAAGTCCATTCTGCACCTCATCTTTGGCATATAGTTTAGTGTAATAATCCACAAAAGCTTCTTTAATTAGTTTTTGTTGAAAGATTTCTTTCCCTCCAATATCAATACTATCAATAGTCCGTATACTTTGTTTTTTCCTCAATGTGTAAGCCAACCATCTGCCCGGTTTATTAGCATTGCAAAATGTATTATGCTTCGCGTATTGTAAACTTGTTGCAACTTGTTCCGCCATAAGCATTTGAAATTGATCTTTCAAAAGTTTTATAGCACTTCGTATTCTTTCATCTGTTGGGTTTTTAATAAGTAACTGTTCTTTATTCTTTATTTCCATTTCCAACTCAGATCTTTTCTTTTGTCGGAACAGTCTATGTTTAGAATTCATGTAGATAAGTACCCCTCTCATATAAGCTTTACTTGCATCCCAAACAATTTCAACTGGGGTACCTTTATTCAAATTTATTTCAAAAAATTCTTTCAAATGCTTTTTAAGTTCTATTATATTTTTTTCATATCTAAACAGGTTCTCATTTAATCTCCAAGAACGTCTCTCAACCTTATCCATCTCGATTTCTATCCATACAGGACTATGATCAGTCAAAATTCTTGGAAAAATCTTTGTTCTTTTTGTCTTAACAAGTAGATCATTTGACAACAAGATAAAATCAATCCTAGAAAAAGATCTATGTCTATCAGAAAAAAAAGTGTAATCCAATTCATTTGGGTTATGTATTCTCCAAACATCTTTTAGTTCCATATCTTCTTTCATATCAAAAAAGGTCTGTGGTAATCTAATTCTAGACTTTGCCAAGCTCTTTTTATCTAATTTAGAATCAATTACTCCATTCCAATCTCCCATAATTAAAATAGATCTGTAGTCCCATTGCAATATTTTAGTATGTAACATCTTGTAAAAATAATCCTGTTGTTGGTTGGGAGCATAAATTCCAATCAAAAGAATTTGTCCATTTGCTGTAAACAATTCAATTGCTACAAATCTACCATCTTGATCTACTTCTATAACTTTTGCTGTTAATTTTTTATTTACATAAATAACCACACCATTCTTTTTCTGCGAAGTTGAAGATATATAATGTGCTCCTAGTTTTGAGTTTATCAAATATTTTTGATCTTGAGTTGTAATGTGCGTTTCTTGTAAACATATTATATCATTATTAAATTGTTTCAAATATGTAAATAATTTTTTCCTTTTCTGTGCTGAATTCAACCCATTGACATTCCAAGATAAACACTTAAAGGTCATTGACCTCTTCATGGAGCGCGGAGCAATATGCTTGAAGTTCATCCACAAGCTTCGATCTCGCTCCTCCCATAGCGCCAATCTCTTGTGTAGTGCTCTTAACTGCCTTCTTGTCTTGTCTTTCCTGTTGTTGTTGTTGCTTCTGTTTAAGTAGCTTGGATTGAGCTCTAGTTATACGTTGATCTTTAACTTCAGTCAACTGAATCAAATCCAAAATTGGAGAAGAATCCAGCGATGGCTCACTCAGAATACCTCCTTCTGCACCTTGCACGTTTTCTAATTCCTGCTTAGACTGTTCTTTCAATTGCCTCTCTTCACTCTCCTTAATCTCCAGAACTGTAGATGTACGTGGAGATGGTGTTCTTTCCATAAGAATAGTACTGTAAAAGTGTTGCGCCTTCTCCACGGTATTCAACCGATATCCTTCTCCCTTATATCTGAAAATTACCCCAGCTGGTGCATCCCACCGGAAGGGTATCTGTAAATTTTTCAATTCCTTAACAAGAAAACCAAATTCTTTTCTAGCTTTCAGCATTTTAGGAGGTAACTCTTTAAAAATTACAAGCCGTGAGCCCCCCACTTGTATAGAGGTGTGGAAAGATTTTTGCAGGATATCATTTCTAATTTCTCTCTCAGTAAAGTATATGACCACATCTCTGGGTAATTGTCTTTGCCTGGCCACCCAAGAGTTCACTCTGTAAATTTTATCTATTTTATGAAATACCAAATCAGGATTAACTTGTAGAATCTTAGCCAGGGCTTCAGAGCAAACTTGTCTCAAGTCCTGTCTTTCCTCCTCTCGAATTCCCCGAAGCCGTATGGCAAATTCCATCGCCCGGAATTGTATCATAACAATCTCATCTTCAATTCTCTGCATTTTATTGTCAACTTCATCAATTTTATAATCATTGTCTTTCATCCTAACATTAACTTCTGATTTAAATTCTTCAACTTTAAAATCAACTTTCCCAATAAAATCTGCCAGGCCAGACGCCACTTCTGATATTTTTTTGGTCACCATAATTTGATTCTGTTTCACCATGTCTTTAATTTCATTAATTTCCTGCAAAAATTCCTGATGTGATTTTTGAAGTTCCTGTTGTGATTCTTGAAATTTATCATCCAAAGTTTTAGAAATAAATTCTTTTAAATCTGCCACATCAAATTCTTTTTTCTGAGTTTGTAGCTGTTGAGCAGGGGGAAGTTGCGTTTGCTGTTTGTGTGTGGGGGATCCCCCCCCTAATGCCTTCCCTTCCTGCTTCTTTGAAGCCATCCTGGCTCGTGATCTAGTTTTTCTAAAGAGGGAGGTTCCTTTTCCTTTCCCTCCTGCACAAAGACTTCTAAAAAAGTCCCCCAGATTTGATCAAACAAGGGTTAAAATAAAGCAAAGTCCAATATTGAAAAGGGAAAAAATTTCCGAGTTATTTCTCTTGTAACAAGCAAGGCAGCTTAGTAGCAACTTGGAAACTTTGTAGCAAAACAAAGTAACTTCACCAATCCACACTCGCTGGCTCGTTAACTCTGAAGCTAGGCGCCATGTTTTTTCAAAGCACTTTCACTCACTCGCATTTTCTCAAATTGAAAAGTCAACAAAGTGCTAATACTTGCGTTTCCAAATTTCAGGATTCAGGTAGTTTCGCTGTTTATTAAAGCTGGTTCTTTCGCTTTAAGTTTCCTGCAGCCGGCTTGTTCTGCAGAAGCAGAATCGTCCCACGCCGCCCGGAGTCTCAGCAGGTTGGAAGGGAGCCGCGCCTGTTTCCTCCCCAGAAACAATTCCCTGGGGGGTTACAGGGGCTCGACCTGTGCCCTGCTATCTCTCCTCCAATAATCCTCAGGATTTTGAAGTTTTCGAGCCGCTTCTCGATCGCGAAGCGGCTCTACAGGCGGCGGGGCTGGCGGAGCTTCAAAGAGCGCCGCCGTCGCCGAAGACAAGGAAACCGGAAGTCTACTTGCATTTTTTTAACGTGCTTTCGAACTGCTAGGTTGGCAGAAGCTGGGACAAGTAACGGAAGCTCACCCCGTTACGTGGCACTAGGGATTCGAACCGCTGAACTGCCGATCTTTCGATCAACAAGCTCAGCGTCTTAGCCACTGAGCCACCCCATATAAAAACAATAAAACTAATAAGAGTCATATAATAAATTAATATATGAAAATCACTCCCCACCCCCCCCCACCCTGCCCCGGCGACAGCACCTCACACACAAGCCATTTAATGAGCTCCATCCCATCTTACTTTTGCTTTCCAGAGGAATGGTATATTCTTCTATACTGATGGCACCCTCTTTCTGAAAAGGGAGAAGAAATGAAACAGGTGTGACTAAGCATCAGGTTCTTTTTTAAAAAAAAAATAGTATTTTTTATTAAGAATTATAATTACAATAATAAAAACACATCTATCAAACTAAAAAACCCTAAAAGAATAAAAAGGCGAAGTAGAAGGTGCAGAAAGGAAAGAAACAAAGGAAATTGAGAAAAAGAACAGAAAGAAAAAATAATAAAGAAAAAGAAAAGAACTTTATGAAGAAGTGAATCTATAAAGAAGCAAACTTGAGTTTGAACCTTCTTCTCCTTTAATTGCAATCTTTAGTTCCATCTAGTTCTCTTCCAGTTCCAATTTTTACATGGTTATGCAGCTATTATTATCAAGTGATAAAAGATGAATGGCATTTGTGAACCAAGTAGGCGCGATAAATATAAGCACAACTAGCAAATGTGGTCATCTGTCTGGAGAATTTTGCATAAAAGCTGCGGGATATTTGTATCTCTTTGTCTCTAATCCAGAAAAACCCTATAAAATTGCTTTGTAAATTTGGTGATGTGGTTGTTGTTGTTGTTTTTTGCATTTTAGCAGGATTTGCGAAGCCTTTTTCATTTGAAATTGCTATGTTTAGCTACTATTAAGAGTGGAATCAGCCAGGATTTCCTTGCCATTTCTGATCCTCCTTCCTCTGACTTTGGCAATATACCATACAGCACCCCATTCAAAAGGCAAGTTTAATCCTTGGCTTGGAGAAGAGTTGATGATGATGGTGATGGTGATGGTGGAGGAGGAGGAGGAGAAGGAAGAAGAGGATGAAGAAGAGGAAGAGGAAGAGGAAGAGGAGGAAGAGGAAGAGGAAGAGGAAGAGGAAGAGGAAGAGGAAGAGGAAGAAGAAGAAGAAGAAGAAGAAGAAGAAGAAGAAGAAGAAGAAGAAGAAGAAGAAGAAGAAGAAGAAGAAGAAGAAGAAGAAGGTGGTTTCACCCCCTGAGTCCTAGTCAAAAATTAAACTGGGAGAGAAAGATTTTTGATACTTCATGGCAGAATTTTCTTTTATCAAAAGATTGTGTTTTGGGAGAATTGCTAATGTAAAGGCAAACTAAAACCATGCAGAAGAAAGAAGAAAGAAGAAAGAGGAGGAGGAGGAGGAGGAGAATTGAATTGAATTGAATTGAATTGAATTGAATTGAATTGAATCGAATCGAATCGAATCGAATCGAATAGAATAGAATTCTTTATTGGCCAAGTGTGATTGGACACACAAGGAATTTGTCTTGGTGCATACACTCTCAGTGTACATAAAAGAAAAGATACATTCGTCAAGAATCATAAAGTACAACACTTAATGATAGTCATACTGTAGGTACAAATAAGCAATCAAATCATATTAGGAAAGAGTCAATATAAATCGTAAGGATACCAGCAACAAGGTTACAGTCATAAGTGGGAGGAGATGGGTGATAGGAACGATGACAAGATTAATAGTAGAGAAGGAGAAGAAGAAGAAGAAGAAGAAGAAGAAGAGGAGGAGGAGGAGGAGGAGGAGGAGGAGGAGGAGGAGGAGGAGGAGGAGGAGGAGGAGGAGGAGGAGGAGGAGGAAGAAGGAAGTAGTAGTAGTAGTAGTAGTTATCAATTCAATTGTGTCTGTCTCTTGGCAATTCTATGAGTCCGGTCTCTCCACATCTTCCAATCTTGCACTATTTCTTTGAGTTGTTTTATGCTCTGTCTGGAGTCAGCTTTGATGGTGTGCAGCCACCGTGTTCTTTGGCGATCTGGTTTCCTTTTTTTCTTTTACCGCTAACTCATCCTAACATGCTTTCTTTCCCCTTGTGACACGGCCAAAATAAACGAGAAGCAGTTTTGTGATTTTGGAAGATTCGTTATCCTGACTTAACACCATTTTGCACCTGGAGCAAGATTATGGAGCGCTTGTCACCCTGTGTGCTGTAATTGAAGCTTCTTACCTCGACCCGTAATTTCTTGGAAACCTTGTCCCCTATCCCCCATTCGCCAACAGCAACAACAGTGATGGGGATGTCACTCGCCCCCATGGGCACCAGAACGAAGGGCATGGGAATTGCGGAGTTCCCTGGAACCTCCACCTTCCGTTTCCGTGCTGGTCCAAGTGTTGCAGGGGAACAGATCCCTTCAGCTGGCTCCAGATATACTAAGACCTATGTCAAAAAAAAAAGGAGAAACAAGATCTGTTTAAATATTCAACGTCTTTTCCAAGAACAACCAAGCAGCTGCTTGTCAGAATATTCATGACTGGGAAGACATACAGTAGTAACAATGTCAGCCAATGTATAGGCATAGCAGCTAAGTCAGCCAATGAGAGAGCTGAGACAAACTGGAGCCAGGGCGTGTCTTAGTCTGCAGCTTCTGAGTCTGTGCAGAGAAACTGAAACTAGTCTGTCTCCTGAACTGAAATTAGAAACCCATCTCTGCTGTTCTCTCCTCTGCTTGTGTTTTGCTTGTAACTGCTACCAGGTTGGAAGAATCTGCTATTGGCATTGTACATTTATTCATCTGTTATTATGTATATAAAGAGAAGTTAATGAATCCTGCTGAATCAGTTATCTGTGAGAGCTTCTGGATTTGATTTTTGCAAGAAACTCTGACACTGCTCTGGTACTGAAACTGAGATGGTGACTCATACATTTCTGCTTGTCCTTATTTTTCTAAATTGCAGGGGGTCCTCGACTTACGACCACAACTGGGAGAGGAACTTCCACCGCTAAGCAAGTTGGTCTTTAAGAGAGTTCTGCCTGATTTTACAACCTGTTTTGCTGTGGTGGTTAAGAAATCCCTGTAGTTTTTAAGTGAATCCGGCTTGCAACATTGACTTTGCTTATTGTAAGCCGGCTAGGAAGGTCGCAAATGGCAATCACATGATCCTGGGATGGTTTGACCATTGTAAATGCATAGTGATTTCTAAGCACCCAAATGTTGATCACATGATTGTGCGACAGTCAGCGCTGTCTGATTTGGCTTGGCGCCTCACAGGCATCCTGCCATCAAAGCTGGAAAGGGGGGGAGGAGGGCAATAAAGTTTTGTGTGTACGTGATGGGAATTAGGATGGGGGGAAATCACAGGTGATAAGGACCAGAGCAGCCGCATCCTGTTTGTACCAGCACCCCATGGACAGGCATCATGAGAAATATGCAAATTACCCACAAACATCTCAGAGTTCTCAAAAAATCTTGGTGAGCTCTGGTTGTCTGGAAATGGGCTGGTCCCAGGGGGAGGGATGGGCTGGGGGCAAACCTACACCTTATTTTTGTATCTAATGAGTACGAAAGATTTCAGAGCTGGCTTGACTTTACTGCAACCAACACCCTTAGTAAAAGAACCCTTTGCTTTAACCAAATGGAGTCAAAAGCTTTTCTTTCCTAAGGGATCAGATCGGGGCAGGCCTGACAGGGACTGTGTGAAGACTGTTCGTAAGTCATTTTTTTTCAGCACCATCATCACTTCAAACGGTCACTAAATGAATGGTGATAAGTTGAGGACTACCTGTGGAATTTTTAATTTAAAAATATTTTAAAAATTATTTAAAAACAATAGAAGTATAAAGAATGAAAGGAAAAATAAGATCAAGAAAAGATAAAATCATGGTTTCTGTCCTTCTTTGCATTGAATAGCTATCATCTTACTCTCCCTTCCTTTTTCCCCTCTTCCTTTATAATTCTCTTTTCCTTTCCTTTTAATCCTTTTAGTCCCCAAATCCATAAATCATCGATTCAGTCTTTTCTGCTTTCAACAAAAGACTCTATAAGGTTTCCAGTCTTTCAGAAAAAAATCTTTCTTCGTTTTTCCCCTGACCAAACTGGTCAACCTCACCATTTCCATAAATTCTACCCTGTTTCCCCGAAAATAAGCCCCCCCCCCAAAAAATACTTAAACGCAGAGCTGGAAATCAGGTAAGACGGCAAGACGAGCCCCATCTTGCTCCACGCACCCCAAAATAATAAGACCTCCCCGAAAATAAGGCCATGCGCTTATTTCGGGGTTCAAAAAAATATAAGACAGGGTCTTATTTTCGGGGAAACACGGTATCAATTTTACAATCCAGTCTTCGGGTATTTCATTATCCTATCTTTTCACATAGGAGGAACTGTTGTCTGAAAATGGGCTGGTCCCAAGGGGAGGGATGGGCTGGGGCAAACCTGTAGTCACCAGTTTAGTCTAGTGTGGGGGTGTCAAACACAAGGCCTATGGGCCAGATCTGGCCTGCAATGTGGCTGGATCCGGCCTATGGGGCTGTCCTGGAAAATGTAAGGGGCCGGCCCGCATTGCTTTGGCCCAGTCTACCCAATGCAATGAGGAAACATTGGGCCAGTGTGACTTTGGACCGGTCTACCTAGTGCGAATAGGAAACATGAGAGCAGTTTGGGGAGTGGTGTCAAGCTGGCCATGCCCACCCAGTTGGCCACACCCAGTGAGCGGCATCAAGCTGGCCATGCCCACCCAGTCAGCCACACCCACCCAGTCGGTCATGCCCCCCAGCCCCTCAAGGTCAACCACAGCCCTGATGCGTCCCTCAATGAAATTAGTGGTTAGTGGTCTAGTGGTTCAGGCACCGGGTGAGAAACTGGAGATGGTGAATTCTAATCCCAATTTAGCAAGGAAAGCCAGCTGGTTACTCTGGGCCACTCATTCTCTCTCAGCCCACTCACCACACAAGGTTGTTATTATGGGGAAAATAGGAAGGAGTATTTGTATATGTTCACCGCCTTGAGTTGTGTATAAAAAATAAAGGTGGACTATAAACCTTCAGATCAGGGGTTAAATCCAGCAAATTCTGACAGGTTCTGGAGAACCGGTAGCGGAAATTTTGAGTAGTTTGGAGAACCGGCAAATACCACCTCTGGCTGGCCCCAGAGCGGGGTGAGAATGGAGATTTTGCAATATCCTTCCCCCCAGGAGTGGGGAGGGAATGGGGATTTTGCAGTATCCTTCCCCTGGAGTGGGGTGGGAATGGAGATTTTGCAGTATCCTTCTCCTGCCATGCCCACCAAGCCACACCATGCCCACCAAGCCACGCCCACAGAACCGGTAGTAAAAAAAAATGGATTTCACCACTGCTTCAGATTCTAAGGATCTGAAAAAACAAATTGTTGCTCTACATAAAGATGGCCTAGGCCAGTGATGGATAACCTTTTTGCCATCGCGTGCCAGGAGAGGGGGGGCGGGGGAGGGTCGCGCGCGCACGTGCCCACGCACATGTGTATGCAACCCCCTCCCCCTCCCCCCTCCCCTCCCCGCTCCTGGCACATGATGGCCTGGTAGGCCCGTTTTTCTTTCTTACCTGGTTCCAGATCCTCTCTGTGTATTTGGGAACGGCGAAAACAGCCTTTCCCACTCCCTTGGAGGCCCTACGGAGGCTGAAAGGGCCCATTTCCCAACTCCCGGTGGGACAGGAAGTGACATTTTTTGCTGTCCCCAGCCTCCAGAACCTCTCTAGGAGTCTGTAGGAGCCTCTCTAGGAGTCTCTGGAGGCTGGGGAACAGGAAAAAACGTCACTTCCTGTCCCACCGGGAGTGGGAAAATGGGCCCTTTCAGCCTCCGTAGGGCCTCCAAGGGAGTGGGAAAGGCTGTTTTCACCGTTCCCAGATACACAGAGAGGATCTGGAACCAGGTAAGAAAGAAAAACGGGCCTTCCCCACACCCCCTCAGGCCCTCCAGAGGCAGGAAACAGCCTGTTTCCCTACTTCTGGTGGGCCCAGAAGGCCCGAAAATCAGCTGGCCGGTGCGCGCATGCGCCCCAGAGCTGAGCTGGCGTGCCCACTAATATGGCTCCGCGTGCCATCACGGGTCTAGGCTATAAGAACATTGCCAAGACCCTGAAACTGAGCTGCAGCATGATGGCCAAGACCATACAGCGGTTTAACAGGACAGGTTCCACTCAGAACAGGCCTCACCATGGTTGACAGTTTTTTCAGATCCTCAGAGCCTTAGTTCATTGCCATGAGGTGCCATGTTGAACTTCCAGTGACCAGTATGAGAGAGTGAAAGAGATAACACCAAAATTAACACACCTGCTCCCTCTTCACACCTGAGACCTTGTACCACTAATGAGTCACATGACACCAGGGAGGGAAAATGGCTACTTGGACCCTATTTGGACATTATCACTTACTCACTTTTGTTGCCAGCAGTTTAGACATTAATGGCTGTGTGTTGCATTATTTTGAGGGGACAGCACATTTACACTGTTATACAAGCTGTATTCTCACTGCTTTACATTGTAGCCAAATGTCATTTCTTCAGTGTTGTCACATGAAAAGATATACTGAAATGTTTACAAAATGTGAGTGGGTATACTCACTTCTGTGATATACTGTATGTATGGTATTAATTTCCTATATTCCTTTTCTAATTCAATGCCCACAAAACCCAATATTCTAGAAACCGATCTGGCTTCATCGTAATATTAACCTGCAATATTTTTTGCATCATTGTATGGATTTGCACATCACTTACGCTGAGTGGATTAGGTTGGTAGTTATATAACACTGGACGAAGCTCTATCTGTTCAAACTGTTTCACGGAGTATGGCAGCCGGAGAGAAATGTGGAACTCTTGGAAGACTGTAACTTTGAAAGGTTCTGAAACACAAATTCCTAAAAACACACGAAGAACTGAGCATTAGCCAAGAGAAGCAGCTGGATAATAATGGAAGTCTTATTACTAAACAAAAACAAAAAAAAGAAATAAGCAAGGCATGGAGCTAAGGAAACATAAGTATGTTACCGGAAGTTTAGATTTTGAACTGAAAAGCCTCCATTTGACTGGGAAAATCCTGACACAGGGAGAAACAGGAAGAAAAAAAATCTAAGAAGGGCCTGAAGATGGATCAGACTATCCGTTCATCTAAATCAGGGGTGTCAAACTCAAGGCCTGCAGGCTGGATCCAGCCCATGAGGTGCTTAGTTCTGGCCAGAGGTGGGATTCAGCCAGTTCGGACCAGTTCAGGCGAACTGGTAGCGGAAATTGCAGGTGCCGCCCACTTGCCCTGGCTCTATGCCGTCCTATTTAGACATGTTTTTGAGGCCAGGTGCATGCACGGAAGGCACAAGCGTGAGCAAAGCGCACACGCAGAATGCTGGGCGCATGTGCATAAGGCAGGCGTGTGCACACCGCGAACTGGTAGTAACAAAATGTGAAACCCACCGCTGGCTTTGGCCCATGGGACTGCCCTGGAAACAGCGAAGAACTGGCCTGTAGTGCCTCTGCCAGCGAAAACGGAGCTTGGGAGGGCTGCAGGAGTCCATCACGGCCCTCCCGAGCTCCATTTTCACTGGCAGAGGGTTGCAAGAAGCCATTGCAGCCAGAAACGGAGCTCGGGAGCCTGTTTTCCCTGGCAGAGCCTTTGGGCCACAAGCGCCCCAAAACAATTGATGTTGAGCTGGCCACACACACAACACCTGGGAAAACAAAACCCTGATGCGGCCCTCAATGAAATCGAGTTTGACACCCCTGAGCAAAATCCAGCACAGGTAGTCCTTGAGCTACGACCGTAATGGAGCCTGCCCATTGCGGTTGTAAGTTATAATAGTCATACACATGACTGACCTGTATACACGACTGAATTTTTTTTTTGGGTGGCAGCTGTCGCGCAAACGCAACAGTCGTAAAACAAATTGCACGGTTGTTAAGCAAACCTCTGTTTGCTACGGCGTGGTTGTGCTGAAAATCAGAAATAACAGTTTTGTTGTAAATCATTGTAAAATGCAGTCATGTGACCGTAGGATGCTGCCAACAGCCGTAAATATGGCCGTGTTGCCAAGCGCCAGAAGTGTGCATGACAGCGGGGGTGGGTGGCAGTGGTAGGATTCAAAAAAATTTACTACTGGTTCTGTGGACGTGGCTTGGTGGGCATTGCATGGCTTGGTGGACGTGGCAGGGGAAGGTTACTGCAAAATCCCCATTTCCTTCTGATCAGCTGGGACTTGGGAGGCAGAGAATAGATGGAGGCGGGGCCAGTCAGAGGTGGTGTTTACTGGTTCTCCGAACTACTCAAAATTTCCGCTAACGGTTCCGTAGAACTGGTCAGAACCTGCTGAATACCACCTCTGGTGGTGGGGTGGGTGTGCTGACTGTCAGAGCTTCGGATAGATAGATGAATATAGCGACATTCTGGGGTGAGGGAGTGGGGGTTTGTTTGTTTGTTTGTTTGTTTGTTTATTCGTTCGATTTATATGCCGCCCTTCTCCGGAGATTCAGGGCAGCTTGCAATGCGTTAAGCAATAGCCTTCATACTTTTGTATATACCTGCTTAGTAGGGCTTTTGCCCCACCCCCACCCCAGCAGTGTTCTTTTTATACAAAGTCAGCTTATTTCCCCCACAATCCGGGTCCTTCGGGTCTTCATTTTACCTACTTCGAAACGATGGAAGGCTGAGTCAACCTTGAGCCTTTTACTAATTTTACTAATTTATTACTTTATTATTTTTCATTTTATTCTTTTTATTTCTTTTATATGGTTTTTATATCTGTGTAAGCCACTTTGAGTCGCCATGTGCAAGTGGGCGGCAATATAAATTTTCTAAAATAAATAAATAAATACCCACATATATGGCACAGAGAAACAACACAGACTAGTTCGGATGTATACGTCTACAAACATGGAGAGAAAAATGAATCCTGCGAGTTCACCAGATGGATGGCATAGGGAACATAGTTGTTACAGAATCGGATGGTCCTGCTAGAAATACTTTTGAAACCTCCTCCCGGTGGGGAGTAACCTAATGCCCTTCTGATGCATTGGACTAAAGAGTTTTTCAGAATTTAGAAGCTAGATAAGGAATCTCTGAACATGGCGGCTTTACAACTAGTGGACTTCAACTCCCAGAATTCCTGGCTGGCTGAGGAATTCTGGCAGTTGAAGTCCACAACTCTTGAAGTTGCCAAGTTTGGAGATGCCTGGGCTATATCTTTGAGAGGCAAAGTCTGTGAGTGTCTGGTTCCCGAAAAAAGCAGAAATCATCGATGTTTACCTTTCGCAGAAGACATGCTAACCGCTTGGATCTCCCACGTGGTGATGGAATCGGGAAGATGAAATTCTTCTCTGGAAAACACCAAGAAGAAGCTTTCTTCATTTTCTGTATCATGGGCATTTCCACCAAGGTCATACAACTCTTCAAAATCTTTAATGCAGCCACTGGTCATCATAAGACTCTTCCCCCTTGCATTAAATCCTCATCCCAGTCCTCCAAGACCTGTTTATAGGTAGTCCACAACCAGGGATGGACTTCAAAAATTTGAGCAAGGGGTTCTCTGCCCGGTTAATGGGTGGGCATGGCCATGGTGGGTGTGGTCTAGTTGGCCTCCTGAACTACAGCGGGGGGGAAGGGGGCGCATTTTTGCCCTCCCCGGGCTCCAGAGGCTTTTCTCGAGCTTCCGGAAGGGTGAAAACAGCCTCCCCAGGCTCCGGAGGCCCTCTGGAGGTCGGAAAAGGGCCAGTAGGCCTGTTTTTCACCCTCTCCAACCCTCTGCACCATCCACGACTTACGACCACAATCAAGCCCAAAATTTCTCTTGCTAAGCAACACAAGTGAGGTGTTAGGTGAGTTTTGCCCCATTTTAGGACCTTTCTTGCCACAGTTGTTAAACGAATCGCAGCAGTTGTTAAGTTAGTAACACCATTGTTAAGTGAATGTGGCTTGCCCATTGACTCTGTTTGTCAGAATATGGAAAAAGTTGACCACGTGACCCTGGGACACTGCAACCATCATAAATATGAGGAAGTTGCTAAGCGTCTAAATTTTGATCATGTGATCCTGGGGATGCTGCTACGGTCATAAGTGTGAAAAACAGTTCTAAGCCCCTTTTTTCAATGCCGTTGTAACTTTGAATGGTCACTAAATGAATTGTTGTAAGTCAAGGATGACCTGTACGTAATTATACAGGCAAATATTTCGGCTCAGCGCCTGGTTCCAGGTTCCCAGGAGCCCAATGTCTGACATGGATGAAGCGTTCACAAGAAATGAAACATGACTTGTAAATGACTTTCTGTTCTACTCACGTGTGGGTTTGATCCACAACGAAGGTTTTCCAGAGCCAGCTCTCAGGGAAAAATCTTCGCAGTGTGATAATATCATCATCGAAATAATCTTCTTCATCTTCATCATCAACTATGTAGAAAGAGAAAGTCACTAGTTAAAGATGACAGTTTGCTCATTTCCGAAAAACCTTACAGCAGGGTTCTACAACCTCGGCAAGTTTAAGACTTGCGGACTTCAACTCCCAGAATTCCTTAGCCAGCCATGGAATTCTGGGAGTTGAAGTCCACAAGTCTTAAAGTTGCTGAGGTTGGAGACCCCTGCTGCCTTAGAAGGAATGGTATTCAGTCCTTTTCACTTCAGGTGTTTTAACAGTCGCTGCGATGTCTCTGGAATTTCACGGTGATCCCCTTTTGTGACCTTCTGGCAAGCAAAGTTAATGGGGAAGCCAGATTCACTTAACAACTGTGTTACTAATTTAACAGCTGCAGTGATTCACTCAACAACGGCGTCAAGGAAAAATAGGGCAAAATGGGGTAAAACTCGCTTAAAACTTTGATGTTCATCAACCGAAATTGGGGTCGTAAGTAGAGAACTACCGCTATACACTACGGTTTCTGAAACTCCTTATGGACCAAAAGAATTACTTACACATAACCTAAGTCGAGGTTGTAATTCGAGGACTGCCTCTATATGCTTTATAGGGGTGTTATTAGCCTATTTTAGTTTGGCAAGATTCTGTCTATGGGTGAGGAACAATTAATAAGTCTGCTTTTAAGAATGACAACGTTTATTTCCTGCTTTTTGGAGTTTGACAGAAAGATATTACGGCTGTTGTGAGGCAGAACGCTGAAGCCGGAACTCTTTGTTATAAAACTTGTTTTGAGAGCCGACGGGAATTGATGTTCAAACATCTGGATTGCCTTTCTTCATGTAACCTTTCTCTTTTCCTATTCAGCTGGCTCAGGGTTACCATATTCACCAGTGGTGGGATTCCAAAATTTTTACTACCGGTTCTGTGGGCGTGGCATGGCTTGGCGGGCATGGCTTGGCAGGCGTGGCATGGTGGGCGTGGCAGGGGAAGGATACTGTAAAATCTCCATTCCCACCCCACTCCAGGGGAAGGATACTGTAAAATCTCCATTTCCTCCCAATCAACTGGGACTCGGGAGGCAGAGAATAGATGGGGGCGGGGCCAGTCAGAGATGGTATTTATTGGTTCTCCAAACTATTCAAAATTTCCCCTACTGGTTCTCCAGAACTGGTCAGAACCTGCTGAATACTCACCCCTTCCAAGAGTATGGGACCCCCAGGACTGGCGACGTAATTTGGCAGCATAGCGGCAACAATCAAGGAAGACTTCACGGCACTCTATGTTCTGAATCCTCTTGGCACGTTCATCACATGACCGGGCATTGCGAAGCAGCACAATGCCGCCTTTGCAGCATTTAACCTGATTAGATGTACTGTATTTGGCAACTGCAGAAGAGAGAGAGAGGGAGAAGAAGATTAAATATCGGTGGATATAAAATGCAGAAACAAAAGAGATAAAGGAAACTCAATATTTCACATTCCCTTCTTAGAATTCTGATTAGTCTAGCCCAGCAGTTTCCACATTCTGATATACCAGGCCTACATTTTTTTCAACTTTTGCAACTTTAAGATAGGAGGACTTTAACTCCCAGAATTCAGCAGCTTGACACTGGTGCGTAACACAGCTAGAATTGAAGCCGGTTAAGAAATCCGGTTCTTTGTTCAGTCATGGGGAAAAAAATCTGATATTCTGAGTTCCTTGACTCCCAATTGGACTTCTCAGTTTCTCTTGCCTCTCCAGAAGCAATTCAGGTGAACAAGAAAACAAACAAAATAACCTTACATTTCTTTTACAATTTCCCCACCATTTAGTCTACACCATTTGCACGAGTGGAGCTTCTCATTCACACGCAAGCGCCTTCCACTTCTCACACCCGCTTGCCCACGGCTCATGCCCAGACGTTTGCCCATTTTTTCAGCAGCCCTATTTCAAACAGGCCACAGCACGTTAGTGGACTGTGGCTCGGGGGCTGGGGGACCCCTGTACTATATTTAAATGTCAGCGTTCCAGAAAACCCCAACTTCGAGTAAAGACGCGAAAGCAAGCATTTTACAAAGTTCTCTTTACTAGAATAGGTAAACTGCAGTGATGGGTTGCTCCCGGTTCGCACCGGTTCCTGAGAGCTGGTAGCGGTGACGATATGATGTCACCGAACCGGTTCTCTGTCTTCGGGAGCTGGGCCCTCCCACCTGCCCCGGCATTATGCTGACCTTATATTTCTTCTTTTTTCGCCCAGCTGAGAGGTGTGGCAGAGCGGATTGCTGCACCTCAGCTGGGCAGATTTGCAACGCGCTTACGCAAAGCGCAAGTTTGGCGCGCCGGTGAGCAAAGCGAGCATGCTCATGGCGATCACACGCAAAGCGCGCAACCGAAGAGAACTGGTAGTAAAGCCGGTTAGAACCCACCCCTGGTAAACTGGCACATCAGGGAAAACCCTGATGGGTTATGGGTTATAGGGGTATGGGTAAGGCGTTTTAAATTGGGGAGCCATTTTGGATTTAATTCTGTTTTAAACGTATTTTAATTGTTTATATTGTATGTTTTTTTAATTTTGGCTGTTCACCGCCCCGAGTCCTTCGGGAGAGGGGGCGGTATAAAAATCTAATAAATAAAATAAAAAATCTAATAAATAAAAAACCCGAATCTGAAAGATCTGGATTTTCCCTCAGTAAATCAAAAGGCCGGAAGCTTCTATGCTGCCAGTAAACTACCCAGAGAGTGCTGTAAAGCACTATGGGGCAGTATATAAGCCTAAATGCTAGTTTGTATTCATAGTATTTGCATTTGCATTTGCATTTGCATTTGCATTTGCATTTGCATTTGCATTATTTTATTTTATTTTATTTTATTTTATTTTATTTTATTTTATTTTATTTTATTTTATTTTATTTTATTTTATTTTATTTTATTTTATGTTTTGTTTTGTTTTGTTTTGTTTTGAAATTTTATATTGCCACCTACTCGCACATGGCAACTCAAGGTGGCTTACACTGATATAAAAACTATATAAAAGAAATAAAAAGAATAAAAATAAAAATAATAAAACAATAAATTAGTAAAATAATAACTCCCCCACCCCGGAGACAATACACATTCATACAAACCATTGAACGGGCTGCATCCTGCTCTGGGTTCCCCCAGGTCTATTATTAATTCTGGCTCTCCCCAGTAAAGTTCTTTGCTTAAATTGGAGCAACTGTGTTCCTAGAATCACAATGGAGAACCTCATCGTTTCATCTCCCAGCATTTACCTTTCTTCTCTATCTCAAGTTGAAATGACAGGGAACGCTTTTTCCGGGAAGCGTTTTCTTCACATCCATGTGCTGTGGAAATGAAAAGAAGAAGATGAATGGAAACTCAATACATAAATAAATAAAATCCCACTAGCAGGGGATATTAAAAGGGATGATTCCTGATGGAAAAGGAGAGCTACGGTTTCTCAGAAACAGAAGAAGAAAATAAATATTTGTCAGAGAGTAAAGCAAGTGAATCGGCGCCAATGAATGCCCAGGCTATTAGAAAGTTATCAAAATCTGTGAGATTTGGTTGAAATTTCAGACAAGAAGGCCCAAAGAAAAGGGATTCTCAGGGGTGGACTTCAAAAATTTTAGCAAGGGGTTCTCTGCCTGTTTGCTGGGTGGGAGTGGCCATGGTGGGTGTGGCCTCCTGCACCACCATCGGGGGGGGGCGTTTTTGCCCTCCCCAGGCTCTAGAGGCTTTCCTCAAGCCTCCAGGAGGGCAAAAAAGGCCTCCCCAGGCTCCGGAGACCCTCTGGAGGCCCTAAACAGGCCCGTTTCCGACTTCCAGAGGGCCTCCAGAGCCTGGGATGAGCCAGACCCATTTCTGGCCTTCTCAAACTTCCGGTAGGCCCGTTTTTCACCCTCCCTGAGCATACCCACCCGCCCTGCATTTACCTGCATCCAAAACGGGCCACGTGAGGAATCCTGGGGGCGGGGAAGGGCCAGCCAGGAGTGGGATTTGGGGGTCGTCCGAATTGCACAGAATCTTAGCTAGAGGTTCTCCTGAACCCTTGCGAACCCCCAGAAGCCCACCCCTGGCAGGATTTTGACAGTTTTAACTGTACGTCCTTCTGAGCCAACCAAGAGTATTATTTCATTTCTTTTCCTCACAGCTTTGCAATTTCTATTATTCATTTTCTTTACAACTATGAGGATAGAAACTTTTGATAATTGCCCCTTTATTTTCCTTCAGGACTGGTTACTCACCCTTCCGGAGAGGGCTTTGCTGTTCACCAGCACGAATTGAGAGACCAGCATCGGCAAAGATACCCAGGGAATCTTCCCCGCTGCCAGCAGTGCAACCGAGATCATAACTTTTCATGGCCTCAGAAACCTGATTTCAAGAGGGAAAATAAATACACGTGTGGAAAGATGATAAGGCCAGAGAAAAAGAGAGACTGCTTCTATCGATGTGTGATGTTTTACTGGACCAGTATTCCTCAGCCTTGGCAACTTTAAGATGTGTGGATTCCCCAGCCAGGTTAGCTAGAACTAGAAGAGGTGCAAACATAACTAGCAAAAGTTTCCCGTCAGGAAATTTTTCCTTAGTTCTAGGTTGGATCTCTCCTTAATAAACTTCCATCTGTTGCTCCAATCCTTCTGATCTTCCACAAGAGCTTTACAACCTGGCACTGCCAGCTGTCTTGAGGCTCCAGTGCGGGGGGGGAATGGTCTTCACATTGGGGGCAATTGACAGACTAATAACAGATCCCATCTCACCCCCTCTTCATCTTATTCCCTCCCTATCTTTTGATTAGACTTATGGACAGGTAATTCTCGACTTACTATCAATAATTGAGCCCAAAATTTCTGCTGCTAAGAGAAACAGTTACTAGGTCAGTTTTGCCCTATTTTACGACCTTTCTTGCCACAGTTATTAAGTGAATCACTACGACTCTTAAATTAGTGACACAGTTGTTGAATGAATCTGGCTTCCCCATTGACTTGGTTTGTCAGAAGGTCGGAAAGAGTGATCACATGATCTGGGGACCCTGCAACCATCATAAATATGAGCCACTTGCCAAGCATCTGAATGAGCCCTGGTAACTTTGAAGAGTTACCAATTTACAACGAACTGTTGTAAATTGAGGATTACCTGCATTTTATGTGGTTTATGAATTAGTTTCTCTTGTGTATAGGATTTTTAAAATTTTTATCTTTTTAATAATGTAATACCGCCCAGAGTTACCTGGGGTAAGATGGGCAGTCAATAAATATAAATGAATGAATAAAATTAAAATTATAAAGAATGAATTAAAATAAATTAAAATTATAAAGAATGAATTAAAATAAATTAAAATAAAGAATGAATTAATGAATAAATAAATAAATAAAACCCCTCAAGTGCCAAAATGTGCCCATCAAATTCCTATCCATCACAGCTATCTTACACATGGAGTCAAAACAAGGAGTTGTGTACCCAAATGACTAAGAAGAGTGGCTGAACCAGAAGGCACCATACCTTGTCTTGTGTGAGTCGATTCTTCCCGTTGAGGGCGTAAACGGCAGCATCCGTGGCAGAGAGAGAGACGAAGGATTTGGCATCTGTTTTTAGGGTGAGTGACAGGCGTGACTGTGGCTGCAGACGGTCTATGTTTGACGAGGAGCGAATCTCCAGCTGAAGATTGGAAAGACAGAGTGAGGGAGAAGTAGGACAGCCAACCCCAACTTCTTCCTTGATCTCTAGGTGGGAGAGGTGACAACTTCATAAATTACCTGGGAATTCCAGAAGCATCCTCCGAAATATTTGGAAAGTCAATGGTTAGTCTTTCCTTATTTTTCCTTCCTTGCTCTCTTCCCCTCTTCCCCTTTTTTCTTTTCTTTGTCTTTCCTCTTTCCCTTTCTCCTTTCCTGTCCCTTCTTGCATGCTCAAATGCAAGATGTTTTGTTTTCAGTTTGTTTTGATAGCCCTTGGCCAATAAAAATTGAGCTCGGGGAGTTGCCACACTCCATTTTCGGCCGCAACAGCTTCCTGCAGGCCCTCTGCCAGTGAAAACGGAGCGTGGGGGGCTGTGCGCGGCCCCCCCACCCTGTGCTCCATTTTCATTGGCAGAGGCACCACAGGCTAGTCCTTTGCTCTTTCCAGGCTGGCTCCCGGGGGCCAGATCTAAGCATCCTGTGGGCCAGATCCAGCCCGTAGGTGAGTTTAATACCCCTGCACTCCACTAAAAACCAAGCCGAGCACAGAATGGAATGCGGGTATGTGGCAATGAGTGAAACAACTGACTGTCTTAGAAACAAATCACTGGCACGAAACTCTGGAATGGATTTGGAAACGCAAGCCCCTCCTAAATGCAACATACCTTCCCCTCGCAGCGGGGGACCACTTCCAACCATATGGAGTTAGAGACAATTTCATCCCCAAGGCGGTAAAAGGCCACAACACGAAACGTTGGCATCAGATTAGGTGTAATGGGAATAGGAACTTCTCTAAGAGTGCCACGTGGAACGCTTTTTACAGAGATTATGTCTCCTTTGCTCAAAACCTGCAGGGAAACGGTCAAAACAGTGCTTAAACACAGAGGCACATCTTCCAGAAATTTTATAAAAATAATAATAATAATCCCATAACCCAGTCCTCAATTTACGGCCACAACCGAGCCCCAAATTTCCATCGATGAGTGAGACATTTCTTGAGTTTTGCCCCATTGGACAACTTTTCCTGCCGCAGTTGTTAAAAGTGAATCACTGCCGTTTTTAAATTAGTAAGGCGGTTGTTCAGTGAATCTGACTTCCATGTCGATTTTGCTTGTCGCCAAAGGTACAGGACCCAAATATACCGCAACCCAGTGGTGAAATCTAAAATTTGTTACCACAGTTCTGTGGGCGTGGCTTGGTGGTGATGGTGGTAATGTGATTGGGTGGGCGTGGCCAATTTTTTTTTTTTACTTTTAAAACCATTTTTTCTACAACCTCTTCCGCGAAGAGGTTGTAAAAAAATGCTTTCAAAAGGCTCTGACGATCCCAGCTGAAAAAAGTCCCTGCCGATCAGGCAACTCAGCTGCGATCGTCAGAGGCATTTAAAAGAAAAAAAAGGGGGGGTTCTTTTAAAAGCCTTTGAGGATCCCAGCTGAGCCACGTGATCATCAGAGGCTTTTTTTTTACTTTTAAAAGCATTTTTTCGGCCGAAGAGATTGTAGAAAAAATGCTTTTAAAAGTAAAAAAAAAGCCTCTGATGATTGTGTGGCTCAGCTGGGCATGGGGGGGGGAGGCAGGGATTTTTGCTACCGGTTCTCCAAACCACCCACCTCCATCGCTACCGGATCGGTGATCCGGTCTGAACCAGGAGCATTTCACCCCTGCCGCAACCCATCATAAATAGAGGCCAGTTGCCAAGTGCCCAAATTTCGATCACCTGACTATGAGGATGCTGCCATGATCGTAAGAACAATCATTTTTTTTCAGTGACAGTGTAACTTCAAGCAGTTACGAGACAAATGGTTGTAAATTGAGGACTGTCTGTAGTTTACTTCGTAAGAAGTCACCATGGCACAATGTTTAATGTGAACCCAGTGAGGTGAGTGAGGAGATAATCTTGACTCTGAGTCAGTGGTGGGATTCAAAAATTTTTACTACCGGTTCTATGGGCGTGGCTTGGTGGGCATGGCATGGCTTGGTGGGCGTGGCAGGGAAAGGATACTGTAAAATCCCCATTTCCTCCCGATCAGCTGGGACTCAGGAGGCAGAGAATAGATGGAGGCGGGGCCAGTCAGAGGTGGTATTTACCGGTTCTCGGAACTACTCAAAATTTCCATTACCGATTCTCCAGAACTGGTCAGAACCTGCTAACTATCACCTCTGCTCTGAGTCAATCTTTCCCTCTCAGCCCAAGATCCATTGTGGTCTAAGGGTGAAGGTGTTTGACTAAGCATGGGGAGACCCAGTTTGTTGTTCCTGGTCACCTATGGCAACATCTGGAAGCCATAGGGCCAATTCCTCCCTCTCATCTCAAGAGTCGATGTGGTTAATTGTGATGAATGTGGTGGGGAAATCTAGGTTGTAAAGCTGCTCTCAACCAGGGAAGCTATGAGCTGGTCGTCTTTTCGTCCAACCTATCCTACAAGGTTGTTGATATGGGAATAAAAGATAGGAGGGAGGGAGGCCATCTGTGTTGCAACGTAGGTGATAATAACTATAGCTACAACATATTTAGAAAATTATACAAAATAATAAGCAACTTTATAGGAGCTGTGGTGGAACCAGTGGTTAAAATGCAGTATTGCGGGCTAACTCTTCCCACATTCTGAAATTTGATTGAAGGTTGACTCAGCCTTCCATCCTTCCAAGGTGGGTAAAATGAGGACCCAGATTATAGGCTGACTCTGTAAACCACTTAGAGGGCTGTAAAGCACTGTGAATTGGTATATAAGTCTAAGTGCTATTGCTATAACCAGTTTGCATGCTGGGAAAAGGCAAGGAGAAAACATGTATTCATTACCCAACTAGGTTACACCATCAGTGCTAGAAGGAAGTGGGATTTACTCTCTTTTTATATACTAGTAATTTGGTCTGTCAGTATTGGTGCAGTGGTGGGTTGCTCCCAAGTTGGTCCGGTTCTTGCGAATCGGTAGTAAAAGCGGCGTGAGGCTCTGTCCACCTGCCCGCATGCTCCCATTGCAAACCGGTAGTAAAGGTAAGTAGAACCCACTCCTATATTGGTGGGAGTGGTCTTGATAGTTTCTTGATTAGACTGTTGTTTATGTTTGATTATTTTTCTATGTTATTATTTTTTTTCTTGATTGGAGTATTGTTTACTTCGTGATTGCTGGTCTGATGTTAATCTAGTCAGGGGTGTCAAACTTCATTTCATTGAGGGGTGCATCAGGGTTGTGTTTTACCTTGGAGGGGTGGAGGGCATGGCCTGAGGGGGCATGGTCAGCTTGACATCACTCGTGTGGGGGCGCCTATGGTGACCCAAGCACTCTGCCAGCAAAAATGGAGCTTGGGAGGGCCCCGCATGGACCTCCCGAGATCCATTTTTGCTGGCAGAGGCACCATGGGCTGGTCCTTGACTGTTTCCATGGCAGCCCTGTGGGCCAGATCCAAGCACCCTTGTGGGCCATATCTGGCTCGCGGACATTGAGTTTGACACCCCTGATCTAAGTGTTCATCTCTGTTTATCTAGGTGTTGATTGCTAGGAAGGAGCTGTTGTGGTCTCTTTATTTCCCTTTTAGCTTTTCGACTGTTTTTTTTGAATGGTATTTAGATCTTGTTTATGACCTAGGCTTCCTTAGAAATTAAACAGCACAAACTTAGCCCCAGCAAACCTCTTTAATTCATACGGCTGTAAATTACTTTCATTTACAGTCTGCAAGGCTTGATAAACAGTCTTTCAGGGGAAGGTTATCAACACCCACCTATCTCACGTGGAATGCTGCCAAAGAGCTAATTTCCAGACGCAGGGCAAGGCCAAACTTGGCACAGAGTCACAAGCAGAAATTTCAAATCTTGAATCGGCCAGATGAAGTAATTGCTTCCTGCAAAAGCTCACGTCCCACTCGCTTCTCTTTTATGTCTTATGGGAAGGGCCAATCATCTCCAAGCCTTACTCCCAAGTTGATCCTGTTCCCTTAATTGTTCCTGTCTCATGACACCTCTGCGCATGCACACACTGGGAACAGGCTCACGCTGTTCTTCTGCCTCGCTGATGTCAGACTCCGGAGGCAGCAAAGAACTACCAGATGGCCTTGGCCCCCCTCTCTGCCTCCGACTCAGAGCCACTGTCCGAGCCTTCCCCAGACTCCAGGACTGGCCCACATTCCTCCCCAATCTCCTCACTGTCTGAATCTGCTGCCAGCTCTGCTGGCCGCTGATGGACCACAACATTTATCTCTATGTATCTATTGATCGCTGATCTGCTGAGTAACAGGCTTCCAAGAATTTTCTAGCATTTTTGGTCTAGGGTTCTCAGAGTTTCCCAATTGAAACTATGGTTATGTGTGTCCATGTGTTGCGCAATTAAGGAGTTTTCATTACGTCTTCAGAGTGCTAGTTGGAGTTCATGGATGCACACTGTTAATTTTCTGCCCAGTTCTTTAAGCGGACACCTACCAACATTGACAGGACAAGCCACTTGTATATAAAGAGAGAACTACCAGGTTCTCATGAACATCTCCCACCAAACCTCCTGAAGGGTCTCACCATGTAATAGAAGTCGGTGAAGGCATCTGAGCCAACGGATTTCAATTGAATTGTGAGGGTCTCTCCAATATTCAAGCCATAACTTCTGAGACTTTCAATGATCAAATAGTTGCCTCTGGCGGACTTGGTGGCCTTGGTGGTCAAGGTCGCTTCTGCTGGACTCTCTGTTCCTGCTGTTAGCTGTGGGAAAAATAAAGATAGTCAGGCTTTTTTATAGACTTTCTGGACAGAGAGGATATCAAGAGCCATGGTGGCGCAGCAGTTAGAATGCAATATTGCAGGCTACTTCTGCGGATTGCTGCCTGCCAGCAGTTCGACAGTCCGATTCTCACTGGCTCAAAGTTGACTCAGCCTTCCATCCTTCCGAGGTGGGTAAAATGAGGAGCCAGATTGTTGGGGGCAATAGGCTGACTCTGTAAACTGCTTAGAGAGGGCTGTAAAAGCACTATGAAGCGGCATATAAGTCTAAGTGCTATTGCTATTATGGAGGGACAATTCCGATGAAAGATTTATCATCTATCTGTCTGTCTGTCTGTCTATCTATCATCTATATATGTATCTATGTATCTTTCTATTTGTCTGTCTGTCTGTCTCTGTCTATGTGTCTGTCTATCTCTATATCTATCTATCTATCTATCTATCTATCTATCTATCTATCTATCTATCTATCTATCTATCTATCTATCTATCTTTCTATCTACCTATCTATCTATCCAACCAGCTATCTATCTATCCATCCATCTATCCATCCATCTATTTCTGGGTTGGGGAAAGTTTCATGTACAGGTAGTCCTCGACTTATGGCCACAATTGAGCCCCAAATTTCCATTGCTAAGCAAGACGGTCGTTAAGTGACTTTTGCCCCATTTTATGACCTTCCTTGCCACAGATGTTAAGAGAACCCCTGCGGTTGTTAAATGAATCTGGCTTTCCTACTGACTCTGCTTATCAGAGTTTGCAAAATCACATGACCCCGGGACATTGCAACAGATATAAATACATGCCAATTGCCAAGTGTCTGTATTTTGATCACATTATCATGGAGATGCTGCAACAGTTGTAAGTGTGAATAGTGGTCATAACTCGCTTTTTACGGTGCCATTGTAACCTCAAATGGTCATCAAATAAACTGTTGTAAATCAAGGACTACCTGTACAGTATGCAAACATATGCATATACATATGTATATGTATGTGTACGCCCATTTACTGTGAACATATAGACATACACACAGATTTTGCTGTAATTCTCTTTCTTCCTCCCCTCCTGTCCCCACCCTTTTGATGGGTGAAACAATACCGTGACAGTGACTGAGGAAGAGCCTTGAGCAACATTGATTCTGTAGCTCGCAATTCCCTGCTTATCGGTGCTCATCTGTTCATCCATGAGAGATTGTGCTCCGGTTATGCGGGTTCTGAAGCGGACTGGGAGGTTGGCGGCTGGTGAGCCATCCGGCAGTGTGATTCGAGCCTGGAGAAAATCCAGAATGTTTTATTAACAATGATAAGTAGTCTGGGAGTTTTAGAATTCAAACAGACAAGTACCAGCCACATAAACAGTCCAGACTTAACAAGTGTTGGTAAAAAAAGACAAAACAAAGTCTAGGTAGTGGACATTGCAATACCTGGTGACAGCAGAAGAGAAGAGAAAGAACTGGAGAAAATCACAATATATAAAGACCTGCAAATAGAAGTGGAATGACTATGGCAAAGGAAAGCAAGGATGGTAACAACAGCAATAGGTGCCTTGGGTGCAATCCCAAACCATCTGGAGCACCACTTGAAGACCATGGACATTGATCATATCCCTACCAATCAATTGCAGAAGGCAGCTTCTCTTAAAATGGTTTACATCCTACGACAATACCTTTAGCAACACCAAACAACATTTGTCTAGCTCAGGTCCTGGGGAAATACTTGATTAGTGGATAAAAATGTCAAATCCAGTTTAAATCTTTGGCTGCCTGTACTTCTAGCGATAATAATTTAAATGTATTGGCCTCCCAGTGAATCTTTATGTGGTTTAGTTGCATACCTACTGTTAAGGATATTGTTGAGTTACACCCGAAGTTGTGGTTTATAAAGCAGAGTACCGTTAAGAGTTTTACGCAAGGAAACGTTTTGAGAGTAATTGTGACTAACATATAGACAAACTGGGTTTTACAGTATTTTACTTTTAGGGAAAAGCAAAATCATAGTCCTTTAACAATCCAAGTCTTAGCCATATAAAGTGCAATATAAGATCAATCCAGGGATATAAAGTCTTCTTACCAGTTTGTAGTAAAATTCAAGGAACAATCAGGAACAATATAAAAACAGTTCAATAAATATCAGAAAGCAGTAAATAAATAATCATGATCAAACAATGACCATATAGAGAGATCAAAAAGAGTTACAGCATAGCAGCAGGTAAAAATGGTGTAGTGTCCACACTAACCATAATTTAGCTCTCCTTAAATACATTGGCTACAGAGCTCAGCCAATCAGGATGCAGAATGACTCAGCACAGTTCTTAAAGCTACATAATACATTTGCATAATACAAACATACAATGTTGGCTTATATATTTCCTGGCCAACCAATTAGGCAATAACCATTTCCTAACACCTGCAGCTGAGACATGCCACAAGTGGACAATTGCAAGAACGAACACATTCACATGGGCAGACTGATCTGCATGAAGCCGCTGAGAGTTCTGGATTGAGGTGGGGTAGAAATGTGGGCAGCAAATCAATAGAAACAGATAAATGTGTTCAACGCATGCTCTCTCTCATCCACAGAGCGCGGATTTGCCCTTACAGATTTTGGTGAACTACATCTCCCACAATTCTCCTCTTTATCAGTTGGGTAATTGGGATTAACTCACCCAAATCACAGACTAGCACATTGTCCAATAGAAGAAGAATAAAATAGAATAACAGAGTTGGAAGGACCTTGGAGGTCTTCTAGTCCAACTCTCTGCTTAGGCAGGAAACCCTGTACTACTTCAGACAAATGGTTATCCAATCTCTTCCTAAAAACTTCTATGTTCTAGTTGTTCCCGACTCTAGGGGGCGGTGCTCATCTCCGTTTCAAAGCTGAAGAGCCAGCATTGTCCAAAGACGTCTCCATGGTCATGTGGCTGGCATGACTAAACACCAAAGGTGCACGGAACGCTATTACCTTCCCACCAAAGGTGGTTCCTATTTTTCTACTTGCATTTTTTTACATGCTTTCAAACTACTAGGTTGGCAGAAGCTGGGACAAGTAACAGGAGCTCACCCCATTACACAGCACTAGGGATTCAAACCGGTGAACTGCCGACCTTTCGATTGACAAGCTCAGCGTCTTAGCCACTGAGCCACCATGTCCCTATTTAAGCCTGAGTGGCGTAGGAGGCTAATGCCTCCTACTAAGGCAGCATTTAACAACCAGCTGCCTGCAATTACTGTGAGTTCAATTCTCACCAGGCTCAAGGTCGACTCAGCCTTCCATTCTTTCTAAGGTGGGTAAAATTAAGACCCGGTTTGTGGGGGCAATAAGCTGACTTTGTATAAAATATACAAAAGTATGAAGGCTATTGCTTAATGCATTGTAAGCCGCCCTGAGTCTCCGGAGAAGGGCGGCATAGAAAAATAAATAAATAAATAAAAAATAAGCATTTAAGGATACATTTCATCAAAACAATGACCTCTGGTGGTTAGAAGTTATATCTCTAAAACCCAAAACAGCTGATGGATCCACACCCAGGATGCAAATTCAGCTCTGACCAGTTCTTGAGGGGGAAAAAATGCACATATTGTCCCCATCTGTCGCCAGCCTCCCAAATGTTTATTTATTTATTTAGACTTAGAGTCAGTGACTCCGGACGGCTTGAAAAAGTTGACATCTACCCATTCTTTCTTGCTATGTATGTAATATAATAGTGTTGGGATTTTTTTACTCATGCCACCTTAGGGTTTACTTGATTTAGTGAATTTGATTGCAGATAGACACTTCTGATCAAATTAGTTACTTTTCCCAGCAACACAAATGCCCTTCCCTGTTTGCTCTCTGCACTTCACAAAAAAATAATAATAATAATAATCACTGAAATGCTGTCTTTAAACTTGTATTTTACAAGTTTACTATTGTAAAAGTGAAATAATTTGCTTGCTTTTTTTAAAAAAAAAGTCAAGTTAGGTTGGCTGAGGAATTCTGGGAGTTGAAGTCCACACACCTTCAGGTTGCCATGTTGAAAAACTCTGGTCTAGACTAAGTGGTGGGAAAATTGGAAAAATTGTAAGATTATTTTGTTTGCTTGTTTTTCTTGTTTGTCTGAATTGCTTCTGGAGAGGCCGAGAAACTGGGAAGCCCAATTGGGAGTCAAGGAATTCAGAACAACAGACTATTCCCCCGACCAAACAAACAACCAAATTTCTTAAGCCACCTACATTTCTAGTTGTGTTACACACCACTGTCAAGCTGCTGAAGCGTGTGCGGAACCCTGGGTTTGGAATTCAGAAATGTGAAGGACAACCAGAATCAATATGCATCCATTCTCACAACCACCCTGCCCAAGACGGATGACGAACACGGCAGAAAAACACAGCACATACCAGCACTTCGTACGGAGCATTGGGCACAAAGTAACGCTTGGTTTTCGACAGGTCCACTGAATAAGGTGATGATATAAATTTCACTGAGGTGAGTTCCTGTTCCTCCAGTTCTCCACCTAGGAGAATGAAGAAAAGGTCAACAGGCCACCCTTAAACTTAACCAAGTTTTACAGAGATGCAGAATAGAATAGAATGGAATGGAATGGAATGGAGTGGAGTGGAGTGGAGTAGAGTAGAGTAGAGTAGAGTAGAGTAGAGTAGAGTAGAGTAGAGTAGAGTAGAGTAGAGTGGAGTAGAGTAGAGTGGAGTGGAGTGGAGTGGAGTGGAGTGGAGTGGAGTGGAGTGGAGTGGAGTGGAGTGGAGTGGAGTGGAGTGGAGTAGAATAGAATAGAATAGAATAGAATAGAATAGAATAGAATAGAATAGAATAGAATAGAATAGAATAGAATAGAATAGAATAGAATTTTTTATTGTCCAAGTGTGATTGGACACACAAGGAATTTTGTCTTTGGTGCATATGCTCTCAGTGTACATAAGGAGAATAAAATACATTCATCAAGAATAAAAAGATACAACATGTAGTGATATTAAAGGTTACTAATAAGCTATCAAATTGTACTAGGAAACAAATAAAAGCAATATAAATTGAAAGATACAAGCAACATGGTTATAGTAATACGTGGGATTTTTGTGTTCCCCCGAAAATAAGACCCTGTCTTATATTTTTTTGAACCCTGAAATAAGCACTTGGCCTTATTGCCATGTGCTCAAAAGCCCAATTGGGGTTATTATCAGGGGATGTCTTATTTTGGGAGAAACAGGGTAGTAAGAAGAATAGTAATACAGTCTTAGTGAATTATTTGACTGATTATTTGAAGTCCCAGGCTAGATGAAAAGAAAGTTAACAAATCAGTAGCATGTACAGGGAAACCTTGACTTTTTTAGCGACCATTCAAAAATTGCAAAGGCACTGGAAATAATGACTTATGACTGTTTTTCACACTTATGACTGTTGCAGCATTCCCCATGGTCACGTGGTCAAAATTTGGATGTTTGGCAACTAGTTCTTATTTATGATGGTTGCAATGTCCTGGGATCGTGTGATCCCCTTTCGTGATCTCCTGACAAGCAAATTCACTGGGGAAACCTTTATTCATTTCACCACCGTGTTACTAACTTAATAACCGCAGTGATTCACTTCACAGCTAGGGCAACAAATGGGGCAAAACCAGTAATGGGTTCTGTGGGTATGGCTTGGTGGGCATGGCATGGCTTGGTGGGCGTGGCAAGGAAAGGATACTGTAAAATCTCCATTCCCTCCCCAATCCAGGGGAAGGTTACTGCAAAATTCCCATTTCCTCCTGATCAGCTGGGACTCGGGAGGCAGAGAATAGATGGGGGCAGGGCCAGTCAGAATTTTTACTACCGGTTCTCTGAACTACTCAAAATTTCCGCTACCGGTTCTCCTGAACTGGTCAGAATCTGCTGAAAGCCACCTCATTTAACAATCATCTCACTTAGCAACAGGAATTTTGGGCTCAATTGTGACTGTAAGTCAAAGATTACCTCTATTGGCTTTGTTTCTCTCATCAGTGTTCAGGCTGGCTCATTTCACACAATGGGGGCTTAAATAAAGTTTTTTTTTTTATTTGATTTATATGCCGCCCTTCTCCGGAGACTCAGGGCGGCTTACAATGCATTAAGCAATAGCCTTCATACTTTTGTATATTTATACAAAGTCAGCTTATTGCCCCCACAAACTGGGTCCTCAATTTACCTACCTTAGAAAGGATGGAAGGCTGAGTCAACCTTGAGCCTTGGAGAGATTCGAACCAGCAGTAATTGCAGACAGCTGTGTTAATAACAGGGTGCGTAGACCACTGTACAGCTTAGACCACTGTATTTAAATAAAGTTTGTTAAACAAGCCCAAATTGATTGAGTTTATATATCAGGCTCAGATACAAACTCTGGTTTATAAATCACCATGGCTGGGCTCATTCCATACTCTCAACTCTCAACCAAATAATCACATTTAGCAGAGGGTTTGAATCCCTGCTGCTAGGGATCAAATGAGATGGGGCAGTCAGTGGGTCAGTCCCATTGTATGAAAGAGGTGACACAGCTTTACTTAAACAGGAGGGCTTTCAAATCAAGCTTTTAATCGTGCAGCGGCTTTGCCCCATTGACAGGTTTTATAAAGAGCCCAGAGACTGCATTGTCTCCTGTCTATAGGATTTCCTATACCTGTGATGGCGAACCTATGGCATACATGCTGGAAATGGCACACAGAGCCATCTCTCTGGGCACACCAGCCATCGCCTGTTTCCCTTCTGGGTTCCAGCCAGGTGGTCTTTGTGCGTGCAGGAGCACCAGAAACTGGAAGAGCAGCTCCCTGGCGTGCATGTGCGTGCTGGGAAGCTGAGCTTCCTGTTTCTGATGCTCCCGCGCGTGCGCGCCGGGGAGCTAACTCTTCCGGTTTACGGCGCGTGCTTGTGTGTACTACCCTTTCGGCACTCGGTACCAAAAAGGTTTGCCAACACTGTCCTATACCTTCTCCCACCCTTTTTCTTATCCCTGGAAAATGATTAAGAAAGGAAAAGCTGATACAGGTAGTCCTCAACTTATGACCACCGTTGAGCTGAAAATTTATTTTGTTAAGTGAGTTTTGCCCCATTTTATTTTTATTTTATTTTTTTTATTTTTTTGATTTATATGCCGCCCTTCTCCAGAGACTCAGGGCGTCTTACAATGCATTAAGCAATAGCCTTCATACTATTGTACATTTTATACAAAGTCAGTTTATTGCCCCCACAAACCGAGTCCTCATTTTACCTACCTTAGAAAGGATGGAAGGCTGAGTCAACCTTGAGCCTTGGAGAGATTCGAACCAGCAGTAATTGCAGACAGCTGTGTTAATAACAGGGTGCGTAGACCACTGTACAGCTTAGACCACTGTATTTAAATAAAGTTTGTTAAACAAGCCCAAATTGATTGAGTTTATATATCAGGCTCAGATACAAACTCTGGTTTATAAATCACCATGGCTGGGCTCATTCCATACTCTCAACTCTCAACCAAATAATCACATTTAGCAGAGGGTTTGAATCCCTGCTGCTAGGGATCAAATGAGATGGGGCAGTCAGTAGGTCAGTCCCATTGTATGAAAAAGGTGACACAGCTTTACTTAAACAGGAGGGCTTTCAAATCAAGCTTTTAATCGTGCAGCGGCTTTGCCCCATTGACAGGTTTTATAAAGAGCCCAGAGACTGCATTGTCTCCTGTCTATAGGATTTCCTATACCTGTGATGGCGAACCTATGGCATACATGCTGGAAATGGCACACAGAGCCATCTCTCTGGGCACACCAGCCATCGCCTGTTTCCCTTCTGGGTTCCAGCCAGGTGGTCTTTGTGCGTGCAGGAGCACCAGAAACTGGAAGAGCAGCTCCCTGGCGTGCATGTGCGTGCTGGGAAGCTGAGCTTCCTGTTTCTGATGCTCCCGCGCGTGCGCGCCGGGGAGCTAACTCTTCCGGTTTACGGCGCGTGCTTGTGTGTACTACCCTTTCGGCACTCGGTACCAAAAAGGTTTGCCAACACTGTCCTATACCTTCTCCCACCCTTTTTCTTATCCCTGGAAAATGATTAAGAAAGGAAAAGCTGATACAGGTAGTCCTCAACTTATGACCACCGTTGAGCTGAAAATTTATTTTGTTAAGTGAGTTTTGCCCCATTTTATTTTTATTTTATTTTTTTTATTTTTTTGATTTATATGCCGCCCTTCTCCAGAGACTCAGGGCGTCTTACAATGCATTAAGCAATAGCCTTCATACTATTGTACATTTTATACAAAGTCAGTTTATTGCCCCCACAAACCGAGTCCTCATTTTACCTACCTTAGAAAGGATGGAAGGCTGAGTCAACCTTGAGCCTGGTGAGAATTGAACTCGCAGTAATTGCAGGCAGCTGGAAGCTAAATACTACCTTTAACAGTAGCATTAGTCTGCTGCGCCACTCAGGCTCCTTTTACGACCTCTCTTGCCACATTTATTAAGTGAAAGGCTGCTGTCGTTAAATTATTAAAAACTGGCTTCCCCACTGACTTTGCTTTTCAAAAGGTCGCAAAAGGGGATCATGTCATCCCGTCATATATGTGAGTCAATAGCCAGGCGTCTGAATCTTGATCATGTGACTGTGGGGATGTTGCAACGATCATAAGTGTGAAAAATAGTGTGAAAAATAGATCCTGGTGTGGAAGAGGTAGGTTGTAACATTGAAGGGAGGGTGCATTCTAGGTACTTACAGGCCAAATACTTCAGATTCTGACTGAGGAGTTCATAGCTAAGTAAAATAATCTGGTTGATCTTGTTTGGGTCTGAATAGTTCTGAGATGGAAGTTGTCAGCCCTAGTCAGTAGATCAAACCAGGAATTCAACTCTAGAACGAGGCTAAAAGTACAGGTAGTCCTCGACCTACGACCACAATGGAGCCCAAAATGTCTGTTGCTAAGTGAGACATCCATGAAGTGAATTTTGCCCCATTTTACGATCAGTCTTGCCACAGTTATTAAGTGAATCACTGCAGTGGTTAAGTTAGTAACACAGTTGTTAAATGAATCTGGCTTCCCCATCGACTTTGCTTGTCGCAAAAGGGGAACGTGTGACACACACACACACCCCGGGACACGGCAAATGTCATAAAGACATGCTAATTGATAAACATCTGAATTTTGATCACATGACCATGTGGGATGCTGCAACTGTCATGCAAAAACCGGTCATAATAAGTCACTTTTCTGAGTGCTGTTGGAACATTGAATAGTCACTAAACGAACTGTTATAAGTCGAGGGCTACCTGTGCTCTCCTTGAGCTGGTCTATAAGAACAGAATTTTGCAAGTCTAATTGTCCTCCCCATTCTTATACCTCAGTGAATAAGGGAAGTCTCTTGTCTGAGCCATTTCCCAATGTTATCTGGGCATTCAGGACTTAAAATGTTTTAACCTTTCTTGTATTGGCAACAGAGCCTGCGTATTTCCCTCAGAGTCATCTTTCTTATCTCTACAGAGGTTCTCTAAGACTAGATTGGGAGTCAAAACACACGTTAGATGCAAGCTGTGGCCAGGGGTGGGCTTCAAAAATTTTAGCAATGGGTTCTCTGCCTGGTTGCTGGGTGGGTGTGGCCATGGTGGGCGTGGCCTCATTGGCCTCCTGCACCACAGTGGGGAGGTGGTTTTGCCCACCTCGGACTCTGGAGGCTTTCCTTGAGCCTCTAGGAGGGCGAAAACGGCCTCCCCAGGCTCTGGAGCAGTGGTGGGTTCCTCCCGGTTCAGTCCGGTTCGGCCAAGCCGGTAGCGGTGACGATATGATGTCACTGAACCGGTTCTCCCCCCCCGCCCTCCCACCCCCCCCACCCACGTTATTCTTACCTTTTATTTGGTCCCACCCCCAATCTATTGCTGCCTCCTGAGTCCCAGCTGATGACTAGAGGGAAAAAAACTGTTTAAACTCTTGCCGCGGGGCTTCAAAGGGCCGTCCTACAGCTGATCAGTGTTAAAAGCAAACAAATGAGTCGGGTCGTAAGTGCGAGGACTGGTCATAAGTGCAAAGACCTTCCAGAAATGATTCTGACCAGCTAGCCACACCTACCTAGTCAAATGACCTCCAAGCCACACGCACAAAATAAGCCACACCTACAGAACCGGTAGTAAAAAAATTTAGAACCCACCCCTGCTCCGGAGGCCCTCTGGAAGCCGGAAACGGCCCATTTCCGGCCTTCCCAAACTTCCGGTAGGCCCATTTTTCACCCTCCCGAGCCTCTGCGTGTGCCCTGCACTTACCTGCATCCAAAACAGGGGCCGCGTGGGGACTCCTGGGAGGGGAAGGGTGGGTGGGACGGGGCCAGCCAGGAGTCCAATTTGGGGGTTCTCCAAACTGCACAGAAACTTAGCTAGAGGTTCTCCCGAACTCTTGTGAATCCCCAGCAGCCCACCCCTGGCTCTGGCCAATTCAGCACTGCAGCCAAGAAAATTCCAGGGATGTGTCCATGAAATCACAATTCAAAGGAGTTGTTCCTTTTTCTTTTTTTTTAAAGCTTACGGGCTACCACTAATATTTATTATTCTTGTTTAAGACCAGCCAGGCCTTGAGATCTAACACTGAGCTCTAAACCCAGTCCTCCATCCACAGTAAGGCTATGTGTCCTAAGTAATAAGGTTTTAACAATTGACAAATGAGTCTCTGGCCTGTTTGTAGATCACTTTTTGTCAGTAGCTTATGAAGCTATCATGTTTCATTTTTGGGACGCTGCTCTCCTTTCATTAAACAAGGAAGTGAAGATGGAATAATTTCCTTTCTATTCCCTCTCTGACAGCGCAAGTAAATCAAGTAAACCCTGACAATACACTTCTACAAAGCCCCAAAGAATGAATTCATGTAATACCACCTGACAGCATTCCTTCTCACAGGTGTTGGCTGAAAGGTAATATAATTTTCGCACAAGAGAAGGAAGCTTCTCCCTTGCCACCATCAAAGCCTTGAAAAGCATGAACGATTCCAGCTTCCACCTTTATTTCTCCTTTATTGGTTCTCTTCCACTATCTGAGGTGCTCAAGATGTCCGATGCAAACCTAATATATTTGGAAGGGAGCAGGGGTGGGTTCTAAATTTTTTTACTACTGGCTCTGTGGGTGTGGCTTATTTTGCGGGCGTGGCTTGGTGGAGGGGTAACGTGACTGGGTGGGCGTGGCCAACTTTTTTTTTTATATATATCTTTTAAAAGCATTTTTTCTACAACCTTAAGAGGTTACAGAAAACAATGCTTTGAAAAGCCTCTGCTGATCAGGCAACTCAGCTGGGATCGTCAGAGGCTTTTCACAGCATTTTTTTTTACCACCTCTTCGGCCAAAGAGGTTGCAGAAAAAAATGCTTTGAAAAGCCTCTGCCGATCCCAGCGGAGCCATGGGATCATCAGAGGCTTTTTTTTTTTTAACTTTTAAAAGCATTTTTTCAGCCGAAGAGGTTGTAGAAAAAATGCTTTTAAAAGTAAAAAAAAAAAAGCCTCTAATGAGGTGGGGTAAGCGAGCGGCGACCAGGCCGGGGACCGGTTCAGGGGCGTGGCCAGCCAATGTTATTACCGGTTCTCTGAACTACTACAAATTTTTACTACCGGTTCTTGTGAACCGGTGTGAACCAGGAGCAACCCACCACTGGAAGGGAGTGACCCGAACTGGGGTGTTCTGACTTAGGCTCCCTTAACAAGCAGGAGGCAGGAATTACTGGCCAAACCTCTTTTATTTACACGAAATGACAGCAAGGTTTGTCCAAACAGTTTTTCAAAGGAATATTTCTCAACACACCTTATCTTGTTTGGCAAGCTGCCGCGTAATTTGTTTCCAACCACAGTACAAGGCAAAACTTGGAACAGAGTCTCTCAGAGACACGAAATGAACGAATTGTTCCCTGCAAAAACCCATTCCCTGTTCCCTCCTCTTTTATTTCCTATGGGAGGAGTCAATCACCTCCAAGGTGTGGCCTTACTCCTGAGTTGACCCTGCTTTCTGAGTTGTTCTTGTCTTCTGGCAGTTCTGCGCATGCGCGCACTGGGAATGGGCTCTAGCTATTCCTCTGCCTTGCTGCTGTCTACCTTCCTCTCTGCCTCCAATGCAGAGCCCTCATCCAGGCATTCCCCAGCCCCCAGGACTGGCCCAAGTTCCTTCCCAACCTCCTCACTGTCTGACTTTGCTGCCAGCTCCACTGACCACCAGCAGGCCACAACATGGAGAAAGAATGAGTACCTTGCTACTCATTGCTAATGAGTAGCAATAAATTCCAAAAACAAATGAGTACCAAACATTTTTTTCTATAAGGGATCATATTAGTGAATCACAAGGCAGCTGACACCAACAGGTTTTAGCTTGTGCGTAGACTACCAAACAGACAATGAGTCCCAGGACAAAATTTTCTCGTCAAAATGAGTTGAGTACCAAATTCGATGAGTTTCAAAGCCGTTGAGTACCAAGGTGCCACTGTATTTTCAAACTTACTTGCTGTTTCTATGATGGAGGCTGCGATGTAAAGGGATGTTCCAACAAGGTCCTGCAGGGGGCGCCCCACTTTCTCAATGAGAACGCTGCGCTGTAAGATCAGTGAGCCCTCGCCATCCTCGATCTGAAACGGGGCAAATTAGGAAGGTGTTAAGGTCTAAAAATCATATTTGGTGTATGCACATTACCACAGATACTATTTGGTCATAACTGAGATCCAGGAACATGTGGTTCGGGAAGGGGAAGACCGAAAAGAAAGCGTCCAAATTTTGTGGGTCTGTTTGGTGTAATTCCTGGCGAGTTATGGTAGTGACAAAGGCCAAATATTCATTTATTTGTTTACTTCAGGGATACCTGTAGAGAGAATACAGGTAGTCCTTGACTTATGACCATAATTGAGTCTTGAATTATAGCCATTAGTCCTTGCAGACTTTGAGCATTGACTGAACCCAATTTTATGACCTTTTTTGCAGTGGTTGTTAAGCAAACACTGCAGTTATTCAGCGAACGGTGTAGTCATTAAATGAATGCAGTTTACCTAATGGGTATTTTTTGCCTGAAACCCGAGGTCAATGGTGAAAAACATCCAAAATGGCAGTCATAGGATTGCGGGATGCTTCAAATGGCCACAAAAGTGAGCTGGCTGCTCTTTTTGGTTGCCCAAAATGTGATCATGTGACCACAGGGGGAAGGGGTGAGTATGCAGCCATTGAAACTTCAAAATTGGGTTATGAGTAGTTAGGGGGATCTGTTGTAATTTTGGCTAAGCAGCCGGTTCTAAGTCAAAGACTTCTGTAAGAAAGATTCGCCTTTAAACCAGGGGTGAAATCCAGCAGGTTCTGACAGGTTCTGGAGAACCGGTAGCAGAAATTTTGAGCAGTTCGGAGAACTGGTAGCGGAAATTTTGAGTAGTTTGGAGAACCGGCAAATACCACCTGTGGCTGGCCCCAGAGTGGGGAGGGAATGGGGATTTTGCAGTATCCTTCCCCTGCCATGCCCACCAAGCCACACCCACAGAACCAGTAGTAAAAAAATTTGGATTTCACCACTGCCTTAAAACATTTTTGTTTTGTTTTGTTTTATTGTAGTTTTGGTTTTATATATGGTTTTCGTTCTTGGCTATAAAGCCACCCAGAGGGTTTTTTTAAAAATATATATATTTTAAGTAAATAAATAAACAGGGCTTCAAAATGACTGGAGGAAAACAGCAAATCAGTTGCTGAAAACTGCAAATAGAGAATGGTTACCCATGTTTCCCCGAAAATAAGACCCTGTCTTATATTTTTTTGAACCTTGAAATAAGTGCTTGGCCTTATTGCCATGTGCTGAAAAGCCCGATTGGGCTTATTATCAGGGGATTTCTTATTTTGGGGGAAACAGGGTAGCGATTTGTTAGCATTCTCTGTTCTACCTCCAATCAGGTCTTTCTCATCCTACCTAATTCCAAAATTCAAACCAACTTCCAGGGGCCAGAAGGCATGCTCCGCTTTCATTCTGCTGGTTCTGGATTCTTCTGCTATTTAAGCTTTTCTTGCTAGTTTTTTTCCCCTACTTCCAGTGATGGGATTCAGCCGGTTCGCACTACTTTGGGAGAACCGGTTGTTAACTTTCTGAGCAGTTTGGTGAACTGGTTGTTGGAAGAAATCATTAGGGCAGAGAACCAGTTGTTAAATTATTTGAATCCCACCACTGCCTATTTCTACACTGTCAATTTCAAGTTCCTTCACTCAACCTGGACTTTTGAGTAAAGGGATTGTTTTGAATGAAGTCAAAGCAATACAGGTAGTCCTTGGCTAACAGCTATTCAATTGGTGATGGTTCGAAGTTACAATGGCACCAGTGGTGGGTTTCAAAATTTTTTACTACCGGTTCTGTGGGTATGGCTTGGTGGGCGTGGCATGGCTTGGTGGGCGTGGCTTGGTGGGCGTGGCACTGGAAGGATACTGTAAAATCTCCATTCCCTCCCCACTCCAGGGGAAGATTACTGCAAAATCCCCATTTCTTCCCGATCATCTGGGACTTGGGAGGCAGAGAATAGATGGGGGCGGGGCAGTCAGAAGTGGTATTTACCGGTTCTCCGAACTACTCAAAATTTCCGCTATCGGTTCTCCAGAACTGGTCAGAACCTGCTGAAACCCATCTCTGAACGGCACTATAAAAAGGGACTTATGACCATGTTTCACACTTGGGACCTTTACAGCATCCTCGTGATCACATGATCAACATACAGACGCTAGGTAGTTGGCCTGACAGTTGCACCAAAAAGAGTGACGTATCCCTGTTTTCCATACTGACTACCATTGCAGCATCCCCATGATTGCGTAATCAAAATTCAGACACTTGGAAACTGACTCATGGTTATGACGCTTGCAGTATCCGGAGGTCAGGTGATTATCTTTTATGACCTTCTGACAAACAAAGTCAATGGGGAAGCCAGATTCATTTAACAACCGGGTTACTAACTCAACAAGAGCAGCAATTCACTTAACCTCTGTGCAGGGGTGAAATGCTCCCGGTTTGGACCGGATCGCCCAATCCGGTAGCGATGGCGACAGGTGGTTCGGAGAACCGGTAGCAAAAATCCCCGTTCCCCCCATACCCAGCTGAGCCGTGCGATCATCGGAGACTTTTTTTTTTTACTTTTAAAAGCATTTTTTCTACAACCTCTTCGGCCGAAAAAATGCTTTTAAAAGTTAAAAAAAAAAAAGAGCCTCTGATGATCATGCGGCTCATCTGGAATCGTCAGAGGCTTTTAAAAGCATTTTTTTCTGCAACCTCTTAAGGTTGTCGAAAAAATGCTTTTAAAAGTACAAAAAAAAAAGTTGGCCACGCCCACCCAGTCACATTACCTCCCCCACCAAGCCACGCCCACAGAACCAGTAGTAACCAATTTTACATTTCACACTGCCTCTATGGCAAGAAAGGTCGTAAAATGGGGCAAAATTGACTTGTCAACTTTCCTACTTAGCAATGGAAATTTTGGGTTCCATTCTGGTTGTATACTGTAAGGGATAATATTAAAGGAAAGATAAAGATGAGCAACTTCAAATACATTATTCTCACTGTTGAATAGCTATTGAGTCATGTGCTAAGCGTGCACTATTTAAATAAAATTAATTAATAAATAATTTTTAAACAACTATTACATTCGTCCCATCCCGGTCCACAAAAATGCATTCCTGCACGGAAGGATATATCAAATGTCGGAGTTGTAAAATGAAATCTGATCAGCTCCTATCTTGTTTGGCTTCAGGAAATCATTAAAAACGGAATTGTTTAAGAAGGCCTTTGATTTATAGATGTTGCCATCTACTTTTATTGCTGTTCGGTTGATGGTTTTATGATTTTAGTTGTGGTTGAATTTTTGGGAAGTTTAGGGGGGAAGCTGCTGTCTGAAAAAGTTTATTGATTGTAACTGTATCATGGGCATTTTTTGTTTCTGATTTTGTAACCTGGAGTCCCTGTTTGTAAATGTGGATGGTTATATAAATTTGTTGAATAACTAAATAGTAAAAAAATAAACCTGCCGACAGTCTTTCTAGTAAAGTAAAGTAAAGTAAAGTAAAGTAAAGTAAAGTAAAGTAAAGTAAAGTAAAGTAAAGTAAAAAGTAAAGTAAAAAGTAAAGTAAAATAAAGTAAAGTAAAGTAAAGAGTAAAGTAAAAAGTAAAGAGTAAAGTAAAGTAAAAGTAAAAAGTAAAGTAAAGTAAAAGTAAAAAGTAAAGTAAAAAGTAAAGTAAAAAGTAAAGTAAAGTAAAAGTAAAAAGTAAAGTAAAGTAAAAATAAAAAGTAAAGTAAAAAGTAAAGTAAAGTAAAAAGTAAAGTAAAGAGTAAAGTAAAAAGTAAAGTAAAAAGTAAAAAGTAAAGTAAAGTAAAAAGTAAAGTAAAGAGTAAAGTAAAAGTAAAAAGTAAAGTAAAAAGTAAAGTAAAAAGTAAAGTAAAAAGTAAAGTAAAGAGTAAAGTAAAAGTAAAAAGTAAAGTAAAAAGTAAAGTAAAAAGTAAAAAGTAAAGTAAAGTAAAAAGTAAAGTAAAAAGTAAAGTAAAAATAAAAAGTAAAGTAAAGAGTAAAGTAAAGTAAAAGTAAAAAGTAAAAAGTAAAGTAAAGTAAAAATAAAAAGTAAAGTAAAGAGTAAAATAAAGTAAAGAGTAAAATAAAGTAAAGAGTAAAGTAAAGTAAAAGTAAAAAGTAAAGTAAAGTAAAGTAAAAATAAAAAGTAAAGTAAAAAGTAAAGTAAAGTAAAAGTAAAAAGTAAAGTAAAGTAAAAATAAAAAGTAAAGTAAAAAGTAAAGTAAAGTAAAAAGTAAAGTAAAAGTAAAAAGTAAAAAGTAAAGTAAAGTAAAAATAAAAAGTAAAGTAAAGAGTAAAATAAAGTAAAGAGTAAAATAAAGTAAAGAGTAAAGTAAAGTAAAAATAAAAAGTAAAGTAAAGAGTAAAGTAAAGTAAAAGTAAAAAGTAAAGTAAAGTAAAGTAAAAATAAAAAGTAAAGTAAAAAGTAAAGTAAAAAGTAAAGTAAAGTAAAAGTAAAAAGTAAAGTAAAGTAAAAATAAAAAGTAAAGTAAAAAGTAAAGTAAAGTAAAAAGTAAAGTAAAGTAAAAGTAAAGAGTAAAGTAAAAAGTAAAGTAAAAAGTAAAAAGTAAAGTAAAGAGTAAAGTAAAGTAAAAAGTAAAGTAAAGTAAAAGTAAAGAGTAAAGTAAAAAGTAAAAAGTAAAGTAAAGAGTAAAGTAAAGTAAAAAGTAAAAAGTAAAAAGTAAAGTAAAGTAAAGTAAAGTAAAGTAAAGTAAAGTAAAGTAAAGTAAAGTAAAGTAAAGTAAAGTAAAGTAAAGTAAAGTAAAAAAGTCATCTCTGTTCCCTTACCGGGATTTGATATTTCAGTCCAGAGATATAAACCTTTTCCTTGTTCTCACCAATCACACCAAATCGCACATAGGCTGTGCCGGTGACCCCTTTCCCATAGAAAAACCTGTTGGAGAAGCCAAGAAAAAAAATATGATTAACTTTGGAATAAAAGCTGTGGATGACCAGGAAAAAAAAGGGTGTGTCGTCCGCCCACCCCACCCCACTCCACCCCACCCGCTGCATCCTCATGATGTTGCCTTCATCTAATCCACACCCTGAAGTGCTCTTTCTGATTGATGATGTGATATCAAGTTGATGTTATCTCTTAGCAACTCCACCATTAGATTTTTCTCCATGAGGCTCTGTCCCTAACCTGGTCCTTCAGGTTTTGCAGCTGTGTCCCCATCACCACTATAACTGACTCTGTCCACTTTTGGTTGTTCTCCTCTTCTCTTTCCTTCCACCTTTTCCAGCATTAGAAACTTCCTGCTGGATAGTTAGAATTATGCCATCTGGCTACTGGTAATTTTCTTTAATCAAACAATGTTATAACACGCTCCTTTTTTGCATTATCATCTTTAAGATACCCAAGAACAAGACACTAGAAATATTAACCTTCCTTTTTCCTTCCCTTCCCTTCCCTTCCATCAATCCACACACCTTCCTCCTTTCCTTTCCTTTCCTTTCCTTTCCTTTCCTTTCCTTTCCTTTTCTTTCTCCTTTTCTTCCATCAATCCACACCTTCCTCCTTTCCTTTCCTTTCCTTTCCTTTCGTTTCCTTTCCTTCCTTTCCTTTCCTTTCCTTTCCCCTTTTCTTCCATTAATCCACACACCTTCCTCCTTTTCTTTCTTTTCCTTTCCTTTCCTTTCCTTTCCTTTCCTTCCATCAATCCACACACCTTCCTCCTTTCCTTTTCTTTTTTCCTCCTTTCCTTCTTTCCTTTCCTTTCCTTTCCTTTCCCCTTTTCTTCCATCAGTCCACACCTTCCTCCTTTCCTTTCCTTTCTTTTCTTTTTCCTTTCCTTTCCTTTCCCTTCCTTCCATCAATCCCCACACCTTCCTCCTTTCCTTTCCTTTCCTTTCCTTCCATCAATCCACACACCTTCCGTCTTTCCTTTTCTTTTTTCCTTCTTTCCTTCTTTCCTTTCCTTTCCTTTCCTTTCCTTTCCTTTCCTTTCCTTTCCTTTCCTTTCCTTTCCCCTTTTCTTCCATTAATCCACACATCTTCCTCGTCCCCTCTCCCCTCCTCTCCTTCCATTAATTCACCCACCTTCATCCCTCCCTCCCTGCCTTCCCTTCCCTTCTCTTCCCCTCCCCTCCCCTCTCACACTCCACCATAACACCCACGTTGTCATCTAAAATTTTGAGAACCTTCCCTGACCTATTTTGCATCTATTTTTCCTAGGCTTATGATGAGAATGGCAGTTCAGCTCTCCTCTCCCAAAGGAAAACTGCCTTCATTTCATGCTTGCAGTTGTCCGTTGCCTTACTTTGCAGCTATCTCTGAAAACTTTACAGTCTGAACATATCACGGTTAGAGAATCCATTGAATAAGAAGGAGTTGCTTACTTAGCCTGAATGTTAATTTGCAAGTTAGATGTTTGCTGTCCAGTGACCAGGATGTATTTCTGCTCTGGGACAATCTTCACCTCGAAATGAGGCAGGACTGATGAGAGAAAGGAAGAGATAGAAAATTGAGTTTCATCCATACTGTATCTTTGATCTGCATGAAAACAATACTTTGCTCCTGTTCCAAGCAGAAAACAATACTCTAATCAAGGAATCATTCAGGAGAAAACCACACATCCCCAATAACACTGGCAGAGCAAGCTACTGTATATAAGCAGGGAGCAAACCTCACACTTTTTAGCACTGATGAGGTTATCTAGTAAGGTAATGAAATGTCTGGAAGCAAACAGTCACTTTCAGAGACCACCGAGCACTCCACAGTTCAATCTTGGGCTACAAATATTCTCTTCTTTAATAAAAAAGCTTAATGAAAAGAATATCTCCAATATCCAATATCTCAGGGGCTGCCGCAAAGAAGAGGGAGTCAAACTATTCTTCAAAGCAACAGAAGGCGAGACAAGAAACAATGGATGGAAACTAATCAAGGAGGGAAGCAACCTGGAACTAAGGAGAAATTTCCTGACAGCAGAATTAATCAGTGGAACAACTTGCCTGTCAGGTTTCGATGTCGTCTCAAATAAAATAAATTGCATTTCCAAACAAATAGTCTTTGAAGAAATCTTTCATTTTATTAAGCACGACAACCTGTCCCCGATCATGGCGTAGCTAACACTGACTTCCTGACCCCAAACCTTCCCTTTCCGTTCCCCAATTCTCGGCGTCTCATTGGCCCTCTTCCAAATCACTCTCCCCATATCTAGTACTTCAGCTCCCAGGAATGTCCCCCCTCCCATCTCATCTCCTAGGGGACATTATCTTCAGGGAAAATAAGTAGGTGAGAAGTCAAGCGTCCTCTTGCCAGCTGCCCCCTCTTCTCCTTCTTATGTCAGCACTAGAGTAAATGCAGGTTGAAGTGCTGACATCGCATCCAGAAGTTGTGAATGCTCCAACACTGGAAGTTTTTAAGACGAGATTCAACAACTGTTTGTCTGAAATGTTATAGGCCAGGGTTTTCTTCCTAAGCAGAGAGTTGGACTAGAAGACCTCCAAGGCAGTGGTGGGTTGCCCCCGGTTTGCACCGGTTCTATAGAACCAGTAGTAAAACTGGCGGGAGGCTACATCATCAAAATGTTTCTGCGCATGCGCAGAAGAGGACATGCATGGCCCCATTGCGAACAAATAGTAAAGGTAAGTAGAACCCACCCCTGCTCCAAGGTCCCTTCCAGGTGGCATTATACCTGGGGCAGGATAGAGCTTGCCAGTGGGGGCAATAGATAGATATAATTTCTTCTGGCTTCCTGTGTATATTTGAGAACAGAACCAGAGTGCAGCTATCTCAGAACCTACCATATTTTTTCACCTCAAACTCAGTGGTTGTGTTGTAACCCTGTGCACGGACAAAGTTGGCTGTGATAGTCCAAATGCCCGGCCTGAATAGAAGAGAAACGAGAACAAAAGGAAACCTTAGTTGTGTATAGAAATGTAAGCACCTTTTTTGAGGTCAGTCATAACTTCGAATAGTTGCCAAGTCACCAGTCGTAAGTTGGGGACCATTTGTATCCAAAGTCCTTTAGATCAGCGGTCCTCAACTTTTGTGGCTTGGCGGCCTGGCTGGGAGGGGAGAGGGGAACCGAGCCGTGTGAGTGGCGGACTGGCACACATACGGATGTGCGCGCAGCTCGACTTGCACAAGTGGCGGGCCAGAGTAGGTGTGTGCAGTATGCACGGATTTGCACACCAGCCCACTGCTCATGCTGCCCGGTTCCAAATAGGCCATGGTCCAATAGTGGCCCGTGGCCCGGGGTTGGGAACCGCTGCCTTAGATAACACAAACAGTGGAAACTTCCCCAAGCCAGGTAGTCTTGCGACAGTGAATCTGAATCTGTTTCTCCCTATCCAGGTTCTAAAAGTCTCCTGGCATAATAACTAGAATGGGACAACTAGAATGCCGAATTAAATAGTATTCTTGTTGTTGTTAGTTGCCAAGTTGTGTCCGACCCATCGCGACCCCATGGACAACATTCCTCCAGGCCTTCCCGTCCTCTACCATCCCCTGGAGTCCATTTAAGCTCACGCCGACTGCTTCAGTGATTCCATCCAGCCACCTCGTTATCTGCCGTCCCTTTCTTCTTTTGCCCTCAATCTTTCCCAGCATTAGCAATGCTGGGAATTAAGCAGTAGACTTGATTAAATGCATTTGAAATAATTGCACGGTTTAGGACTGCCAGACCAGAGTAAAAAAATCTCAATTTCACCCTTCAACATCACTGCATTTGTGTTTCGGGAAAAGCTGAAAGTTGCAATCCTTATCTCGGCTTGTCGTTCGTTCAGAACTGCGATAGTAAATAATCACCAGTAACGCACAGAGAATCAGGGTTTAAACTGAAACGTACTCAGCCACATCAGGAATGGTCAGATGGTCAGTTATGACAGATTTGAGTGCTGTGCGTTCGATCTTCTTGACCTGAAATCCCCGTGGATTCTGAGGGAGTGAAACAGGAACACAGTGAGTGAATTTCATAAAGCAAAAGGTGTTTGAAGTAGCAAGTTTCCCATGTATAATGCTCCAATTAGTATATTCTTTTAAAAAAAAAAAAAGTTTTATCAGGTTCTGCTTCACGGCGTTTTAATTGAATTCTCTTGCTCATTACCTTCACAGTGATAACAACGGGATTATTGGTGGGCCGTAACTTGTGATCCAGAGGGAAGACTCGGAAGTTCACTGGAATAAATGAAGGAAAGTGGAGTGTAAGAGAAAGAAGGGAGCGAAGTGCTAAGGCAAATCCAGAACCTACCTTACAGGGGTGGTTGTAGTGGGGGAAACAGGAGGTTGGGATCATTATGTAACTGTATGTACATCACCTTGAGTTGACCTAGAGCAGGGGGTCTGCAACCTTAAACCCTCAAAGAGCCATTTGGGCTCATTTCCCACAAAAAAAACCCACCGGGAGCCACAAAACCTGGCTGGGCGAGGTCAACTCATCGTCACTCACTCCCAACCAGTCACATGACCCCCCCTAGCCATGCCTAGCCAGTCGGTCCTTAGGGCAGAGAACCGGTTGTTAAAAAACACCGGGAACCACAAAATCCTTTTCTCTCTCTCTCTCTTCCTCTCTCTGTATCTCTCTATGTCTCTCTCTCCCCTCCCTCTGTATCTCTTTCTCTCTGTGTATCTATGTCTCTCTCTCCCCTCCCTCTGTATCTCTTTCTCTCTGTGTATCTATGTCTCTCTCTCCCCCTCTTCTGTATCTCTCTATGTCTCTCTCTCCCCCCTCTGTATCTCTTTCTCTCTGTGTATCTGTCTCTCTCTCCCCCTCTCTCCCGCTCTCTCTGTATCTCTCTATGTCTCTCTCCCCCCTCTGTATCTCTTTCTCTCTGTGTATCTATGTCTCTCTCTCCCCCTCTCTCCCCCTCTCTCTGTATCTCTCTCTCTCTCTCCCCCCCCTCTGTATCTTTCTCTCTGTGTATCTATGTCTCTCTCTCCCCCTCTCTCCCCCTCTCTCTGTATCTCTCTATGTCTCTCCCCCCCTCTGTATCTCTTTCTCTCTGTGTATCTATGTCTCTCTCTCCCCCTCTCTCCCCCTCTCTCTGTATCTCTCTATGTCTCTCTCCCCCCCTCTGTATCTCTTTCTCTCTGTGTATCTATGTCTCTCTCTCCCCCTCTCTCCCCCCTCTCTGTATCTATGTCTCTCTCTCCCCCCCTCTGTATCTCTTTCTCTCTGTGTATCTATGTCTCTCTCTCCCCCTCTCTCCCCTTCTCTCCCGCTCTCTCTGTATCTCTCTATGTCTCTCTCTCCCCCCCTGTATCTCTTTCTCTCTGTGTATCTATGTCTCTCTCTCCCCCTCTCTCTGTATCTCTCTATGTCTCTCTCTCCCCCCCTGTATCTCTTTCTCTCTGTGTATCTATGTTTCTCTCTCCCCCTCTCTCCCGCTCTCTCTGTATCTCTCTGATTTCCAAGGCTAGGCAAGGAGTGACTGGGAGGGGAGGGCGAGGGGTGGGGCCAGCCAGTGATGGGACAGGGAGCTACAGCAGAGGGCCCAAAGAGCCGCATGCAGCTCCGGAGCCGCAGGTTGCTGACACCCAACCTAGAGATTTACTAATGGCAACTAGTGGTGAAGGCACCAGGTTAGAAGCCTGGAGACTGCGAGTTCTATTTCTGCCATAGACGTGAAAGATGACTGGATGACTTTAGCCCAGTCACAATCTCTCACCCCAACCCACCTCACAGGGTTGTTGTTGCGAAGAAAATAGGAGGAGGAGGAGGAGGAGTATTGTGTGTGTTTGCCACCTTGACTGGCAAAAATTAATAAAGGCAGGATATAAATAAATAAATAAAATGTTGAGTAATAAAGGTAGTATTCAACTTATGAGCACAATTGAGCCCAACATTTCTGTTGCAAAGCAAGGCAGTTGTTAAGTAAATTCTGACCCATTTTATGACCTTTCTTGCCACAGTGGTTAATCGCTGCAGCTGTTAAATTAGTAACCTGGTTGTTAAGTGAATCTGCCTTCTCTATTGACTTTCCTTCTTAGAAGGTCACAAAGGGGAATTATGTGACCTAGAGACACTGCAACCGTCATAAATATGAGTCAGTTGCCAAGCATCAGAATTTTGATCGTGTGACCATGGAGATGCTGTCATGGTCATAAGTGTGAAAAACAGTCATAAGTGACCTTTTTTCAGTGCGGTTTTAACTTCGAATGGTCACTAAATGAACAGTTGTAAGTCGAGGACTACCTATAATTGCACAACCTCAGTAACTGGAAAGTGAATATATATTTCTGTCTGTATAAGCTGCATCATTGTTCAATAAAGGTGGGGTTTTTTTTTAAACAGGATAAACGAAAAAGAACAGAGCAAGGTAAATTGCAAGACGCGTGTGAGGTGGACTCACCCTTTTGCTGGGGGGTGTAAATGGGCTTGTCAGTCTGTAGCAACAGGTAACCCTCTCGGGCACTCCAACGCAGGTTGAGGGTTTGAATGTTCCTGGGGGTGTTGAGCTGAGAACTGTAGGCCACCAGTTGGATGTAGTGGCTTCGCCGCTGGGAGCTCAAACCGCAACGGTCAAAAAACTGCTGTGTCACCTGCATGAATGAAAACAGTTAGACCTGAGAGCAAACGATACCTTCTGGAGAATAGAATAGAATAACAGAGTTGGAAGGGACCTCGGAGGTCTTCTAGTCCAACCCTCTGCTCAGGCAGGAAACCCTATACCAGTGATGGTCAACCTTTTTGGCACTGAGTGCCAAAAAGGGAGAGCTTTGTCTGTGTGTGCTTTGCGCGCGCTGGTCTGGGCCACAGCCTGGAAGAGGATCTGCCCAGGGCGCATGAGCACGCTTGAAAATGAACTTCCGGTTTCCGGCTCGCACATGTGCGCCAGCCAGCTAGTCTTCCAGGTTTCTGGCACACATGTGTGCGTGACGATCAGCTGACTGGCACACATGCTCGCGCAGGAAAATGGAAGACCAGCTCTTCCAGTTTTTGGCACTGCCACATGCAAAAAGGCTAGCTGATCGTTGTGCGCGCATGAGCACCGGAAACCCGGAAGAGGAACGGGCAACGTAGCGCGTGCCATGCAACAAGGCTCCGCATGTCATTTTGGGCACACGTGCCATAGGTTCGCCATCATGGCCCTTTACCATTTCAGACAAATGCTTGTCCAATCTCTTCTTAAAAACTTCCAGTGTTGGAGAATTCACAACTTCTGGAGGCAAGTTGTTCCACTGGTTAATTGTTCTAATTGTCAGGAAATTTCTCCATAGTTCTAGGTTGCTTCTCTCCTTGATTAGTTTCCACCCTTTGCTTCTTGTCCTGCCCTCAGGTGCTTTGGAGAATAGTTTGCCTCCCTCTTCTTTGTGGCAACCCCTGAGATATTGGAACACTGCTATCATGTCTCCCCTAGTCCTTCTCTTCATTAAACTAGACATACCCAATTCCAGCAACTGTTCTTCATATGTTTTAGCCTCCAGTCCCCTAATCATCTTTGTTGCTCTTCTCTGCACTCTTTCCAGAGTCTCCACATCTTTTTTGCATCGTGGCAACCAAAACTGGATGCAGTATTCCAAGTGTGGTTTTACCAAGGCATTATAAAGTGGTATTAACACTTCATATGATCTTGATTCTATCCCTCTGTTTATGCAGCCTAGAAATGCTTTGGCTTTTTTGGCAGAGAGGGAAGAAGACAGATAACGTAGAACAGGGGTTCCCAAACCCTGGGCCGCAGCTCACTACCGGGCTGTTCGAAACCAAACCGTGGAAGAGATAGGTAAGCCGCATGAGTGAAGTTCCACTTGCGCGAGCGCTAAAATGGCTGCTGCTCACGTGAACGCAAGCACCCTCCCCTCACGTGCGAAGCTCCGTTTACACACATGCTAGGCCAGGCCATCGCTGACGTAGAATTATACATTGTCAGAGAAATTCTGATATCAAAATAGGGAAAGGGGGACTTTTCCTCACTATATATAGTATCTATATCACTATCTATACCAACGGTCTCCAACTTTGGCAAATTTAAGACTTGTGAACTTCAACTCCCAGAATTCCTCAGCCAGCTTTGTGGAATTTGAGGAATTCTGGAAGTTGAAGTACACAAGTCTTAAAGTTGCCAAGGTTGGAGACCCCTGGTTTATCTATACCTTTTACATGTGTACAAAAGGAGTTGGAAGTCAATATTTTTCATTTCTCCCCTCTATCCTACACTTCCCTCTTTTCCCCCTTTCCTCCTTTATTTTTCCATCATTTTTATTTTTCCATCATTTTTATTTTTCCTTCTACTTCTGTATTTTATATTTTGATGAAACTAATAAAGTATAAAATGCAAAGAGTCAATTGCAGAGTTCCCCATATTGTAACCCAGTGCTTCTCAACCTTGGCGAGTTTAAGCTGTATGGACTTCAACTCCTAGAATTCTCCAGTCAGGTTACTAGGGAATCCTGGGAGTTGAAGTCCATACAGCTTAAACTCGCCAAGGTTGAGAATCACTGCCATAGCTCATTGTCTCCACATATTAATATGAACACTTCACATGATAGAACTTGATTCTATCCCTCTGTTAATGCAGCTTAGAACTGTGTTGGCTTTTTTTTGGCAGTTGAATCACATTGCTGGCTCATATTTAAGTGATTGTCCATTAGCACTCTAAGATCCCTCTCACACCTACTATTGTTGAACAAGGTACCACATATACTGTACCTGTGCATTTTGTTTTTCTTGCCTAAATATGGAACCTTACTTTTTAAATTCCTGCTTAGCAGCAAAATTTGTTTTGTTTAGCCTAAAGAGCCTCACAGGTGTTTTGCCAGATTTCAGTGGGAAAAATCCCTTTGTGGATTTTAGCATCCTGGGAAGAGAGATAAATCCCAGTGTAATAATCCTCATCTACTGAATACAGATAAAGGTAGACAATAAAAGCATTCAGAAAAACAGGTGATATCTCTGTAAATGACTGTTAGCGTTTGTGTGAAAAGCAGAACTTTCCCCTTGATCACCGAACAGGGATCATTATGTCAATTTTTATTACCCATTTACTGGAACTTCAGGCTATTTCAAGGCAGTATTTCCCTTTTTTCATGTTTTTCAAGCCTTTCCCCACATGCACAATATATCCCTTTTCCCCCCATCAACTTCCTCCTTCAAGTTCTGCATGGCAGTTCCAGGCTGGTACAGCGATTCTGAACTGTCAGCATCCAATCCGGAAAACAACAACAGATCACAGATCCATTTCTGTTCCTTGTCAATCTGTGACTTGTTGGTATCAGCAGATTATTTCACAGGCCATTTTAAGAGCAACAGCTGATCACTCAGCCAGCCAGTGTTTTCAGAAGTGCAGGAAGAGCCTGCAGAAACTCTGTGGCTAATTTTTAATTCTGGCTTGAAGAGAACGGCTGGCTGGCAAACTATCGTTTATCCCAAACCAGGCAGTGAAGAGGAAAGAAACAGTGCATCTGAACTTGAGGATTTCATATCTCAAGCAAGTCAGATCTTGTCTTAGCCTGGTTTTATAACAGAATAACAGAGTTGGAAGGCACCTTGGTAGTCTTCTAGTTCAGGGGTCTGCAATCTTAAACACTCAAAGAGCCATTTGGGCCCGTTTCCCACAAAAAAAAAAAAAAACCCGTTACGAACCGGCAGTAAAGGTAAGTAGAACCCACCCCTGGTGGGTTTCTACCGGTTCGCCCGGATTCAGGACAAGAAGTAATGGATGGAAACTGATCAAGGAGAGAAGCAACCTAGAACTAAGGAGAAATTTCCTGATAATTAGAACAATTAACCAGTGGAATCATTTGCCTTCAGAAGTTTTGGGTGCTCCATCACTGGAGGCTTTTAAGAAAAGATGGGATAGCCATTTGTCTGAAATGATATTGGGTCTCCTGCTCGAGCTGGGGGGGTTGGACTAGATGACCTCCAAGACCCCTTCCAATTTAATTTAATTAAATTAAATTAACTTAATTATATATGCTGCCCCTCTCCGAAGACTCAGGGCGGCACAACTCTGTGAGTGAATCCATTTCTTTTCTCTCCTAGGGGTGGAACATGCAATCTTCCCAGATTCCAGTCTTACCTTCAAGGTCACATCTTGCACAAATTTTTTGGACTCAACAGACTGAAGGCTGAATGGTGTTTGTTCAGAACATTTTTGTCCGGTCAACTCATTTTGGAAAAAGACACTGCCCTTGAGCCCCGATGGAGCGTCGTCAACCTGAAGCACAATCCGCACCTCTGCTCCCACTGTCACCACGCTGGGGGCAACTATCACCAATCTGCAGCATCGGGGAAGAGCAAGAATATTTCATAGCGAGGGCCATCAACTTCCTTCAACGTTTAAATTTTTGCAAGCTCGTCAAAAAAAGAAAAAAAGAAAAAAAATGGAAATTGGAAAAGAAGACCAGAGAAGCCAAAACTAATTAAGCCACATTAACACAAAGTGTGGAGCCTAACTGTGACTCACAAACAGATGGCTGGCATTCACACTGGGCAGGCATCGGGTGGGCATCTGAGATGCCTCCTGGAAGGGGCTGAGAACCCCAAATCCAGGGGTGAAATGCTCCGGTAGCGATGGTGGCGGGTGGTTCGGAGAACCGCTATCAAAAATCCCTGCCCCCCCCCCACATGCCCAGCTGAGCCACATGATCATCAGAGGCTTTTTTTTTTAACTTTTCAAAGCATTTTTTCTACAACCTCTTCCGACGAAAAAATGCTTTTAAAAATAAAAAAAAGCCTCTGATGATCGCGCGGCTCAGCTGGAATCCTCAGAGGCTTTTCAAAGCATTTTTTTCTGCAACCTCTTGGCCAAAGAGGTGGTTAAAAAAATGCTTTGAAAAGTCTCTGACGATCCCAGCTGAATTGCCTGATTGGCAGAGAGGTATTTTTTAAAAAGCCTCTCTGACGATCCCAGCTGAGTTGCCTGATTGGCAGAGGCTTTTCAAAGCATTAGAAAAAATGCTTTGAAAAGTTAAAAAAAAAAAAAGTTGGCCACGCCCACCCAGTCACATTACCCCCCAAGCCACGCCCACAGAACAGGTAGTAACAAATTTTACATTTCACCCATGCCCAAATCCCTTTAGGACAGATGTGGCATTGTGGTAACAATGTGGTGAAGGTTTGTGAGGCAAACCTTTAATGGCACTGAGGGCCACCCTTAACATTTCTGGAGAACAGCTGAGTGCAATGATGCAACACCATTGTGACACAGATTGGCTGAGCTATTTTCTGGCATTGGCATAGCATTTACATGTTTTTGTCCCTTTACTTTTTAAAGGACATCAAATTCTTACACAACAGCTTTTGTGTACTCGGAAGGAGGGAAAAAACAGCTCAGTCAATTTCCATACTTAAATGGAACCACATTTTGGCATTTGAGTGACCACCAACCAATTTAATTTTCACATTCACATTTACATTTTTATCAGTTCACCAGTTTAACTTGGTGAGCTCCTGACAATTGCATTTGGGTTTTATCACACTGAATAATTACATGTGGTCCTCGACTTACAACTGTCTGTTTAGTGACCGGTCAAAGTTACCACAGCACTGAAAAAAAGTGACTTGTTCTGACTGTTTTTCATACTTAGGACTGTTTTTATTGGTTTATTTATTGGTTCGATTTATGTGCCGCCCTTCTCTGGAGATTCAGGGCGGCTTACAATGCGTTAAGCAATAGCCTTCATACTTTTGTATATACCTGCTTAGTAGGGCTTTCGGCCCCACCCCCCAAGTGGTGTTCTTTTTTATACAAAGTCAGCTTATTGCCCCCATAATCCGGGTCCTCATTTTACCTACCTCGAAAGGATGGAAGGCTGAGTCAACCTTGAGCCTGGTGAGATGTGAACTTGCAGTATTTGCAGGCAGATGGTGCTACTTAACAGCACTTTAGTCTGCTGCGCCACCAAGGCTCTGTTGCCGCATCCCCGTCGTCATGTCATCAAAATGTGGACGCTTAGCAACTAATTCATATTTATGACGGTTGCAGTATCCACGGGGTCACATGATCCTGTTTGCGACCTTCTGATAAGCAAAGTCAGTGGGGAAGCCAGATTCATTGAACAGTCTTGCTACGAATTTAGCAACTGCTGTGATTCACTTAACAGTTGTGGCCAGAAAGGTCGTAAAGTGGAATAAAACTCAATTAACAACTGTCTTGCTTAACAACAGAAATGTTGGGCTCAGTTGTGGTCATAAGTCAAGGACTAATTGTATCACTAATCTTATCTTTTAAGTCAAGAACATTTATTAAGGCGCCAGTTGCAAGGCAACACAAATCTTTAACAAAGCTCACTTTTTACCTCAGTCCATTGGAAAACTTGTCCATTAATTCTTATCCTTTATGTTTTCTTTGCTAACAAGAAAGCAGTTTGTATAAAAATGGTTCCTTTTATCTCCATGGCTGCTCTATTTACTGACAGCCTTTGATAAACAAGTTAGTCTAAGGCTTTTTAAAAATCCAAGTATACACTGCTGACAGTTACCTCCATTCACTCTCAAAAAACCTCAGGAGATTGGGAAGGAAACAACAACTTTTAACTTTGCAGAGTACATGCTGGTCCTCTTATTTATTTATATTTCTTCTTTTTTAGTTGTCACAATCAAGAGATTCTTGACGTGTTACAACATCAACCATAAAATGTCTGCAGTAATTTTACATAGCCGTAAACAATAATTAAACACAGATAAGATCATAAAACAGCCCAATCAAAAAGTCATAAAGATATATAGTGATATCCAAGGGTTTTTTTCCCACCCCTTCTAAGGCTTAGGAATTTTAAGTAAGTTTTTGGGACTTTGGGGGAGGTATGGCAACCTGTTTTGCAGAGCTGACAATCATGGCAAAGATCAAGAAATTGATGAGAAGACCAGTTCCTTGGAATCTCTCCTGAAATGGAAAAGATGGGAGATTGCCCAGATGTGCTCCGGATGGCTGGTCCTCTCAAAGAGACCACAAAACAGTGATTTTCTGTGTGTTTGAGCAGCAGAAACAATGGGATTAGCCATCTCACTTGCAATTGCTGCGGAGATTTTCTGAAATTGCCTATTAACTATTCTAAAGCTATTAGAAACCTTCAGGAAGACAGGTTTGAAAAATCTTCATTGGGTGAATTTACTTCAAGCTACGAAGAACTCAGTATAATGGGCTACGAAAAAATTAAGAGAAATCAAATCCTATGACAACATTTAAATGAAAATTGGTAGAAGTAAAAGGAAGGCATATAAAACTGGTTTATTTGATTGAGGTTTGAATAAGATACTATATATTGCTACTTCTGGGCTTTCTGCTGATACCAGGACTAAAAAGATACCATAGATAGAATATGAGATTAAAAAGTAATTGTTGGGGGTGTTAATTTTTTTTATACTTGCAACAAAATTTGGAAGAGATTTCTTTATAAACTTTTCTGTTTATTACATTTTTTTTCTTCTCTGTTCTCTTTTTCTCCTTTCTCTTCACTTTTTAAAAGTTTAGTTTGTATTAGATTTTGCTATTATTATAAGGCAAATGCTCAATAAAATTGTACTTTTTTTTTTTAAAAAAGGAATCTTTATCAAGTTTTTAAATTTTTCTTCTAGTGCTTATAATTTTTTTTAATTACCATTTTTAGCTATAATTCATGGCTGACATTTCCAAAATCTTCCCTAAATCTCTCTTTAAAAAAAAAAAATGGTAGCCTTTTGCAATCCTCTTGGCTTGAGCTGGATTTGTGGGACAAGATGCATATTTTTGCTAGCCAGTCAGCAAGTTGACATTTGGCAAAACATTTGGGTGGATGCTCTCAAAACATAGTCTCTCTAAAAAGTCCTAGAATTATTATTGTCTGACTATCTATATTTCCCCACTATTTCTCTTGTTATGGTAGCCTTTTGGCTTGGCCCTAATTATCAAGCTTCTTCACTCAATGCTGGTCAGTATATCACTGGCTGCTTTTAAGAAAGATCTAAAGCATGCTGGCTGGGGAATTCTGGGAGTTGAAGTCCCCACCTCCTTAAGTTGCCAAGCTTGAAAAAAATATTGATCTAAAAACTCACATTAAATTTAAATTTAAAGGTACACGGCAGTATGGTAGTTAGTAAAATGAAATGGTAGGGCTGTTTTGTGATAGGTAGTCATTAACTTATGACCACAATTGACCCCCAACTTTTCTGTTGCTAACTGAAGTTAAGTTGAGTTTTGCCCCATTTCACGATTTTTCTTGCCAGAGTTGTGAAGTGAATCGTCGCAGTTGGTAAGTTAGAAACATGGTTGTTAAGTGAAGCTGGTTTCCCCACTGACTTTGCTTGTCAGAAGGTTGCAAAAAGAGGTTCATATGACTCCGGAACACTTCAACCATCATAATTATGAGTCAGTTGCCAAGCATCTGAATTTTGATCACCTGACCCTGGAGATGCCGCAATGGTCATAAGTATGAAAAATGGTCCTAAGTCACTTTTTCCAGTGATGTTGTAACTCTGAATGGTCCACTAAAAGAACTGTTGTAAATCCAGGACTACCTGTACCTCAGATAGAGCAGTTGTCAGGTATATTTGTGTACGATTTTATAGCTATATGGCTGTGATTTTTACATGATAAGAAAGATATTCTGATGCATACTAAACTCGTTACTTTTGCATAATTTTTATTTGGTAATTTTGAATGCGTTTGGACTGTGTTCAGACAGGATGTCAGATAAACCTATTTCTTTTTGTTTATTTGGTTGATCTTTGCTTGGCCCAACAGGGAAAGCCAAAAATTGTAATCTAACACAGCTGTAGAATACAGCTATATTTAATCTAATCTACCAGGGCACAAAGTATACAGATATGCATACACACACATACAAACACACACACACACAAATCCATAGACATGTATGCAAAATCAGGCAAGTTCTCTCCCTTCGAAGATATGGTTGCAATCTATCAAATGCTGTTTATGGACTGGATTTATGGTCTTTCCATTCAAAACAAACAAGAAGCTTTCAAGGACCAGAGAGTGCGGTTTCCACAATTTCGCAATATTGATGTTGGCTGAATTGTAGACATTCCGATGCTTCCAATCCCCCCCCCCCCGCCACTCCTTCCTAACTTCAAAGTCCTTTATACCAGTATCCATTCTGGACTTTTCAAAATTGCTTAAACTCCGATTTACACATTGGATTAGATGAGGATTAATATATATATATATATATATATATATATATATATATATATATATATATATATATATATATATATCCATGAAACAAATTTAAGGCCTTGTTTATTGCTTTGGAAGCTTGTTAAACATTAAGGCCGAGATTCCTGCTACCCTTTTTCCCGAAAATAAGACATCCCCTGATAATAAGCCCAATTGGGCTTTTGAGCGCATGTGCTAAAATAAGCCCCCCCTGAAAATAAGCCCTCCCCGAAAATATTAGGGTTAGGGAGACAGAGCTGGAAATCAGGTAAGATGGCAAGAGGAGCCCCGTCTTGCTCCACGCACCCCAAAATAATAAGACCTCCCCGAAAATAAGGCCAAGTGCTTATTTCGGGGTTCAAAAAATATAAGACAGGATCTTATTTTTGGGGAAACATGTAAATTGGAGGTCTGTTTACTCCAAGTAGAACCTGCCCACTCAAAGTATGCCCAACAATAAGAGATGGTGTGAGTAAAAAGGGAGGGGGTGCGGATGATAGGTTTTCTTAGTTGCGGTCCCTGAAAAGGAGTGAAGGCTTTTTCTTTTCACCACCCCTGTTCTGCTTTAGATGGACAGTGTCATGGGCTGGAGAAACTAACCAAGATGATCAGTGATGGGTTTCAAAAATTTTTACTACCGGTTCTGTGGGTATGGCTTGGTGGGTGTGGCTTGGTGGGCGTGGCAGGGGAAGGATACTGTAAAATCTCCATTCCCTCCCCAATCCAGGGGAAGGATACTGTAAAATCTCCATTTCCTCCCCAATCCAGAGGAAGGTTACTGCAAAATCCCCATTTCCTCCCAATCAGCTGGGACTTGGGAGGCAGAGAATAGATGGGGGTGGGGCCAGTCAGAAGTTTACTACCGTTTCTCCAAACAACTAAAAATTTCCGCTACCGGTTCTCCAGAACTGGTCAGAACTTGCTGAAACCCACCTCTGAAGGTGATGTTGCTTACTGTGGGTTTACAGGCAGACCTCGACTTACAACAGTTCCTTTAGTGACCCTTCGAAGTTAAAACGGCACTGAAAAAAGTGACCGATGACTGTTTTTCACACTTACGACTGTTGTAGCATCCCCATGATCATGTGATCAGAATTTGAATGCTTGGCAACTGACAAGTATTTATGAGGGTTGCAGTGTGCCGGGGTCATCTGATTACCGTTTGAAAACTTCTGACCAGCAAAGTCAACAGAGAAACCAGATTCACTTAACAGAGTTCTGCCCCAGCTACGGACCCCAAAGGACGCAGCACACACAAAGTCTGTACAAACCTTAGTTTACTAAAATAAAATCAGGGTTTTTTTCAAACAAAGGCTGTTAATTAAATTTCTTAACAGCCTGCAAGAATCTAAAGAATAAATAATCTTAATCTTACTAGGATTGGCAGAAAGCCCAGAAGCAATTTGCAGGAAGCTGATAAGATAAGCAAGAGAAGACATGAAGGTATGTGAACTAAGTTGTTTCCTGCAAATTGCTTCAGTCAGCGTTCCTCCTTAAATAGGTTAAGGGAGTGGCCAATTAGCCCCAAGCCTTATTCTCAAGGAGAGCTCCTCCTGAGGAGCCACTCCTGCCTTTTGGCAGCTCTGCGCATCCGTGCATCGAGAAGAGGCTCCTCCTCTTCGTCCTCTTCACTTAAGGGACCATCTGGAGGTTCTGAAGGCCCTGGTTGAATCCCCACCTCTGGCACCACATCTTCTCCAGCCTCCTCATTGTCCGACTCGAGTGCCAGCTGCACAGGCTGCTAGCACAGCACACCAGCCTCCTCGCTGTCTGAATCAGCCACCAGCCGCACAGGCCGCGTACGGGCCACAACAAACAGCCATGTTGCTAACTTAACAAAGGCAGTGAGTCACTTACAGTAACTGTCTCGCTTAGCAACAGAAATGTTGGGCTCCATTGTGGTCGTAAGTCGAAGACTACCTGTATTTATTTCTAATCTTTTATGATCTTCTATGATAGTAAACTAGGCCCTGGATATTCTTACTCCTGTCGCCACGCTCTCTCCATTATCCCCAATCTGGTTCTGGGGCTGTCAGGGTGGAACTCAGTCAGGGTCTCTTGTGGCTAAAGAGGGATGAGAATATGGGTGGGTCTCCCCACTCGTGATCCAGCACCTTTCACATCACCACGATGTAAAAAAGGTGTGGAGACTCTAGAAAGAGTGCAGGGAAGAGCAACAAAGATGATTAGGGGACGGGAGGCTAAAACATATGAAGAACAGTTGCTGGAATTGGGTATGTCTAGTTTAATGAAGAGAAGGACCAGGGGAGACATGATAGCAGTGTTCCAATATCTCAGGGGTTGCCACAAAGAAGAGGGAGGCAAACTATTCTCCAAAGCACCTGAGGGCAGGACAAGAAGCAAAGGGTGGAAACTAATCAAGGAGAGAAGCAACCTAGAACTATGGAGAAATTTCCTGACAATCAGAACAATTAACCAGTGGAACAACTTGCCTCCAGAAGTTGTGAATGCTCCAACACTGGAAGTTTTTAAGAAGAGATTGGACAAGCATTTGTCTGAAATGATATAGGGCCGTGATGGCGAACCTATGACACGTGTGCCACAGGTAGCACGCGGAGCCATATCTGTGGGCACGTGAGCGTTGCCCTAGATCAGCTCCAGCACGGCTATGCATGCCGGACAGCTGATTTTTTGCCTCCTGGGCCCACCAGAAGTTGGGAAATGAGTGTTTTCAGCCTTCGGAGGGCCTGCGGGGGAGGGAGGTTGTTTTCGCTCTCCCTAGTCTCCTAGAAAGCCTCTGGAGCCTGGGGAGGGTGAAAAATGGGCCTACCGGGCCCACTGTGCCATCACATGCCATAAGCGGGGGGAGTGCGGGGGGGTCATGCACGCATGCGCGCAGGGGCAGGGCACATTGAATTATGGGTGTGGGCATGCACGCAACCCCCCCACACTCTCCCACGCTTTTGGCACGCAATGGCAAAAATGTTAGCCATCACTGGTATAGGGTTTCCTGCCTGAGCAGGGGGTTGGACTAGAAGACCTCCAGGGTCCCTTGCAATTCTGTTATTCTAAATTCTAAACCTCATAATAGTTGTTAAGAGAACCCTGCAGTTGTTCAGCGAATGTGGGCTTCCCCGTTGAATTTGTCAGAAGCCAGCTGAGAAGATTGCTAATGGCAATCAGATGATGCTGCAACTCACTGATTGGCAAGTTTGATGTTGGGATCGTGGAGACGCTGTCACCGTTGTAAGTATGAAGACCGGTTAGGAGTCACTTTTTTTCCACAACTTCGACCGGTTGCTAAATATATGGTTGTAAGGCAAGGACTATCTGTATTTTCCTGTTTGCATTCATGACTTAATAATAAGCTACAACTCCTCCAGCACAACCTTATGTTTCACGAGCCTTGTTTAAACAATCCTATAGTGGCGTGTTTCTCTTTTTTATTTTTTTTAATTGAAGCTTGCAATAATATAAAATACAAATAGAAACAAAGGGGTAGGGAGAAAGAAAAGAAAGGGAAAGGCTGCAAGGTAAAAGGAGAAGAAAAAATAGCTAGGACTTCCAACTTCGCCACGGGAAGCTTTCAAGAAGAGACTGGACTGCCACCTGTCAGAAATGGTGCAGGGTTTCCTGCTTGGGCGGGGGGTTGGACTAGATGACCTACAAGGTCCCTTCCAACTCTGTTATTCTGTTGTTCTGAAACTTTTTTTTGGTGCAGTGGAATACAAAGTGCTGTCACAATCTCAACTTTTCACCTTACATGTTTAGTAAGTGCTAGCCATTTCTATAATAGCACATTAATCTAATCATCGAAACCTAAAATCAAAGTTTCATTTTTTGTTTGTTCGTTTTGAGTATAAAGTCCAGAAGTGGTTTCCAAGTACAAACAAAATTCGATAAATTCTTTTTATTCTTTAGTTAGAGCAGTTAAATTTTGCCATCTCTCTGCAGTTTCTAGCTCTCTGGGCTATTTTTAAGATGTGTGGACGTGGCTGGCTGGGGAATTCTGGGAGTTGGAAGTCCACATATCTTAAATTTGCCAAAGTTGAGAAATGGTGGATTCGAACAGAGCTTCCTAGCTTCTTAGCCTCAGGAAAACTCAGCCATATCCAGAGATTGTTTAGACAGCTAGCTCTGTTCAGCCGGAGATCGTAGTGCAGGCTGGCTGATTCATAAGTCACATGAAAGCAGCTCCTTTATGGTGGTTATTGCAATGTGTGAACCAGTCCTTGACAATGTTTGTATAACAGATGAGCTATGGTTTGTTTAACCTTTGTTTAACTGAAAAAGTAATACATTGGCTGGGTTCATGTATTGTACCAGTTTATTCTGGTGGTTTGTGCAATATGATGGTGACCAGGTTATCTCACTAGAATACAGGAAGTCCTGGATTTATGACAACTGAGCCAAAAATTTCCATTGCTAAGCAAGACAGTTTTAAGTTTTGCCCCATTTTATAACCTTTTCTTGCCACAGTTATTAAATGAATCACTGCCGTTGTTAAGCTAGTAACGCAGAACCGGTTTGGTGATGTCATATCGTCACCGCTACTGGCTCTGGGGAACCGGGCTGAACCGGGTGGAACCCACCACTGAACCCGCTGCCCAAGCAGGAGACCCTACATCTGCCTCTACCTTGATCGTACGACCACAGGATTACTGTAAAGGTCATAAGTGTGAAAAATGTTCCTCAAGTCATTTTTTTTTTCAGTACCGTTGTAACTTTGAACTGTTGCTAAACAAATGGTTGTAAGTTGAGGACTACCTGCAAAATAAGAAAATAAAATACATGGCAATGCATGAAACCTCTCGGCTGCCAATAGATTGAACCCCTCAGGAATCAGAGGCATTTTAAGGAGGAAAAGAGGGTTTTTTAAAGCTACCATTTTGCTTCTTAAATTCTTAAATCAAAAAAATTAATAATTCTTAAACAGGTCCTGTTGGGACAGAGGAATTGTAAAACTATTGGGGGTAACTTCCCTGCCAACCAAAGCCACACATTCTTTGTCCCAACAAAGTTTTTAAAAAAGAAATTGTTTATTTCGTTTTCATTATCTAAACATACACAGTAACATTCTAATACTTGTTCATTTTAAAAGTCTTATTTAAATGCCCTGATGGTAACAACGCATCACATACTTCCTGCTATGCAAAAAAAAAAAAAAAAGAAAAAAAGACAGAAACCTTGAAAAGGTTGCATAATAATAATACTAACAATTGCAACAATGTTCAGTTCGATTTTGAAATTGTATTTTAAAGGAAAGACAAAGCATGTGTAGTGTTCATGTAGCTAGAACAGGTTTCCTAACAAGCTTTTTTTCCCAGCCTTCCTTAAGCAAAATCAAAGAGAGTTTAAGTCAAGTGAAAACAGAAAAAGCAGAGGCTGAATTTAGGAACTCACAGCATGCAAGTGGATTTAAATAAAATAAAAGTCGCAGTCTCTTTTAGGACTTTGCCCCCCGAGACTTTACCTCAGAGGGAAGCAGAAACCAATAGGTAAAGGTTTACTTAGCAAAATTGGGCAAAGGCTGTAAGAGGGATTTGATATGCTGGGGATGGTCTTTGCTGTGCTAAAACAGCAGCTTGCTGATGAGAATTATAACTGAGGAAGAAAAGCTGGTATTTTTGCTGGACTTTACCCACCTTGGTGCTTGATGGCTGATCGCTATCAAAACTCCCATCCATGATAGCCAAAGAAGGAACCGGTTTTGAGAGGACATCTCTGGACCACGTCTGCCCTGTCCGATGCTTTCTTCAGCTCTGGCCAAGACTGCGAGAGGATTTTGCAATTAATTGCTGGGATAAGCATGGGGAGGGGAGACAGTGCGTGAGTCAGATAACTTGGAAGATTTCCAGCTGAAAAGAAAGCAAAACTTAGCAAGAGCTACGAAACTCAGCCTGGCTGCCCAATGAATTCAGTCCAATTCTATTTGAGCTCTCCAGTTGGAGCTGTCTCAAAAAACCTCAGGTTTGATGGAATTGAATAATGCTCCCTTCTGTCCCAGTTGGCTGAGGGTGATGCAGGGGTGAAATCCAGCAGGTTCTGACAGGTTCTGGAGAACCGGTAGCGGACATTTTGAGCAGTTCGGAGAACCGGTAGTGGAAATTTTGAGCGGTTCAGAGAACCGGCAAATGCCACCTCTGGCTGGCCCCAGAGTGGGGTGGGAATGGAGCTTTTCCAATATCCTTCTCCCAGGAGTGGGGTGGGAATGGAGATTTTGCAGTATCCTTCCCCTGCCACGCCCATCAAGCCACACCATACCCACCAAGCCTTGCCCACAGAACCAGTAGTAAAAAAATTTGGATTTCACCACTGGGATGATGGGAGCTGTAGTCCAACTCAAAGGTGGCAGTTTATGCTGCATCCTAAGGCTACCTGCGCACCTTGCCCTTAGTTATGGCTTGTTTAATCGTGGTTCATCAAACAAACCATCATGGGATTGGTTGGCTCAGCACATGAAGCCATAAACCAGAGTTTCAAAATCCTTCCAATGAGTTATGTTCAAGTTTAATTCAAATCAACCACAGTTTGACTTATTCCAGTTGCTGGCTTGTGATTTAGTGTCACATATGAACAGACTCAGTTCTGGTTTAAAATTGATTTAGTTATTTAAAAGCTGGCTTGATGCAATTCTGGTTGTGTACAATGTACTACCAGTAATTACCTTCAATGAAGTGTAGGAAGTTAGCACCCACCCCTTTCCTGGAAGAGTGAAATATTTTAGGAAATATGAAAAAAGGCAGAATATTATATTTCCCTGGATGAAAAATGGAGAAGCATATTTTACAGACAAAGCAGCTCCCACCTTCCTGCCCCCCACCCTTTGTCAATGGGCCAGAGGCAGAAACCCAGTCCTTTGTCAAAGGACATTTGCAACACAATAGCAACAGAAACTAACACAATGGGCCCCATCTAGCAACCAAAACTCACCACGTGACCTGGGAAGCACATGTGACCATCAACCAGCAAGGCTAGCTAAGACCCCCACCCCCAATTAGGATACTGTTTTGGGGGCCCAGGAAATGTAAAGCCAGAGAGAGCATAAAAACCCGAGGATTTACTGTATCTGCCCTTTTTTTCTGTTCAGGAACTCAAGCCATGTGATCCTGTCCACCATTAAACCATCTTTCCAAGCAGTCTCCATGTTTCCAGTGTCTTTTTCCCCACTTGGAACAGAACCTAGAAGGAGATTTCTTCCAACAGAAGTTCATTAGATTGCAACTCAGTGGGTCAGATGAAGCCAAAGTATGGTTTGTTAATGATCTGTTGCTATGTATATTCAAGCCCTCTTAACCTTTTTAACAGTGTTTAAAAAACTTGGCAGTTTTAAGATGTGTGGACTTCAACTCCCAGAATTCCCCCAGCCAGCAAACTGGCTACGGGAATCCGGGGAATTGAAGTCCACACCAGGGGTGAAATCCAGCAGGTTCTGACAGGTTCTGGAGAACTGGTAGTGGATATTTTGAGCAGTTCGGAGAACCGCCAAATACCACCTCTGGCTGGCCCCAGAGTGGGGTGGAAATGGAGATTTTGCAATATCCTTCCCCCAGGAGTGAGGTGGGAATGGGGATTTTGCAGTATCCTTCCCCTGGAGTGGGGTGGGAATGGGGATTTTGCAGTATCCTTCCCCTGGAGTGGGGTGGGAATGGAGATTTTCCAGTATCCTTCCCCTGCGAGGCCCACCAAGCCATACCACGCCCACCAAGCCCACAGAACCGGTAGTAAAAAAATTTGGATTTCACCACTGTGTCACACATCTTAAAGTGGCCAAATCTGAAAAAAAAAAAAACAGCTTCAGCATGACGTGAGAACCAGTCCATCAAATCAAACCAAACCTTTTACTTCTCCCCTTCTCTCGTCAGCTTTCTTTCATTTACACCTGGTATTAATATGGATTAGTAACTTGGAACTGTAACTTTCAAGGAGTTCGGCCTGGGTCATGAGGACTTTCAGCTGTACCCAGGGTGGAGAGACAATAACATCCAAGCAACAATCAAGATAATCTTGAGCGATGGTGGAGAAATAGGGAAATTCCCTGCAATAAAAGAGAGCTTGAGTCATTCCAGCAGATCAGCCAAGGTCTGGTTGTTATTCTGAGGGCTGTGAAAAATAAACTAAGCTTGATGATTGAGTAAAATACAAGTTGATAAGGAAAACAAACTTTCGTCTAGTTGCTTGTAAACATTTTATTTGCGCGTCTGCTGGGATGGTCAGAAACTCAAGAGGACAGTTGATTAAACCGTGTGATTAAAGCTTTAATCATATTGCTGCAGTCATTACCCTGACTTTGTTGATCATACCCTGTGGATATCCCTCAACAATGCAACTATGCCTGGGTGACATTAGAACAATTAAATCAGTGGGATGGCTTGCCTCCAGAAGTTGTGGGAGCTCCAACACTGGAGGAGTTTAAGAAGAGATTGGACAATCATTTGTCTGAAATGGTATAGCGCTGTGATGGTGAACCTATGGCACACGGAGCCATATCAGTTGGCACGCAAGCTCAGCTGATTTTCAGGCCTTCTGGGCCCACCGGAAGTTGGGAAACAGGCTGTTTCTGGCCTCCGGAGGGCCTCTGGGGGTGGGGGGTGGGGAAGGCCCATTTTTTGCTCTCTCCAGGCTCCTAGAAAGGCTCTGGAGCCTGGGGAGAGTGAAAGACGGGCCTTCCGGTCCCACAGGAAGTTGGCAAACAGGCAGTTTCCAGCCTCCGGAGGGCCCCCAGGGAGGTGGGAAAGGCTGTTTTCGCCCTCCCTCAGGCTCCTAGAAAGCCTCTGGACCCACTGTGCCATTGTGTGCCAAAAGCGGGGTGTGTGTGCAGGGGGGGTCGCACACACATGTGTGGGAGGTGAGGGGGCATAGAATTATGGGTGTGGGCATGCATGCGGTCGCTCCCCGCGCTCCCCCCGCTTTTGGCACGCGATGGCAAAAAGGTTAGCCATCACTGGTATAGGGCCTTTGGGCCGTGGTCCACTCGTGGGCTGCGAGCTGTTTGTGTCGTCACGTGATGTATCAGGACTTTGTCCCCCTTTGCTAAACTGGGCGGGGCCAGCTGGTGATGCATTTGGCCCATGGGCAGTGAGTTTGACACCCCTGAACTAGAGGGATTTAAATTGCGTAAAAGAAACAGACCTAATAAAAGAGGAGGTGGAGTTGCACTATATATAAGAAATAACTACATCTCTATAGAAATAGACCACAACAATGATGAAAACTGTCTTGAATGCATTGGGGTCAATGTAAAAGGGGTGGGGGAAACGACATTGACATAGGTGTATACTATAGACCACCCAACCAACCAGAGGAAAGAGATGAACTTTTTGCTAATCAGCTAAGGTAGTGATGGCTAACCCTTTTCTCGTCGTGCATTGAAAGCCTGTGTACGTGAGCGCAACAGCGCGTGCATGTGCCGGCACCCATAATGCAATGTGCTCCCCCTGCACATGTGCCACAACTCCCCACACACCCCATGCCCCCCATGCATGCTCACGTGACTCCCCATGCTCCCCCCACCCCCCATACATGCATGCATGACCCCCCCAGCCCCCCATTTTTGGGCTAGCAGGCCTCCCGGCAGTCTCCTGGGCCCAAAAACGGGCCATGGGGTGGCACACTGTACCCCCATGCTCCGCCTCTGCCCCGTGCATGTGCGCGTGATCCTCGTCCCCCCTGCACATGTGCGTGCTCCCTCTGCGCATGCACATGTGTCTCCTGAATGCGTCCCGACCCTCCCCCACGCATCCCAGAAATCAGCTGGCCAGGGGGAGGCGTGCGTGCCCATGTATGGCGGAGCTGAGCTGGGGGACGGCTTGTGTGCCCACAGAGAGGGCTCTGTGTGCCAGTTGTGGCACGCGTGCCATAGGTTCGCCATCATGGAGCTAAGGTATGTAGGAAGCAAACCATCATAGTAATGGGGGGAACTTTAACTATCCTGACATCAACTGGCAGACCACCTCTGCACTAAAGGGACGATCGAGCAGTTCAACATGAGCTGGCTGTGTGATCCAGCTGTTAAGAAACTATCCTGAGATACATTAACCGGGACATAGAGTTATGGGAAGTGTTTTTCTCACTCTACCTTCTTTCTGCTTGAAATGTTGGGCCCTGACCTGGACACACACTTGAAAAAGAATGAAAGTGAATCGGTCATTAAGCAAATCCATTGTCTGCAATCTGTTGGTTTTTTTTTTTCTGGAAACCCATATAAATTATGTATCAGAGTCCGACTGTTGGAATTTTTAATCCAGGTGGTAACTACCTTTCTTCCATCATAATGAAATGATCACTAAGTGATTGGTTGAGGATCTCCTGACTTCCGGTTGGCGATTCGTGGCGAGACGGTGGAAGGAGAGCGATCTCCGCTCTTCAACCCCGGATTTCTTTGTGTTTTGGGGACCCATAGGGGCGCAAGAGCCTGGAGGGCATTGTGAACTAGAGAGGGAGTCTGGAGAGCAGCAAAGCGTGGGGCGAGCAATTGTCACTCGAACGGACGCCTCTGTTAACCCTGTAATGTCAAATGAGAGCAACTGCAGAGGTGGGTGGATGGATGGTAAGGGGTTAATGGTTTATCATTTCGGGTCAGTATTGATAGAACATCCAGTTGCAACAGAGAAAGGAGTTCCAGAAACTGTACCAATGTCCCGAAGGGCATAATAGGATGTGGTATTTACAAGCAGAAATGTCCACTTCCTCACATTAATTGAAGGCTGCGGTGTTCAGTTCCCCAGCTGTCCTTCTCCATTAGAGTGCCTTTTAATAACTGCATGCCAGGCAGAAATTCAACAGAGGCAGCTTCCCTAGGCTGACTGGTAGCAAACCTGAACTGAAACCCAGCTTTCTCCAACTCAAAGCCTCAATCTATGTGAAGGCTAAGTGATTGGGGAGCTAAGCAGATATACTTCAAAGGGGAATAATACAATAATGGAATTATAGAGTTGGAAGGGACCTTGGATGCAGTAGTGAAGCTCAATTTTTTTTACTACCAGTTCTGTGGGCGTGGCTTGGTGGGCGTGGCAGGGGAAGGATATTGCAAAATCTCCATTCCCACCCCACTCGGGGGCCAGCCAGAGGTGGTATTTGCCGGTTCTCCGAACTACTCAAAATTTCCACTACCGGTTCTCCAGAACCTGTCAGAACTTGCTGGATTTCACCCCTGCTTGGATGTCTTCTAGTCCAATCCCCTGCTCAAGCAGCAGACCCTATACCCATGATGGCAAACCTATGGCACACGTGCCACAGGTGGCACGCGGAGCCATATTGATGGGCACACGAGCATTGCCCTAGCTCAACCCCAGCACGCATGCACATGCTGGCCAGCTGATTTTTGGGCCTTCTGGGCCCAATGGAAGTCAGCAAACGGGCTGTTTCCGGCCTCCAGAGGGCCTCTGGGGAGGTGGGGAAGGCTGTTTTTGCCCTCCCCAAGCTCCGAGAAAGCCTCTGGAGCCTGGGGAGGGCAAAAAAACAGACCTACCGTGCCATCACATGCCAAAAGCGGGGGGAACATGGGGGGGTTGCACATGCATGCATGGGGGGGCAGGGCGCATAGAATTATGGGTGTAGGCACACACGCACGCAACCACCCCGCACTCCCCCAGCTTTTGGCACGTGATGGCAAAAAGGCTAGCCATCCCTGCCCTATACCATTTCAGACAAATGGCTGTCCAGTCTCTTTTTAAAAGCCACCAGTGATGGAGCACCCGCGTCTGAAGGCGTTCCACTGATAATTTGTTCCGACTGTCAGGAAGTTTCTCCTTACTTCTAGGTTGCTTCTCTCCTTGATTAGTTTCCATCCATGGCTTCTTGTCCTGCCTTTGGAGAGTAACTTGACTCCCTCTTCTTTGTGGCAACCCCTGAGATATTGGAACAATGCCATCATGTCACCCCAGTCCTTCTTTTCATTAAACTAGACATACCCAGTTCCTGCAACCGTTCTTCATGTTTTATCCTCCAGCCCTCTAATCAACTTTGTTGCTCTTTTCTGCACCTTTACCGAATCCCAACATCTTTTTAATAATATAAGCAGGAGACGCTATACCATTTCCAGAGATTGGATTGGTTGTCCAATCTCTTCTTTAAATCTCCTACGTTGGAGCATCCACAACTTCTGGAGGCAAGTTGTTCCACTGATTAATTCTGCTAACGGTCAGGACATTCCTCCTTAGTTCTAGGTTGCTTCTCTCCTTGATTAGTTTCCATCCATGGCTTCTTGCTCAGCCTTCAGGTGCTTTGGAGAATAGGTTGACCCCCCTTCTTCTTTGTGGCAACCCCTCAGATATTGGAAACACGGCTATCTTATCAGGGCTAGTCCTCCTTTTCATTAAACTAGACATGCCCAATTCCAACAACCCTGCTTTATATGTTTTACCACCGCAAACCTGCAGGCCCACCCTTTCTCCCCCTCCTCTCTTGTGATAAAAGGTCTCCCTCTCCAGCTAAGCATCAGCCTGTCCAGTGATGTTCTGGAGCGAGTGGGAAGAGGAGGGGGGGCCTCTTCCCACTCACTCCAGAACATCACTGGACATTGACCTGCTAATTTATTGACTGTCTGCACAACTCAGCCTCCCTTTGCTGGGAAACAACCCACGTGATTACCGGGAAATTCCTTCGCCTGCAGAAAACGAAAGTTACTCCTGGTTGGGAAAGTTTTCCATCTGGCAGGGCGTGTGGAAATAGATCGTGGAGGGAGAGTGTCTGGAAGCATTTAGTAGGGTAGAGTGGGAAGTCGAGGGGGAAGGGAGGAGGACATGGGCAGCCCCATCTCTTTGGGGCGGAGTGGCGCAGCCTAGCAGGTGAGGAAAAGATGGATGAATCCTTCTCCTTCCATTGTTAATTAGCAGCTCATTAAGCCTGTAGTTGGAGATGATATTAATTAGCGCTGATTGGGAGACAGGAGTGGAACCCCTAATAAATCCCCCCCCCTTTCCTGCCTCTCTCTGGTTTTAATTAAGCAAAACAGCCTAGTAATTAGGAGACTAATTAGAGGAAGAAAAATGAGCCAGCTTGTCTTAGACACTCATTGCTAAACTGTTGTTGGACACGCTCTGTCATTCAAGCTATTCCCCTCTCCCTCCTTTTTTTCCCCCCCTTTTCATTTTAGGTTTTCTATGGCTTTTAGCCCTAAAAGTTGGCTTTCTATAACAAATGGAATAATGGTGTTTCTGAGCATGAATAAAGTGGGCAGGATAATTTATGACTCTCCCAGATCCGTACTGTATGATTCAGACAGTCTCAAAAAATATGGGGGGAAAAGGTAAAATGGGAGGGAGGGGGCAGTGGTGAAATGTAAATTTGTTTCTACCAGTTCTGTGGGCGTGGCTTGGTGAGGGAGGGGTAATGAGACTGGGTGGGCATGGCCAACTTTTTTTTTTCTTCTTTTAAAATCATTTTTTCTACAACCTCTTCAGCTGTAAAAAAAAAGCTTTTAAAAGCCTCTGATGATCAGGCAACTCAGCTGGGATTGTCAGAGGCTTTTTTTTTTTTTTTTTTACTTTTAAAAGCATTTTTTCAGCCGAAAAGGTTGTAGAAAAAATACTTTTAAAAATAATTTAAAAAGCCTCTGATGATTGCGCAGCTCAGCTGGGCATGGGGGGGCAGTGATTTTTGCTACCAGTTCTCCGAACCACCACCTGCCATCGCTACTGGATCGGGCGATCCGGTCCGAACTGGGAGCATTTCACCCCTGGGAGGGGAGGCTTTCAGATAGTGTTATATGGGAAGTCCTCAACTTACAACCATTCATTTACCAACTAGGACCATTGCAGTATCTGCATGGTCATGCGATCAAAATTCGAACACTTGTCAGCCAGCATGTGTTTAATAATTCTTCGTGTCTGAGTGAAGACATTATAGGCTCTTGAAACTTGTAATGCAGTATTTCTCAGCCTTTGTGGTTTATACCACGTGAGGACTTCAAGTCCCAGAATTCCCCAGCCAGCCAGCCAGCCAGCCAGCCGTTTGCCATGCTGGCTGGGGAATTCTGGGAGTTGAAGTCCTCAAATCTTAAAGTTACCTTCGTTAAGAAAAGCTCCTCTAAAGCATTATGAGAGACAGTGTTTGTTCCCATTTGTCCTTTTTGTAGGTGTTTGGGCAGGTTGCAGTCAAAAAAAGTCAAGATGGTGTCAATAATGGTATTATCGATGTTCTGCTCATTTTTTTAATGGGTACTGCAAAGAAAAAAATTGAATGAATCTCCTAAACTAGAATGGAGTTGAAGCTGGATCTCCTAAACTAGAGGTCTTGTGGACTTCAATTCCCAGAATCCCTCAGTCTGCATGAATTGAGCCCATGCTGGCTGAGGAATTTTGGGAATTGAAGTCCACAAGTCTTAAAGTTGCCAAGTATGAAGCCCAGGGGTGGGTTCTACTTACCTTTACTATCGGTTTGCAATGGGATCGTGCACGCTCTTGGTTCGCTCGCGCACACGCCTTGCTTCTGTGCATGCGCAGATCAGCGATGATGACATCCGAGGTGGTGGGCGGGGCCTCCCACCGGTTTTACTACCGGTTCTTGTGAATCAGTCCGAACCGGGGGCAACCCATCACTGATGGAGACCCCTGTTCTAGGGGGACAAATCTCGGCAACACAATGGAAAAATGCAAAGAACTTAAAGAAGAGGCAGAGTTTGAATGTCAGTATCTTGACTTTTTTTCACCATACCTGCAGATACCTGTGCTTTGGTCAACAGGTTGATTGATGTACATTCGTTGCCCACTGAAGTTCTCCCTTAATGTTTAAGACCTCTCTGAAGGGAAAACACTAATCAGTGAGAATTGAATTTGATATTTCAACAGTTAAGTCTAAGTTTTTGAAGTTTTTAAAATCTAGAACAGTGTTTCTCACACTTGGCCCTGTTAATTCCACTAAACTTCAATTCCCAGAATCCACCAGTCAGCATTACCTACACCAGAGGTCTTCAAACGTGGCAGCTTTAAGACTTGTGGACTTCAACTCCCAGAATTCTCCAGCCAGCATAGCTGGCTGGAGAACTCTGAGAGTTGAAGTCCACAAGTCTTAAAGCTGCCACATTTGAAGACCTCTGACCTACATAGACAACATGATTATTCATTTGGGTCTAGCTAGCATTTCTAAAGGAAGATGGTTCCCCTAAGCCAGTATTACTCAACTTCAGCAACTTTAAGATGTGCGGAATTCAAGTCCCAGAATCCCCTTACCACCAAATTGAGCCCAAAATTTCTGTCGCTAAGTGAGACTTTTATTAAGTGAGTTTTGCCCCATTTTATGACCTTTCTTGCCACAGCTGTTAAGTGAGTCACTGCAGTTGCTAAATTACCTGTATACTGCATGGGTAAAAAAGAGGGCTGTGAAAATATTTACAGACCCCTCGCATCCTGGACATAAACTCTTTCAACTCCTACCCTCCTACCCTACTCCTACACTATAGAGCACTGCATACCAGAACAACTAGACATAAGGACAGTTTTTTCCCGAACACCATCACTCTGCTAAACAAATAATTTCCTCAACACTGTCAAACCATTTACTAAGTCTGCACTACTATTAGTCTTCTCATTGTTCCCACCACCCATCTCCTTCCACTTATGACTGTATGACTATAACTTGGTTGCTTGTATCCTTACGATTTATATTGATATTGTTTCCTGATTGCTTATTAGTTCCCTATGACTATCATTAAGTGTTGTACCTTATGATTCTTTATGAACGTATCTTTTCTTTTATGTACACTGAGAGCTTATGCACCAAGACAAATTCCTTGTGTGTCCAATCACAATTGGTCAATAAAAAATTCTATTCTATTCTATTCTATTCTATTCTATTCTATTCTATTCTATTCTATTCTATTCCATTCCATTCCATTCCATTCCATTCCATTCTATTTTCTATTCTATTATACTCTATTCTATTCCGGGTAGTAGTAACACCGTTGTTAAATGGATCTGGCTTCCCCATTGATTTTGCTTGTCCGAACTTTGCAAAAGATGTTCATATGACCCCAGGACATTGTAACTGCCAAGCATCCAAATTGCCAAGCATCCAAATTTTGATCATGTGACCACGGCGATGCTGCAATGGTTGTAAGTGTGAAAAACGGTCATAAGTCACTTTTTTCACCGCCGTTGTAACTTTGAAAGTCACCAAACAAATGGTTGTAAGTCAAGATTATCTATATTAAAGATTTTTCTGATCAATTGTGTCAGGGCCAGCCATGGTGAGTAAGATTGCCAAGAAAGAGGAGCTATAGCTAAGAATGATGCTTATATCTGAATGTTTGATTGATTTGTGCTGGGGTGGGTTTTTTTTGGGCTTGGCTTTGCTGAGTGAAGGAAACAGCAGGACAAAAAGCTAAACAGGCAGAATTAAAAAAGGAAAATAAATGAAGAACTTAAACCCAAGCCAAGATAAAAGGGAAGAAATGACAGTATAAATAGATGTTATGCAAGAAACTTTCCCGGAGGTTTTAAATTTATATCCCTTCTTCCTTCCAGGGGTTTAAGGCAGAATCAGTAGAACTGCCTCCACTTGTCCCTGCAACAACAACCCTTCCATGTTGGACTTATATCTGAGGTAGACTGCCTCATAATTAATCAAACAATTAATTAATTAGTGACCTTCTAGAACTAGGATGGACTTGAATCCAAATTTCAACTTTTAACAGTCTGAAGTTGGGGATTTTGCAACCATCCAACTGAATACAATTCTGAGGCATGGCGAGTGATGGATGTTGTTATCCATTATATTGAAAAAGTTGGGGAGACTTAGACAAAAAGGAGCTTTTGAGCCTGGCGGAGAGACCTTCCTTAGACGCAGTCCAGAGGATGGAATTGTCAGGACGCAAGGCAAGGATAAGCAGAATAACAATAACTGAGTTGCAAGGGATCTTGGAGGTCTTCTACTCCAACTTCCTGCTCAAGCAGGAAACCTTCCTATACCATTTGAAATAAATGGTTGTCCGATATCTTCTTAAAAACTTCCAGTGTTGGAGCATTCACAACTTCTGGAAGAAAGTTGTTCTATCGGTTTATTGTTCTAACTGTCAGAAATTTTTTCCTTAGTTCTAGGTTGCTTCTCTTCTTGATTAGTTTCCACCCATTGCTTCTTGTTCTACCCTCAGGTGCTTTGGAGAATAGCTTGATGCCCTCTTCTTTGTGGCAGCCCCTGAGATATTGGAACACTGCTCTCATGTCTCCCCCTAATCCTTCTTCCAGCAACCATTCTTTTTATGTTTTACCCTCCAATTTTTGCTGGCTGAGGGAACTCTGGGAGGTGAACCCCAAAGGTGACTTTTCCAAAAGGCTCCTTGACTTACAACAGTTTAGTGACCAAAGTTACAATGGCACTGAAAAAAAGTGATTTATGACCATTTTTCACAGTTACAACCTTTGGGGCAGCCCCATGATCCTGTGATCAAAATTCAGACACTTGACAATTGGTTCATACCAATGAACGTTGCAGCATCCCAGGCAGTGGTGACTTTCAAAAATTTTTACTGTGGCTTGGTGGGCATGGCAGGGGAAGGATACTGTAAAATCTCCATTTTCCACCCCACTCCAGGGGAAGGTTACTGCAACATCCCCATTTCTTCCTGATCAGCTGGGACTCTGGAGGCAGAGAATAGATGGGGGCAGGGCCAGTCAGAATTTTTACTACGGGTTCTCTAAATTACTCAAAATTTCTGCTACCAGTTCTTCGGGACTGGTCAGAACCTGCTGTAACCACCTCTGGTCCCAGGGTCACATGATCCCCTTTTGCGACCTTCTTACATGCAAAGCCAATGGGGAAGCCAGATTTACTTAACAACCGGGTTAATAACTTATCAACTGCAGCGATTCACTTAACAACTGTGGCAAGACAGGTCGTAAAATGGGGCAAAACTCACTTAAATGTCTCACCAACAGAAATTTTGGGCTCAATTGGGGTCGAAAGACTACCTGTACAATGTGGATAAATTTTTATTTATTTTATTTAAAACATATAGCTGTCCATCTTGTAACAAACTCTGGGTGGCTCCCAACAGTTCCTAGATTTAGGATCTTCTGTCTTCTTTTAATTTAATATCACTTATTTACTAGATTATTTAGTATAAATTCGCCAAGAGTCGGATCACAACTAAATGGTTAAAAACAACAACATTTACTAGATGTGCTCATCACCTCAGTTGACTAGTACTCCAGACAGCCTACAATATTGACATTAATCATTCCATATAATGAAATAAAATATAAAACAGGTAGTTCTAGGATTAAGGAGAAGTTTCCTGCCAGTGAGAACAATTAATCACTGAAATGTCTTGCCTCCAGAAGTTGTGGGTGCTTCATCACTAGAGGATTTTAAGAAGAGATTGGACAACCATATGTCTGAAACGGTATAGGGTTTCCTGCTTGAACAGGGGGTTGGACTAGAAGACCTCCAAGGCCCCTCCCAACTCTGTTATCCTGTTATTCACTGCAAACCAGTTCTGTACTTTTGCCTGGAAAACTGCATGAACGTGTCTATAAAACCATCAAGAGTACATAATTTTAAAACGTTAGGCCTGCTCTGAAGCACAATTCATTCAAATAACCACCCAAACCATCCATTCTTGGCAATTTGCCACCAAATTTCAATAAACAGGATTGGGGGGGGAAAGGGAAAGTGTTCAATCTTTTCTATAATCTGCATTCTTCCTTGTTTCCACCTTCACAATATGGCGGCTGGCTTTAGATTTTTTTTTTTGGGTAAATAAATCACCCGTTTCAATTCTCAGTGTGTTGTGGCTTATGTAACCAGGAAGAAGATATTAAACCAGCTGGGAAAGCCCCACAGAGAGCAGGTGTGTACATTTTTTCGAAAAGAAAAAATGAAGGGAGTGCCCTCTAATCGCTCAGTGACGGTTATGCTTAGTAAGTATGGCGTGAATGAGGGAGTGAGAATCTAAACATTGGTGAAGGAAGAATCAACCAGAAGCAGTTCCCGTCCAACGTCATTTTGCGAGAAATCCCCTTATAACTGCTGCCACTGGGTTCACACATCGCAATAGGCCCTTGTTGAGTTAACCCTGGTTTCTGAAATAATAAAACCTAATTGGGTAGGTTAGACATGGATTGTCGCTCAGGCTCTTGAAACGCTTTGTGACTTGTATTGTACATTATTTTATCAGGATTGTCTGCTAGGAAATTGCATCCCTGAATTCTTGTGTACTCTCTCTTGGGTTATCAATGATAGTTACCTCACCAGCTTTGCCACAGTTTCCCTCTTTTTCAAATTCCTTTGGTTTTCCCAGACATCAGGGTCTTCTCCAGTGACTCTTACCTGTGAATTATATGTTCAAAATATTTAGAGTTGTTTGCTGGATTTTAATATTGAATTACATGTAGTCCTTGAATTGCAACAGTGACTGTTCGAAGTTACGATGGCACTGAAAAAATTGATTTATGGCAATTGTTCATACTTAACGACCATTGGAACATCCCTATGGTCAGGAGTCAGGATAAAGTAATAGAGACTGGAGCTGGGAAGTAGAGAAGAAAGCACCTATTTCTGATTGTCCTGGATTGATTTGGTCCTCTATAAAGTTTTTAGAACATTGTGGGGCCATAATATAGGACCGTGATGATGAACCTATGGCATGCGTGCCATGGGTGGCACGCATAGCTATATCGTTGGGCACGTGAGCTCAGTTCTGGCGCGCACCAGCTGATTTTCAGGCCTACTGGGCCCACCAGAAGTAGGGAAACAGGCTGTTACCTGCCTCCGGAGGACCTTAGGAACTGGTGGGGAAGGCCCATTTTTCTCTCTCCTCAGCCTTCAGACTCTTTCTAGGAGTCTGGGGAGGGTGAAAACAGCCTTCCCCAGCCCCCCAGAGGCCGGGGACCAGAAGTTGGTGAACGGGGTGGGGAAGGCTGTTTTCACCCTCCCCAGACTCCTAGAAAAGGCTGGGGAGAGCAAAAAATGGGCCTAGCGTGTCAGGAGCATGGGGAGCGTGGAGGGGTCATGCACACATGTGCAGGGGCAGGGCGCATAGAATTATGAGTATGGGCACGCACGCAACCCCCACACTCCTGCACGCAATGGCAAAAAGGTTAGCCATCACTGATATAGGACAAAGATCAACCAAGCTCTAGAGTCTAGACAGAAAAGGACTCTTCCAATTGTATGCATTGGATGGAATAATTTTTTCAGGGTTAATGCATTTTTTTTTCTGTTGTCATTATCTGGTCACTAAGTCATGTCTGACTCTTCATGACCCTATGGATCATAGCATGCTAGGCCCCCTTGTTTTCCCGTGTCTCCCGGAGCCTGCCCAAATTCATGTTCATTGCATCGATGACACCATCCAACCATGTCATCCTCGGCTGTCCTCTTCTTCTTTCGTCTTCAATCTTTCCCAACATCAGGGTCTTTTCCAGTGCATCCTCTCTTCTCATTAGGTGGCCAAAGCATCTGAGCTTCAGCTTCAGTGGTGTCTGTTCTTCCAAAGGACAGTCAGCATTGATTTCCTTTAGGATCGATTGATTTGATTTCCTTGTAGTCCATTTGAAAGCATCAGTTCTTCGGCGCTCATACTTCCTTGTGGTCCAAATCTCACAGCTGTATACATTATTACTGGGGAAACCATAGCTTTGACTATATGGATCTTTGTCGGCAAGGTGATGTCTCTCCTTTTTAATATGCTGTCTAGGTTTGCATAGCTTTCCTCCCCAGGAGCAAGCGTCTTTTAATTTCATGGCTGCAGTCACCCTCTGTGGTGATCTTGGAGCCCAGGAAAATAAAAATCTGCCCCTGATTCCATTTAGAATATAGAGCATAGAATTGGAACACCCCTTGAAGGTCTTCTAGTCCACCCTCAAGCAGGAGACCCTAAATAATTTCAGACACTGGTTGTCCAGTGTCTTCTTGAAAGCCTCCTGTGATGAAGCACCATAACGTCTGAAGACAAGCCATTCCACTGGCTGATTGTTCTCATTGTCAGGAAATTTCTCCTCAGTTCTAGGTTGCTTCTCTCCTTGTTTAGTTTCCATCCATTGTTTCTTGACTTCCATTCTGGTGCTTTGAAAAATAGGTTGACCCCCCCCTTCTTTGTGGCAGCCCCTCAAATATTGAAACACTGCTACCATTGGCACCACTTCCTGTACCAAGGAGCCTTGGTGGAGCAGCGGACTAAAGCGCTGTTAAATAGCACTTAGCTGCCAGCTGCCTGTAATTACTGCAAGTTCAAATCTCACCAGGCTCAAGGTTGACTCAGCCTTCCATCCTTCCGAGGTAGGTAAAATGAGGACCCGGATTGTGGGGGCAATAAGCTGACTTTGTATAAAAAAGAACACTGCTTGTGGGGGGGGGCGAAAGCCCTACTAAGCAGGTATATACAAAAGTATGAAGGCTATTGCTTAATGCATTGTAAGCCGCCCTGAGTCTCCGGAGAAGGGCAGCACATAAACCGAACCAATAAATAAATAAATAAATAAATAAATAAATAAATAAATAAATAAATAAATAAATAAATAAATAAATAAATAAATAAATAAATAAATAAATAAATAAATAAAATCCCCTAATCATCTTTGTTGCTCTTCTCTGCATTGAAACATCTTTTTTTTATATATAATTTGGTGACCAAAACTGGATGCAGAATTCCAAGTGTGGTTTTACTAAAGCTTTATAAAGCAGTATTTCTCCCCCTTCTCTTTCTTCTAAAATTTTCTTCCCCTTCTATTTGCCAGGAAATGATGGCTTTTTTTTTTGTCTACCACAGTATTATTTTTTTTTCTGCCATAGTTCCTCCTGCTGGTATGGTTTCATACTGGTTGTTCTATGTTCCTGCTTTTAAAAACTAAAACCTTGCATTTGTTGCTATCAAAGACAGCTGCCTGAATGGAAAGTGATTGACAGAAGATATATGGATATAGACTAAAACATGGTTTATGGTATGGGGAAAAAAATAAAATTATGCAAAGTAGCAACAATAAAAACCCAATAAAAGGGCCAGGATGTAGAGGACTACATTAAACTAAAAGCAGCTTGGAAGGTAAAATTGTTAACTAAAAATATTATTAGTGATGTATAACAAAGATAAAATAAAATGATACGTTAGTGATAGTACAGTAAAACTCAATACATTTCAGCAATTAAAATAAAAGGGGGGGGCGGGACACTAAGAAAAAAATCCACACAATATTAATGTAAAATTAATTGAATCCTTAAACTTATTCTTAAATCCATAGCATACAGAAACATGGAATAACGTGGAAACATGTTATTCTAACAATGAGAAGAAAGATGTTTCTTCTCATTTTTAAAATATAAAGACATTTCAAAACTTGACAGAGCATGTATTCTATTCTATTCTATTCTATTCTATTCTATTCTATTCTATTCTATTAGACTACATTAACATCAGTTGCAACTTGAAAGCAACTTGGACATGCCAGAATCATATGAATAAACAAACACTCAAATGTCTTATTTACTTTTGTTTGTTTGTTTATCACATTTCTATATCACCCATCTCACATAAATTACACCTTAAAACACCAGCATGAGATATCTAACCCCCAATCTTTTCTCAAACATGCTTTGAAGAGTATCTATGGAGATTCTCAGTCGTCCAGGTTATGATTGTCCCAAAGATGCTTTTTCAAAGGGCAACTGAACTTCCTTTGTTTTTCCTTGAAGACTTTTCACTTCTCACCAAGAAATGTCTTCAGTTCTTCAACAAACTACAGAAACTTCTTGGAGGAGAAACGAAACATCTTCAAGGAAAAGCAAAGGAAGTTCAGTTGCCCTTTGAAAAAGCACCTTTGGGACATGTTTTGAAGAGCCTGGTAAACAAAATCTTCTTTTGCTGATGAATTAGGAGAAACCCTTCCATACTTCCACCTCTCACAATACTAGACAATACAGTATCAATAGTAGAGACCTTCAAATTTCTAGGTTCTACCATATCGCAAGATCTAAAATGGACAGCTAACATCAAAAACGTCATCAAAAAAGCACAGCAAAGAATGTTCTTTCTGCGCCAACTCAGAAAGCTCAAACTGCCCAAGGAGCTGCTGATAAAGTTCTACAGAGGAATTATTGAGTCTGTCATCTGCACCTCCGTAACTGTCTGGTTTGGTTCTGCAACCCAACCAGACAGACACAGACTTCAGAGGATAATTAGAACTGCAGAAAAAACAATGGCTACCAACCTGCCTTCCATTGAGGACCTGTATACTGCACAAGTCAAAAAGAGGACTGTGAAAATATTTATAGACCCCTTGCATCCTGGACATAAACTGTTTCAACTCCTACCCTCAAAATGACGCTATAGAGCCGTGATGGCGAACCTATGGCACAGGTGCCACAGGAGGCACGCGGAGCCATATTGGTGGGCACATGAGTGTTGCCCTAGCTCAGCTCCAGCATGCATGCACGCACCGGCCAACTGATTTTCAGGCCTTCTGGTCCCACCGGAAGTCAGAAAACTGGCTGTTTCCGGCATCTGGAAGGCCTCGGGGGGGGGGGGGATGGGGAAGGCTGTTTTTGCCCTCCCCAGACTCCTAGAAAGCCTCTGGAGCCTGGGGAGGGGAAAAAACGGGCCTACTGGGCCCACTGTGCCATTGCGTGCCAAAAGCAGGGGGAAGTGTGTGGGGGTCACGTGCGCATGCGCGGGAGGGCGGGGCTCATTGAATTATGGATGTGGGCACCCGCGACCCCCCACGCTCCCCCCGCTTTTGGCACGCGATGGCAAAAAGGTTAGCCATCACTGCTATAGAGCATAGCACACCAGAGCAACTAGACACAACAACAGTTTTTCCCCAAACACCATCACTTTGCTAAACAAATAATTCCCTCAATGCTGTCAAACTATTTAGTAAGTCTGCATTACATCACCCATCTCCTTCCACTTATGACTGTATTACTGTAACTTTGTTGCTTGCATCCTTACCATTTATATTGATATTGTTTCCTGATTGCTTATTTGTACCCTATGACTATCATTAAATGTTGTACCTTATGATTCTTGATGAACGTATCTTGTCTTTTTATGTACACTGAGAGCATATGCACCAAAGACAGATTCCTTGTGTGTCCAATCACACTTGGCCAATAAAAAATTCTATTCTATTCTATTCTATTCTATTCTATTCTATTCTATTCTATTCTATTCTATTCTATTCTATTCTATTCTATTCTATTCTATTCTATTCTATTCAGATCATTCTCCCATGATACTGGCTGGGAATTTTAAAAATTCAACAGATTTGAAGAACACCAGATTGGAGGAATTTGGAATACACCATCATTGTCTTGGAATATCAGAAGAATAAGAGGCAGACATGTTGGCAAATAAATAAAATGAACATGCCAAATTGTGGTTTGACTAACTATAATACATTGCACAAATGATAAATAACTACGTCTGAACAACGCATGAAACTATGAACCACTTAAACCACAACAGCTGAATTCACACGACCCATTCAACCAGAATTGAGCAAACTGCCTCGTGACCCAACTGGCATTCCGAAGAGCCAATACAAACAGTGGTTTTCCTTGTGTAAGGTAGCTTCCTGTTTGCCTCTTATTTCTCTGAATGCACATACAATAATTTCTCTCAAAGAAGAGGGGGAAATACTCACCTGATCCAAGACTCGGCAAGCCCGAAGGAGTCTAGTTAGCTTTCTATTGTTATTCCTGAAAAAGCTCTCCAATATTAGCGGACTGAAAAATTCATAGGCAGGACAAATCTGTTGACTAGCCTTTTGGCTACTTACTGTACAGGACTGTGCAAATCCAGAGAAAATTCATTCTCATGAAATCAATTCAGATTTAATGTAAGTGAAGCCTCTTCCGTGAATAATAATTATTAATGATTATTAATAATAATCACTGCATCATGAAATTCCAGAAACTTGAGTTGGAGAAACAAATTTTTCATGGCCAAGTGAAGCCATTACTGACAACAGTTCATTTAGTGACTGCTCAAAGTTACAACAGCACTGAAAAAAGTGGCTTATGAGCGTTTTTCACACTTACGACCGTTGCAGCATCCCCATGGTCACATAATCCAAATTCAGACGCTTGGCAACTGGCTCATATTTATAATGGTTGCAATGTCCTAGGGTCATGTGTTCACCTTTTGCAACTTTCTGACAAGCAAAAGTCAATGGGGAAGCCAGATTCACTTAACAACCATGTCATTAATTTAACAACTATAGTGATTCACTCAGGGGTGGGCTGCTGGGAGTTCGCCGGGGTTCAGGAGAACCTCTAGCTTAGATTCTGTGCAGTTTGGAGAACCTCCAAATCTCGCTCCTGGCTGGCCCCGCCCATCCCGTCCTACCCCTCTTAGGAGTCCTCACGCTGCCCGTTTTGGATGCAGATAAGTGCAGAGAGTGCATGGAGGCTCGTGGAGGGCAAAAAACAGACCTACCGGAAGTTCAGGAAAGCCAGAAACAGGCCCGTTTCTGGCCTCTAGAGGGCGTCCCGAGCCTGGGGAAGTTGTTTTTGCCCTCCCGGAGGCTCAAGGAAAGCCTCCGGAGTCCAGGGAGGGCAAAAACACCACCCACCCCCACCGTGGTGCAGGATGCTGAATAGGCCACACCCACCATGGCCATGCCCACCCAGCAACCAGGCAGAGAACCCCTTGCTAAAATTTTTGAAGCCCACTCCTGGATTCACTTAACAATTGTGGCAAGAAAGGTCTTATTTTGGGACAAATGTCTCACTTTGCGATAGAAATGTTGGGCTCAATTGTAGTCGTAAGTCAAGGACTACCTGTATAGGCTCCTGTAATGCAGTGTTTCTCAATCTTGGCAACTTCTAAAATGCATGGACTTCAACTCCCAGAATTGAGGGGAGGAAAATTTTGGGTGTTGAAGTCCACGCATCTTAGAGTTGCTAAGATTCAGAAACGCTGCCTACTGGGTGACCTTTACAGTTTTGGGATCTGGATGGGATAGGGCACCCCACTACAACAACTCTTGTTGATTTTTGCTCTCACAGTATCACAATATCCTTCGGAGTTGCTTTTAAGGGTTGGGGATCAGAGATACTTCCTACTGTAAGAAGAAATATCCTTCTGGGTTCAGCTCCAAGTGGGGAAAAAGACACTGGAAACATGGAGACTGCTTGGAAAGATGGTTTAATGGTGGACAGGATCACATGGTTTGAGTTCCTGAGCAGAAAAAGGGGCGAGATACAGCGAGTCCCCAGGTTTTATGCTCTCTCTGGCTTTGAACTTCCTGGGGCCCAGAAAAAGTATCCTGACTGGTTGTCAGACTTCCAGGGGGTGGCGGTCTTAGCTAGCCTTGCTGGCTGATGTAATCTTCCCAGGTGCCATGTGTTAGTTTCTGTTGCTAGATGGGTTCTATTGTGTTGCAGATGATGGTCCTTTGACAAAGGATTGGGTTTCTGCCTCTGGCCCATTAACGAAGGGTGGGGGGCAGGAAGGTGGGAGCTGCTTTGTCTTTAAAACACGCTTCTCCATTTCTCATCCAGGGAAACATAATATTCTGCCTTTTTAATATTTCCCAAAATATTTAATTCTTCTAGGAAAGGGGTGGATGCTAACTTCCTACACTACTTCGGTAGATGGTTCCAGCTTGCAGATGCTCTTGTCATGGGGGTACCGCAGGGTTTGCTCTTCATGTTTTAATATGAAGCTTCCGGTAGAGGCCATCCAATACTTAGAAGTGCAGCATTATATTGCCTTCCGAGTACCAGCTGCAGAGGTCACCAAATTCTTGTTCAACAGATGAACAGATGTGGAGGTCTGGATTGGATGATAGATGCTAAAAGCTCTTTGTGCTTTGCTGTCCTCTGCTGGTTCCAGCCTCATCTCTCAAAAATAATGCACTTCCCATAAAGTAGCAAGTCTGAATTGGGGTTCTTTTGGATTCACAGGTGGTAGAAGCGAGATGCCACCGAGTGGGCCTTCTAAAAGCAGGAGGACCTGGCTACAAAAACCTGTGCCCGTATTGCTGCTTGGTTAGACTTCTGCAATGTACTCTACGTGGGGCTGCCTTTGAAGACCACCCAGAACCTGCAGTATGCCCATCGTGCAGGCGTTGCATTGGCTGCTAATAGGTTTCTGGGGGAAATTGAAATGGTTACTTCAGGCCTAAGCCCAAAGATGACACAGTGAGGCCCAATCGAGTCCACTTCTTTATTTGCTTAGATCTGATTGACAGAATTTGGCCAGACTAAAGCTATAACCTTCTAACCTAATCATTATACCCTGGGAGATTCTAAACTGTGTCTACCCTGAACCTTTTCCTCCCTCCCTCAGCCAGTTCAGGACAGTGCAGTCTCTTGTGCTGGGGCCCTCTCTGGAATGTGCTGCCTCCTCCCTGGGAAATTGCAGTGCTGTTGATATACACCCCTACTATCTCTCAGTTGCACACTGCATTACAACTTTTGACAATACAGCTCGGGACTAAGATATTTCAGCCATGTGCTGGAAATGGTATAGCGTCTCCAGCTTGAGCAAGGAGCTGGACTAGAAGACCTCCAAGGTCCCTTCCAACTCTGTATTTCTATTCTATTCTGTTCTGTTCCGTTCCGTTCCGTTCTGTTCCATTCTTAATCCTATTCTATTCTATTCTATTCTATTCTATTCTATTCTATTCCATTCCATTCCATTCCATTCTTAATCCTATTCTATTCTATTCTATTCTATTCTATTCTATTCTATTCTATTCTATTCTATTCTATTCCATTCCATTCTTAATCCTATTCTATTCTATTCCATTCCATTCCATTCCATTCTTAATCCTATTCTATTCCATTCCATTCCATTCATTTCCATTCCATTCCATTCCATTCTTAATCCTATTCTATTCTATTCTATTCTATTCTATTCTATTCTATTCTATTCTATTCTATTCTATTCTATTCCATTCCATTCCATTCCATTCCATTCCATTCCATTCCATTCCATTCTTAATCCTATTCTATTCTATTCTATTCTGTTCTATTCCAGTCCATCCTACCCTATTCCATTCCTATCCTATTTTCTATCCTGTCCTACCTTCTATCCTTATCCTATCCCCGTGATGGCAAACCCATGGCACGCATGACCGAGGTGGCACGCAGAACCATCTTTCCGAGTATGCGAGTTGTCGCCCAACTCACCTGCAGCTGCGCATGCCCGCGTGCCCCAGCTGGTGTTTGCACCTCCGGTCCACATGTGCGCAATTCAGGGGACCCAGCTGGTCTTCGGAGCTCTCCTGTGCATGCGTGCGTGTTTGTGCATATGCGTGAGAGTACTTGCCCGCAGAGCATGCATGCGCAGACAGCATTTGCGCACATGCATTGCACATGCAAAAACCACACACACGTGCAGGTGGTGCGATTGTGCATGCAGCACATGGGGGAGGAGCCGTGCATTAGCACAAATGGCACACAAGCATGCAAACCATGTACCTGTTCAGCACTCACTGAATAAAAGGTTCACTACCACTATCCTATCCTATCCTGTCCTGTCCTGTCCTATCCTGTTCTATTCTTTTCAGGAGCACTTGACTCCCTTGGTATGGCTGTCCAAAATTAAGCCAAAGATATATTCTCTTCTGGGGACTTTTTAGAAATTAAACCCTTGGCATCCATTGTTTCAATATATTGTTTCGACACTGTTCTTACATTATTGTTTATTGTCTTATTTCAGTGATGGCTACCGTTTTTATCACCGCATGCCAAAAGCAGAGGGAGTCGCGCACGTGCGTGCCCACACCGATAATTCTATGCACCCTGCCCTCCACCTGTGCATGCACATGGCCCCCCCTGCTTCCCCCATTTTTGGCATGTGATGGCACAGTGGACCTGGTAGGCCTGTTTTTCACCCTCCCCAGGCTCCAGAGGCTTTCTAGGAGCATGGGGAGGGTGAAAACAGCCTCCCCCCACCCTGGAGGCGCTCCGGAGGCCGGAAAGAGCCCGTTTGCTGACTTCCAGTGGGCCCAGAAGGCCCGCAAATCAGCTGGCCAGCACACGCATGCATGCTGGAGCTGAGCTAGGGCAAAGCTCGCATGCCCACCAATATGGTTCCTATGGCGTACCATAGGTTCGCCATCACAGTCTTATTTAGTTGTACTAAATTACTTGGGTTATATTTTTTTACGATGTGATGCAATCTGCAGCTGCAGTGGAAGGAGCAGTTAAGAGACTGGCTAGCCTGGAATTGCTGAAAGGGAGGAAATGACATAAAACAGACACCCCACCCCAAAATATACCCCTTGGAGTCTTTATCTAGTTGTTCTGTAGTGCGTACAGTTAGTCCAGCAAGATTCTAGTAACTAGGCAAGTAGCAATAAATCTACTGCTCTGATCAACTCTCTCATATTGTTCTGTTTCCGTGCTCCTGACAATTATTTTGTATGTTTTTGCTGTTGTAAGCTGCCAGGAAACTTCAAATCCTAACATGATCCAAATCCTTTGTCCTAACAAGTTTTTTGAATCGTACAAATGCTACATGTGCTAGAAAAAAAAAAAACGGGAATGATTTGCATACATTGATACAAAAATTATCCTAGACTCATCAACCAGTTTTGTTTCTCAGCCTCCAGAAGGCTGGCGTTTATCCCCTTGGATTTAACATCTGCTTGTAAAAACATGAAGATTTGAAACCTGATATTTTTTTTCATGATGATGAAAGCCATCATATAGAAAATTGTTAAATTTAATATCCAGTATTTAATGTTGTGATTCTTTTGTACTTGTATGGGATTAGGCTATATAGAATAGAATAGAATAGAATAGAATAGAATAGAATAGAATAGAATAGAATAGAATAGAATAGAATAGAATAGAATAGAATAGAATAGAATTTTTTATTGGCCAAGTGTGATTGGACACACAAGGAATTTGTCTTGGTGCATATACTCTCAGTGTACATAAAAGAAAAGATACATTCATAAAGAATCATAAGGTACAACACTTAATGATAGTCATAGGGTACAAATAAGCAATCAGGAAACAATATCAATATAAATCGTAAGGATACAAGCAACAAAGTTACAGTCATAAGTGGAAGGAGATGGGTGGTGGGAACGAAAATATTGTTTTAAACTATAAACTTGAGTTTAGCGGACTTCATTCATGCAGGTTTTTTTAAAAAAAATTGCTTTGGCAAACGTGTATCTTTATAGCTGCTGCGCTACTCTTAAAACTGGATTTAGGGCAAATGCTAAGCATATGGGGTTTTTTTTGGAATAGAAAAGAATATCTGCAGCTCAGGCTTGAACTGTGGAGTCTTTGATGCTCTCTGAACTTGGTTGTTTGCTTGCAAACCTCTCATCACCCAGCTAGGTAACATCATCAGGATTCTAACCAAGTGGAATTCTTTGCAGTTTTGGAAACAAGCTTCATAACTACACACGTTGCTTAGGTTCGTCTGGTCTGTAAACCATGTTTAACACCCTTAGTGCTATGTGGACCCACTCAACTGTAATTTACCGAGTAAACTATGATTAAGCCAAATCCAGTTTAGTGCAATGTACAACCTCATAGTCCCTGGGCTGGCACATCTCATAAAGCTATTATGTATTTATTTCAGTTTGTGCATGCATGAGGTAAATGTTTCTCAGCCCAGTAACTACAGATGTAAACCATGGTCTATATCTATAGTTTTTTAAAAAACCATCTATAGTTACTTTTTTTAAGGGACGTGGTGTCTCAGTGGCTAAGACGCTGAGTTTGTCGATCAAAAGGTCGGCAGTTCAGTGGTTTGAATCCCTAGTGCCACATAACGAGGTGAGCTCCCGTTACTTGTCCCAGCTTCTGCCAACCTAGCAGTTCGAAAGCATGTAAAAAATGCAAGTAGAAAAAAAGGGACCACCTTTGTGGGAAGGTAACATCGTTCCATGCACCTTTGGCATTTAGTCATGTCAGCCACATGACCACAGAGATATATTTGGACAGCACTGGCTCTTCGGCTTTGAAACAGAGATGAGCACCGCCCCCTAGAGTCGGGAACAACTAGCACATATGTAAGAGGGGAACCTTTACCTTATTTACCTTTAAAAAAAAAACTATATGGGAGCCCATCTCATTGAATGCAACTTTGGGTGGCATACAAGCAGGAATGAAAATTTAACAGAACAGAGTTGGAAGGGACCTTGTAGGTCATCTATTCTAACCCACCCCAAGCAAGAGACCGAACACCATTTCTGACAGATGGCAGTCCAGTCTCTTCTTGAAAGCCTCCAGTGGTGAAGCTCCCACAACTTCTGAAAGCAAGCTGTTCCATCGGTTGGTTGTTCTCACTGTCAGAAAATTTCTCCTTATTTCTAGGTCGAGTGATCAGTTTCCATCCATTGTTTCTTGTCTGGCCTTCAGGTGCTTTGGAAAAAAGCTTGACCCCTTCCTCTCTGTGGCAGCCCCTCGAGTATATTGGAAGACTGCTATCATGTCTCCCCTGGTCCTTCTCTTCACTAGACTAGCCATGCCCAGTTCCTGCAACCCTTCTTTACATGTTTTAGCCTCCAGTCCCCTGATCATCTTGGTTGCTCTTCTCTGCACTCTTTCAAGAGTCCCCACATCTTTTTTTTTTTTAATAGCGTGGTGACGTTAAAAGACTTAAAAATAAATAAATAAAAGCGAAACGCCGGCAGAAGAGCATCCCTCCAAACGCCGCGTACCGTACAAACATCGGGCGGGCTCCCATTTCATCTACACACCGCGCCAAGGGTGGCTTCTTCGATTTCAAAAACGCAAATAAAGAAGCCGTAGCCCAGCGCGGCAAGCGGGCCGAATCCCCGGTTGGGTGGATGAAGAAAAACCGTCCCCTCCACTCCACCAAGCCAAAGGCAGCGCCACTCTTTTCGCAAACAGTTTGGGGCGGCGGCGGCGGCGGCGCGCGTGTTGGTGCCTGTGGTTTGTTTGTGTGTGTGTGTGTGTGTATGTCTTTGGGATCTCCAACGGGAAGGCTGAAGGCTAGCTGCTAGTTGGCGATCCCGAAAGATTCCCTTCACTGGATCCCAGTCCCAGCGGGAAGGGGCAAGCGCGGAAAATCCATTGACTCTGAGGCGCTTCAGCCTTGCGCTCCTCGAGGGCGCACAGGGCCCCCGCCGCGGCTCCTCAGCTTCCTTTCCTTTCGTCTAGGCGCTTCTCCGCCTCCGGGAGGAAGCCGGTGGGCTCTGGAGAGGAGCTGGGCTGCTCGGCGTCTCTCCCGGCGTTTTGCTTCTCCCAAGCCAGCGGAGGGCAGCAAAAATAGATAAAGGCACAGTTTGCGCCTCTCCGCCTGGGCGCACCAAGAGCAAGGGAGGAGGCGCCGAAGGAGGAGGAGGAGGAGGAGGAGAAAGGAGGGGGGGAAAGGGGGAAGCTGAGCTCCTCTCCTCCTTTTTCCTTCTCTTCTTTTCCCTCCCCCTTCTCAGCTCCACCTCCTCCTCCCTCCCCCTCCCTTCTCCTCCTCCTCCTCCTCCTCCTCCAGCCCTTGTGCGGGACTCCATTTTCCAGTCCCAAAGTCTCCAAGGAAGGGGCCGTGGGAGCGCACCGCCAAGATGGACTAGCGCGCCAGCCTTTCTTTCTCCAGCGTCGCCCTTCCGTCTCGGGCGGCCAAAGCCGGGAGCGCCCGCCCGTCCTCCCGCCGCCGGGGCTCGCTCGCTTGCTCGCCCTCCAGCCAGCCCCATCGCTTCCTCGATCGCTCGCGGACGCGCGCGCGGGGAGGGAGGGGAATCCCTTCGCCGAGCATGGATGATCCAGGCAGGCTGATCCAAGCGCGGGGGGCGGTCGGGATCGCGGGGCACCCCTCGGTCCAGGGGGTCCAAGCCATGACCCCCCACGCTCTCCACGAGCCCCCTTCGGATAACGGAGAGCCCCGGAAGCAAGATATCGGCGACATCCTCCAGCAGATCATGACCATCACCGATCAAAGCTTGGACGAAGCGCAAGCAAAGTTGGTTCTCCTTCTCGAGTCTTTGGACGGCCGGGGCGAAAGGGAGCGGGGTGGGGGTGCGGGAAGAGTGGGGCGGCCCTGGAAAGTTGGGCCGGGAGGGCTCCCTTTGTGTGTGCGGGCGGGAGAGGGGTGCAAACTCTTGACAAAGCCTCGCCGAGTTGTCGAAACGGGGGATCTGGAAGGCCCTGCGGTGAATTTGCCGGCTCGCCTTCCCCGCGAGTTTTTTTTTTTTTTTTTGCCCTGAGTGGCTGGTTGGAAAAGAGCGCTGGGTGGAGACTGGGTGGAAATCCAGGAGTGGGACGGGGTTCCCGACTTTTAGGGGGTGCTCTGAACAACCTGGGCTTGATCGGCTCCTGGAAACCAAATTCCACCTTTGGGGCAGAAAGTAGAATTGGAAGTTCTGGAGAAGGGGGTATTCTTTTTAAAAAAAAAGGGGGGGGGAGATGGGCTTTGCAAAGAAAGGGGTCGCTTTGGGGGAACTTGGTGGGGGGAGTTTAGTCGGAGGCTTGGAAATACAGAGCAAGTTTTGGTTTTTATTTATTGTTGGGAAGAGGTGGTAGGTAGGAGGCATAAAAACTTGATTAACAAGCAAGCAGGCAGGGTTCTGGATCTGGCATTTAGGATACAAAGAGGAAGGAGGGAACGGGATCCTGAGAATGGTTTGGGCTTTATATGCAATCTAGGTGGGCAGGCAAACCGATTTGGGGTAGAAAATATTTGCAGTAGTAAAAACAGCTGTCGGGCTTGAGGAAACTGTAAAATAGGATTTAGATCAGTGGTGTGGGATTCAAGTAATTTAACAACCGGTTCTCTGCCCTAATGATTTCTTCCAACAACCAGTTTGCAAAGCTGTTCAGACAGTTAACAACCAGTTCTCCCGAAGTGGTGCGAACTGGCTGAATCCCACCACTGATTTAGATACAGATATAAAAATTGAGTGGATCTGTTTTGAAACGGCAGGAGAAATAAATAGGGATTGAAACCTTAGCATTTAAGATCTAAGAGCTGATTAGAAAAAAAAATTATGGGATTCTTTCTCCAAATTAACCATTCACACTCTTTTCCGCATCTTGACTTTCCACACAATTTTCTTTCTAAACATCTTGTGCCTATATCTATCCAGTTCTCCTCTTCTGGTGGAGAATTAGAGCTTCTCTGGTTACATTTTAGTATTGATGATTTATACCTGGTAATTTTTTGCATGTGTACCTTCTGATCTGGAGTGTAACCCTGGCCTGGTATTAAGGTTGCAACTTCCGAATTTTTAACTTTGGGTGGATTCAGGTTGCGGTTTTCTTTAAAACTAGTTTATTTCCTGGCAGTCTTTAAAGAGCCATTGTTTTGCCATGATGCCGTTTTTTGCCAGGCATGGCTACTGCAATGTTTTTTGAAGCTCTGTTGTGTGTGAAGAGCTTTGTAGTACATTAGTTTGCTTCAGAAGATGGATTTCAGTTCCTGGAAGGTATTTGTTTTTTAATTAGGATTGTTGCTGTGAGTGGAGAGTACTCCGCTATGCTACTTAACTCTTGTGATGTGCCAGCCAAAAAGAAGGAGTATGGTATATTTGGATGGTTCCTCAAGGGTGTATTTTACTAAGACTTGTGGCTTTGTGTCTATTAAATCTAATATGAGTCCTAGTAAATTGAATAGCAGGCTCTGCACGAGGAGTTTTTAACGTTGAATTGTTGGGCACTGAAGCTTGTAAGACTCTGAAGAGAAAAGAGGCTTTTGATTTTAAGATTTTTAGTTTGGATTGCAAAAGTTGTGTTTTAGTGTGGAAGGTTCATAATTTTGAGTGTGGTTACCCTCCATTTTGGGGATAATTAGCCCTTTGGGGCTATTCCTTAAAGATGTATTTGTATGCAGCAATGTTATCTAAGATTCAGATATTTGTTCTCTTTCTAGATGGTTTTAATTTACCCCAAAAAAAAACCCAATTACAATACTTTGTGTATTGGGTTACTCTTTGGAACTGGGGTGAATTACGTATGCAAAATGGAGAATCTTATTTCACAGAGGGCCCTTTTGTATCAGGAAGTAGAGTATTTGCCTATATATATATATATATATATATATATATATATATATATATATATATATATATATATATATATATATATATATATATATATATATATATAATTAAATCAAGCAGAAAAATGGATAAAAACATCAAAAGCTGCAACAACATTCAAACTTTGGATTTTATTGCTCCTCTGTATAGACCTGGCAGGCGATGAATATACAGTTTATTATTTTGTGGTTATGAAAAAGTTGTTGAAAGAAAAAGTTTTGCCGTTTCGCTGCGCCCCCGTGGAACGTATCCCATCATTTGGACAAACTGTTCCGTAATGGAAGGAAATGCATGGGGTTTTTTTTTCCATTGCTGGGGAAATCCGGATGTTGGAATTACATTGGGAATTGCTGGGGGGGGGAGAGAAACTCTGCTAGATGTGGAAACGGATTAATTCAGTTGAGCGAGGCCTATGAGCGATGGTGAACACAAAGATTCTCTCCTTTTTCATGAAACTACAGAAAAGGAACCAAATGGCTTTATCTGCTCTCTTTCTTCCACTGTTTCAACTGCAGGAAACACACGCTGAATTGTCACCGCATGAAACCGGCTCTCTTCACCGTCCTTTGTGAAATCAAAGAAAAAACAGGTATTGTTTGAGTCTGGGGTCTCGATCAGGGGGTGGAGGGTTGATTGCTACTTTTCTAAGAGCATTATTTCCTGCTTCTTTTTTTTTCCTTCGGGAATTCAATGATTTGGGGTTTGGAGGTTCGGAGAATGGGGTGCGCAAGAGAGAAAGAAGAGTGGGTATTTTCTCTCCAGAGGCCTGCTGTTTCTACGCCATCTTGACGCTGGCGTGTCTGGAATTTCTTTGCCGTCTGCCTGGTTTTCTTTCTTGTTTCTTTCTCCTCCCTCCCGCCTTCCTCCTCTGCTTTCTTCCTTAAACCCCGTTGGGAGGGGGGGGCGATCTGAAGGGAAAGGGGTGCCTCTTACTCTTTTTGTGTTTGTCAATCTTGCTTGGAAAACGGGCGAGAGGCCTCTGAAAACACCTGCATCTTTTGTCCGCAAGAACCACCAACCTCCTTCTCCTCGGTGGCTTGGAAACATTTCATCTTCCTTGGTCGATTGTCAGCATTGACCCTGATTTGGGGAACGTTGCACCACTGGATGGTTGGAGAGTCGGGTGTGAGTGGCTTAAGGATACCAGTACGGGTGGTGTGATGCGAGCAATTGTGTAAGTGAGAGAGGAGGAGAAATGGTGTTTCTCCAGCTGTTTGCATTTGCACTTTCCTTAGATGAAAAAAGTGAAAGAGCTTTTCGGGATTAGGGAAAGGGATTAAGGAAAGGGAAGGGATCATCCTTCCAAGTTGTCATGAGAAGTTCATCTAAGCCACTGAGAGATCTGGGCCTCTCAGGCAGCCAAAATTGGAAAATAAGCCTCTGCGATGTGTCCTGGATAGTGTATGAATGGTATGACATATGTGTTGCTACATGATTTTATTTCAGAGGATGGATCCAGGATCTGTAAGCGGTTCTCACCTCATTTTTAGTAGACTCGTATCACCAGGGCTTCATTGCTGAGTGTGCTGACTTTTTTGGGGGGAGAGTGGGGGAACACTGCTATTTCTGGAAGTTGTTTTGTAAGTGGAGGTGGGGGTGGGTGGGAGGGAGGGAGAGAGAGAGAGAGAGGTCACAGTGAATCTGAGTCTTCAGTTGACTTTAGCTGGGATCTGGGTCAGAATGTTTGAAAGAGTTTAGGGCAGTGATGGCTAACCTTTTCCAGACCAAATGCCCAAAGCGCATACATGTGCCTGAACCCCCAAAATACATTGTGTGTGCCCCCCATGCATGTGACCCACCCCCCGCGCATGTGTGCGTGGCCCCCTGCATGTGCCCCACTCCCCCATGCATGCGTATGAGGCCGCACCCCACCTCCCGCACATGCGCGACAGAGACCCAAAGACCAGCTGGCTGGCGGGAGGCGCGTGAGCATGCGTGCCGGAGCTGAACTGGGGTGATGGCTTGCGTGCCCTCAGAGAGGGCGCTGTGTGCCACTTCTGGCACACATACCATAGATTTGCCATCACGGGTTTAGGGTTGTTGCTCTGTGTAAGTGATCATTCCCTCTCTGAAGGTTGCTTAGTTTCTTGCAAACTAAACCTGATTAAAAAGAGTAAGGGGCACCGTATCTGGGCTATAGAATTCCAGATGATCCATGGATGGCAGACAAGAGAAAGTATGAACGCATCCAGATTATTGCAGCCCAAATACGAAGCCAATGGAAAAAAATATGTATTGTTATTAATAATTGTAAGCTGCCCAGAGTTACCTTCAAGCAAGATGGGGTGCCTATAAATTTTATAAATAAATAAATACTATGATGGTTTCACCAATATTTCTATTGATATATTACCAATATTTCTACTGAAATCTGATTTCCTTGCCGGTGTTCTTTCTATTTTTTCTTGTTAACGTGTTTCTAGAGCTCTATTTACTTAGAATACCCTTCTAATGCATGTGATAAAGTTACATCGCAGTAATCAATCTGTTAACTCAAAGGTGCCATTGAATTGAAGGAGGCTTACTTTCTTTCCAGTAAACAGACATGTGACATTGGTGTTTTAAGTTTGTAGATAGGTTTGCTGCCTTTAGTATTTGTAAAAATAATAAAGGCAGGAGGAATATGGAAGATTAACTTAGATTCGGGTTAAAAAGGACTCTGCGGTCTAACCTGCAGTTACATTACAATTTTACATTTATGCCTGCATATCATTCCATCTCTGTCTGTAGCTGCTTATATATCCCAATTGTACATGTGGTATTTCGGTTGTATTTTTATCCAGCATAAAAATACCGAGGTGACCTTGAATTGCTAGTACAGCTCATACCACTTAAAAACATGCCACCCTCTAGACGAGAAGCCAGTTTGACTTAGTGGTTAAAGGCAGTGAAGTAGAAGCTGAGGTGACTCTTAAATTTCACTCTTGCCTTAGATACAAAACCAGCTGGATGACTTTGGGCCTCTCTCTCTCTCTCTCTCTCTCTCTCCCTCTCCCTCTCCCTCTCCCTCTCCCTCTCCCTCTCCCTCCCTCCCTCCCTCTCTTTCTCTCTCTCTCTCTCTCTCCCTCCCTCTCCCTCTCCCTCTCCCTCTCTCCTCTCTCTCTCTCTCTCTCTCTCTCTCAGCCTTACAAAGAAAAAGACAAAGAAATACCATTTTTGAAAATGTTGCCAAGAAAACTGCAGGGACTTGCAGGCACTAGGAGTTATGACTGGTTTAGAGGCGCCCCTCCTTCCCCCCCAAAAAATCCCACATCTGCAAAAGTCTGCCGGAGCATTCTGGGGATGTCAGCCAAGTCTCTCAAACTCTTCAACTTTAAGATGGATGGACTTCAACTCCCAGAATTCCCCAGCCAGCACATCTTAAAAGTTACAGAGTTTGAGAAATACTCAACCCGGACAGTGCTAAGTTAGAGATGACTACTTTATAGAAATAAACTATAAAATTTAGAACAAGGGTGCTTTCAGGCAGGTGCTGTAAGTTTGTTTCAGTGTGCATTCCCTCCAAAAGCAGGGGAATTAAGAGAAATTTAAATGAATAGTACTTTTAAGTCAAAACTAATTTTAAAAGTTGTGTCTTTCTCAAATCAAGTTGAACTCCGGGTGGTGGATGTGGATGTGTGCGATTTAATGTAATCACTCTCTGTATATTTTATTGTTTTCACTTTGGGCTTTGTTACACTTTTAAATTTGGCACTGTAACCAAGGACTTTCGAAAACCGCATAAGCTCCCTGGTTTTAAGATGTTTAGTTTGAATCAAAATTTGCAAGAAGGAAAAGAGCTAAGGATTATAAAATTTTGGGGAACATGTATTCGCCTCTTTCGGATTTTCTGAACTTTTGCAAAAAAATAAGCTCCGACTCGCCTGAACGAACAGCACTGAATTGTAGTCTCTTTGATAAATTTCATGAATCAAATCTTCCTAAATGCATTGTTCCAGTGTGAAAAAGTCATTACCTTGTCCCTCAATTCAGCCGATTCATTTTAAAGGGATAACTAAGACCAATTGTGTGAGTTATTAAAAACCACTCCACAAGCACAATGCATAACCGTACAGAAACCCAGAACAACATCCAGAGATCTGCCGGTTTCTCTTATCTTGAATAAGTCATGTTTCAGGAGTTTGCCATTAAAAAAAACCTGAATAAAAATGGAAGGAATGAGACTGTAGTTCAAGGGAAGGCCATGCTCACTGAAAAGAACATCGATGCTTGTCAAGTTTCTCCCCTAAATCATCTTCAAGACTTCTGGAGGAATGTTCTATAGATAGATGTGTTCTGTTTGGCAGAAATCAAACCATAATAAGAACTGTCAATTAGCAAGCAAAGGAAGTGCTATTGACATGTTTTCTGGACGTTTTCCCACTTGTGGAAGATGTCGTAGTTGAAGAAAGAGTGACTCCTGCTTTGTCTCGAAGAATTCCACAGGACTTCTCAAGGACATGTTGAAGTGTGAGTGGGTCAGGCTGCAAGATGATAATGATGATGACGATCTCCAGAATACAGGAAGTCCTCAACTTACAACAGTTGATTTAGTGACTTTGAAGTTACGACAACAGTGAAAAAAGTGATTTAGGACCGTTTTTCACACTTATGACCGTTGCAGCACCCCCACGGTCACATGATCAAATCTCCGATGCCTGGTCAGCTGGTTCATATTTATGACAGCTGCAGTGTCCTAGGGTCATGAGATCAGCTTTTGCAACCTCCTGACGAGCAAAGTCAACAGGGAAGCCAGATTCATTTAAACAACCATGTTACTAAGTTAACAACTGCGGTGATTCACTTAACAACTGTGGCAAGAAAGGTCATAAAATGGGGCAAAATTCCACTTAACCAATGTCTCACTTAGCCACAAAAATTTGGGGCTGAATTGTCGTTAAGTCGAGGACTACCTATCGATCACTTGACCAACCCACTTAAAAAACATCGTGAATTACGATTGACATGGACAGACTCCATTACTGTCATAACTCGAGATGCTGGGAAGGGATGCTGCAATGGTCACAAGTGTGAAAAATGGTCATAAGTCACTTTTTTTCAGTGGCATTGTAACTTTGAATGGTCACTAAATGAACTGTTGTAAGTCAAGTCTACTTGTATAGCATTTCTTAAAGATGTGTTGGCTGTGGGAAAACTTTGAAAAAAGTCCAGGGTTTCCTCTCAGCTGGAATGTGTTTATTTTTGATTATTTTGAAAGACTATTGATGGTGAAAACAATGCATTATTTATTTATTTTTAAGAATTCCACTATAGGCAGTCCTCGATTTATGACCATAATTGAACCCAAAATTTATGTTGCTACGGGAGACATTGGTTAAGTGAGTTTTGCCCCATTTTACGACTTTTCTTGCCACAGTTGTTAATTGAATCATGGCAATTGTTAAGTTAATCATCCGGTTGTTCAGTGAATCTGGCTTCCCCATTGACTTTGCTTGTCAGAAGGTCGCAAAAAGGGATCACATGACCCCGGGACATTGTGACTGTCCTAAATACGTGCCAGTTGCCAAGTGTTTCAAGTTTTGATGACATGACCACGGGGATGCTAAAATGGTCACAAGTGTGAAAAATGGTAATAAGTCACTTTTTTTCAGTGTGGTTATAACTTTGAATGGTCGCTAAGTGAACTGTTGTAACTCGAGGACTACCTACAGTTCCTAGTTCTAGGCAAAGTCAAGGCACGTGTCTTTAACTTTTACATTTTTAGAGATGCTGGGACATTTGAGGGCTCGTGTAGGAATGTTCTGTCTTGAAAATTAAGTATTGAAGGTAATTGAGAATCTCACCTGTACTAATAAAGGAGAATATTTGTAGCTCAGGGTTAACATGAGGGGGTCCTTGGTGCTCTCTGAGTTGCTTGTTTTCTTGTAAACATTTCATTACCCAAACTAGGTAACAAACAGGCTAGCTAAATGTTCCCTAGTTTGGGTAATGAAACCTCTGCAAGAAAACAAGCAAGTTCAGAGAATAAATAAATAGATAAAATAATAATAAATAACTTTATTGTCATTGTACGTGTATATATAGTATATCCATACAACGAAATTCATTTAACACCCAAAGACCAGTTCCAATACACATAACAATCCCCAAACATACTCCCCACCACCACAATTCCCCATCCCTAAATCACCCAAACATCCACACAACAGACCAAGTAATGCTGTCCAACAGCTCACTGATGGTGGCCCTTTAGTTCATTGTTGAGTGCAATTATAGCTCTGGGATAAAAACTATTCAGAAAACGTGTGGTCCGAGTTTTAATTGTTCTGAATCTTCTGCCAGAAGGCAACAGTCCAAAAAGATTGTAAGCAGGATGGGAAGAGTCTTTGAGAACATTATGCAACTTTCTCAAACAGCGAGATTCGAAGATGTCGTCCAGGGCTTGTAGCTGGAGTCCGATGATATTCTGAACAGTTTTAATAGTTCTCTGTAGAGCTTTTTTGTCTGCTACAGAGCTGCTCCCATACCATGCAAGAATGCCGTAGGTCAGGACACTCTCAATGGTGCTGCGATAGTAGGACAGAAGTAGAACACCCCTAATCTCGCCTGTAAATATTATGGTTTTCTTTCCTGGTGATTCCTCACCTGGACCCTTTGTTCGCCTTCTACTTTTAAGATTAATTGCGCAGCAAGCACTGGGGATTCATCGGAAACACATGTCTAGTAACTATTTTATACAACACATGTGGCAAACCCTTTGCCCTGCTTATTCTTTTCCCTTTTAGTATTAAACTGATTACAGGCCTCACAGTTTTATGAATTGTAATTTTTGTATAGTAGATCATGTGCAATTGACAGACTGGATTTTATTATAGATTCTATCTTGTTATTTATTGTTTTATTCTAGAATTTTTAGTTGTATATTTACTGAGTGTTTTTATTTGTTCTGGTCTCTGGTCTATGACTGTAATAAATGGAATTGAATTGATTAATTTAAATGTCAGGTATCTATTCACAAGTCCATTGAGGGATCGTAAATATGACCAGCAGGCCTGCTCCCTCGCTTCTGCCTCTCAATCTGTGTTGCGGCCTTAAAATGGGGAAGAAGATGACTTCAGGTGATTCTGACCCAGGTCCATGGACCTCAACCAGATTGCTTTGTGGGGAACCTGGCATGGAAGAGCATTTTTTTGGCCTAGGCCTGGGATATCTGTCGGACCCCCTGCAGCCAGCGACAATCCCCAATTGCCCAGTGCGTTCCCACAGACAGAGCCTCCTCAGGGTGCCGTCGGCCAGACAGTGCCGGCTGGCGACCCCCCAGGGGGAGAGCTTTCTCTGTGGGGGCACCCACCCTCTGGAACCAACTTCCTTTGGCGCTCCGGATGGCCCCTGACCTTCGCTCGTTCTGCCGCGAGTTGAAGACCTGGTTGTTCCGTAGCCTGGACTGATGGGGGTTTTTTAATGAATTTTAAACTGTTTTAAATTGGGTTTTAATTTTATATTGTTTTAATAAGGAACTATGCATTTTACCGTTGTGAGCTGCCCTGAGACCTCGGAGATAGGGCAGCATATAAATTTCATAAAATAAATATTTTTTTTTTTTTCTTCCAAGTCAAAGGGGAGAAGAAGGAAGAGGTTCTAGATCAGGGGTCTCCAAACTTGGCAACATTAAAACTTGTGGATTTCAACTCAACTTGTGGACTTCAATGGCTGGCTAGGGAATTCTGGGAGTTGAAGTCCACAAGACTTAAAATTTGCCAGGTTTGGGGATTCCTGTTCTGGATCATAAGCACACATGGTTTAAAGTCATCCTGATTCTCTGTTAAAATCCTGATACAGATCTACTTGGGCACCTGGAGTAGAAATGATGATTTCCTTCAGAAATGGTGTCAGGTTTGGCTTGGCCCCTGAAAGGGCAATAAAAAAAGTCATCTTTAAATTGTGTCTATTTTTGCTCTGGGGGTTGCTGCTGTTTTATTACGTTGTCCTCCTCTGTTGCTTGTCTTTTATACATTTTTATGATCTCTGCCTCGTTGCAGATGTGAGCCTATTTCTATTTTGTGGTAGACTACCACAAAGTCAAGTAGCGGCATGCAAATTAAAACCATATTATCAACAAATCAGCTATATTATATCTGGGCTTGTTGGGTGTACGTGCCAACTCAGGATGTATATTATTTCCTCCCCTCTTGCTTTATGACGTTAATTGTGCATACTTTTATTTATTGGTTTGAATCTTCCGCCCTGCCCTCTTGGGGTGCCCTCTGGGCAGTCTAGAGCCTGGCCCCACCCTTGCCAAATCCAGGGGACGTGATGTACTTTGCGTGAAGACTCCCTGGCAGAAATTATCCTTCTGGGCCAAGAAGTAGGAAAAATTGCTCGTAATTTTGCATAACTACACTGGTTTTGATTCCTCAAGGCAATGTAGGGATCTTCTTCTCTGTGCCTGTGTATTTTCTGAGTTATTACTCCCGAGTTCTCTGCGTGGTCTTGTGTTGAAGCAGTAGCCTGGTAACCATGGGCAATCTGACATTGCAAGGGAACTGGCTGGCAAAGGGAGTAGGTCTTTGTTCCGGTTTCGGCAGAGAAACAAAGGAGATTGCCAAGAGAAGATACAGATAAATCCTTGACCTATGACCGGGCGCTTAGCAACAGTTCAAAATTATAGCGGACTTCCCAAAAGTTATCTAGGACCCAGTTTCAAACTTACAATGGCCAACCCCCGCCAAAGAACTGTGACTACAATTTGGGTGCTTGGCAACCAGCCCACATTTACAGTGGTTTCTAGTCTCCTAGAGGCACGTGATTGTGGTTTATGACGTTTTTGTGGGAAACCAGCATTTATTTCTGGTTTGTGGCAAAAACTGGCTCATAGCATGCAATGAGGTTGTTTAATGACCGCAGCATTGGCTTAATGGCTTAATAGCCACCACAAAAATAGGTCATATATTAGATTGGTCATGTGATGGGCTGTTTTACAAGCGTCGTGGCTTATGACTATAATTTCCAGGCTGAATTATAGATGTAGGTTGAGGACTACTAGTAACCCTAGGTTCGCCATGACTGCTTTAGGGCATAGAGAATATTCTAGAGCAGTGTTTTTCAATCTTGGCAACTTGAAGACATTGGACTTCAACTCCCAGAATTCCTCAGCCAGCATGGCGGTACCTGAGCAGCTCCCTGGCGCGCATGTGCACGCCGGGAAGTTGAGCTTCTGGTTTCTGGTGCTAACCCCCCCGCGTGTGTGCTCCCATTTCGGCACTCAGTGCCCAAAAGGTTTGCCAACACTGCCCTAAAGCCCGTGTCTGTTTTAAAACATTTTCTGAATAAGTGGGTGTACTTCTAAAGAAAACAATCAGTATGAGGAGTGGTCCTAAATCGCTTTTTTTTAGTGCCATCGTAACTTTGAACAGCCACCAAACAAACAATTGTTAAGTTGAAGTCTACCTGTACCCTTGTCTATTCCGAAACTCTGATTCTTTGAGGTGGAGGAACCAGACTTGGTAGACCAAAGATCTGACTCGGCATACGGCAATGCCTTGTGTTGCTTTGTTTAATTTTTCTCTGTTACTTGCTACAGCACTAAGACGCACTACTCTGGCAGTCAGAAATTTCAGTATTTGTTTCTACAAAATTTTTTAAAAACCTGAAGACTCATGGGATCTTTCTTCCTAATGGAAGTGACTCCTCCCACTTTTATTTCTGGTAAAAAGTGGTTTTATTACAGGTAGCGCTCGACTTAACAGCCAAAACTTCTGTTGCTGAGCGAGACAGTTAAGTGAGTTTTGCCCCATTTTTTGACCTTTCTTGCTACAGTTGTTAAGTGAATCACTGCAACTGGTTAAGTTAGCAAGTTGTGGAGTGAAAACTGGCTTCCAGATTTACTTTTGCTTGCCAGAAGGTCGCAAAATGAGATCACATGACCCTGGGACACTGCAACCGTCATAAATATAAGTCGGTTGTTAAACACCTGAATTTTGATTTGTGGGATGTGCAACAGTTGTGTCAAAAACAGTCGTAGGACGCTTTTTTCAGTGCCATGGTCACTTTGAATGGTCACTAAATGAACTGTTGTGTAAGTATTGTGTATTGTGTCAAGAAATACCACATTAATTTGATTGTGGACATTTGAACAGCAGGCAGGAGTTTCTAGAATCTTAAGGGTATTCTTAGGATTCTCTTACTTGAAGTCTCTTAAACAAGTTTGAGTTTTCAGAACACTCCTATAAAAGTAAAGAAAACAGCAGTGGGTATATTGTCAAGTTATATTTTAGTATTTTGTGACACAGAGATATCTAAATACTAGGAGTCCCCAAGCTTGGCAACTTGTGGACTTCAGTTTTTAGAATTCCTCATCCAGCCATGCTGGCTGGGGATTTCAGGAAGTTGACGTCCACAAGTCTTAAAAGTTGCCAACGTTAAGAAAAACACAACGTTTAAATGGGCAAAACAGTGTATCATAGGACAAAAGTTTTTGAAGCAGGATACCTCAAGTGGCCCAACTTGTCCAAAATACGGGACCAGTTGATTCCCATAGAATTGAAATTTGGTCAATTGTATGAAGCAGTTTCTGAACATAATAGAAAATGTTGTGAGATATTTCCTGTGGTCAGTTCTTAATGTTTGATGTGCTTTTCCAGAGTTCCCCAACTTTTCTGGGTTGGCGGCCCGGAGTGGGGACGGGGGAAGAGGGGATGAATTTTGTGGGAGGGGCAAGCGCATGTGCATTCACAAGCACCTGTGATATTCGTGATGACAATGGTGTGAGTGGGGCGGTGAATGTCTGTGACAACACTGAGGTGAGTGGGACCGTGTCCGCATGCAGAGGCGCACACACCAGCCGGCCCCCCTCACGGCCTGGTGGCGATTAGCCCATGACTCGGTAGTGGGCCACAAGCCACAGGTTGAGGACCTCTGTGCTATGCAGTTCACTGTGGGCTATTTTCAAAGCAGACTCTGAATGTCTCCCTGAATTTTTAAGATGCTTTCAAGTATACATTATTGTTGAAGGCCAATATTGAGGGATCTGGTAAGGAAATATCTCTGAAACAATGACCCCCACAGGTCACGAGTTGTCTAGTATTTAATAATAGCAGCATTGCAAGCAAAATTTATTCCTGTGGTGTTTCCACCCCCACCCCCACCCCCTTTCTCCTATGGGATGTACTTGGCTTCATCCCAACTTGGCACTGGACTTGATAGATGTTCTTCTCTGGAGTTGAAGCATTGTGTTTCAGTCCTCGGTCATCCATTTTTCCACCTTTCCCTTTGCACAAGGTGGATGATCTCTGGTCTTCTGTTGCAGGCTTGAACGGTCAAACCTTCCTTAAACCCTTGTTTAAAATATACAACTTGAGACAAGCAACTCGTGCTTTGCAAAAAGTTGAAAAACAACTTCAGCTGAAGGGTGGAGTAAGGGGATTTGTTGTTGCTCAAACTGCTTTTGACTTACTTCATAATTAATCTGTCTTTAGAATTCAGCCCAAGTGGCTGAGTGACTCAACCAACTGAGCCTGTTAAACAAAAAACTCTTCTTTGCTTTCATTGAACAGGTTGTTGAGTCAAACAGAGTTGGCCTTATTCAAGATATTTTCTACCGCTAAAAGTCAGGGGGGTTTACAAACCGCAGCAGACAAATCCAAAATCAAACAAATGGCATCTCTGCATTTGTCTACTCGTGTTTCCCTGAAAATAAGACTCTGTCTTATATTTTTTTGAACCCTGAAATAAGCGCTTGGCCTTATTGCCATGCGCTCAAAAGCCCGATTGGGCTTATTATCAGGGGATGTCTTATTTTCGGGGAAACAGGGTAGATACGTTGTTGTTATCTAATGCACAACAATATGAATTACAACACAACAAGGAGCCCCGGTAGCGCAGCAGACTAAAGCACTGTTATTAACATCAGCTGCCTGCAATTACTGCAAGTTCAAATCTCACCAGGCTCAAGGTTGACTCAGCCTTCCATCCTTTCTAAGGTAGGTAAAATGAGGACCCAGATTGTGGGAGCAATAAGCTGACTTTGTATAAATATACAAAAGTATGAAGGCTATTGCTTAACGCATTGTAAGCAGCCCTGAGTCTTCGGAGAAGGGCGGCATATAAATCAAATTAAAAAAAAAATGGAGTCAGAGCTGCCAGTTCTTTAGCTAGTGCTGGCTTTCATACACATTGAGTTCTTCCCAACTGGTGTAATGTATGTGTGGGTCCAAGCACTGATGCCTTTTCAATTGACAGATGGAAATTTTGTCAACGTGCAGATTTTCTAAATGCCAGCCAAGATTTTTCCATTATTATTAAAAATTTCTCCTAACACCTCACTCCTCACTCCTCATGGGCAGGGAAGCTCAGGGTACACTTTTGCTGGTAGATTTCGATATCAACCCCATAGTAAACATTCACTAACCCCTGAACACATGGAGGCTAGAATTCTAAAAACGATGACAAATGAAAAACAATGGAAGATGCCATGCATTTAAAATGCATGGATGCACTCTACGTGAAGATGAACGCTGGTGCTATTTTGACACTGGTCTTTTAAATTGCGCATTTTTTTCCTTTTGAAAAGCACCATTGTTACAGTCTTTAGGACTTTTATGGAAGTAGCCAGCTGGCCACTTCATAGTGCACAACATTTGTTTCATTTATTCAAATACTCAATTTATTAAATAATTTATATAGTCCTCCCTCTTATTTTCTTTCTTTCTTTCTTTCTTTCTTTCTTTCTTTCTTTCTTTCTTTCTTTCTTTCTTTCTTTCTTTCCTTCCTTCCTTCCTTCCTTCCTTCCTTCCTTCCTTCCTTCCTTCCTTCCTTCCTTCCTTCTTTTCTTCCTTGAATAAAACTCCTAAAATACTGCACAAAATTGGGACCGCCCCCCCTCCCCCCAAGAATATTCATTTTGATCTAGACCAGAATGCAGGCACACGGGGAGAAATTTATCATTATCGCTTATTATCTGATCCCTTGAGTTGGAGATGGAAACTGGAAAGTCACGGCATGCCTGTGTAATGCATATCTATTATAATAACATTCTTAAATCACTCATTTCCCTGGCACGAATACTGCGTCCATAATTTTAAGTTGTGAAACAGGCCAGTAGTAACCGTTTTGCTGCCTGAGATCAAAATTCATTTGCCGGCTCAACCCTTCACATCTTGTTTTATTTCAAATGCCCCTTCTGTTGGTAGACTACGACGGTAGATGTTTTTGCAAAATGATTTCTAAAAGCTAATAAGTATAATTTTAAAACCACTCAAAAGTAAGAAACGTGACATCATGTGATCTATTCTTTTTGTACTCTGCGTTCTTGCCCCCAAACAAGGATTGTGATGCAGAGGTGTGCTTTCATTTGCATAAAACGATTTACAACATCTCTTGCACAAGATCTGCAAATGGGAATGATGCGGCACGCTCTTTTTTTTTTTCCACAAGGCCTTATATATAATTGGAAACAGTAGCAGATTAATTAAGCAGGCATTTCCCAAGGTAGAAAAATTGCTTACCACTAGCCCTCAACTGTACGAGCACAATTGGAACCGGAATTTCTATTGTTAAGCAAGGTTGTTAAGTGAGTCACGACCAATTTTACGGTCTTTTTGCCCCACTTGTTAAGTGAATTGCTGCGGTGGCTAAGTGAACCAGTCATTTGTTAAATGAATCCGGCTTCCCTCACTGACTTGGCTTGTGGGAAGAAGTTGCATATGGTGATTCTGTGACCCTGCAAACCATCATAAATTCACGCCGGTTGCTAAATGCTCAGATTTTGATCATGTTTTTTTTTTTAATTTGATTTATATGCCCCCCTTCTCCGGAGACTCAGGGCGGCTTACAGTGCGTTAAGCAATAGCCTTCATACTTTTGTATATTTTATACAAAGTCAGCTTATTGCCCCCACAAATTGGTTCCTCATTTTACCTACGTTAGAAAGGATGGAAGGCTGAGTCAACCTTGAGCCTGGCAAGATTCGAACTTACTTTAATTGCAGACAGCTGGTGTTAAATTACAGTGTTTAGTCCGCAGAGCTATCCAGGCTCAGTGGTGGGTTTCAAAATTTTTTACTACCGGTTCTGTGGAGGTGGCTTGGTGGGGGTGGCATGGCTTGATGGGTGTGGATTGGTGGGCGTGGCAGGGGAAGGATACTGTAAAATCTCCATTCCCACCCCACTCCAGGGGAAGGTTATTGCAAAATCCCCATTTCCTCCCGATCAGCTGGGACTTGGGAGGCAGAGGATAGATGCGGGCGGGGCCAGTCAGAATTTTTACTACCGGTTCTCTGAACTACTCAAATTTCCACTATCGGTTCTCCAGAACTGGTCAGAACCTGCTGAAACCCATCACTGTACAGTTGCGATGTTGTGACACGGGATACTTGCAAATCACCTTTTTCAGGGTCGTCATAACTTCCAATGAACACTAGTCGTAAATTGAGGATGACCTGTAAAAAGAAGCAAGGATTTTTGATTTGCCCGTTTAGAAGGAGTGTGATTGACCTGGCGTTGTGAACCAGCATAGTTGCTTCCGAACAATAAGCCATGTACCAAGGAATTCTGGTTTAGCGTTCCTGCAAAAAAACAACAACCCAGGAATAATGTTTTCCACTAGCTTTTGTCCAGCTGTTTGTAGAAAGAATGTTACTGTAAACATTTCGCTTCTCGGGACCCAACTTTGGATGACATTTGATTAAACAACTAAAAGCACAGTTCATGAGAAAGCAGCGGAGTCAGCCTCTTAAATTTGTTGGGATTAAGCCATGTTTACTGGCAGTTTGCAAATCTGCGTCTCCCTAAATGACTTTTAAGTACTTGAAGCAATTCCCAGTTTTCTGTACCGAGTGCCTTTCCTGTACATAAAACGGCACGACAACATCTATGCTTTAATTTTGAGAATTTCTAAAGGGACCTGCGGGGAGTTTTCTTCCAGTTTGACGTTCGGTTTAGCAAGCTTTTTATCAAAGGACACAAGAGGCATTCAGTGCGACTGGGTTTTAATAAATCCCAGGTGTGCAATGCAATGAAAATCAGAAATACTAGATGGATTGAACTTGACAAAGTCAAAGTACCGTGCAATGAATTGCATTTGGCTGCACGGATCTTAAGTGGAAACATCTGTGGAGCTAAAGCTGAAAAAGCAGCTTCTTTGCCCCTTTAGGTATAAACCCGTATGTGTGTGTGTGCGTGTAAAAAGAATAGTGCAAATGTGGAGTCACTCTACTATAGAGGTATCAAACTCAGTTTCATTGAGGGCCGCATCAGGGTTGCGTGGCCAGGGTGGGCGTGGCCAGCTTGACATCACTCGTGTCGGGGGCGCCTGTGGAGGCCCGAGGGCTCTGCCAGCGAAAAAGGGCTTCCGAGCTCCATTTTTGCCTGTGATGGTCTCCTGCAATCCTCTGCCAGTGAAAATGGAGCTCGGAGGCCACAGGCAAGCTCTCCCGCACTCCATTTTCAGTGGCAGAGGCACTGTGGGCCGGTCCTTCACTGTTTCCAGGGTGGCCCTGCGGGCCAGATCTAAGCACCCTGTGGGCCGGATCCAGCCCCCAGACTTTGAGTTTGACACCCCTGCTCTATCACAACCTTTAAACAACTTTTTTATTTCCTTGCTTGGCTGCGTAAGAGCTCTGCAACACAAGCCCATGGCTTGTGATTTAACACAACGAGGAGGTTTTCCAGTTCAGATCTTGGCACTAATCAGTGCAGATAGTCCTCAACGTATGGGCGTGATGGAGTCTGCCCATGAAGGTTGTAAATCGTGACAGTTGTCAATCGGGTCACCCTCATGACCGACCCAATGTTACAACCTTTTCTGTGACAAAGTGACAGTTGTTAAGCAGCCACCCTAATCATTATGGCTCATCATGGGCCAGTTTTGTTGAATATTGGAAGTAAATGCTGGTTTTCTGCAAAAATGCTGTAAAAGACAGTCCCGTGACCGTGGGATTCGACAAACCACCATAAATATAGCCTGGTTGAGTGTCTGAAGTGCAGTCATGTGACCCTGGGAGTATGTTAGGCGCAAACAACCAGACCCACACACGAACAGTTCAATTAGCTGTTTTATTGCTCAAGGCTCTACACAGGAATCTTCTGAAACTAACGGTTTGCACCTGGGTGAATCTAGATGATGTTCAACAGCGTTCAAGGGCAGGATCGGACTTTGCCCTTTTGTGCCCATGTAGGGATTCTAGGCTAGGTCCCCATTTGACTCCTCCCCCTGGCTTAGCCAGTCTCTCCTACAGGGGGGAACTGCTGGAACTTTTAATCCATGACATAAGTACACCCCAAGTAGAGGGTAATTTGAAACAGTTGCTAAGCAACCAGTCGTAGGGCAAGGACTACCTGTGCATGAAGTCGTTTTATATGAGGCACCACCTTTCATCTCTTCCTTTCCATTTGCAAGATGGGAATGTAACATTTGAAGAAATGATAATTAGAAAAACAGAAAGGAGGAAAGATACAATAACTGACATGAACGCCTATTACAGGTAGTACTTGCTTAGTGACCAGCAACTCCACTGCTAAGTGACATAGTCATTAAGTGAGATATCACACGACTATAATGGACCTACGATGTCACTTCCACTGTGCTTGTTAAACGAATTGTCCATGGTCATTAAGTGATTATGTCTTGCGCTGCTAATGCTGGCTTCTCCTTGTTGGAAGCCGTGGCAATCACATGACTGGAAGGATTCTGCAACAATCATAAATGTGGAAGACCGATTGTAACATTACTATTTCAGTGCTGTTGCAAATTTTAACACTTGCTGAATAGGAAGAGTTGTTAAGTGAGGCCCACCCACATCCCTCAAGTTAAGCTAAAGGGCAAAAATGGCTGAAATGGAAGTTGATACTCTAAATGTGTAGGTTTATCGTTCATTATTATTGATTATACTTATTGTGCAATCTGGATCAGTAGAGGGTGCTGTTTTGAGACTTGTTTCCAGATCTTTTCCATCATTTAATGCAGTGTTTCTCAAGCTAAGCAACCTGAAAGTATGTGGACTTCAAATCCCAGAATTCCCCAGCCACAATGCAGGTAGAAAATTATGGAGCTACTCGTTAAAGTGTTCATTCAATTGAGTAGAATTCAAAATGCTCCGTAGCACCAAAACTGACTTGTTTAGATAGCTGAAAAGTTTGGCTTGGGTCTTGATATTTTTCCCATTTTCATGAAAAGTCGCCGCATTTAAACCACACAACTTTCTTGGGTAATATTTCTATAGTTTTTAATTACTTCCTTTACTCATTCCTGGCAAATATTGTTATGTTACAGTTCCAGGATGCTAGACTGCAGGCTTAGTTTGCAAATCTGAGGCCTAATGCAAATTTAAATCACTTTGAAATAACTGATCCTGTCAGGGATCCAAGTAACACACCCATACCAAACAATCTCTTTCCATTCCAAAAAATGTTAGGGAGATTCTGCATTGTGGGCTGCTGATTTGGATTCTCTTACAGATAGTCCCAAAAGTGGATTTATTCTGAGAGTTACAGGTTTTTTTGACCTCTGATAAAACCCATTGCAGTAAAGCACTACTGGAACTAATTTAAATTTGTATTTTGCACATGTAACAGCAGCTGAAAAATATGTTTTTTTATCACTAAGTTAGTAGCAGTACCTTTATGGCAATGCATAAGATAAAAAAACATGAAATGTCTTAATTCATAAATGTGAAATATTATAATTCATTTCCAATTTTCATTTTTAACAATGAAAATAGTTGCTTTGAGAAAATTCCAGATGGAACACCAAACCATACATTGGTTTTATTCTATCTACTTGCTCAAACCTATAGGCACACTAAATTATAAAACAAGAAGTTCTCAAGGAAGAAAAACCTACAGTAGATCTGAAATTGCTATCATTTTCTCAGTGTTGTACTTGTTATTTCTAGAGAGCTTAATTTAAACATTAATTAGAAGTTAATCCCGAAGCAGAAAAACCAGAAATAGCCTTGCCCCTGGTTTCCAGGCTAAAAAAAAAAAACAAACCCAAAAATATACATCCTTCAAAACCTTATTTGATAAAATAACATTGAATACCTATTGTGTTTTCTGTTTTTTCTCTGTACCTCCCCTCCCTCTCTCCCCCAAAAGTAGATCACAGTGGAATTCTTTGGCAATTGAACCTGATACCTGCAAGATTCGCTACACTGATTTGCTTAACAATTGTGGCAAAAAAGATTGTAAAATTGGGCATGGCTCACTTAAAAACCACCTTTCTTCACAACAGAAATTCTGGTTCCCATTGTGGTTGTATGTCCACAGTCTTTTTTCTAAATGTCTACAGTCTTTTTTCTTTTTATTAATTTTGCCACCCAACAATACATACAATTTCAGATCTATCATGGAAGACGTTCTAATATCTCATCCTGTTTTCCTCTAAGATTATTTGAAGACAGTGCAATAAGTGATAAGAGGTCAAAGTATAACTTTTATTTATCACATCTTGAGGAATCTCTCATTTTCCTACTGGCTGAGATTAATAGTCGGCGGATCATATTCAAGATTACGATTTCATATTAGACAGGGGAGTTCCCTGTCGAGCTCCCCTGTCTAATCCCGAGCTCCGTTTTTGCTGGCAGAGGGTTAAAGGAGGCCGTGGCCGTGGCAGCCGAAAATGGAGCTCGGGGCCCCGTTTTCGCTGGCAGACCACTCGGGCCACCACAGGAGCCCCGACACGAGTGACGTCGAGCTGGCCACGCCCACCCCGGTCCCCGGAGGTCAAAGACAACCCTGAAGCAGCCCTCAGTGAAATTGAGTTTGACACCCCTGATTTAGGGGAATCCTGATGTAAAAAGAAAATCTGCACCGGTTGAATTTCTGGCTTGAAACACCAACATATCTATTGCCTTAATGGGAAAGGACTTTTCCCCACAGCTTCTGTCCATTGCAGGGGGGACTTTTAGGCAGAGCTAGAAATTCAGAGCCCCTGGGAGCTTTTGATTTTATTAAAAGGCAGCTTGCTTTTGTGAGTTGCGTTTATCAGAAAAGATGCTCCAGAGCTCCTGGTTTATTTATTATTATTTTTTTTGGCACCACAGACCAGCCTTTCTCCTCCCACAAGGTGAGCAAAAGTGGAGGAAACTCCAACATTGTTTGGGCCTCCAGCCTCTTTGCGCTCACACCAGCAAGGAAGCTTTTCCAGAACTGGTAGAGTGAGTTGCACAGATTTGCTCCCACGGCCGCTCCCTACTGGTGCAACCTTGCTTGGTTATAAATCTAATGCATTTGTCCCATTTCTCTATTTCTCCCCCCCCCCCCCCGCACACACACACACACACACACACATACTTTTCACTTCCATCAAGTTGCCCTGCCAGTTGCGGAGCTGCCCCAGCTTGGCTTGGGTGGCTTCCTCAGCCAGCACATTTGCCTAACGGGAGGCATAAACAACAGATTGAGTTGCACTCGCGGCCTTGCCAGATTCCTTACGTAGCGGGAGAGCATGGGGTGATTTTGCAGAGGAGTGGGGGCTGTGGGGTAGAAAGCTTGTTAAAATGAATGAAGCCAGGCAGGTTTGTGAGTTATTTCTTCTCTTCTGGCTGTGTGCCATCTTTGGGGGAGGCTCTCCCCCCCCTTGGAGTGGGGTGCAGAGAGGCCCCTGGGCTGCTATGAAAAGCAAAAGACCGACTCTGGATTGGAAACATGGGGGAGGGAGGGCAAAATATCTCCCCCTACACTTTTTTTTGGGGGGGGGGCGGGACGGTGGGTTGGTGAAGGTTAGAGAGCCAAACTGGCTGATCCTCATTCTTGCTTCTGTGGGGTCTTTGCTTGTGCCCTTCTCCTTCCTCGCTCTCTGTCCTGCTCTCCTTCTGGCTCACACAAACACACACACAACTCCGCAGGATGACTCCTGCCAAAAATTGCTACCCCTTTTCCAGGCCTGCTGCTACCATAGCAACGACCTCCCTGCAACCCAGCCTCTTGCCAAGCGACAGAGAGGCACCCGGAGGGGAGGGTGGGTGAGCCCAGCGAAAAAGTGTGTGTGTGTGTGTGTGTGTGTGTGTGTGTGTGAGAGAGAGAGTGAGTGTACATGTTTGTGAATGCTTGCACACAAGCCTAGGTTTGCACAAGCGGGCCCGTTTAACCCTTCCTCTCCCGATGTTTGCAGGGCTGAGCATCCGGAGTTCGCAAGAGGAAGAGCCGGTAGACCCACAGCTGATGCGCTTGGATAACATGCTCTTGGCCGAGGGGGTGGCCGGACCCGAAAAAGGGGGTGGTTCTGCAGCGGCGGCGGCAGCTGCAGCGGCAGCAGGAGGGGTGTCCCCCGACAACTCCATCGAGCACTCGGATTACCGCAACAAGCTTTCGCAAATCCGCCAGATCTACCACTCGGAGCTGGAGAAGTACGAGCAGGTAAGAAGAACTGAGAGCAGGCACCTTTTGTGTGTGTGTGTGTATTTGTGTGTGCGTGTGTGCGCGTGCATATATATATATTTAAAGGGATTTGATCTTGATTTTGGCTCTTTCAACCAGTGGCTGCCAAATTCTTTGGCTTGCACACATTTAGGGCAATAAACCTTTTTGATCCTGCATTTCCCCATATTTCTTTTTAAATTACATGGGAATAGTCATATATGATGACATTTTGGGGATAAATGGAGCAAATCTATAATGCTGGGAAAGGTGGGAGGGAGGGAGGAAGGAAGGGCAAAGCAGATGAACTTGATTACAACAATGATGGAGAAAGTGTTGGGATTAAGAATCCATACAAAGATATAGTAGAAATAAGGGAGGGGAAAAAATGTGTAAGTATGAAACTTTTGACTGATGCGAAACTGTTGAAACAGAAAAAGTGTTAAAGCTTTCTTTTTGATTTTAAAAAAATCTTTAATAATACCACAGAGTTGGTCTCCTCCGGGTCCCGTCAGCTAAACAATGCCGGCTGCGGGCCCACGGGGGAGGGCCTTCTCTGTGGCTGCCCCAGCTCTCTGGAACCAGTTACCTCCTGAGGTCCGGACCATCCCCACCCTACTGGCCTTCCGAAAAGCTGTGAAGACCTGGCTTTTCCGGCAAGCCTGGGGCTGTTGATCTCGCTTTGCGATCTGGTGAGATCCGGCCATGAGTGGTGTGAATGCGTTCTAAGGTTTTTAATGTTTTTTTAATTTTTTAAATGTTTTTAGAATGTTTTTTTTTTAAATGTATTGTGAGCCGCCCTAAAAGAAAGAAAGAAAGAAAGAAAGAAAGAAAGAAAGAAAGAAAGAAAGAAAGAAAGAAAGAAAGAATACATACATACATACATACATACATACATACATACATACATACATACATACATAGGACAGGGTTGGAGTCTGATCCGATCATTCTGGAGAAAATCTATTTCCATGGCTGTTATAAGTCACTGGCTTGATGGCACATAGTCAAATCAAATGCTATATATTTTATTTTTATTTATTTATATTTTATTTTATTTATTTAAACCATTTATATGGCTACCTGTATCAAACTCTGGGCAGCTTCCAGCCAAGGATTAAAACAACATCAATAATAAAACGATATAATGCATACCGTACATATGCCTATTAAAACATTAAACGTATTAAGTGTTTTAATTTATAAACCTATAACTAAATATTATTTACAACATTAAATAATGAATATTAAAAGCTGGCACCGAAGTTAATCTTCCACACATGCAAATTCCTCGCTCAATCCCCCAGTCCTGTCCCTGGGATTGAGGGAAAAGCAAGATCTTTTCGGAAGGCTAAGAGGAGAGTGCGAGGCCTGGCGAACTTCAGGCAGAAGGTAATTTCCGTAGGGCAGGGCCTGCCATGGAAAAGGCACCCTTCCTACCTCCTATAAGATGCAATGTTTAAAGCAGCGGTCCCCAATCTTTTGGGCACCAAGGACCGGTTCTGTGGAGAGAGGTTTTTCCGCGGACCGGAGGAGGCGAGGTTTCGTGTGCTGCTTGGCATCCCGCAGAGGGGGCTTTGCTGGTTTGCGCAACCTGATTTCTGGCAGGCCGTGGCCTGGTACCAGTCCATGGACCAGGGGTTGTGGACCCCTGGTTTAAAGGAAGGAACTAGGAGCATGCCCATCCTATCTGACCTGGTAAGACTGGTCGATGCTCTTAAGAAAAGAAAAGCCTCAGCCACGGGATGAAAGCAGCATACAAAACCACACCCCTTCCTGCTTTAGGAAGGCAGGGTATCTTCGAGACCGCCTTCTACCGCATAACTCCCAACGACCGGTAAGATCCCACAGAGTTGGTCTCCTCCGGGTACCGTCAGCTAAACAATGCCGGCTGGTGGGCCCGCAAGAGAGGGCCTTCTCTGTGGCTGCCCCAGCTCTCTGGAACCAGTTACCTCCTGAGGTCCGGACCATCCCCACCCTATTGGCCTTCCGAAATGCAGTGAAGACCTGGGTTTTCTGGCAGGCCTGGTGCCGTTGATCTCGCTCTTGCAATCCGGCGAGATCCGGCCATGAATGGTGTGAATGAGTTTTAATGTTTTTAATTCTTAAATGTTTTTTATAATGATTTTAAATGCATTGTGAGCCGCCCTGAGTCTCCGGAGAGGGGCGGCATATAAATTGAATTAATAAATAATAAATAAATAAAGGCTGTCCTGCAAATAAGCTGACTCTGTGTTGTACAGGGCTTTAAAAGTAATAACCAGCACCTTGAATTGCACCTGGGAGGAAACTGAGAGCCAGTGCAGCTCATGCAAGAGAGGTGTTACAGGGGAAACCAAGGGGCGCCCATTATTGTGCTTGCCCTTCCTCACATTCTGGACTGCTTGTAGCTTCCAGCTGATCTTTATTTATTAAATTTGTCGTTCACCTATTTAACCACAGGGCAGAGGTGGGTTTCACATAATTTTAACCCCGGTTCGCCGCACACTGAAAATGTGAGCGCGTGCCTTCCGTGGCCTTCTGCGCATTTGCTTTGCTTGCACGAGCGGTTTGCACGCATGCACACGGCTTAAAAAACGTGGCTAAATGGGACAGCACAGCGCCAGGGCGAGTGGACGGACCCACCCGCAGGTCGCCACTTCCGGTTCGCCTGAATCAGTCCGAACCGGCTGAATACCACCTCAGTATGTATGGGTAGATAATACTTTCTTTTGAGAGCACGCAACAGTTTCATTTTTAATGTGGGCCAGTGTGCTCATAGTAAAAAAATGACAATAAAGGTTATCTTATCTCTTATCTGGGTGAGGGTTGAGTGGGGGACTGCTTTTATATATGTATGTGTCCTTTTAGGGCTTTTACTTTAAAAACGTGTTTTTAATGGTTTATTCTGTTTGGGGCCTGCTTCTAAACTGTCAAATACTTCCCATTTCACAATAGGAAATACCCAGGCCTGTGTTTCAGTGGCCATAGTTAGTGCTTTCGAAGGATTACATGGGCAACAGGGTGAATGGGTAGAAAAACCAACCTTTTCTAGGGAAGAAAAGTTAATAGCACTATAGGTACTCCTTGAGTTACGACCACAACTGAGTCCCAAATTTATGTTGCTAAGTGAGACACTTGTTAAGTGTGTTTTGCTCTGTTTTACAACCTTTCTTGCCACCGTTGTTACGTGAATCATTGCAGTTGTTAAGTTAGTAACGCGGTTGTTGAGTGAATCTGGCTTCCCCATTGAGTTTGCTTGTCAGAAGGTCGCAAAAGGGGAATCACATGACCCCGGGACATTGCAACCGTCATAAATATGAGCCAGTTGCCAAGCATCTGAGTTTTGGTCATATGACTATACTGAAAAGTCATAAGAGTGAATAATGGTTGTACGTCACTTTTTTAGTAACTTTGAATGGTCACTAAATGAATGGCTATATGTCAAGGACTACCTGTACAAAGTTGATTAGTTGGAGATTCAAGTTAAGACTCAGTAGCCAAAGATGGTGAATCTCTGGGATGGAGGACAGATTGCAATGGATGGGGAAAGTGTCAAGTTCTTGCCGTCATAACTTTTGACTCACCTGCCCCATCTCTTCCTTCTTCCTTTCCACTCCTCGACCCACAAAGGCTTGCAATGAGTTCACAACCCACGTGATGAATTTGCTTCGAGAGCAAAGCCGCACACGCCCGGTGTCGCCTAAGGAGATTGAGCGCATGGTCAGCATCATCCATCGGAAGTTCAGCTCTATCCAGATGCAGCTGAAGCAGAGCACATGTGAAGCGGTCATGATCCTGCGTTCACGCTTCCTGGATGCCAGGTGGGTATTTTATTTCAGAGGTGAAATATGGCCCCTTTATGACTTGTGGACTTCAGTTCCCAGAATTCCTAAGCCTTATGATTTGTGGACTTCAACTTCCAGAATTCTGGGAGTTGAAGTCCACAAGTCATAAAAGAGCCAATTCTGCTGATGGTTGTATCTGGGCGACCTTCCATATGATGTGAAATACCTAGCTTCGGAAGTGTTGGCAACATGTAAATGTTGGCAAATAAATTTCCTGACCGTGGGAAATACAAATATATCATGGCTTCCTGTAGAACTGTGCATACTTCCTGCTATTTAAAACTGCATCATGAACAATTGAAAGCCGCAGAGTATTTGTATTATGTAAACCTAGCAAACATTTGAATGTTTAGCTTTGCAGAAGTCGTCATTTAGCATCTATGATTGGAACCAGCAACTTGGGTCACTGGATGAAACTACAACCATTGCTTATGATTTTTAGCTTTCCTTTGTTTAACAGACCCTCGAATGTCATAAATGGGAGGATTGGTTGCAAAGTTTTTCATCACTTTCATCATAATTGCGGATGGTTGCTGTACAAGGCAGTTGCTAAATGAGGACTGCCTGTGTTTTTATTTTTATTTTTGCATAATGTATTCTGGACTTTACTCCAAGGAGAGAGGATGGATCTGAAGCAGGGATGATATTCACTTACTTTCCCTACCGGTTCGCAAACGTGAGCATGTACCCCATCCATGCATGTGCCCGGCCTTCCATGCATGTGCTTTGCTGGCGCATGCGCCTTCCACACATGCACCCACCCTAAAAAATGTGCCTAAATAGGATGGCATAGAGCCGGGGCGGGTGAGCGGCCCATCCGTGGTTTCTGCTACCGGTTCGGGCGAACCGCTCCAAACCGGCTGAATACCACCTCTGATCTGAAGATAGTGGTGATATGTTGTTGGAAATCTCATTTGGGGGCTCAATATACACGGCCTGCCTGTTTTCAAGAAAACCTGGAGGATCACTGGAGTCTACCTGGAAAGAAAGAGTTAGAACTGCAGTTCTCAAGAACATCTCCAGATATTTTAGCACTCCTGTGAAATTTATATGTCAAATCCAATTGTTTTTCTGATGTGCTGGTTTCTTTAAGTAATTTTGTATGGCAAATGAAGGTGAATATACGTGTCCCAGGATAACGTTGTAAGTCTGGGTCGGTCACCGGAACCAGAGGTTTGGTTTTCCCAACTTTCAGACTCATGCTAAAGCCCATCCTCGGGGAACTTCTCGGTAGCCAGCTAGAGATTGACCCAGATTGGATTCCGCATTTGTGTATGGGTTAGTTATAAAAAAACCAAAACTTTGCGATGATGGTAGAGATGGAGCTGGTGGTGGAAATACAGGTGGTTCTCATTCAGTGACTATTCCAACCTGGTGACGGCACTTAAAAGAAGGAGACTTCGGACTTGTCCTTGGAGTTCTGGCCATTGGTCACATGATTGCAATTTGGGTGCTTGGGATCTGGATTGTAATTAGGATGTCACAGCAAACCGTAGTCATGTGATTGCAATTTCTGACATTCTCTGCTGGCATTCCCAGAAGCAGTGTCAATGGGGAAGCCAGCAGGAAATCATAATCATGCAAGGTCCTCATTTAATGAGCTGCACAGTCCTTGCTTAACGATGGTAACTGGGACTACAAGAATTGCCGCTGCCTAGCAATGCAGTCACAGGACATTGCACTTTACAACTGTGTCGCTTAGTAACGGCAATTCTGGTCCCAAATGCCATCATAATCAAATATAGAACTGCTTATATTTGAACAGATTATTTTTACCATTTACAGTCAACTAGTACAATGAAAGGAGGGCTGCCCTATAAAGGTAGTCCTTGACTTACAACCGTTTGCTTAATAACCGTTCAAAGTTAAAAACGGCACTGAAAAAAGTGACTTATGACCGTTTTTCATAGTTGCAACTGTTGCAGCATCCCCATAGTCACATGATCAAAATTTGGATGCTTGGCAACTGACTTGTTTTTATGACAATTGCAGTGTCCCAGGGTCATGTTTTGCGACTTTCTGACATGCCAAGACAATGCGGGAGCCAGATTCACTTAACAACCGTGTTACTAACTTAAGAACTATGCCAAGAAAGATCGTAAAATGGGGCAAAACTCATTTAACCAATGTCTCACTTAGCAACATAAATTATGGGCTCAATCGTGGTCAAAAGTTGAGGACTACTTGTATATTTGTTCTAATATACCTATAAATCCCTACTCTTCCTTCTCCTTGTTTTTTTTTTTTCAATTTTCCCCTTCTTGATCCCGTACGAGTGTTCCTCTTCGGTGGATATCGATACCTAAATGCCAATCATTCTGTTCTCACTGTCAACCTCCCCCCCTTTGTTTCACGCAACGGACAGGCGGAAGCGACGCAATTTCAGCAAGCAAGCCACTGAGGTCCTGAATGAATATTTCTACTCGCACCTGAGCAACCCGTATCCCAGCGAGGAGGCCAAGGAGGAGCTTGCCAAGAAATGCGGCATCACCGTCTCGCAGGTACCAGGACCTTTGCGGGGGGCAAGTCTGAAGCTGATCCGAGCAGGCTACAAGACTGTCTGCAAGAGACGGTAGGGTCACTTCGGGAAAGAAGGTCGGCCGGGGGAAAGGGTCCAGGTTTGGCTGACCTATCGATCCATAATTCCCTTCCTTCCTTACCCCTCTTTCCCCCACCCCTTGTTCCCCTCCCACTTCCTGCCCCTCCATGTTGACCTCTGCCCTCTCCCTCCCCTCCCTCCTTCCAGGTCTCAAACTGGTTCGGGAACAAGCGCATCCGTTATAAGAAGAACATCGGCAAGTTCCAAGAGGAAGCCAATATTTACGCCGTGAAAACGGCGGTCAGCGCCGCACAGAGCGGGGGCGACTCTCCCAACACCCCCTCCTCCGCGGGTAACTCCCCTCCTCCCCAAAACTCCGCTACACCCCATGTTGGTGCAGGAGTCCTTGCTGGGATTGGAGAAGCATGGAACTGCCCCCCCCCTCCAACAGACGGTGGAGCTCCTGAGGAGAATCTCCATTCCCAGCTCTTCCGTCCCCTTCCAGACAAGCGGTCATCCTTGCTGAGTGCAGATCTAGATGCTTGCTTCTTTCTTTCCTTCCTTCCTTCCTTTCTTCCTTCTCCCCTGCCCCCAGGCCAATGTAACGGTCTGCGGGAATGGCCTTGGGAGACGGGAGGAAGAGCCACAGACTAGACACCAGTCAGATAAGAGGCAGCTGAGTCCACAGCAGGAATGTGGGCATGGAAAGCATCTCAGAAGGGTCCTTTCCTGGTTTCTTGGATGGTAAAGGTGAAGGGGGAAGAGATGTACCTTTTAAACTTGCAAGATTTATTTACTTACTTACTTACTTATTTTTAAATTTTATTGGCCACCCATCTTACCACAGGGTAAGTTTGGGATTCTGTTACTATAACCTTACACAAAAGATAGAGCTAGTATTCCTGGGTGCGCTTGGGGCTCTTGGCATGCACCTCGAATTACGTAACCTCTCAGTAGCCTTAATCTTTTCTTTCCTCGAAAGAGCTGCGTTTTCCACCCGTTCACTCTGTTGCTCTTTTTTTCTCCCATCTTTCCTCCAATTTTCTCGCAGGCTCCGGGGGCTCCTTCAATCTCTCTAGTTCGGGGGATATGTTCATGGGCCTTCAAGGGCTAAATGGAGACTCCTATTCTACATCACAGGTTAGTTCCCCCACCACCACCACTTGGGACTTGCCGCATCCGCAGAGAGCATTGCCCAACCTGGCCGCTGTTGAAATGATACAAAAGTCTGTTCTCCTTACTGTTACGTTGGCACGACACCGTTTGGCCTTTTGGGAAGATTATGATCCTGATAATGATGAAGAGAAGCAACCTAGAACTAAGGAGAAATTTCCTGGCTGTTAGAACAATTAATCAGTGGAACAACTTGCCTCCAAAAGTTGTGAATGCTCCAACACCGGGAGTTTTTAAGACGATGTTGGATAACCATTTGTTGGAAATGGTAGAGAGCAGTGATGGCTAACCTTTTTGCCATCGCGTGCCAAAAGCGGTGGGAGCGTGGTGGGGGTCGTGCGTGTGCCCACACCCATAATTCAATGTGGCCTGCCCCCCCACGCATGCCCACACTCCCCTCCATGCTCCCCCCGCTTTTGGCACGCAATGGCACGGTGGGTTCGGTAGGCCCGTTTTTTGCCCTCCCCAGGTTCCAGAGGCTCTCTAGGAGCCTGGGGAGGGCGAAAACGGCTTTCCCCACCCTCACAGGCCTTCTGGAGGCCGGAAACGGCCTGTTTGCTGACTTCCAGTGGGATCGTTTCCAACCTCCGGAGGGCCTCTGGGCGCATGGGGGAGGCCGTTTTCGCCCTCTCCTAGAAAGACTCTGGAGCCTGGGGAAGGCGAAAAATGGGTCTTCCCTACCCCCCGGAGGCCCTCCGGAGGCTGGAAACTGCCTATTTCCTGATTTCCGGTGGGCCCAGAAGTCCTAAAAATCAGGTGGCCCATGCGCGCTGCAGCTGAACTAGGGCAACGCTCACATGCATATGGCTCTGTGTACCACCTGTGGCATGCGTGCCATAGGTTCGCCATCATGGGTATAGGGTTTCCTGCCTAAGCAGGGGGTTGGACTAGAAGACCTTCAAGGTCCCTTCCAACTCTGTTATTCTATTCTATTCTATTCTGTCAGGGCTTCAGGCTAGACTAAGGAAGAGGAAAAAATATCCCTGAGGAACGCAGTTGCTGATGACTTAAAAAAACTACATCCAGACATAAACGAAGTTTTGAAGAGCTTGATTTATAGTATAGGCTGTTTTATCTTTCTGGTTTTTTTAAAAAAACTCTGGATGTGGTTGTAGAATAAGGGATGAAAAAGAAGAATAAGGGATGAAAAAGAAGATAGACTTGGCCTTTAGACCAGGCCAAGTCTAAAAATGCCACAGAATTTCTAGAAGCCTGGCACTGACAAATCAGCCATCAATAGACCCATAGACGTTAACAACATCTACAGACAATGCAAAAGAGGCAGTTAAGCAGCCCAAAAAAGAACAAAAAGACTCCAGCACCTCCACCAATAATTTGCACCCAGATCAGGATAGAATCAACTCCAATGGTTAACTTCAGACCAACAATCAAGTAAGCAATATCCCACTCAAGAAACTGCCAAAGAGCCATCAGGAAACAGCCCAACCAAAGAATCTCTTAAGATCCACCTACACAGACAGGCAAATCACCAGAATATAAACTGACAGCAAACAGCACTTCTTACTAGCACTGATGATGTTACCTAGTTAGGGTAATGAGACATTCGCAAGAAAACGAGGAAGCTCAGAGAGCACCAAGGTACCAAATGTGGCATTTTTTTTTTCCTGACAGGCAATAATAATCGCTGAGGGAGATGGGTGATTAAGAAATGTGAAAATAGAAATAAATAAAATAATAACCTTCTTTATTTATATTTGTGCTGTTCAGAAAGGTTGGACCAAAATTCTTTGGTTCCCCATTATCAGAGCAAATAGCTTCATTGATTCAGTGTAAGGGGACATTTAGTCAAACCCATCTGAGAACATAAGGCCTTTCAGATTGTTTTCTATCCTCTAGGTCAGGGGTCTCCAACCTTGGCAACTTTTAAGACTTGTGGACTTCAAATCCCAGAGTTCAAAGCTGGCTGAGGAACTCTGGAAGTTGAAGTCCACAAGTTTTAAAGTTGCCAAGGTTGGAGACCCCTCTCTAGGTTGGTGGGTTTTTTTTTTTTAATTTCAGCAACTGTAAGATGTGTGGATTTCAACTCTCAGAATCCTTACATCTTAACGTTAAGGTTGAGGAAAAAGTGCTTTAGGTGAGTGATTGCTAATGGAAATTTCACACCATGCAATGCCCTTATCCCACAGCAAACCTATGTAATTAACTGCTGTAATCTCAAAAAAATTAACTGTTTTAAAAAAAAAGCTTCTTCACAAAGAAATCCTGTTTAGTGAAAATCCTTTTTCGTGTTAATTTAACATGTTTACACGTCCTGTCTTTTTAAGTTGATTCTATTTACATGAAACAAACATAAAGACTACCCCACAGTTTGTGGGTTTTTGAGTATTTATAATACACATTTTTTTTCTGTGTTATTTTAATTGGGTTTTTTGTTTTTGTTTTTTGCTTTGTTATTGTGGTTTTTTTTATGATTGTGGCAGGATAATCATAATTATTCTGCCCATTCATAATTATCGTAATTATCCTAACTCACCCAGATTGGATCTTGCATAATCATAATAATTTATTAAACTTGTAGGCCCGTGATGGCGAACCTATGGTACGCAAAGTGGCACATGAAGCCTTGTCGGCCAGCATGCACGACCACAAATGATCAGTTGTTCTTCGTGCGCACGGCAGTGCCGAAAACTGGTGTGCACATGCACGCTGGCCAGCTGATTGTCAAGTGTGCATATGCGCCAGAATCCAGAAGTTCGGCTTTTCCGGAGCGCAATCCGTTCGCGCGGCAATGCCAAAAACCAGCTTGCGCGCCAGCCAGCTGATCGTTGGGGGGCGCATGCGTGCTAGAATCCAGAAGTTTGGCTTTTCCGGAACTTGGCCATCCGCTCGACCTTTTTTGGCACTCGGTGCAGAAAAGGGTCGCCATCACTGTTGTAGGCTGTCTGATTCCCAACCACTCTGGGTGGTTAACGATGAAACAAAAAAATTAAAATTGATAAACAGTTGGCAAACACAGCAGACTGGATGGAATGGAGCCAGGGGTCCCATTGTCCCTTGTCAAAGGACTGGTGAAATGTCAGATCTTTGCAGCATTTTTTTTAACAACAGCAGAGTCGGTGGCATCTGGATCTCGGGGGATTCGCATTCCAGAGGATATAAATTTGATAGCAAATGAATATCGTACATAAACAAATAGCAACTGAGCCAAAAGTAGCCACAATTCAAAGCCAATATAAAAATAAAACAATATAACAATGCTCATAGCCAGGACTGAGTATAAAAAGGATGTATCCTCCCAAGAGAACGAGCTCACCAAGGCATGGGAGAAAAGCCAAGTCTTTACAGCTCTGGGAAAAGATAAAAAGAGTCTAATGTTAACTTTCTTGGCTGTGGGAACTGGGGAGGAAGTTTAAATGGCTGTTTCCCTCATGTCACTTTTTTTTTTTCTTTCTGAAGTACTAGCGTTAAAGAACAGGGTAATTCTAGGGCAAAATATGTGTGGTGCCCTGAATTGATAATGGATATTTCTCAGTCTCTCTCTCTTTATCCTCCCAAGCTTGTATTCTTTCTACCTTTTGTCTGTTTTTCTTTTGCTCCTAGGTGGAGTCGATGCGTCACTCCATGGGGCCTGGTGGCTATGGGGACAGTATGGCTGCCAACCAGATGTACAGCCCACGTGAAATGAGGGTGAGTTTAGGTCAAGAGGTAGATAACTTCTGGTTTACTTTGGTCTCAGGCAGCAACATTTCAGACTAGTTGCTTGGGTGTCTTTGTGTAATACAGAGTTCCCCAACCTTTCCATGTTGGCGGCCTGGAGGGGGCAGACGAGGGAAAGAAGGGATGGTTTTGTGGGAGGGATAGGCGCGTGGGTGTGCACGAGCACCCATTATTTGCGCGAGTGGGGCTGAGACCACCCGCAATGCTTGTGTGAGGGGCCGAGAGCTGCTGCGACACTTGCGCGAGTGAGGCCCAGAGTGCTCGCGCATGCGAGTTAGGCCGCAACGCTTGCGGGGGTGGGGCCAAGAGCACCTGCGACACTTGCGCGAGTGAGGCCCAGAGTGCTCACGTGAGTAAGGCTGTGCATCTACACACAACAGCTGGCTCCTCACATGGCCCACTTGTGAATAGGCCGTAGCCCGGTAGTGGGCTGCGGCCCACAGGTTGGGGACGCTTGGTGTAATAAGATGAAAACAGAAAAAGGTCTTAGTTAAATACAGGTAGTCCTTGACTTAAAACCATTCATTTAGTGACCATTTGAGGTTATAATGGCACTGAAAAAAGTGACGTATGATCATTTTTTCACACTTATGACTGTTGCAGCAGCCTCACAATCATGCGTTTAAAATTCGGATGCTTGGCACTGATTCATATTCTATATATGACCGTTGCAGTGTCCCGGGCCATGTGATCCCCTTTTGCGACCTTCTGACAAGCAAAGTCAATGGGGGAAACTGGATTCACTTAACAACCGTGCTACCAATTTAACAACTGCAGTGATTCATTTTACAAATGTGGCAAGAAGAGTCGTAAAATGGGGCAAAACTCACTTAACAAATTTCTCACTTAACAGCCCACATTTTGTCCTCAGTGGGACAAATGGTCATAAGTCACTTTTTCAGGGCCGTTGTAACTTGGAATGGTTACTAAATGAACTGTTGTAAATTGAGAACTACCTGTACTTCAGAAAAGGAACGGATGTGTGAAATGATATTCCAGAGTTCTCAGACAGTTGCTTAAAGTACATAACAATTTGTTGCATCTGGGAAGTAGGAGTGATCGTTTTTGTAGGAGACAAATTGGATCTGAAGTTCTTCTGAAGAACTTCAGTTCTTCCTTATTGGGAATTTTCACAGGGCAGGAACTGAAAACTGATATAGATAGTCCTCAACTTACGACCGCAACTGAGCCCCAAATTTCTGTTGCTAAGTGAGTTTTGCCCCATTTTATGACCTTTCTCGTCACAGTTGTTTAGGGAATCACTGCAGTTATTGTAACTTAGTAACATGGTTATAAAACGCATCTGTTTTCCCCATTGATTTTGCTTATCAGAAGGTCGTAAAAGGGGATCAGATAATTCTGGGCCACTGCAACAGGGGTGGGTTCTACTTACCTTTACTAACAGTTTGCAATGGGATTGCGCATGAGAGCAAAGCGAGCACACGCGCCTTGCTTCTGCGCATGCAGATCGCTTCTGATGACATCAGGGTCAGTGGGCGGAGCCTCCCGTTGGTTTTACTACCGGTTCTATAGAACCGGCCCGAACCGGGGACAACCCACCACTGCATTGCAACCATCGTAAATGTGAGCCAGTTGCCCACTGTCTCAAATTCGATCCCGTGACCGTGGGGAGGCTTCAACAGTCATAAGTGTAATAAATCATATTTATGATCATAAATAATAATAAGTCGCCTTTTTTTCAGTGCTGATGCAACCTAGGTCGCTAAACGAAAGTTGAGGACATACCTGTACACACTTTAGAGCAGGGAAATTTACCATCATGGGGGGGGGTGCACTGAGGGAACTCAACCAATCTCATTGTACATATGTTGTGTACTGACAATAAAGGTTTTGAATTTTTTGAATTTTTTTTTTTTTTACTTTCACTAGGCCAATGGGGGCTGGCAGGAAGCAGCCACTCCATCTTCTGTCACCTCCCCAACAGAAGGTCCTGGCAGCGTCCACTCTGACACCTCCAACTGATCGTGCTGTGGTGGCCGTTCCCCCCCTTTTCACGTTCGTCCTGATGCCAGGGAAGAGAAAAAATGCCAGTTGTGAATGGGCTGGGCAGAGACAGGACTCTTTTCATTGCCTTAGGGTCACCGTGCCGGGGAAGGGGGGGAGGGGATCCGATGACCCAGTGATCCTTTGAGGCAGATCGTTTTTGAGATGCACCCATTGGATAGAAGACGGTCGTCCTTCTGTGACCCTGAGTGACATCTTTGATAACCAAGACCTGACTCTTTAAGCATCCTGGAGGGGGGCCCAGCATTATTGGGAGGTGGGTGGGAACGGGTGGGAGGTGGTGTCCCAAATGGCTTACCGAATTTGCAGGGGTCAAGGGATAAGCTACTGTGGTACCTCTGCAACCAATATCATCGTCTGATGGATCGGTTTCATAAGGTTATACCCGCCCCCCCGAAAGATCTGTGATGGCAGCGTGGACGGATCTCTTGTAAGAGAAGGAGCAAAGAAAGCTTGCCGGATGGATGGGGCTCGTCTTGGCATCTCTCCGTGATGGGATGATTCCAAAGGGATAGACTGGTGTCTTCCTGTCCAGTTTAACCAGATGAAACCGTGGGCGATTCGGATCCCGCCCTAGAGCCAAGATGGCGTTTCCTTCATATTGTTGTAATCGAGGATAGTGGCTTCTCCTGTGGGATGTTTCTGAAAACAAGACGTGCTCTTTTTCTCGCTCCTGTCCTGCAAACGGATTGTGTGAAGTCACCAGGCTACTCTTCTTGGACCGAACCACCCAACATGCCTTTCCGTATCAGTGGTTTCCCTGCGTCTGAAGACCTAAAGTTGGGAGCTCATCTGTATCGGAAAGCAAGACATTTCTCAGGCAGATCTCCTTAAAGAAAAGGTGTGGGGAGCCAAGGTGTGTAATGTTGGTAAGGAGGTTATAGACAAGACTTACCTTTATCCAAATGTAGTGGGAGAATTCCATTAGAGCAGGGGTGGGCAAATGTGGCTCTTTTACAACCTGTGGACTTCAACTCCCAGAATTCCTGAGCCAAGCTGGCTCAGGAATTCTGGGAGTTGAAGTCCACAGGTTGTAAAAGAGCCACATTTGCCCACCCCTGCATTAGAGTAGCGGTCCCCAACCTGCTCGGGGTGGGGGGGGGCAGGGGAGAAGGGAACTGGCCCGCTGCTTGTGAAAGTCGAGCTGCACACACACACATAACACACACGCATGCTCCAGCCAGCCGCTCACATGGCCTGATTCCAAACAGGTTGTGGCCTGGTAGTAGGCCGCGACCAGCAGGTTGGGGACTTCTACATTAGAGCAGTTAAAGGCCTTTAAGGAAGGAGAACTAGTATTAAGCACATTAGGGAGGACGGGGGTTCTAGAATAGGACTTTTCAAAACTATGTTGAGTGGAACTCTAAGATGCCACGAGACTTTGATGGGGTTCCATAAACTGAAAAAAAAAAAAGAGTAATAACAGAAAAACAGAATTGGAAGGGACCTTGGAGGTCTTCTAGTCCAACCCCCTGCTCAAGCAGGAAACCCTAGACCAGAGGTCTTCAAACTCGGCAGCTTTAAGACTTGTGGATTTCAACTCCCAGAATTCTTCAGCCAGCACAGAATTCTGGGAGTTGAAGTTCACAAGTCTTAAAGTTGGCAAGTTTGAAGATCTCTGCCCTAGACCATTTCAGGCAAATGGCTGTCCAATCTCTTCTTAAAAAGTCCGGTGATGGAGCACCCAACAACTTCTGAAGGCAAACCGTTCCACTGATTAATTGTTCTGTCAGGAAATTTCTCCTTTATTTTTAGGTTGGTTCTCTCCTTGATTAATTTCCTTCTAGTGCTTCTTGTCTGGCCTTCAGGCACTTTGGAGAATAGCTTGACCCCCTCAGATATTGAAACACTGCTAATCCGTTGAATGTGACAATTTGCTGTCATTAGAGCTTTGACTCTTGATCAGGGATTCCAGGATTTTATTTTTTTTTAAACTCACCATTTTGTGGCCTGAAAGTATCTGGAAAAAGCCTGCCCTGGAATAATTAGGGGAAATCAGCTTGAAGTCTCACCTTACTATAAATGCTACACCATGCTGGTAGTGGGAATTTGAATTCCATAGAGATATACAGGACTTTGGAGTAGAAAGGTGCACCCCAATGCATACCGACACATATACGGCACCTGTTGGTACCTTCTTAAAGAAGCTGTGTCTTTTCTTTGAATCACATTAGCCCCATGCATCAGGAGAAGACGTATTTAAGTTGAGGAGACAACCACAAACCTACCCCCACATCCACTCTGAAGCACTTTGTCACACCCTGTCAGAGTAACTTTAACTCAAAGCTTGCATTTTCTTGGGATTGACTGAGTACCAAATAGCGGTCTCCAATCTTGGCAACCTTAAGACTTGTGGACTTCAACTCCCAGAATTCCTCAGCCAGCTTTGCTTTGCTGGCTGAGGAATTCTGGGAGTTGAAGTCCACAAGTCTTAAGGTTGCCAAGATTGGAGACTCCTGCCATACAATCCTATGTATTTGTAGAGATCCTCAGTCATTCAGGTCATAATTTGTCTCAATGGTGCTTTTTTTCAAAAGGCAACTGGACTGTTAAAAAACAGGAAAAAAAGCACCTTTGAGATACATCCCTATGGCAAGACGTGATTCTTTAAAAAGGAAGGCCTAATGCGCTCCTTTTTAGCATCAGATTTGATGAAGTGCTGAACTTTGTAAATCTTTTGTTTTCTGGTCTTAACAGAATAACAAGAGTTGGAAGGGACCTTGGAGGTCTTCTAGTCCAACCCCCTGCTCAGGCAGGAAATCCTACACCACTTCAGACAAATGGTTGTCCAATCTCTTCTTAAAAACCGCCAGTGTTGGAGCATTCACAACTTCTGGAGGCAAGCTGTTCCATTGCTTTGTTTTCATTGTCAGGAAATTTCTCCTTAGTTCTAGGTTGCTTCTCTCCTTGATTAGTTCCCACCCATTGCTTCTTCTCCTGCCTTAAGTGCTTTGGAGAATAGCTTGACTCCCTCTTCTTCGTGGCAGCCCCTGAGATATTGGAACACGGCTATCATGTCACCCTGATCCTCCTTTTCATTATCTTTCCTTTGCTACTTTTCTTTTTTCTTCAACAAATGTCCCATCGGTTCTTACATATCCATATTTTTTTTGCGATTTATTTTTGTTTTCCATTTTTACTATTTTCTGATGTCTGAACTTCAGTTCTGCTCCTTATCCCTGCCCATTACCAGAGTAGACTTTTTCTGCTTGACCAAACAAAACTCGATCAGCTAGATTCCTGAACTATATACATTTTCACTCGGGGGTGATTGTGCAAATCATAACTTGTGCCAGCTAGCTAGAAGGACTTCTTACGTTTCTTTTTCAAAAGGAAAGAACATGAGAACGTACAAAATGGTGCAGTCGATGATTGGGCACAGTTATGTCAATTGCAGTTTATTTGTTTAGTGTATCCTTAAGAGCCTCCGTTGATAATAGTGGATGTGCTTATTGCCAAGATTTTTTTTTTTTTTTGCAATACTGTGTTTCCCTGAAAATAAGACCCTGTCTTATATTTTTTGGAACCCTGAAATAAGCGCTTGGCCTTATTGCCATGCACTCAAAAGCCCGATTGGGTTTATTATCAGGGGATGTCTTATTTTGGAGCAAATGGAGTTCTATCGGCTACAAATTCTAATGATAAAATCACACTTTCCCCCAAAAAAATATTGAAATAAAAACAGTGGAAGGATTTCCAAGGAGGATTGTATCATGTTGGACTGATCTGATCAGGTAGCTGGATGTAACTTTTGCAGAAAATTATAATCACAAGGCAAAGTCTGTGAATTAGATGTCAGATTAATTCTAAGGATGGGCAAGAATGTAGACAGGGCAAGAAGCTTTGAGGGCTCACACCGATTCTGTTTTCCCTTGGCCTACTAAGGACATTTGGGAGGGGGGGGAGATTTACACTTGGTCCTTGACTTACGAGCGCAGTAGAGCTCAAAATTTCCATTGCTCAGCAAGGCAGTTGCGGTGAGTTTTGCCCCCATTTTACGCTCTATTTGCCATTCGTTATGCGAATCTGCAGTCGTTAAGCAAATCTGCCTTTCCCCCATTGTCGGAAACAGACTGGGAAAGTTACAAATGATGATCATATGACCCCAGGCGAGACAATGCAACTGGCAATAAATATATGCCAGTTGCCAAACACCCAAATTTTAATCATGTGACCATGGGGATGCTGTGACAATTGTAAGGGGGTGGGGGGAAAGCCCGTAAATCACTTTTTCCAGGGCTGCTGTAACTTCAGTCACAAAATGAATGGTTGTAAGTTGAGGAGTTACAACAAAATGGTTGTAAGTCGAGGACTACTCTGTATTCCACCTTCAGACCTTTTTTATGGTCTTCCCTTTTTATGAATGTCATCACAAAGGCAGGATGTAAAATCTTCAAGAAAAATATTGGAAGTCTGCTGCTTCCCAATAGATTGGCCTACAGCTCCCATCATGCCCCACGGCTGCTTCTGACAGTATGCAATGGGAGCTGTAGTCCTTCCTATTTAAAGAACGTCAAGTTGGAAGATACTAAAATACATTTCCATCTAGGCACAGGGCTTAGTTCAGAGGGGTATTATTTTCTTTACCAGGGTTTTTTTTGGTGGGGGGAGGGAGTGTGATTGTGTAAATAGTTTGGTGTGCAAAGTGAATGATCCATGAGGCAGGAGGGAGGCGGAAAACCATGGCAACCACCATAAATTAGATCGAAACCGCGCAAGAGTAGGTGTGGAGAGGTGTAGAGTGGAAGACTTGTAGGAGACTAGATGTTAAAATAGTGGAAAAGGAAGAAAGTAGACCTTTGAAAAGAGAGGAAACTAAATAAAAACTGAGGGCAGGAAGATTCAGATTAGACAAGTAAAGCTTGACATGTTACATTGAAAAGGGAGAAAAAAGTCATCCAAATATAGTCCAAATATATTTAGAGAATGTTTTTCAACCTTAGTTCCTTGAAGAGATCACTCCCAGAATTCCCCAGGCAGCAAATGCCGGCTGGGGAATTCTGGGAGTTGAAGTCCAAAGGAACTAAGGTTGAGAAACGTTGGTTTAGAGAGTGTAGAAAAAGAGGGAAGAGGAGGGAGGAAGGAAGGAAAAAAACTTACTAGGGCAGCTTTTTCACAACCGATCGGAAGAACCTGTTGGGCAGGAGAAGACGCCAAAACAAGACACAACGAGAAGATTGATTGCAAAAGATTGCACGGACCACGTGGAAGAAGGGATCAGCCCCGGAACGGTGCCAGCACCAAAGGGACACCGAGGAAGGGTGATTGCGAGTGTTTCACAAGGATGACCCACACAACAAAGGGACACCTCCGATCCACAGAGACATCCAACCTGCCGCCCCCCCTCCTCTCAGGCTGGGGAGGGGGGGGTTCCACGCTAGTCAGTCCAATAGCTTTATTACCTCATGGCAAGAGAAACCAATAGAGACTTGGGACAGAACTTCTGAACCTGCTACCTCTGTGTACCCTGTGGGGGGGTGGGGCTGCTGGGAGACGCCCCCCCCCATCTGACCTGTTTCCCCTTGACCATAGGGGTGGGTGGGGGTGGGGGGACTCATTACCCGACTGGCCATGTGACTTGTTCTGAGTTTTGCTCTAGATTTCCTTTGCTTTTATGATCATTATTATTTTTCTTCTATAAAATTGAAGACACATTTTGCGCTGGGATTCATTTGGAGGGAGAATGGGGGTGGGAGGAGGGGAGAGACCAGGGGTGGGTTGGTGGGGGTTTAGTCTCTGGTGTTGCTCTCTGTACAGGTAATCCTCGATTTATGTCCACAGTTGAGCCCAAAATTTATGTAGCTAAGCAAGACGGTTGTTGGGTTTTGTCCCATTTTATTAACTTTCGTGCCAGAGTTAATTTTATTATTATTTATTTATTAATTTTATTTCTATACCGCCCTTCTCCCGAAGGATTCAGGGCGGTGTACAGCCTAATTAAAAAGACAAAGACAGACAAAATTTAAAAATAATTAAAATTATTAAAGAATAGGCCCAATTTATAAAACCCCAAATTTAAAATCCCATTTAAAACCAATTAAAATCTTTACATTGATAGCCCAGCCTGGCGGAACAACATGGTTTTGAGGGCACAGCCAAATACACGGAGATCAGAGATTTTACGAATTTCTGGGGAGAATTCATTCCAAAGGGCAGGGGCTCCCACAGAGAAGGCCCTCCCCCTGGGTGTCGCCAGCCAACATAATTTGGCCGATGGCACCCTGAGGAGACCCTCTCTGTGGGAGTGGACTGGCCAGTGGGAGGCTACTGGTGGCAGAAGTCGGTCTCGAAGGTACCCAGGTCCAATGCCATGTTAAGTGAATCGCTGTGGATTATTAAGTTAGTAAGATGGTTGTTAAGTGAATCTGGCTTCCCCGTTGACATTGCTTGTCAAAAGGTCACAAAAGGGGAATCACTTGACTCCAGGACACTGCAGCTGTCCGAAAGATGAGTCAGTTGCCAAACCTCTCAATTTTGATGACGTGACTGTGGGGATGCTGCAACAGTGGAAAACGGTCGTAAGTCACTTTTTTCAGTGTCATCGTAACTTCAAACAGTCACTCAACGAACTGTTGTAAATGGAGTACTGCCTGCATTCAGGTAGTCCTCAGGTTACGACCACAATTGAAGCCAGGATTTCCATTGCAAGGCCGTTACGTGAGTTGTGCCTCCTTTTATGAACTTTTTTGCCACAGTTGTTAAGTGAATCACGCGGTTGGTAAACCAATCTGGCTTCCCCTATTGACTTGGCTTGTCAGAAGCTCGCTGGAAAGGTAACAAATGGTGATTATATAACCCAATGGACAGTGCAGCTGTCATAAATATATGCCAGCTGCCAAGCACCCAAATTTTGATCACGTGACAATGGGGATGCTGCAATGGTTGTTAAGCACGAAAAAGAATCATAGATCATTTTTTCAGTGTCATTGTAACTTTAGATGCTCACTAAACAAATGGTTGTAAATTGAGGATTACCTGTACTGTGAAGATTCTAAGGTTTCCTGGAAGCAATTCTGGACTTCAATTCCCACAGGCCCTCCTAACCAGTGGGAGCAGGGGCAAAGAATTGTGGGAATTGTGGTTTCAACAAGGATTAAAGTAGCTGGCCAGGGCATTGTGGGAGTTGAAGTCCACACATCTTAAAAGTTGCCTAGGTTGAGAAACACTGGTTTACACAAAGCCCGACTCATGTGATTTGGGATCTAAATTAATAGAGATGAGATAAGAAATGAATGAATCCAGGTAAAAGAAAACTCCATTTACCAGTTATCTGTGACAGAGTGTGCAATTCTGAGATTTCCACTCAGTGCCAACTCGGGGGAAATATTCGATGTGGTGAAAACTTGCTTGGTGTCATAGTTTCCTTTGGACACATTTCCCCTAAATTGGGTGGGAAACCACGGACCTTTTCTGACTTGTGGACATCAACTCCCAGAATTCCTGAGTCAGCCTGGCTGGCTCAGGAATTCTGGAAGTTGAAGTCCGCAAGTCATAAAAGGGTCATGGTTCCTTAAAGCTAAAGGTAAAGGTTCCCCTCGCACATATGTGCTAGTTCCCGACTCTAGGGGGTGGTGCTGATCTCTGTTTCATAGCCGAAGAGCCAACGCTGTCCGAAGACGTCTCCGTGGTCATGTGGCCGGCATGACTAAATGCCAAAGGCGCACGGAATGCTGCTACCTTCCCACCAAAGGTGGTCCCTATTTTTCTACTTGCATTTTTTTACGTGCTTTCAAACTGCTAAGTTGGCAGAAGCTGGGACAAGTAACAAGTTCATCCTGTTACGCGGCACTAGGGATTCGAACCACTGAACTGCCAACCTTTTGATTGACAAGCTCAGCATCTTAGCCACTGAGCCATCGTCCTTGGTTCCTTACCCCTCCCTAAATGCTTCTTTTTGTGACCTAATGACGGCTATTTTGTTTTCTACACTGGGAAGGGGGGTGGGGTACATTAGCTTATATTTTCTCAGCCGTGCTTTCATTTTTAATAATGGTTCTGATTTTGAGTGATGGTAAATCCCAGGATCAAAGCTGGCTTGCTGCCACACAGCAGAGGGGAAGACGACAATTCAAAAAGAGGAAGCCCCACACTTCGTGTTTCCACACAGGCCTCCAAATGGTTGAACAGATGGTATGAGGAGCAGCTTTAGGCTAAATTAAATGCACAGGCCTGTTACTGAGATATCCACGTTGGTTGTTTTTTTAAGGTGCGGTGATGCCCAGTTTTTTTTAAATTTAAAAAAAAAAAAACAACCATGTGCCCTCTGTATTTTGCTCTGTGATGCAAAGGAGGGTGCATTTTTTAATTCAGAAAACATTACCACTCATCAAGTTGCTATCCTGAATTTACCTTCTCTGTGGTGGCTAGTTTCACAAATCGGCAATTTTACACACAGCTGTCCCAAAGGTACTTATTCAAAAGGCAATTGGATTCCCCCCCCCAAAAAAGACATTTCATTTCTCATCCATTCAGTTTTGGGTACTGGTCAACTGGCCTGTTGGTCACTTGACTGTGATTTAGGAAGGTATAAGTCATCATATTGGAAACTGGTGTTTACTTCCAGTTTCTGAAAAAAACCTGCCTATAGGGAACAATTCACTTAATGACTGCAGCTTAACAATTCGCTTAACAACTGCCACACAAAAGATTGTAAAATCAGGTTCAGTTACAGGATGACCTGATTTATGATGAATAAATCTCCATAGATATTTACACAAACACACACACACTTGTAAAATTGCAGGATATAATATATAACATACTACTATTGGGTTCTGCTCTCACAGTACTAAAATTCCAGATTTGCACAGTACAAGTAATCTTCGATTTATGACCACAATTGAGCCCAGCATTTCTGTTAAGTGAAACATTTGTTGAGTGAATTTTGCCCCATTTTACGACCTTGTGAATCATTGTAGTTATTAGCACAGTTGTTAAGTGAATCTGACTTCCTCATTGATTTTGCTTGCCAGAAGTTCGCAAAAGGGGATCATATGACGGTGCAATGATTATAAGCATGAAGACCAGTTGTAGGTAACCTTTTTTGGTACTGGTTTGAACAGCCACTAAATGAATAGATATAAGGGGAGGACTTCCTGTATCTAATGATCAATGCCATTAGACAAGGGCACTTGATGGATTTCCCTATAGGCCTCTGTCCCTTAACTAAGAAGCAAAGCTATTCGTGGATCCCAGAACATGTTTTTAAGATTTGCATCCAGGAATGCTAGAAATAAAGAAAAAAAAATGTGGGAAGGAGGAATAAACACAGAATCATTGGGCAGCATTCAGATGCTCAATGGTGTATTTGTATTCATATGTTGGGATCTGGTTTACTTATAGTTTTCTCTATCCTTATCCCAATTTCCAGACACTGGTGGTATTTGGGTGCTTTAAAAGGGCAGCAAATTTTAGTGTTTTATACCGTACATGGAATAAACATTGTAGGGTCCAAATTCAAGATTTCATTTTGTCTCCACTCTACTCTACTGCCAGACATACAATAAGACACAATAAAAAAGGGAATTCTCTTCCAGGCAAATAGTAAGGATAGACTGGGTACTTCAATCCTAGCAAATAGTTGAATAATTTTCAGTTGTAACATATTAGTTTTTCTGTCTTGGCTGCTTTAACTCCAAAAGCTGGCTGGGGGATTCTGGGAGTTGAAGTCTACACATCTGAAAGTTGCCACAGTGAGAAACACTGCACTACAGAATTTCCAGATTCTGTGTTAAGACCGGAAACCTCTTCTTAATTTAAGATGGATGTAAAACTTGCTTGTCTCCCTTTGAGGAGAGTTTGGTCGAGTTTGAAAGAGAGGAATCTTTGCTGTAGACTCCGGTGTTTCTACTCGGAAGTAAGCGCCAGTGAATTCAGTGGGGCTTTTTTCCCCAGGTGAGTGTGTATGGGTCACTCACAGCCTCAGGGAAGAAGAAACCTGCAACTTCGTTTTGCAGCGATTTAAAAACAAAAAAAAAGCAAGATGGCTTATTTCTTGCTTTTCAGTGCCATTGTAACTTTGAACGGACTGTGGTATTTGAAACTGAATCACTAGACCATTTTTCTTGCAAAAACAGGCTTTAAACCCATTTCTAATCTATGCTTCATTCCAAATTTGACTGATGTTCTCCATCTCATTCGAAATTCTCTTTCCTACTGAATGGGTCCTGGCCTATCCCAAAATCAAAACAGCCCCACTTTCGGGCTATTTTAACTTTCATTCGGCGTGCCAAAGCTGTTAATCGACAGGCCTTGTGCAATTCTTTCATGAGAGATTTTCTGTGCTGCAGGAGGCTGTGCCAAAGAGTTTTAACAGTAACAGAGTTGAAAGGGACCTTGGAGGTCATCTAGTCCAACCCTCTGCGCACACAGGAGACCTATACTAGGGATTCGAACCACTGACCTTTCTGATCAACAAGCTCGGCTCCCTCCAAAAAACCACAAAAATCTGTGGGGAAAGGGAGGACAATTGTATGCAGATGCCAGATTTGACAACACTGTCCAGTGTTTCTTAACCTTTTAACTTTGAGATGTGTGGGCTTCAACATCCGGAATTCCCAAACCACTTTTACTGACTGAGGAATTCTGGGAGTTGAAGTCCACGCATCTTAAAATCACCATTAAGAAATATTACATCCAGTATTTTGCGTGCAGCGATTTATTTTTGGGGAATGACTTGGGTCCCTCCCCCAAATAGTGCTCCTTCAACATCTTCCTCCAGCTTGAAAACAATCACATGCTTTAAAAGTATCATTTATTGTGAATGTAATTTGGATTTTATGTGGGCTTAATGTGAGCACAATTCCCCAGTTGAGCCAGAACAATCAAAGAATTTTGGAGCTATGAGGCAAAAACAGGTGTTTTTTGGGGGTGGGAGAGGCAGAATTTCATTCCGATCCAGGCAATATAATTTTTTGGGGGGTGGGGTTTCCCGTCCCTTATTCTCATACCATTTTGCCAAAACAATAAAATATATATTTTCCCACTGATGAGTTTCCATTATTGCTAGTGCTCCTTTGGAGAATGTAAAATTCTCTCCAAAGGCTTCCAAATAAATTTTGCCATCGGGGCATAGGAGGAGATTTCCGTAGAATACACACATAATGCTAAATTAAGGATATAAAAACTGGTTCATGAGCCACAGGTTGCTCAACTGGAGCCCCACATGTGCTGCATTTTGGTTTACATTTGAAGTGAGATAATAAAGGTTTTAAACCTCAAGGCCTATGGCAATCGCATTGCCGCTCAATAAATTAGGTTCTCCAAAATACCAGGCCCAGGGAATGCTGATTTCTCCTATATCAGGCAAAGGTGGGTTTCAGCAGGTTCTGACCAGTTCTGGAGAGCCGGTAGCAGAAATTTTGAGTAGTTCTGAGAACCAGTAGTAAAAATTTTGACTGGCCCCGCCCCCATCTATGCTCTGCCTCCGAAATCCCAGCTGATCAGGAGGAAATGGGGATTTTGCAGTATCCTTCCCCTGCCACACCCACCAAGCCATGCCACGCCCACCAAGCCACACCCACAGAACCGGTAGTAAAAATTTTTGAAACCCACCACTGATACCAGGGGTCCCCAACCCCCGGCCTACTACTGGGCCGTGGCCTATTTGGAAGCAGGCCACGCAAGCGGCGGGCAAGTCAAACTGCGCATATGCCCACTGGCGTGCCACTGGCATGGCCTGATTCCACTTTCTGCCTCCCAGCCGGGCCACCAAACCGCAAAAGTTGGGGACCACTGTCCTATATCACTCTCGCCATTTTTCAAACCTTGATGGACTTTCATGCCAACAAAAATTGTGCACCTTCTAACTTATGATGGCAGTGCAGTCTTAAGAAGCCGCAATTGACTGGATTTGTACAAGACAGTATAAGTTGTGTTTTCCCAACTCCACAGCTAGCTAGTGGAGCTAGTACATAGCTAATATACACCACACACAAAGTCCCAAAACTAAGGTGAAGGGTAAAGTCTTAGCCCATTTATCTAGGGGTGGAATATAAGCTCCCTCTCTCTCATCATCATCAGGGACAGCATATTGTGGAAGAGTAGGATTGAAGAGGCAGCTGAGCAGCGCTCCTAATTTTATTTGCTGGTTTTTGCATTTCCTCAGGGCGCTGAGCAACTTGTGGACAAGATAACATAATAAAAAAAAAATTAAAAGTGGACAAGATAAGACAGGAGTGAATAAGTGGCCTGGGGAAACATCCCTGCAAAGGACTTCCTTGGTAAATAACCGCCACAAAGCCAGGCTGACAAATATCAGGTCATTTTAGGTTTTTACCCCTCGTTCACTTTGGCTCGTTTGTGGATTTATGCAATTTTGTTTAGAGGGTGGGATCATGCAGGGATGCTATTCAGCAGGTTCTGACAGGTTCTGGGGAACCGGTAGCGGAAAATTTGAGTAGTTCGGAGAACTGGCAAATACCACCTCTGGCTGGCCCCAGAGTGGGGTGGGAATGGAGATTTTGCAATATCCTTCCCCCAGGAGTGGGAAGGGAATGGAGATTTTGCAGTATCCTTCCCCTGCCACGCCCACCAAGCCATGTCCACAGAACCGGTAGTAAAAAAAATTGAATTCCACCACTGGTGGGATGTCTGGGTCAAGTGACTGACAAAAAAGGTTTTAAAAATTTAATTTAAAACAACATTCTGCTCAAATCTGTTTCTACATCAAGGTATTGTAGGAAGAGAGCCATGTCAGTCTATAGACAAAATATCAGGAATCTAATAAGTAGTGCTTTTTCCGAGCAACAAATTTTGTTAAAAGGCCGAAACTTTCATGAGCTGGAAAAAAGGCCGAAATTTTCACGAGCTGCAGCTCGTGAAAGATTCTGCCTTTTAATAACATTTGCCATTCAGAAGAGGTGCCATCTGGATTTTATCTTAGAGTGGAGTTATTTATTTGGGGCTGAAGTGCCACACTTCTTAAGAGGTTGGATTTTGGGGTGCAATTGCAAATAATCTAGGCAAAGAGACCAACACTTTCTGCAGCCAGAAATAAATCTTGTCATAGTTAAATTGTGATATGCTCCTCATAACGTGACACTCTTTTCAGCCATGCCAATTCTATAGGTAGATTCTATAGGTAGTCCTCAACTTATAACTGCAATGAAGCCTGCCTATTACAGTTTTACCTTGTAGTGGTCATAAATAGGTGGGTCAAAGGACTGGCTTGATTTTATAAACTTTTTGCAGCAGTCATTAAGCAAACCACTGATCATTAAGCGAACCCAGGGTCGTTAAGTGAACACCAAACAAACCGTTTGCTATAGGTGTGGTTTTGCCAAAAACCGAAGTGCAGTTTTTGGCAAAACCATCGTACGCTACAAATGGCCGTAAATGTGTTACCAAGTGGTCGGAATTCAATCACGTGACTGCATTGGAGAACCAACCTTCAGAACTTCAAATCCGGATCCTTTTTTTTCAGGTCCTCATAATTTGGAATGGTCACTAGGTGCCGTTATAAGCCGAGGACTACCTTGCATATTGCAGCATTCTGCGCTTTTTCCTCCTAAACGGGTGTATTTTTCTCTCAATGACTGTTCCTTCAAGTGGATAGGAATCATGAGTGAATTTAATTAAAGCATGGGTTAATCGACATTGCATCCCTTCTCCGTCATCCCAAATGAAATCATTATCCAAGGAACTTTTGGACCACAAAATACTGTTAGTCAAGACTACAATGTCCGGTGATCGACCGTCCCCTCACCAACCTGAAAGGTTTCCCTGACATTGTTGGAAGAGTCAGAGATGGGTGGATGAAGCATTAACAACCAACAGCAAGCATTCCCCCATCTCAAAGGGTTGGGTTACTCCAACATTAAATAACCTCCCTCAAAAAGAGAGAGGAGGGGAAAGGGGGGAGAGAAAAATACCCACCATAGCAGATGCATTATCAAAACTCGGGCGGTTTGCCCTATCAAAAAAGTAGCCAAGAGAAGCTCTTCGTGGGAGGTCACCTGATCTCGTTAAAAAAATTAGGCAGCCACTTCCTGTGGGATCCTGAAGCACCAGGTCTTCTCCTTCCCTGCCTCTCACTTTCAAACATCTTCACAGCCCTTCCCACAATCACTTCCTGTGGCAGCGGGCTGAAAGAGGGAGACTCCCCATCACCACATCTCTATCAGAGACAGAATCTGTCATGTCCACCTTGGCTTGCCCTCCAAAACCCCTTTCCCTGATTCGTGCACTTTTACGTAGAGGCAGGTCTAGTCGCTTTGGCTCAATAAGATTAAATTGATTGCCAATGGATAGGCAAATGTTATTGCAACCAGAACAGGCGGGGGGGAGGAAGATGCACAAGGCCAGACTTCCTTCGTCCTCCTGCTTTTATGTAACTTGGAAAGAACGAGTAGTCCGCGTGGGCTTGCTTCGGCCGTCTCCAACCTTCGCCGTAATTCGAGATTGCCCTCACATTTGAGATCTTTCTTTGAAGAATAGAAAGGGATCATTCTAGCATAGTTACTCCCCCCCATTCAATCCATAATTAGGTTGGGGTTGTATATAGATAACCATTTTGCAAACCACTTGAAGAAGCAAGCGGCCCTATTATGGTTTTAATTCTCAGGATGGGGGGAGTGAGGGGATGAAAAAGAGAGAATTTCACTCCACCATATAGTATTAACTCCTTGCTGTCTCTCCTATGCGTTCAAAGCCACCCACCCAAAACCCGGTCTCTCTCTCTCTCCCTCTCTCTCTCCCCACCCACCCCCATCATCCCCCCAATATCAAAGTCCTTTCGTTCTGTTCTTTAGATTTTTTTTTAGTACAGGTTAAGCTCAGCAGGGTCCAGCCGGTTATATACTGAGTAACCAGAAGAAAAAGAAGATGGCAATGAAAAGAAATAACGAATCCTGCCAGCTGGACGGTCTGGCCACATCTGTATCTGTGGAAAAGGAAGAAGAAAAAGAGAAAGAGAAAGAAAAAAAAAGAGTTAGCCAAGGTGAAATCTAAAAGCAAGATGGCCACATTCAAACAACAGGTTTAAAGAACTGAACTACTCGCTAACGCCGTCGTAGCTCTTTGCTATCCGTTGCTAACTAAGGGCTGTCCATCTGAGTGTCCCAATTCCTCTGTTCCTGCCTGGGGTTTCATGAGCTGATAGTTCAAACACCACTGATGAGCTTTTGTTACATCAACGGCTCCAATAAAGGAAAATATTTGTAGCTCAGGGGTTTTTTTTTCCTGGAAACTTCTGATGTTTCCTGTGTGTTATAAAGGCAGTCCTCGGCTTACAATCACAACTGAGGCCAAAAATTTACATTGCTAAAGGAGAAATTTATTAAGTGAGTTTTGCCCTCTTTTATGACTCTTCTTGTGGCATTTGTTAAGTGAATCACTCTAATTGTTAAATTAGCAACACGGTTGTTAAGTGAATCTGGTTTCCCCATTGACTCTGGGGGGTGGGGTGGGATGACAGGAAGCAGAGGTGCTATCCAGAGACAACAGTTGAAAGATCCAAGGACACAGCCTGGGGATGGAATGCGAAACGCCCATCCAAAGAGGTGCCAAAATATGGAACTGTTACCAAAATACCTAATTTGAACCTTATTGGACATCACCAAGATGACCAAAGCGGAGATGGGGATGGGAGGAGGTAAAATTACTGGGGTTATGCGGGAAATCCTCAGATCTGGCTTTGCTATGCTGTAACCACTTGGCTTCAGTGAAAGTCCGAAAGTTGCTTTTTCAAGAGGCAATTGAACTTTCTGGTTTTTCTTTGAAGACATTTTATTTCTGATCCAAGAAGCTTCTTCAGCTCTGCTTATCATTTGCATTCTTTTAGCCAGTTGTTAAGGCCACCTGGAGGCTTATCTGTGTCATCAGGGTCACCTCAGTGGTGCAAATGGGTGTGGAACCTTCTTGGAACTGTTGAAAGGATAGATGATGTTGTATCCCTCCCCCTCTGTTGAGAGCGCTGTTCAATTTTGACATAGATGGCCTCTTTGACCTCTCTTTCAAACCAGCGGTCCTTTCTGTCCAAAATGTGGACTTAACTGTCTTCAAATGAGTGGCCTTTGTTTTTTAAATGCAGATGGACTGTTGAGTCTAGTCTTGATGGGTTTGTTCTCCTATGTTGTGTCATGTGTTTATGAAGTGGTTGTTTTGTTTCCCCAATGCACATGGCTCACTGCATTGTACTGCATATACCACGTTGCTCAATTTGTATCTGGGTGTTTTATCCTTGGGGTGGACAAGCTTCTGTGTTAGAGTATTCTTGAGTTTCAAATGTGCACTTATGTTGCATTGGGTGAAGATCCTCCTAAGCTTTTCCGATATTCTTTTGAAACGTCTTCAAAGAAAAATCAGAAAGTCCAGTTGCCTCTTGAAAAAGCACCTTGGGGACAACCATGACCCAGATGATTGAGAATCTCCATAGACCTTCAGTAAAAGAATACTTTTCACTATAAATGGAGTCGAGAGTCTTTCTTTCCAGACTATCCAAGCTGGGACAGGTCTGACAAGGCCACACACAACCAGACACTATATAAATACAACATGTAGTCCAGGGCACACACAGTCTGGAGAAAGAGGAGCTTCCTGAGGATGGGCTCTAGCAGAAGCTTAGAAGAATGGAGTCTCAGTTTAGTTTCGGTCTCAGTAGAAAGACAGAGGAAATACGGTCATAGGTAAAGGTTCCCCCGCATATGCGTGCTAGTCCTTTCCGGCTCTAGGGGGCAGTGCTCATCTCCGTTTCTAAGCCAAAGAACCAACGCTGTTTGAAGAAGTCTCCATGGTCATGTGGCTGGCATGACTAAATGCCAAAAGCGCATGGAGCGCTGTTACCTTCCCACCAAAGGTGGTCCCTATTTTTCTACTTGCATTTTTTACGTGCTTTTGAACTGCTAGGTTGGCAGAAGCTGGGACAAGTAACAGAAGTTCATCCCGTTACGCGGCACTAGGGATTCGAACCGCTGAACTGCCAACCTTCTGATCGACAAGCTTAGCGTCTTAGCCACTGAACCACTGGGTCCCTACAGTCATAGGGAACCCCAAAATTCTGTAAGCACTGACACACACACATACCCTTTACGGCAGGGCCTTACCTGCTCTTTCTCCTGGAGCACTGTAGCCCGTAGCAAAAAAGCCAAAAGGGAATGCACCAATGCCGAATGCCATGTGGAAGCCCGTGGCTGCTTCAGGGAAACTGCCGATGCCCTGCTGGGGGTGGGGAGGGGGAGAAGAAAAAAAAAGGAGGGTAGGGTAAGAGATGTGTTGCAGAAGAGCGTAGTTAGTCCAGGATGGATTTGGGAAGGGAAGTTAGAAGTGGGCTGCACTCACCCCTCGCGATTCGGGCTCCGGGCGCTGCCCTCGGGGTCGGGGAGGAGTTTTCAATCTGCGTGATGGAGAAAAAGGCAGGATTATACCCCTGTTCTGACCTAGGCTTCCCCAGCAGCACGAAGCTGAATCCTCGTCCCGATAAACCCCTTTTGTTTAATTTACAGTGAATTCCTCTCCAGCAAAGTCTTTCCTCTCCCACAGTCTTTTCAGGATAGTTCACAATTACCGACCTTTTTCAGGCTTGGAGAGTGGCCAGGCCAATAACTTTCAGACTCCACACTGTAACTGACAATACTTGGCAAGAATGCAGGAACAGATCTTCACCCAAATGAACTAATTGTCTGCTGCAAACTCCCCTCCCCTCCACTTTATTTCCTATGGGAGGGGCAGGGCCGGATTTTCCTATAGGCTAACTAGGCTTCAGCCTAGGGCCTCAAGATCAAGAGGGGCCTACATTCAAATTGTTAGCAAAATTAAAATTACATTTTCACTATAGGTGAAAGGGCCTCATAAGTGGAATAGCCTAGGGCCTCTTTTCATCTAAATCCGGCCCTGGGGAGGGGCCATTAACTGTCCATCTGTGGCTTTACTCCTGAGTTGACCCTTGTTCCTTAGCTGTTCCCTTCTCTTGGCAGCTCTGCGCATGAGCACACTGGGAACAGGATCCAGCTGTTCTTCTGCCTCACTGATGTCCGAATCCGAAGGCAGCTGACTGACAACTGTCAGACGGCCCTGGCTCCATCTCTGCCTCTGACGCAGAGCCCTCATCAGAGCCTTCCCCAGACTCCAGGACTGGCCCATGTTCCTCCCCAACCTCCTCACTGTCTGAATCTGCTGGCAGGCCACAACTCCCCCAGCCTCAGTCCTGCTGCTTCCCACAACCTCCAGTCTTTGCATTACCCAATACATCCTATTTAGCAAAGGAATATGTACCTGCTACAAAGATCTTACAAATTACAACCAATAGAAGAGAATTTTTTGTAGCTCAGGGCTGCTGCGGGGGTTCTTGGTACTCTCTGAGCTTGCTTGTTTTCTTGCAGATGCAAACAGAGAGCAGACCCTGGTCCTTTCTAGCACTGAGGATGTTATCTCGTTGGTCTCCAAGAAAACAACAACCAAACTCAGAGAGCACTAAGGACCCCACCAACTGCAAACATACAGCAAAAGAAGAAGAAAGAAAACATGATTATTTTCGTTTCTTTAAATGGCAGCTGTGTTTGCATGGTATACAGGTAGCCCCAAAGGTGCTTTTTTCAAGAGGCAACTGGACTTTGTGTTTTTTCTATGAAGACATTTCTCTTCTCTTCCAAGAAGCTTCTTCAGCTCAACAATGAAGGGACCCAGGGCAGAGAACATCCTGCAGAAAGCACAGTTCCAACTTCTCAATGAAAGAACAACACAGATTAATTACACAAGTGAGGTTTTGAAAAAGAGAATGGAACACAAACTCCGAGAGCTGAAAATCATTTCTACCAACAGAAGTATTGGAACAGGTCACAGAATTTATAAAGGCACAACACGGGGAGCTGAAGAAGCTTCTTGGATGAGAAGCGAAATGTCTTCAAAGAAAAACCAGAAAGTCCAGTTGCCTCTTGAAAAAAGCACCGTTGGGACACCAATGATCGTTTCTTCTTTGGCAACATAATTTTATGTTTAATTTATTCGATTTAATCAGGCTGCCCACCCAGATGGGTTACAAAATCCATAAAAAGAATTAAAACAATTACAGGTAGCCCATGACTTAAAACCATTCGTTTAGTGACCGTTCGAAGTTACAATGCCCCTGAAAAATGGCAGTATTTCACGTATTGAAGACCATTGCAGCGTCTCCGCGGTCAAATTATCAAAATTCGAATGCTTGTTGGCTAGAGGAGTAAAATCTGCAGGGACTTCTTTACCTTTACCTACTCAAACGCCAATAAAGAAGGGAACCCTTTACCTGGGATCCTGCTGAGCGGAGCTTCCACGCCCATAGAGAGGAATGACTTTGTCCCGGCTGATGCCTGCCTTGCACACAGGACATTCCTGACGCTCCGGCCGAGTTTCTAACCACTGAAGGGAAGAAGGACATTTATAAGTTACACAGAATCATAGAGCTGGAAGATACCTGAGAGGTCTTTTAGTCCAGCTGTCCCCAACTTTTCCATCTTGGTGGCCCGGCCTGGTGTGGTGGTTGGGTTATGAATGGCAGGTGCACACATGTGTGCATAGCTCCATTGTGCGAGTGGCGAGCATCAGAGGTGGTATTCAGCAGGTTCTGACCAGTTCTGGAGAACCGGTAGCGGAAAATTTGAATACCACCTCTGACTGGCCCCACCCCCATCTATTCTCTGCCTCCCGAATCCTAGCTGATAGGGAGGAAATGGGGATTTTGCAGTAACCTTCCCCTGCCATGCCCACCAAGCCACACCCACAGAACCACCACTGCCGAGCCTGCGCGCCCTCCGTTCACGCGAGGGGAGCTTCGCATGAGAGCACAAGCACCCTCCACTCAAGAGCCTTCCACTCGTATGGAGCTTCACACGTTAACCCATCACTCATGCCGCCCAGTTTCAAACAGGCTGCGGCCCAGTAGTAGGCCAGGGGTTTGGAACCCCTATTTCTAGTCCAACCCCCTGCAGTCAGAAGCTTTATGGCCACTTCCAAATATGTACATATTTACATTAGAAGAAGGCAATTGGGTATCTTTTGAGATCTACCATGTTTCCTGGCTTTTCATTTAAAAAAACTGCTGTCGATGAAATAAGAAGCTGCCAAGCTAAGATCTAAAGCATCCGATTGGAGCTTTGTATCTATTTGCAGCAACTTTCTTTTTAAAGCAGTTTTTATTAGTTTATAATGTAGCATAGAAAGAAAATACAAAAGTAAATCGTAGGGAATACAGGGAAGGGGAAAGGGAAGGGAAAAGTGAGGGAAAGAAAAGGGGGAAAAGAAAAAAAAAGGCACTGACTTCCGACTCCCTTTGGTGCAGTAGAATAAGGCACTGACATCAAACCTCAACTTTTTACTTTTCCATAATAGTATAAATAAGCCATTTCTATAACAACTAATCTATCTAATCCAAGGCTGTCAAAACTCGTGGCCCATGGGCTGGATGTGTCACGCGCTGGCCACGCAAACACCCGCTGTAGCGAAGGGGGGAAAAGTCACGATATGTCACATGACGCTGCTGTGACGACGTGAATTTGACATCTCTGATCTAATCGGTAAAACCCAAAATCAAAGTTTCATTTTTTTCCCCACCTCGAGCACAAAGTCCAGAAGCGGTTTCCAAGTAGAAATAAAAGGATTTGTGTTTTTTTTACTTTGACCAAAATAGTCAGTCTCTGCTAACTCCATCAATTTTTGCAGCCATTCGTCCATTGTGGGGATCGAGGTGGCGGCAACTTTTGAGGGCTTCACAAATCTCTCCATAGATTGGAGAGAGTATCTGAGAGAGGTACTTTGTTTCTGATTGCCAGGGGTTGTGGGTATACTCGCCATGGCACCTATAGTTCCTTAGATCTATATACACTGCAGACTCTGAAACTCCATACCGTCCAAAAGAATTACTTATACACAACCCAGGTGCGCACCCAAAATAATCCCCTCTCAGCTCATATTTCAATGCCACGTCTGAGGTAAAACAGAGTAAAAATATTGAATGTGAGAAATACTAAAAAAAAAAAAAAAAAAAACTGGACTAGGAGCAGAGAGACCTAGGTTGTAGTCTCAAGCTCAGTTCAGACTATAGCACAGGTAATCCTCAATTTATAACTACGATTTGGACCAGAATTTCAATTTAAGATGGTTGTTAAGTGAGTCGCAACCGATTTTGCCACAATGAAGCGAATCACCGCAGTTCTTAAGGGAATCATGTGGTCGTTAAGCAAATCCGACCCCCCCCCTCCTCCTGGTTACACTTTGCTTTTCAGAAGCTGACTGGGAAAGTTATAAAAGGTGATTGCAGGACCCTTAGTGGTTGTTAAGTAATTATTTAATGCGATGATAATGCCAAACGGTCACTAAACAAATGGCGGTAAATTGAAGACTACCGGTAGTTTCTCCTTCTTGGCTTTAAGAGCCAGAATGTGTTAAGACTGGGAGTGAAGAGACCCAGCTTCTGGTCTCTGCTCAGACACAGAAGCTCCCTACTGTGGTGGCCCCCAACCTCTGGGGCACCAGAGACAGGTTCAGTGGAAAGGTTTTTCTGTGGACCGGAAGGGACCTGGTTTCATGTGCTGCCTACATCCTGTGGATGGGGCTTCAATTGTTTGTGTGGCCTGGTTTCTGGCATGCCGCGGCCCAGTGCCAGTCCACAGACCGGGCACTGGGGATCCCTGCTCTACACTCCTAGCACCTCTAACCCGATTTATTTCACAGGTCTCTTGTGGGAGAAAAACACCTTGAGCTCACAAATAGAAGGCAACATATAATCTAACAACTAAACCAATGGTCCTTGACTTACAACAGTTCATTTACCCTGTTTTCCCCAAAATAAGACATCCCCTGATAATAAGCCCAATCGGGCTTTTGAGCGCATGGCAATAAGGCCAAGCGCTTATTTCAGGGTTCAAAAAAATATAAGACAGGATCTTATTTTCAGGGAAACACGGTAGTGACCGTTCAAAGTTAGCACAGCAATGAAAAAAGTGACCGATGACCATTTTTCACCCTTACGACCACTGCAGCACCCCCGGGATCATGTGATCAAAATTCAGATGCTTGGCAAACTGACTCACACTTATGACCGTGGCTGTGTCCCACAGTCATATGATCCCCTTTTGCAAGTTTTTGACAAGCAAAATTGATGGGGAAGCCAGAGTCACTTAACAACCATATGACTAATGTGTCAGCTACAGTGATTCACTTAACTGTGGCAAGAAAGGTCATAAAATGGAGCAAAACTCAATAACAGAAATTTTGGGCTCAATTGTGGTCGTAAATCGAGGACTACCTATAATTCCATTGGGTCCACTGTTTTTTTTCCGTAAGTAGTTCCCATCGGTTTCCACACCAGAAACTTAAGAAAACTTTGAAGACCTAATGGAGAGTAGAGAAGAACCAACAAATTTTGAGGAGTACAATGAAAATTTAGGTTAACTTTTCAAATACTATTAGGCTGCAGAAGATATAAAACATTTCTAGGACAATTCAGGAAAAAGTTGGCTTTGAAAGTTTGCAATCGGCTACTTTCAAGGCTGGAACAGTGAGATTTTAGATTTACTTTTCTTGGTTTAGCTGTTATTTCAACTAAATATTAATTTGTTTTAAGGGAGGGATTTTAATTACCTAGTTTGTAACAGCACTAGCACTTAAGACTTATATACCCCTTCACAGTGTTTTTACAGCCCAATCTAAGCGGTTTACAGAGTCAGCATATTGTCCCCCAACAACCTGGGTCCTCATTTTACCGACCTTGGAAGGATAGAAGACTAAGTCAACTTTGTGCCGGTCAGAATCGAACTACCGGCAGTCGACAGAATTAACCTGTAGTAGAGCATTCTAATCTCTGTGCCACCACGGCTCTATTGGAATTGCTTATCATTATCCTCAGCTTAATATAATTTCTGAAGTTACTTAAGAAATTCGGACCCCTCCGTACTTGAGCCGAGGAGAGGTTCTCTTCAAGGACAGTCGCTCTGATTAAAAAAATGCTTTGCTAAGAGAGTCCAAAGGTCCACAGCAGTCAGTCAAGTGCCTATGCAAGAATTGAAAGCAAGCAGAGGTAACCCAAGGTGCTTTTTTTTTCAAGAGGCAACTGGACTTTCCTGGTTTTTCTTTGAAGACGTTTCGCTTCTCATCCAAGAGGCTTCTTCAGCTCTGACTGGATGGTGAGGAATGGAAGGATTTATATTCCTTGCAGACTGCTGGTCATTTGTATTTGTTAAGCGAGTCATTGAGGCCACCTGGACAACAGAGATAAACCTCCAGATGGCCTCAACGACTTGCTAAAAGGATGCAAATGACCAGCAGTCTGCAAGGAGTATAAATCCTTCCATTCCCCACCATCCCACCAGTCAGAGCTGAAGAAGCTTCTTGGATGAGAAGCGAAATGTCTTCAAAAGAAAAAACAGAAAGTCCAGTTGTCTCTTGAAAAAAGCACCTCTAGGACAACCAAAAGAGCCTTGGTAGTACAGGGGTTTAAGGCACCCTGTTATTAAGCTGGTTATTAAGACCAGCTGCCTGCAATTACTGCAGGGTTCGAATCTCGCCAAGGCTCAAGGTTGACTCAGCCTTCCATCCTTTCTAAGGTAGGTAAATTGAGGACCCAGTTTGTGGGGGCAATAAGCTGACTTTGTATAAATATACAAAAGGATGAAGGCTATTGCTGAGCACATTGTAAGCCGCCCTGAGTCTTCGGAGAAGGGCAGCATATAAATCAAATAAAACAAAAAAAAAAAAAAACCCATGACCTGAAAGACTGAGAATCTCCATAGACACAAGCAGAGGTAACCTTCCTCAACTGCTATAGTCCCCTTCTTCAACCCCTTTACCACACAAGAAACCATCAGGCTGACCAGTTACAGAAAAAGTCCTCCAGATTCTCTCTCATAAGAAGCATTATCATTATTCACCTGTAAGGCAGGAAGTGTTCCTGATTAGCCTTTCTATCAGCTAATGCAGGTAAACAGTTCGTTTAGTGACCGTTTGAAGTTACAATGGCACTGAAAAAAAAGTGATTTATGATCATTTTTCACACTTAACAACCGTTGCAGCTTCTCCATGGTCACATGAACAAAATTCAGCCGCTTGGCAACGGACTCATATTTATGACGTGTTCTCTTCCGTATTGGTTGGAAACATGCGGGAGAGGCCTTCATCCCGCAGTGGCTAGACAACGGCTAAAAAGGATGATGATGAAATTTAGTGTCCCAGTGTGTATTTGTGTGTGTGTGTGTGTGTGTGATGTGATCCCCTTTTGCGACCTTCTGACAAGCAAAACCAAGGGGGAAGCCAGATTCACTTAACAACCGTGTTACTAATGTAACAACTGCAGTGATTCACTTAACAACCGTTGGAAGAAAGGTCATAAAATGGGGCAGAAAATAATAAAACATGGAAATGAAATATGAAATGGATGTTATAATATATGAAAATGATTTTAATGGAATGAAAATGCTATTGCTAAATGAAAGATAAATGAGAATAATAATATAAAGATATATATTAGATTGATAATATGAGAAAGTAGAGAATTAGTCAATTATGAATGTGAGATGAAGCACAAAAGATTTATAACCAACCGGCACACTGCTTGCAATTGTAATGGATGATGGATGTTTTTTGTTTTGTTTGTTTAAAAATAATTTTTTTAAAAAAAATAAATAAAAATAAAATGGGGCAAAACTCACTTAACAATTGTCTTGCTTTGCAAAAGAAATTTTGGGTTCAATTGTGGCCGTAAATCAAGGATTACCTGTAGTTTTCCTGGACATATGACCATAATTGAATCCAGAATTACATTTTAAAGTTGTGCTGGTCGTTAAGCGGGTCACAGATATATTGTACAACCTTTTTGCAGCAATCATTAAGCAACTGAAATGGTCATAAAGTGAGCCATTGTCTGCAATGGGCGTTTTTTTGCCAGAAACGAAGTAAATTGAAGTCATATAAATGTGGGACTCTGCAAACAACCCTGAGTGTGGGCTGATTGCCCAGCACCCAAATGCAATCATGGGACCATGGGGGACAGGTGTTGCTACTTCAAAATTGGGTCATAAATACAGATAATCCTTGACTTACGACCACAATTTAGCCCAAACTTTCTGTTGATAAGTGAGACATCTGTTAAATGAGTTTTGTTCCATTTTACAACCTTTCTTGTCACAGATGTTAAATGAATCACTGCAGCTGATGAGTAAGTAACACAGGTATTAAGTGCATCTGGCTTCCCCATTGACTTAGCTTGTCAGGGGGTTGCAAAAGGAGACCACATGATCTTGGGATACTGCAACAGTTGTAAAAATGAACCAGCTGCCAAGCATCTGAATTTTGATCACATCGTCATGGGGATCCTGAAAAAGTTGTAACTGTGAAAAACAGTCCCAAGTCACATTTTTCAGTACCGTTGTAACTTTGAACAGTCACTAAATGAACTGTTATAAGTCGAGAGTATCTTTTTCAGGTCCACTGTAACTCTGAATGAGTTACTTACTTACTTACTGGTTGTAAGTTGACAACTATTTGTATCCCTTCCACAGATTACTTTTGTCTAGGAATACCAGATTTGTCCAACATTAGGCCAGTCTTGGCTGACATGGTGGCATCAAAATAATTTCAGACTATATCACCCATAATCCCCAGCTAGTAACCAGGGGTGAAATGCTCCCAGTTCGGACTGGATCGCCCGATCCGGTAGCAATGGCGGCAGGTGGTTCAGAGAACCGGTAGCAAAAATCCCTGTTGTCCCCCCCATGCCCAGCTGAGCTGCGCGATCATCAAAGGCTTTTTTTTTAAAGCATTTTTTCTACAACCTCTTCAACTGAAAAAATGCTTTTAAAAGTAAAAAAAAGCCTCTGATGATCGCACGGCTCAGCTGGGATCGTCAGAGGCTTTTAAAAGCATTTTTTTCTGCAATCTCTTCGGCCGAAGAAGTTGTAGAAAAAATGGTTTTAAAAGTTTTTTTTTTAAAGTTGGCCACACCCACTCAGTCACATTAACACCCCCCCCCCCACCAAGTCACGCCCACAGAACCGGTAGTAAAAAATTTTACATTTCACCACTGCTAGTAACTATGCTGTCCCAACCAGTAGCTATGCTGCCTGAGATTTCTGGAAAACTGTATTTGGAAGAGATACAACAGGAAAAGTTAATTAAGCATTTCAACTCCAGCCAATCTTACAGTTCAGTGTCCAAATAAACAGAGCGACTCACCTGGTGAAGACAAGGCCAGCTGGAAAAAGGGAAGAAAAAGTACAAGACCTTTTAAAAGAAATCTGGATCAAACCAACAGGAAGAAAAATTACGTACTGAATCAGAATTTTGATGGGCACACAGAAATCAACAAGTGACATTTGTGAGATAGACGGCTATACAAATTTAATGTATTAATGTATAATAAATGATGTAAATACAGATAGTCCTAACGAACAATCACAAACTGAGCCCAAAATTTCTGTTGCCAGGTGAAATAGTTATTAACGGAGTTTTGCCCCATTTTACATCCTTTCTTGCCGCTGTTAAGTGAATCACTGCAGTTGTCAAGTTAGCAACACGGTCCTTAAGTGAATCTGGCTTCCCCATTGCTTGTCAGAAGGTCACCAAAGGGGGATTCACAGGACACTGACCAGGACACTGAAACCGTCATAAATATGAACCAGTGGCCAAGCGTCCTGAATTTTGAGCCCCTGACCACGGGGATGCTGCAACGGTCATAAGTGTGAAAAACGGTCATAAGTCACTTTTTTCAGTGCCACTGTAAACTTCAAACGGTCACTAAACAAATGATTGTAAGTCGAGGACTATCTGTAAAGTCAATCATAAATCTAAGTGAACGAAACACAATTGCTGGATTTCTCCAATTGATTATTTACACCGGCATACAAATCAAAGTATAAACTGGGGCAACTGGTGGGTGTGGGGGTTTACCCCACTTATAAGGCCAAAAACCACACAAATTAGCTTCTAGTGGCCGGAGATGTTGTGGTTAGCAGTCCCTTCCCCAAATTGCTCTCTAACCACTAAGCCACACTGCCTGTCTTCTACTAGACCTGCCCCCCTCTGCTTACACCCCAAACCTGGCCAACCAATCAACCCAAAGGCAGCTTCTTTCGAGAGAATGGCAATAAAGCAAAAAAGAGAGAGAAGCACAGCTTCACCTGTTGGATTTCGGCCTGTCCCACCTTCTTCCTTTTTGTTGCAGGTGTTTATTTTTATTTTATTTTATTTTTTTAATCAGCCTTTTGGTTCTCCCCTTCCCTGTGCCACACCTCTCTGCCCCTTTTCCCTCGCTCACCAGTACAGGTGGCCGCACAGGCCGATGACAGCTTCTCTGGCAGGCTCCAGGCAGATGTTGCATTCAAAAGTACTGTGATCGCGGTTTGACCCCTCCGGTTCCCCATCTGGGACCCCTGGACCTGTCCCAGCCGCCGCCGCCGCCATCTTCCGCCCTGACTTAAACTAAGGGGAGGGGGGGGAAGAGATGTAAACGCCCACTCTTTAATCATTGGTCTTTCTCGACGTCTTTCACGCTCCGTAGACATTTCATTGGTGGCCAAGATAATCATTTGGGGCACCTGGCAAAGCTGATTATGTACGTTCCAGTTGGTCCCGCCTTCAATTCTGTGCAGGCTCTTAAAACTTTTTTGATTGGCTGGGGTACTTGGGCGTCGAATACGCGGCTACGTTATTGGTTGAAATACCGTACTTTTCCCCCAACACACCCACCTTCGTTTCCTGAGCAAAATAACATATCATATGACTGGGGTGGGAATCAAGGGGCGGGCGTCTCATGATTGGCAGAAATGCCAGCCTATCAAAGAAGAAAATAACAAAGGTTGTGGTGGAAGGGAAGAAAAAAAAGTCTTCGTTTTCCTTCGAAACCCAACCACTAAAAAGTGCTGAGCGCGTGGCGACGGGACGTAAACCTTGGATTTAAGGCCGGAGCAATCCTGATTGACGCATAAATTAGCCAATAACGATTCAATAAACCTTGGTTGACGCAAATGGGCGGAGCCTGATGAAGTGCTGATCTGTACCAAGCTTCCTCTTTGTAAGACTGAAAGCCGAATAGGCAACAAGATCGAATGCAGCTATTCTGTTACTATGGCAACTGCCCCAACTGTATTCCTACCTTCTTGCGGTCAATCTAGGTTCAGTCCTCTGGGTTTTGTTTTGTTTTTTAATTTGATTTATATGCTGCCCTTCTCCGGAGACTCAGGGCGGCTTACAGTGCGTTAAGCAATAGCCTTCATACTTTTGTATATTTTATACAAAGTCAGCTTATTGCCCCCACAAACTGGGTCCTCAATTTACCTCCCTTAGAATGGATGGAAGGCTGAGTCAACCTTGAGCCTTGGAGAGATTCGAACTTACTTTAATTGCAGATAGTTGGTGTTAAATTACAGTGCCTTTGTCTGCAGAGCTATCCAGGCTCATGGGTTCATTCATTTCCTCCTCATCCAGACCTCAGTCACAAAGCAAGTGGCTACCACAGTTACCAAACAGCCATGAAACATACACTTAGGCAAGAAAAACCAAAAGTTCGCCATCACTGCCCTATACTATTTCAGACAAGTGACTGCCCAGTCTCTTCTTAAAAACCTCCAGTGATGAAGCACCCATCACTTCTGATAGCAATTTGTTCCATTGGTTAATTGTTCTCACTGTTAGGAAGTTTCTCCTAATTCCCCATGGCCAATTCGCCACAGCTAACTCACAGCCAACTCAATCAATCAGAATAGAGCTGGAAGGGACCTTGGAGGTCTTCTAGTCCAACCCCCTACTCAAGCAGGAGAGCCTATACTACAGTATTTCAGACAGCTAGCTATCTAGTCACTTCTTAAAAACCTCCAGGGATGAAGCACCCACAACTTCTGAAGTCAAACTGTTCCACTGGTTAATTGTCCTCACTGTGTTATCCCCAGTTCCGGTCTGAGCCTGGTGCTGAGGCCAATGAAGGATGCTAGACAGGTTTTGATTGCAGGTTTTGATTGCTTTTTATTGGGGTACCCCATGGAAAAGAGGTCCTGGCCAAAATGCCAAGAACCAAGGATTAAGAAAGCTTTATATATTTTCACTAAAGGAGAAGGCAGGACAAGGCGGAATAATAAGAAATATCATCTAATAAACATTTTACTAATAATTCTACAATTTGATCTTTTGGAGTCTCTAGCCATTCCTATTCTAACCTTGGCTAATGAATACTCCAGGAGTTCTCTAACACAAATTTTATTTCTTCTAGGCCATCCCTATTCCTAACTTTTAGCTGAGCTGTGCAGGATATCTAACTCTTTGTTACTGTTATCACCTCTAACCACCTAGAATTGCTCCGTGTTATGCGTGGATATTCTTTGTAAATATTCTTTGTTCTTGCTAGACAGACTCCATTATTACAGGCTTCATGGTACATCGTTCAAGTGTATGCCATAACTTTGCTTTGTTTTAGCAGCCAGCCCATCATTCCCCCCCCCCTTTGAATCTGAAAATGATTTAACTTTCCAAGATTCACCCAACATCAATATCCATGTACTGGGGGACCCCGTAGTTTGCTTACAGGTGGAAAGTCAAAGCGGAAGGCATTGTAATCCACAACAGATGATTAAGGGAACAATGCCTATACTAGCAGTGATGGGTTTCTAATTTTTTTACTACTGGTTCTGTGGCTGTGGCTTGGTGGGCAGGGCATGGCTTGGTGGGCGTGGCTTGGTGGACGTGGCAGGGGAAGGATACTGTAAAACAGAGGTCTTCAAACTTGGCAGCTTTAAGACTTGTGGACTTCAACTCCCAGAATTCTCCAGCTGGGAGTAGAAGTCCACAAGTTTTAAAGCTGCCAAGTTTGAAGACCTCTGCTGTAAAATCTCCATTCCCATCCCAATCCAGGGGAAGGTTACTGCAAAATTCCCATTTCCTCCCAATCAGCTAGGACTTAGGAGGCAGAGAGTAGATGGGGGCGGGGCCAGTCAGAATTTTTATTACATGTTTGCCGAACTACTCAAAATTTCCGCTACCGGTTGTCCAGAACTGGTCAGAACCTGCTGAAACCCACCTCTGTATACCAGGGTCATTATAAGGGTTCTTAACTAACTAAAATGAGGTAACAGTCCCTTCAGCCAATTTATTTTATTTATTTATTTATTTTATTTGATTTCTATACCGCCCTACTCCCGAAGGACTCAGGGCGGTGCACAGCCAAACAATAAAACACATACATACAAAATTTAAAAGTAGGATAAAATCAAATTAAATAATTTTGGCCCCGACAAATTTAAAACCCCAAACTTTTAAAACCAATTTAAAATTGAATGTATAAAATACTAACAGATATTTAAAAATTAAAAATCTTTTATAAAAGAGGGAGAAAATTAGGCCAGGCCCGCCTGGTGAAATAGTAAGGTTTTTAAAGCACGGCGGAAGGTGCGCAGATCCGGGATCCTCCGTATCTCTGGGGGGAGCTCATTCCAGATAGTAGGTGCCCCCACAGAGAAGGCTCTCCCCCTGGGGGCTGCCAGTCGGCATTGTTTGGCTGACGGCACCCGGAGGAGCCCCTCTCTATGGGAGCGTACCGGCCGGTGGGAAGCTATTGGTGGTAGTAGGCGGTCCTGCAAGTACCCAGGTCCTAAGCCATGGAGCGCTTTAAAGGTGGTAACCAAAACCTTGAAGCGCACCCGGAAGACCACCAGGAGCCAGTGCAGCTCGTGCAGGAGGGGTGTTACATGGGAACGCCATGTCGCTCCCATTACCACCCGCGCGGCCGCACTCTGCGCCAGTTGGAGCCTCCGGGTGCTCCTCAAGGGGAGCCCCATGTAGAGAGCGTTGCAATAGTAGCCAATGCCAACAGCCAATGCCACCAGCCTTCCCATTCTCTCATATGGGGACTTGCAACTATCTTTGCTATGTGTGTAGCTCGGCTGTGGAATTCCTCTGATTTGTCCAGAATATACACACAGCATTGTTGTCCAAGTAATGCACACATACCTCCTTTGGATGACAATACTATATCTAGTGCTGACAGTTGCTAAGTCTATTTGTGTTAATATCTTAGTCTTCACCTCCCAATCTGTTAGTGATAATAATTGGGTAACTCTCCTAATTCTAGTGTGAGTAGCTACTGATACCTTTGGGGAGGGGGGAAATTTCTAATTCTTAAAAACGTCCAGTGTTGGAATGTTCACGACTTCTGGGGGTAATTTGTTCCATTGATTAATTGTTCTAACTCTAAGGAAATTTCTCCTTCGTTCTAAGTTGCTTCTCTCCTTGATTAGTTTCCACCCATTGCTTCTTGTCCTGCCCTCAAGTGCTTTGGAGAATAGGTTGACTCCCTCTTCTTTGTGGCAACCCCTGAGATATTGGAACACTGCTTCATGTCACCCCCTAGTCCTTCTCTTCATTAAACTAGACATACCCAATCCCTGCATCTGTACTTCATATGTTTTAATCTCCAGTCCCCTAATCATCTTTATTACGCTTCTCTGCGTAATAAAGATTCTTTCTAGAATCTCAACCTACAAGCAAGTTATTAGGGTTCATTGCATAGCCAGCCAAATGTTGAAACTGGATTTAGCATTTTTATCCACCCATTGAGCCCTTCCCAAGGATCTGGGAGAGGCATATGTTGTTGGAAGATGTTGTTAAAAGTACTGTCATAGGAGGTAAGCTGTTCCAAATAAAGCTTAAGGTTCTTCTTGTGCCATATCCGTCATTGGACATTGGCAATCACGTTGGCGAGCCTATTTTTATCAACAGCCACATGAAAAAGTGCTGTTGAGTTCTGCCCAAACCAGTCCCTTTTGATTTTGAGGCCATGATGTTCTTCTTCTGCCTTGACCTCATTTGCCTTCAGTCTTTCCTTAGAGGATTAAGTGAAGTATGCCGTATTTTTCTGGGTGTCGCATCACATGTCCAAAATATTCTAACTTTCGCTTTTTTATGATTTCGATGATTTCCCTTGGCTTTCCCAGGTCAAGAATAGAAGATCATATGACGGCTGTGGCCAGGGGGGCTTTTTATCAGGTTCGCCTGATTCACCAGTTGCATCCCTTTCTGGACTGGGACGCCTTGCGCACAGTCACTCATGCCCTCGTCACCTCCCGTCTGGACTACTGTAATGCTCTTTACATGGGGCTCCCCTTGAAGAGCACTCGGAGGCTCCAACTGGTCCAGAATGCGGCTGCGCGGGTGATTCTGGGAGCAACATGGCGCACCCATGTAACACTTCTCCTGCGCGAGCTGCACTGGCTCCCGGTGGTCTTCCGGGTGCGATTCAAGGTGCTGGTCACCACCTTTAAAGCGCTCCATGGCTTAGGACCTGGGTACGTACGAGATCGCCTTCTGCCACCGACAGCCTCCCACCAGCCAATACGCTCCCACAGAGAGGGACTCCTCAGGGTGCCGTCGGTCAAACAATGTTGACTGGCGACACCCAGAGGGAGAGCCTTCTCTGTGGGGGTACCTGCCCTCTGGAATGAATTGCCCCCGGAGATTCGCATGATCCCCGACCTACGTACCTTTCGCCGTGGCCTTAAGACTCTATTGTTTCAACAGGCTGGGCTGGCTTAGAAAATGAATTTTAATTTGGGTGTTTGTAGTTTTTTAATATAAGGGCCAAATTTTTAATATATTTTAAACTGTTTTTTAAATATTATGGGTATATGTTGTTTTAGTATGGCTGTACACTGCCCTGAGTCCTTCGGGAGAAGGGCTGTATAAAAATTTAAATAAATAAATAAATAAATAAATAAATAAATAAATAAATAAATAAATATGTATGTATGTATGTATGTATGTATGTATGTAACAGCTGTCTGTAAATCCACATTTCAAATGCTTCTAGTTTCTTCAAGGGGCTTTCTGTCAGAGACCAACTCTCCACTCCATAGAGCAGGATATAAAAGGTGTAGCATCTGACAAGCCTAATTTTCAATCTTAGGCTTATGTCATGACTACAGAAGACCTTTTTCATTTTGAAGAATGCTTTCATTCAGGGGTTTTTAACCTAGGAATCATGGATCCATTTAGTGATCTGGGCATAGATTTCAGGAGGGTTTGTGCCTTTAATGAATACAGAATATAGAATAACAAAATTGGAAGAGACCTGAGAAACAAAATACCACTTTATGTTCATTAAATATAAACTTTATTTTCATTATTTCATTATCCTTCAAGTAAAGTTTAGTTTTTCATTCAAGTACAAAGTAATGTATAGCCCCCAGAATCAAAAAATGTTGATTTCAAGAAATTACACTGTGTAAAATCATTATTCCCTAAAAAGGACATTGTCTTTTAATTGAATTAATAGATTAATAAGCATTTATATTACTATATTGCAAAGTATTTTGATACGGTAACTGTATTTATTATTTTATTTTATTTAAAACATTTATATAGCTGCCCATTTTTGAGCATAGTTGCTTTCCTGCGTAGTACAGTCTACATCTACCGTATTTTCCGGCGTATAAGACGACTTTTTAACCCAGGAAAATCATCTCAAAAGTCGGGGGTCGTCTTATACGCCGGGTACCCGAATCTGAGTTGCTGGCGCTGACCGATGACACTTTGGGAGCGCCGGCAACATTGAGGGGAAGCTGTACTCCAAATTAGTTCCAACCTACAAGAGGTGCCAGGCAGTGCGCGGCCCACGAGAAAGGAACGCGTCCCCACTCTACCCCAGAATTCGGGTCACCTTCCTTTCTTTCCCAGCAGTCCACAGTGAAAGCGGCGCCGCGAGCTTTTAAGATTTTAACCTGGGCTAATTGGGCGGGGGAAAGAAGTGCTCTAGTCTGCAAATGAGGCAGGGTCTTGGGTTTAAAGGGTGGGGGGGCAGAGAAACTTTCAAGGCAGTTTTCTCTCAGCCAGAGGTAGAATCTGAACGGGAGAATATGGGCGTCGCTGCGTGGATTGCATTATTTTGCTCATTTCTGGAAATATCCCTGCGCCCCTTTTCGCCTCCCGGAATTATGTGGCTCCCACCCACCCCACCCCACAACAGATCTGCGCGAGAGGCCAGAAAACTGTGGGTTTCGTGTGTGTGTATGTAACAAAAGGTGCAGATGTCTTTCCCCCCCCGTTTCTTTCCGGCTGCAGCCTTTCTTCTGAATGGGGTCGGGCTGGATACGCCGCGAAAGAGATCGGCTTGGGGAAAAAAAAACCGGTCTGCCGCCTTTACCACTACCTCCCCTCTCCACAAACACACACTTTTTGTTGTTGTTTGTTGCTGATAACATTCCCCCTCTCTCCCCCCCCCAATTCCACGGGTTCAAAGCCGCCGAGAGAGAGAGAGAGAGAGAGAGAGAGAGAGAGAGAGAGAGGGAAAGAAAGAAAAAAAGAGTTTTGATTCTGCCGGCTTATCGCGAAGGCATTGGAACAAGCAGCCTAAAACTAGGAGGCGTGTAAAGTCGCGGCTTAACGTTGCCGCAATGAGACTTTGGTGCCTGTTTGTGTGGACGGTATCCATGCTCGCCGCGTCCTCTGTATCGAGACCTCTTTTAAAGCTCCTTTTTGATAAACCCCCCTTGTGCCTCTTCTCCGGGTTTCTTGGTAACTGGGATCCGCTACACGTGCAAAACGGAGTCCCGAAATGGCTCTCCCGAGGTTGCCCGCTCTCACCATTACTGCAGCCGTCCGGATTGGCGCCAAGCCAGGAAAGTGTGCTGCGCACTCCCACCCTTCGCCTGCGAGCCCGGGTGCCGATCCGCTTGGACTGCAGAAGCCACGGCGGTGCTGGCCGGGCTGGGTCTGGTGCGGCGGGCGGAGATGAAGGAGCAGCCTCGGCGGCAGCAGCAGCAGCAATTACAACCGGAAAAGCCATGGGGAAAGGAGGATGAGGAAGATCTGGCAAGGCGGTGCGAGCACTTCATGGCTCCTCCGGTGAGCGGATTGCGAGAGCTGCGCGACTGGGGCAGAGACATGCGAAGTCGCATGGAGCTTCTCATAATGGAGACGCAGAGCCAGGTGTGCAAGGTGCTGGCCCAGGTCGACCACGGCGCCGCTTTCACCGTGGACCTCCTTGGAATGCTGGAACCAGCTGGTTGCTGCGCGGAGCTTCCCCCAGGCATCCAGGGAGATATTACTGACGCTCTGACTTCCCCAGACCGGTGGACCTCGCCATCAGTGGGGGTCAGCTGGGGAAGTCAGAGCGTCAGTAATACCCCCCTAGATGCCTGGGAGAAGCTCCGCTCAGCAGCCATGCTGGTTCCAGCATTCAGCAGCATGCAGCCTTGACTAGATTGGCACAGCTTTCTGTCAATGTCATCAGTCAGTGCCAGCAACTCAGATTCATGAAGCTGTGCGGATCTCGACAAGGCTGCATGGGTGAAGGAAAAAAAACCTGGTACAAAATAGCCCTCTTACCACTACACCTAGCGTAGCCCATTACCTTTCTCTACAGTACAGCAACAATACATACAGTACAGCAACAGTACATACAGTATAGTATACAAATATAACAGTCAAGACCCCATCATGGCTCCACCAGCAAGAAGAAAGAAATATGAAGCCAGTTTTAAACTTAAAGTTGTAAACTTTGCCATGGAACATAATAACTGTGCTGCTGCAAGACAATATGGAGTAACAGAAAAGATGGTTCGGGACTGGAAAGCAAATGTAAAAGCGTTAAAGAGTATGCCAAGGGGTAAGTGTGCATTAAGAAGAGGCACCCCACATTGGCCAGAACTCGAAAAACATGTAGCAGACATGGTGAATGAGCATCGCCAAAACGGTTATGTAGTGACACGAAATAAAATACGTTTGTTTGCACTTCAGTGGGCCAAATCTAACCCAGATCACAGCAACAGATTTAAGGCCACTGTATCCTGGTGTACTAGATTCTTGGAAAGGCATAAGCATTTGAATTAAAATTACCATATTGAAATCAAATCTGATGTATTTTAATTTTTATTTGGTGTGCGTTGGAAGAGGGGTAGTCTTATACGGCGAGTATAGCCCAAACCCTATATTTTAACAGGAAAAGTAGGGGGTCGTCTTATACGCCCAGTCGTCTTATACGCCGGAAAATACGGTATGTATTTTGTATGATACATTTCAACATATTTTTCTGAGAAAGGTCTCTAAATTTCACCAAACTTTCAAAGGCAGTCCATGGCTGAAAAAGATTAACAATCTGTGTTTCAATGTACATTTTATGTTGCTTTAAATGACTATTTAAAAACCTTGGTGGTGCAGTGGACTAAACTGCTGCTGTTAAAGTAGTACTTAGCTGCCAGCTGCCTGCAACTACTGCGAGTTCAATTCTCACCAGGCTCAAGGTTGACTCAGCCTTCCATCCTTTCGAGGTCGGTAAAATGAGGACCTGGTTTGTGGGGGCAATAAGCTGACTTTGTATAAAATAGAACACTGCTCAGGGGGGCCCAAAAAGCCCTACTAAGCAGGTATATACAAAAGTATGAAGGCTATTGCTTAACACATTGTAAGCCACCCTGAGTCTCCGGAGAAGGGCGGCATATATAAATCGAACTAATAAATAAATAATAAATAATATTTCAATTGCATTCACTTTTGTGATCTTTTTCAATGGAAAGGAGTATAAAGATGTTTCAAATAGAAATACAGAAATATTAACACTCTTACCAGGGGTGTCAAACTCAAGGCCTGTGGGCCAGATCTAGCACATGGGGTGCTTAGATCTGGCCTGTAGTGCTGCCCTGGAAACAGCAAAGGACCGGCCCATGGTGCATGGGTGGTATTCACTCACCTTTGCTACTGGTTCGCAAACGTGAGCGCGCGCACCACCTCCGCGCATGCGCAGGGCCTTCCATGTATGCGCAGATCGTAAAAAAACCCGGACGTGATTATGTCCGGGCGGGTAGGCAGAGCCTCCCGCCGCCACTACCGGTTCTCCCAAACCGGATAGAACCGGCTGAATGCTACCATTGCCACGGTGCCTCTGCTAACAAAAATGGAGCTCAAGAGGTCTGTGCGAGCTACATTTTCGCTGGCAGAGAGTTGCAGGAGGCCATTGCAGCCGAAAACAGAGCTCAGGAGCCCGTTTTGACTGGCAAGGCACTCAGGCCCCCACAGGTGCCCCCAACATAAGTGACATCGAGCTGGCCACGCCCCCCTGGCCACACACTCCCCCCCCGAGGTTAAATACAACCCTGATGCGGCCCTCAATGAAATTGACACCCCCGCTCTAGACAAAAAAAGATGGCGTTATTATTCTGATGCTTACTAAATGTTAAATTTATTCTCATGTGAACATGCATACGATTTGACTTTTGTAAACTAGGCAGCAGGAAATGATTCTCTGCAATTATCCCATGCAGAAATAGGTTGTAGTTAAAAATCTCTGTTTTGCAAGAGTATCGTAAATGAAATTCTGGACACCAATTAACTAAACTGGTTTGGCGACATCTGAATGCATCCATTTCATAAGCAAATAATTAAGTTACAATCCCACTTCTTTTATAAAGCTAAACCGATGGGGAACTAACTGTTAAGAAGCTGGATATCGCTCCTGTTTCCATTGTCCTGTTGCTCGCTGGTGACGATTCCGTTTGTCTGTTTAGGTAAGGAAATATCTCTGAAACAGGGTCATGGTTTGTTTAATTTTTTTTCCCCAAAATTGTTTAAAAGGGTAAATGGCAGTGCTTGCACCATCTACCTGCTTATCCACAGCTAACTTAACCCTGGTTATGTTTATACATTAACTCAATTTTTTTTTGACTTGCCTAGCTCATTGAATCATAAACTAACCATAATTCACACAGCATCCTGGGTAAAATGTGGTTGGCTCATTTGGAGTTCAATGTGTTATGTGGGAAAACAGGTAAGGAAGCTAAAAAAAAGGACTCAGAAACCAAAAGCCAACCAAGAACCTGAGGCTGTATGAAGAAGATAGAAGAGATAAGGAACTGATGCTAGATGGGCTGAGTGTAAATTCAGGAATATGTTGCAGATATATTTAAGATTAGGAAGCGATTATGGTACAGAAGGAAATGGAAAAGGATTTCTAGATAAGAACTTGGCTACCTTGTACATGTAGTCCTTGACTTACAACCAAAATTGAGCCAAAATTTCTGTTGCTAAGCGAGATATTTTTAAAGTGAGTTTTGCCTTGTTTTAAAACCTTTCTTGCCACAGTTGTTAAATGAATCACTGCGGTTGGTAAGTTAGTAACACGGTTGATAAAGCTCTCCCGTTGACTTTGGGGAAGATCTCAAAAGGTGATCCCACGATCCTGGGACATGCAACCATGATAAATATGAGCCAGTTGCCAAGCCTCAGAATTTTGACCACAGGACTGTGAGGGATGCTGCAATGGTTGTAAGTGTGAAAAATGGTCGTAAGTCACTTTTTTCAGGGCCGTTGTAACTTCGAACGGTCAATCAGGGAGCTGTTGTAAGTCAAGGACTACCTGTAGTCACTAGATGTCTGAAATGGTAGGGTTTTCAGCCTGAGCAGGGGGTTGGACTAGAAGACCTCCAAGGTCCTTCCAACTCTGTTATTCCTTTCCTTTCCTTTCCTTTCCTTTCCTTTCCTTTCCTTTCCTTTCCTTTCCTTTCCTTTCCTTTCCTTTCCTTTCCTTTCCTTTCCCATTCCATTCCTTCTCTTCCCTAATAATAATATAATGCAATTCATTGGAACAAGCCTATACTTATCTATTATCAACAACTAATAGTTGCCAGTAAAATCCTAATTTAGTAGTGCAGCTTTTTAAAATAGGGAGTTTCCCTTTTTAACTATTTGAATTAGGAGTTCTGTGGCCAAAGTCCTCTGAAGTCGGTTGTGGTTAAGCCTTTCAGCAGTGTTTTATAGTTATCTTTATTTGCAGATCCTGTAAAGTGTATTTGTAAGTAACACCCAGTGAAAATATAGGAACAGAAGTAAAAAAAAAAAAAAAGGTCAAAAAGAGAAGGCGGGTCTAACATCTTTTTAAAATTACTATGGGTAATTTCCAGTTTACTTTTCATCCAGCACACTTTTAATCAATCAGAGCGAGCCCATTCAGTTCAGCTAGGAATAATGTCATTTGATTGTATTTACTGACAAATAAGCAATCATCAAAATAGCTATGTGGGAGAAACAGGATAATAGGCAGATAAAAGTAGGGAAAGAAAAAAAAAACACGAACAAGCAAGAATTTACATTGTTTAGTGTTTCTCAACCATGGCAACGTGAAGAGAGCTGGATTTCAACTCCTAGAATTCTCAAGCCAGCAAAAACCCTATCTAACAAAATGAAATTCAATGGTGAGCAAAGTAAGGTTCTACATTTAGGCATGAAAAACAAAATGCACAGGTACAATATAGGTGGTACCTCGCTCATTAGTAGTAACTGTGAGAGGGATCTTGGCATCCTAGTGGACAATCACTTAAATATGAGCCAGCAGTGTGCTGCAGCTGCGGAAAAAGCCAACACAGTTCTAGGCTGCATTAACAGAGGGACAGAATCAAGATGACGTGAAGTGTTAATATCATTTTATAATGCCTTGGTAAGGCCACACTTGGAATACTGCATCCGGTTTTGGTCGGTATGATGTAAAAAAGATGTGAAGACTCTAGAAAGAGTGCAGAGAAGAGCAACCAAGATGATTAGGGGACTGGAGGCTAAAACCTATGAAGAACGGTTGCTGGAATTCGGTATGTCTAGTTTAATGAAAAGAAGGACTAGGTGAAACATGATAGCAGTGTTCCAGAAGTTGTGGATGCTCCATCCACTGTGTTGTGGCCCCGCCCTCTGAGCCTGTCCCATCGGAGGAAGAAAGCTCCGAGCATGAGGAAGAAGAGTCAGCCAGGCCTCCCTCTCCAGGCCCCTCCCCTCTGGCACTGTCTCAGGAGCCGGCTGAGGGAGAGGAGATTAGCCGGGAGACAGGTGTCTCGGATGAGAGTGAAGGAGAGACGTCATTCCTGGATGCACGCCTCCGAAGGCGCGATAAACGATTGCAGCAGGTCAGGAGGCGTGCTAGGGATTAGAACTGAGTCACTGGACCACACCCCAGAGACTATATAATAGAGGGTGGTGGCCAGTGATCCCTGTGACGAACAAAAATAAACCTTGGATAGTCACTAAAGCATCGTCCGAAACTGCTGAGAGGAATATTATTTCTGTTGGACTCTTGTACGCTGAGTATATTATCTTTCTGTTTCTGTGGAAATAAAAGCACTTGGCAGACGGTGTGTATATCGCTGCCAAGTTGGAGATAAAGACCTGGGTGTGTGCCAAGTGCTTCCTAAACCCTCGGCTGGCTGTGTTTGTGTGTGTGTGTGGACGGGGACAGATCACACTGGAAGTTTTCAAGAAGAGATTGAACATCCATTTGTCTGAAATGATATAGGGCCGTGATGGCAAACCTATGGCACGCATGCCACAGGTGGCACGCGTAGCCATATCGGTGGGCACACGAGCTCAGCTCCAGCGTGCATGCGTGCACTAGCCAGGTGATTTTTGGCCTTCTGGGCCCACCAGAAGTAGGAAAACAGGCTGTTTCCTGCCTCTGAAGAACCTTGGGGGGTGGTAGGGAAGGCCTGTTTTTCTCTCTCCCCAGCCTCCAGAGCTTTTCTAGGAGTCTGGGGAGGGTGAAAACAGCCTTCCCTACCCCCCCGGAGGCCAGAAACGGCCCATTTGTCAACTTCCGGTGGGACCGGAATTCCTGTTTTTTACTGTTCCCCAGCCTCCAGAGCCTTTCTAGGAGTCTGGGGAGGGTGAAAAAAACTGTCACCCCTTGGAGGCCCTTCGGAGGCCAGAAATGGCCCGTTTGCCAACTTCCGGTGGGACTTGGAGGCTGGGGAGAGCAAAAAACGGGCCTACTGTGCCATCGCATACCGGGAACGTGGGGCGGTCACACACGCATGCGCGGGGGCAGGGGCATAGAATTATGGGTGTGGGCATGTGCACATGCGACCTCCCCCCCCCGCTCCTGGCACGTGATGGCAAAAAGGTTAGCCATCACTGATATAGGGTTTCCTGCCTGAGCAGGGGGTTGGACTAGAAGACCTCCAAGGTCCCTTCCAACTCTGCTATTCTGTTACTCTACAAGTTGCCAAGGTTGAGAAATATTGTTCTAATATCTATATCGAAATGGACATAACCTTTCAAAGCCGCTAGAGACAATACTGTGGGTAACCAGTATTGATTGATGGATTATGTTCCGTCAAATTGGTGTACTCTCTTAGCAATCACATAAAAATATATTTTTTTCCAGGAGGGTCTATCTACCCCCTGGTCTTCCAAGTATTTCAATGGGCACTGTCTACGGAGCTTCTCAGTCATCCAGGTCATGGTTGTCCCAAAGGTGCTTCTTTCAAGAGGCAACTGGACTTTCTGGTTTTTCTTTGGAGATGTTTCGCTTCTCATCCAAGAAGCTTCCTCAGAGTTACCAGAAAGAAGAAAGTAGGAGGAGAAAGAGGATGGAAGAGAAGGGAAGGAGAAGAAAGGTTGGACTAAAGGTAAATGGCAAAAGAGCAGCCCGAAAAAGTAAAAAGTAAAAATTAAAAAATAAAATTAAACGATAAGGTGAATGAAAAATGATGGATAAATGACTGTACGTGTAAATGTGTTTATGAGAAATAAAAATAAAAAACTTTTTAAAAAAGAAACTATGTATATAAATGGTTAAAACTGGGATAATCAAAGGCTCCTTTGATTATCCCAGTTTTAACCATTTATATATATGCCACTAGCAAAATAGAGACGGAAATTAGGACATCAGATCATGCGTCCTATAGTGCCGTGATGGCGAACCTATGGCACACGTGCCCAAAGTGTCATGCAGAGCCATGTCACCTGGAACCTGTGGTGTCACCCGTTCCTCTTCCAGGTTTCTGGCACGCATGCGCATATGACAATCAGCTGGCCCTTGTGCGTGTGGCAGTGCCGGAAACCGAAAGAGCTGGTCTTCCATTTTCCAGAGTGAGCATGTGACCCGGCCAGCTGATCGGCACAGGCGCATGCATGGCAGTAACTGGAAGACTTGCTTGTTGAAACCGGAAGTACCTTATCCGGCGTGCGCCTGACCCCTGGGCAGTTCCTCTTCCTGGTCGCGGCCCTGATGTGCTTCCTTTTCGGCACTCGGTGCTCAAAAGGTTCGCCGTCACTGTTATAGTGTGTAACTCAAGGGAACAATTTGGTGGGTGGCTGAAGAATTCTGTGAGTCCACACATCTTCAAGTTACTAAGGTTGAGAAACCCTTGGTAAAAATTTGCTTATTATTAGTTTAGGTATTCTCATTTTATTTTACTTTATTGGGATACTTATGATTCTTGTTAAGTTTTAAATACAAGTAGTCCTTGACTTACAATAGTTTGTTTAGTGACTGTTCGAAGTTACAGCGGCACTGAAAAAAGGAACTTGTGACCATTTTTCACACTTATGACCGTTGCAGCATCCCCATGGTCATTAGATTTACATTTGGATCCTTGACGACTGACTCACATTTATGACAGTTGCAATGCCACGGGGTCATGTGATCCCCTTTTTGTGACCTTCTAACAAGCAAAGTTAATGGGAAAGCCTGATTCACTCAACGACGGTATTACTAATTCAACAACCGCAGTGATTCCCTTAACAAATGTGGCAGGAAAAGCTCACACTTTTCTCACTTAGGGCGAAACTCACACTTTTCTCACTTAGCAACATAAATTTTGGACTCAATTGTGGTCGTAAATCGGGGACCATCTCCGAATGATTTTCATCTTACATTTGTAGCATTGCACATCTGTCTTTGGACAGAGACAAGAAGTAGGCCAATGTTTCAGACTGGTTCATTTGAAATATTGAAAAAAAGGCTTTTGAAAAATTGATACTCATGACTGGTATGCCATCCATTATTGGTGGTCAGTTATGTCCTCCCTTGGTCTCTAGAATTTCTCTTGAAAAATCCAATCCCATCTCCCTACTCCACAACAAAGCAACCCAAGTCACAGATTTTCCAAGTACAGTAGTGGCCAAAATTGTGGAAACCTTTTGGGAAAACTGTATTTTCTAAAACTAGCTAATAACACCATTTATTTTTTTTTGGAGTAGTACCATAAAATTATATATCAAAGGAAAGATAATAAAGAATGTAATGCAATAACTTTTATGAAGGATTTGCTGTTAGAATGGCAGTTACAGTATAAAGAAGAAAAGTGAAACACGTAGAAAAAATGAAATATACAAAAATTATCACGTCAGTTAATACTTAGTTGGGTAACCTTTAGCAGGAATGACGGCCTTACAACGTCTTCCCATGGGGTGAATCAAGTCTTTTAGTTCTGCAGCTGTTATAATGTGAAACCAAGATTGAATTATTGCTTCTATTAACTGGGTTGGGTCACTTCTGACTAATAAGTTTCTTTAATCGGCTCCATCGATTTTCAATTGGGTTAAGGTCTGGGCTATTCCCGGGCCCTTCCAGCAGTGGAATATGATTATCTTGAAATTTCAAAAAGACCTGGTGTTATTAGCCATCAAACCTCAAAAATACACTTTTCCCAAAAGGTTTCCACAATTTTGGCAACTACTGTAATTCATAGCTTGACCTACCAGGAGAAGGAAATTCCAGTAATTACAGTGTTTATCGTGCTATAGAATTGTGATGTAACCAGAATGCCGCAACCTTCTGGCATCAAGGATTAAATGTGTGCGGCGGCGGCAGCAGCCAAAACAGCCAATGCAATCCCAGGTTGCACGAACAGAGGGATACAATCAGGATCATGTGAAGTAATAGTAATGCTTTATAAATCCTAAGTAAGACCACACCTGCAATACTGCATCCACTGGTTACTGCATCCATTGGATACTGCATCCAATGGTTACCACATTATTAAAAAAAAAAAAAAAGATGTTGAGACTTTGGAAAAAGTGCAAAGAAGAGCAACTAAGATGATTAATGGCCTGGAGAACTGTTGGAGGAATTGGGTATAGCCAATCTAGAGAAAAGAAGGACTAGGGGTGACATGGGAGCAGTGTTCCAATATCTCAGGGGTTGCCACAAAGAAGAGGGAGTCAAGCTATTCTCCAAAGCACCTGAACGCAGGAGAAGAAGCAATGGGTGGAAACTAATCAAGGAAAGAAGCAACCTAGAACAAAGGAGAAATTTCCTGACAGTGAGGACAATTAACCAGTGGAACAACTTGCCTTTGGAAGTTGTGGGTTCTCCATCACTGAAGGTTTTTAAGAAGACACTAGATAGCTGTTTGTCAGAAATAGTGTAGGTCTCTCCTGCATGAGTATAATAGATGTATAATACATATAGATGACTTCGAAGGTCCCTTCCAACTGTGTTACTGTTACTGTATACAGGGTGAATTTCATGTATTAATTTGAGTGAGTTGGTTGCTTGTTTTGTTATTGGCTTTTAACCAATGTCAATGACATTTGTGCCAAAGCATCCAGGTTTATGGATACCTATAAGTCTATATGGTTACCAGAGAATTAAGAAGGTAAAAGGATCTGCCACCAGTAAGATTAACAAAGATGTTTAAAAACATGTCCGCCAAATGTTGGAAATGTAACCAGATAACGAGCTCATACTACCACATGTGGTGGACATGCCCAAAGGCAAAAAAAAATTGGACGAAAATACATATATGGTTAGAGAAAAAGATAAAGCAACGCATAGATTTAAAACCAGAAATATTTTTGTTAGGTATATTGCCAGAAAAATATGACAAAGGGAATGTAATATTTAATATTACATATTTTGACAGCAGCAAGAATTGTATTTGCACAACATTGGAAAAATTAGGGAATTCTTACAGATGAAAATATAATTAGAAAAATATTAGACTGTGTGGAAATGGACAGATTAATATTAAAGGTAAAGGATAAAGAAGATACAGAATATTTTTTAACTTGGGATTTGTTTTACCACTGGTTAGATAATAAAGGTAGAAATTAGAAGTTGGAAGAATATCATTATATATAAGTAAAGAATGTTATTATTGGTTAATCTTAGGTGAGATTCACAGCCTTTGAGGCTGGTTAATAGCTCAGCAGCTCGAGTCCTAACCAAGGACCTAGGAACTGTTAAGGTATCGTCGGAGGATGTAAGTTGTTCCGAGTAAGGTGGTTTTTTGTAGAGTCAAAATGTTCAAGTCCAGTAAATTTAGAATTTCTAAATAGCAGGGTAGCCCTTTGGGTATTGCTCCAAGGGATCCAATTACAATCAGGACAACACACAATTTCTTTTTCCATAGTCGCTCAACTTCAATTTGCAAGTCCCGGTACTTTGTGATTTTTTTCTTGCTGCTTATCTTCAATCTGTGCATCACCAGGTATTGCAATGTCAATGAACCATTGTTGTTGTTGTTGTTATTATTATTATTATTATGCAAATTGACTCAGACAATACACTTACTAAGCACTCACATATGTTAAAGAAAAATATATAAATAAAAACTATATTTAAAAAGGAAGCTAAAAGGATCATCTGGGCCAGGGATATCCAACCTTTGGACCTTTACTACCTGTGGACCTCAACTCCCAGAATTCTTTAAAAAGTCTTAACGTTACCAAGATTTACTCCTGATTTACCCTGGTTTGTCTGAAGTGGTGTAGGATTTCCTGCCTAAGCGAGGGGGTTGGACTAGAAGACCTCCAAGATCCCTTCCCAGTCTGTTATTCTATATTCTCTTATAACTTCCAGGACTAGAAGATGAAATTAGATCAGCACGCCAATCATACTATTACAGGAACTGATAAAATGCTCATAGAAATATGTCAACCAGTGAAAGAGGTTCTAACCAAGGAAGCCTAGCATGCTTGGAGAATGACAGAATGGCCAATAGATCAAATGAGGTGAGTCTACATATCAGTGTAGAAAAAGAGAGACTTAACAGAGCGTGCAAACTATTACACCAGTTCCTTCATTTCATATGCTAGCAAAGAACACTTAGGATCATCCAGTAGAGATTAGACTCCTACGTGGAAAGAGAGATGCTAGATGTTCAAGAACAGTTCAGCACGAACCATTATTGTTGATGCATGCTGGTTAATTTAGAAAGCCAATGAATACCAGTAAGAAGCCAATACAGGTAATCCTCAACTTTGAACCATAATTGACCCTGGCAATTACAGTGATAAATCATGATGGTCATAAAGCCAACAGGGTGCGGCATCAGCCTAAAAGGCCAGTGCAATCCTAAATTGCATTAACAGAGGGATACAATCAAGATCAAGTGAGGTACTAATGCCATTCTATAAAGCCCTATTAAGACCAAACCTAGAATACTGCATCCAATTTTGGTCACCACACTATTAAAAAGATTTTGAAACTCTAGAAAAAGTGCAAAGGAGAGCAACCAAGATGATTAGGGGACTGGAAGCTAAAACAACACTGAATGGTTGCAGGAACTGGGCAGGGCTAGTCTAGTGAAGAGAAGGACCAGGGGAGGAATGATAGCAGTGTTCCAATATTTGAGGGTCTGTCACAGAGAGAAGGGGGTCAATCTGTTTTCCAAAGCATCTGAAGGCCAGACAAGGAATAATGGATGGAAACTGAACAAGGAGAGATTGGAACCTAGAAATAAGGACAACTTTTCTAACAGTGAGAACAATCAACCAATGGAACTTGGTTTCCCTTCAGAAGTTGTGGGAACTTCATCAGTGGAAGCTTTCAAGAAGAGACTGGACTGCCATCTGTCAAAAATGGTGTAGGGTCTCCTGTTTGGGTGGTGGGTTGGATTAGATGACCTACAAGGTCCCTTCCAACTACGTTAATCTGTTAAATCTGTTATGGTCATAATCAGGGGTGGGTTCTATTTACCTTTACTACCGGTTCGCAACGGGAGCGCTCGTGCGCACTCAGTTTGCTCATTCGTGCGCCCCTCTGCGTATGCGCAGATCATCAATTATAACATCTGGGTGGGTGGGCGGAGCCTCCCGCCACTTTTACTACTGGTTCTAAAGAACTGGACAGAACCGGGAGCAACCCACTGGTCATAATTCAAGGATCACCTGTATACTCTCTCCTCCTTTATATAGTACAACTTTTGCCCCAAATATATATCGAAGGAAACTAGATTGGAACCAGATCAGGGGTGGGTTTCACTTACCTTTACTACCGATTTGCAATGGGAGCGCGCACGTGCTTGCTTTGCTCACTCGCGCTTCTATGCATGCGCAGATAGTCAGTGATAACATCGGGGTAGGTGGGCGGAGCCTCCCGCCGCCATTACTACCGGTTTGGAAGAACCGGACCGAACCTGGAGCAACCCACCCCTGAACCAGATAAGTGTGGTACGGAAGAAACACCAATAAGCTGCATTATGCCAATAACATAACTCTGGTAGCTGAACATGCAAACCGTTTGTGAACTCTGGTAACAAAAGTTTAGGAACCAAGTGAAACTAAGATTAAATATAAAGGCGGCCAAATTAGTGACAAAGGCACAGCACCCATTTTTAGAATTGACAGTGAAGACACTGAAGAGCTGGAGAGATTCTACCTTTGGGATTGATGGGTGGGTGGGGGATTCTGGGAGCTGAAGCCCACCCCTCTTAAAATGGCCAAGGTTGAGGAACACTGGCCTAGGCACCCAGGCATACACAGTTTTTCTCTACATCACAGTGATGTTTGTTTATTCTAGTGCTTTTCAAGAAACAATTTGTGTTTATTTCCAATTCATGGATGCAGAGGGCTTAGTTTAATAAATTCTACTGATATTGTGACATATTTTGGTTAAGGAACTTTTTACAGTTTCTTAAACTGTCTCCTGCTATCTCTGCAAACCTGCTTTGCAAATAATGAGAGGATAAGGTTGATACCTTGAAAAATTCAGGTTCGTTAGCCGCTTTTCCTGGTCAAAGAATGAAAACATAAACCAGAGTATGGACATATGCAGACAATGATGATTTTCAAGGAGAGAAAGCAGAGGTGGTATTCAGCAGGTTCTGACCAGTTCTGGAGAACCAGTTGCAGAAATTTTTAGTAGTTCGGAGAACTGGTAGTAAAAATTCTGACTGGCTCTGCCCCCATCTATTCTCTGCCTCCTCAGTCCCAGCTGATCGAGAGGAGATGGGGATTTTGCAGTAACCTTCCCCTGGAGTGGGGTGGGAATGGAGGTTTTACAGTATCCTTCCCCTGCCACGCCCATAAAGCCACACCCACAGAACTGGTAGTAAAAATTTTGAATCCCACCACTGAGAGAAAAGTATGGGGAGATTCAGTAAATGGTGTTGGTATAAAGTAGATTTAGCTAACACTTGTTTTCACAGTGTTTTTCACCTCTCAATATTTTATTTGCCTTCTCACTTCATGTATCTTCTATCCTCTGCCTAGCCTTACTTATCCTCATTTATGGATAGGTATACATATAATCTCAAAACAAGGTATGGGATAATAAAACCACAAGTCTAAAAAATAAGCACAAAGGAAGAAAAAGATGGAAAGGGAGAGAAAAGAAGACAAAGCAGAATATTTCCTTCCATGAGTTTAGAGCTGAATTATAATTTTATTCGTTCATTCAATTTATATGCCCCCCCCAACAAGTAACTCAACAAGAATGTAATTATTTATGGTGTTTAGTATAAAATGATTTCTTCTCCCTTGAATGGAGAGTCTGCAGTTTCTTGCGACCTAGTGTTGGAATGATTTATAATACAGGTAGTCCTCGACTTACAAGAGTTCACTCAGTGACCATTTGAAGTTACAACGGCACTAAAAAAAGCGACCTATGACCGTTTTTCACTTAGGATTGTTGTAGCATCCCCATAGTCACGTGATCAAAATTCTTGGGAACTGACTCACATTTATGACTATTGCAGTATCCTGGGGTCACGGGGTCACCCTTTTGCGATCTTCTGACAAGCAAAGTCCATGGGAAAACCAGAGTCCCTCCCTCAACCACCTTGTTACCAGTGGTGAAATTCAAATTTCACCCTGGTCATCACTTCTTTACCCTCCTACCATCGGGAAGGAGATATAGAAGTATAGCCAGCCACACAAACAGGCTGAAGAACAGTTTTTATCTGTGGGTTGTCAGACGCCTGAATGAGAAATAACATCATAACTATGTAGTATGATGGGCTGCAGGGCTGGCGCAATGTGTAACATGTTCACACTGGTGCAATAGGACTGGGGGTTGTTAATATGATTTATTGGGTTAGGGATTTTCTGTCTTCACTGTGAGTTGTATTGTGTTGGGGGAGATGCACTGAGGGAGCTCAACCAATCTCGTTGTACATATGTTGTGCACTGACAATAAAGATTTGAATTTGAATTTCTGTAGGCATGGTTTGGTGGGCATGGCTTGGTAGGCGTGGCAGGGGAAGGATACTGCAGAATCTCCATTCCCTCCGCACTCCTGGGGGTAGGATATTGCAAAATCTTTCTGGGGCCAGCCAGAGGTGGTATTTGCCGGTTTTCCGAACTACTCAAAATTTCCATGACCGCTTCTTCAGATCCTGTCAGAACCTGCTGGATTTCACCCCTGCTTGTTACTAATTTAACAACTGCAGTGATTCACTTAACAATTCACTTAACCACAGTGGCACAGTGGTTAGTGTCAGTGGTGGGATTCAAATAATTTAACAACCGGTTCTCTGCCCTAATGATTTCTTCCAACAACCAGTTCACTAAACTGCTCAGAAAGTTAACAACCGGTTCTCCCGAAATGGTGCGAACTGGCTGAATCCCTCCACTGGTTAGAGTGCAGTAGTGCAGACTAATTCTGCTGATCACCGGCTGCCAGCAGTTTGGTAGATCGAATTTCACCAGGCTCAAGGTTGACTCAGCTTTCCATCCTTCCGAGGTGGGTAAAATGAGGAGCCAGATTGTTGGGGGGCAAGAGGCTGACTCTGTAAACCGCTTAGAGAGGGGTTGTAAAAGCACTGTGAAGCGGTATATAAGTCTAAGCGCTATTTGCTATTAATAGGCTGGATTGTGAATCCAGCAATGCGCTTAACAACTGTGGTAAGAAAAGGGGCCAAATTCACTTAACCAATGTTTCACTTCGTAAGAAAAAAAATGCTGGGCTCCATTGTGGTCGTTAAGGCGAGGACTACCCAGAAGGATGGGGTTGGGGGATGGGGGCAATCGACGGGCCCTCTTTCCCCGTTGCTGAACTACAACTCCCAGCATCCCTCGTGCCAGAAGTCATAAATCCAGCATCATTTGGAAGTCCACGGCTTTCGCTCGCTTCCTTTCCCTACCGACCCCAATTTTGGGGGGCAACTTCTAAATTACGGTTTTAGGGACGTTTCATCCATTTTCCAAGGTGGGAACGGGTGGGTAAAAAAAAACAACAACAACACCCTAGTCCCCAGCATTTCGCAATTTCACCCTGGGAGGAGGAGAAAAAAAAAGAAAGCCAGGCTTTAAGGCACTTGGCAAATAATAATAATAATAATAAAAAAAAAGCTGCCTTCGGATCTTGCAGCAAGGATGGCGCTTCGGGGAGAGAGAGAGAGAGAGAGAGAGAGCGAGCGAGTGGATTTAGCCAAGGATTTCTGATCCACCCGGGCGGCGATCGCATCTGATCCCCGGCGACGGAAGAAGAGTCTCGGGCGTGTCACCCCGCCTGGAAAAAACATCCCCAAGCATCCCCGCGTTCCCTCCCGTCTTTTCGGACCGATCAAAGTGGACCGCTCTTACGGAGGTGGCGAGGGCGGAGTGGGGGATAAAGGAAACAGCCCGGCATGAATGAAAAGCCAAGGAATGAATGAATGAATTAGAACCCCGGAGGCGGCGGGGGGAGGAGCGCGCCACCCGCAGGAACAGCCGAGGGCGGGGGAAGAAGGGGGGGGGAGAGAGAGAGCGAGAGAGAGACGCTGGTCACGGGGTGGGGACAAACGAGGAGAAGGAAGGAGCCGCCGTCGCTATTGGCGGCCGCCGCTGCCCGTCAGAGCCCCCCCATCACCACTCCAACCCTGGACGCTCCACTTCCTGCCGCTCAGCGGAGCCCCCGAGGAAGTGGCCCACGCCGGGCTGAGGCCACCGCCGCCCAAAGCCCTGGAGGAGCATCTAAGCTTGCTCCCCCCCATTCCCTCCCTCTCCCGGCTCTGCATTCCCGGCTTCTTCTCCATCTCCTCCTCCAGCGCATCCCTGAAGCCGGCTCCGCCATGGCCTGGCTCTGGAAGCGCGGGGGGTGAGCGGACAAGGGGTCTCCAGGAGCCCCGACGCCCGGCTTCCCACCCCCCACTCGCCCCCCCCCAACCCACTCCCCAAAAGCGGGGCACGCAGCCAGGTAAGTAAAAGCCTGGGTGGGGGGGGGTGTGAGTGGTAGTTTGGACTTCAATTCCCATCATTCCCTAAGAATGGGGTGGGGTGGGTAATCAGAAGGGAGGTTTGCTGGTGTTGGGGAGTTACTTAGGCTGGATTTGCCAAAAATTCCGGCCATTGGATGTTTCTAGACTCCGGATTTGATCGCCATATGTGTCCCCCCCCCCCACCCCATCCATCCTCCCTCCCTCCTTCCCCGCCTTGGATCTTAGCCGGACGTTGCTTGGCATACATGCTCTCTCTGCCTGTATCAAGGGATAATACAGGGATATAATTCAAGGGATATAATCTCTCTCTCTCCCCCCCCCCCATATACACGCCTTTCCCATCCCCATCCCCCAAGCACACCCAGTTGTGTATTTCTGGGGTTCCAAGGCCTGCTGTGCCCCCCCTCCCCTTTTTCAGGGAAGGGATCTGGGTCAGTAGTTGGGAGAAGCAGAAGTGGGGGAGGGAGGGAGGGAGGGAGGGAGGGAAGGCTGGAGTGGGGTGCCTGGAGGTTTATTATTGGGGGTGAGGAGAGGGAGGAGATCTGGGAGGAGGAGGAGGAACCATGGGGGGACTTGGAGGGGTGGTGTGGTGGTGGAGATGGAAGGAGCAAAAGCCCAGTTCTGGTGGGGGGGGGTTGCTTTTTAAGGTGGGGCAGCCCTGGGAAGAAGTCTTAGGAGGAGAGGTGGGTCCTTGAAGTCATAAGGACTGGAAAGTTAAAAAAAAAAATTAAATTAAAATGGGGAGGGTGGGGTGTCTGTGAAACAATCATGAGATGGAATTGGGAGGCGAGAAAAGGGGGTCGAAGTGGGGGGGGGTTCTGGAAAACTAGGATGGTATAATGCAGTGCAGGACCTGGAAAATAATATTTGCATCATCTTCGAGCGAGTTTCTTGCAGTTGTGGCATAGATGGAGCTTAATGGATTAATTACGAAAAGATAAGCATCCGGTGAGTGCGTTTGAGACGGGCGAGTTATTGTCGTTCTAGGCTGGCTTTTTGTACAAGCCTTGCTAATGGCCTCTGGTTTTCTTCAGTGGTTTCTCTTTTCCTTTAATAGTGATCCTGAGCAACCAAGCGCCGTGAATTCTTGCAACAGCCTTACTGGGATGGCATTGATCAACCCCATTTTATCGACTCTGAAAATCCTATTTGGAAGACCAATTTGTCTTGGCTTACCTGGGATTTTAAACCTAAGGCTCTTGAATTTTGACAGACGTGTCTAATGTGGAAGATTTTGGAACTGTGTTGTGTAGTGGCTAGACATGCCTGGAAAGATAGAGTGTTGTGCGATTCTAAAATTAAAGCAGTGTGTATGGGCTTCACTGTACTACTTTGGAGTCTCTTGCAACATCCGGCATTAGAAGGGGCAATTGGTTAAAAAAATACCCTCCCAGTAAAAATATCCATAGCAATCATGAGGGAGTAGTAAAAATACTTTTCTAACAATAATGAGAAAGTAATAAGAACCCTTGTTATTACTTACATGCCACTTTTGGGGTGAATTTGAAGTATTCTGTCTGGTTTTGTGTTTCAGCTGCCTTTACCAAGATCCTTACTAGATTAGAATAGGATTACTATAAAGGTGGGGGGAAATCTAAGACTACTAGTTCAAGGATTGCTCAAGACTGCTTCTGAGGAAGAATGTAAGATTTTTACACATGAGTAAGCGTGTTGCAAGACTTGCATTAAGGCCCTCCTGGGTTTTCCGGTGGGCTGGATGTCTTTCCGAGACGAACAAATGAGGAAGGTAGCTGGAGAGCCAATTTGGTATAAGGATTAAGACACCAGGCTAGAAACTCAGGGAGTCCATGAGTTCTTATTAGGCTTATATGCCGCCCTATCTCCAATGGACTCAGGGCGGCTCACAACAATAAAACCACAATAATCTATCATGCAAAGTTAAAATGCCTAATTAGATCAAATACTATTAAAAACCCGTAAAAAAAACCCCCATCAGTCCAGGCCAGGGGACTTGAATAACCAAGTTTTTAATTCGTGGCGAAAGGTGCGAAGGTCAAGGGCCAGCCGAAGCCCCAAAGGGAGTTGATTCCAGAGGGTGGGTGCGCCCACAGAGAAGGCTCTATCCCTGCGGGCCGCCTGCCGACATTGTCTCGCCGACGGCACCCTGAGCAGGCCCTTCCTATGGGCGCGAGCCGGGCGATGGGATGTTGTTGCTGGCTGCAGGTGGTCCGCCAAATATCCTGGGCCTAAGCTATGTAGGGCTTTATAGGTCATCACCAACACCTTGAATCTCACCCGGAGGGCAACCGTCAACCAATGCAGGCCACGCAGGAGGGGTGTTACATGGGAGTATCGGGATTCTCCCATCACAACCTATGCGGCTGCATTTTGCACCAGCTGAAGCCTCCGAGTGGTCCTCAAGGGCAGCCCCATGTAGAGAGTGTTACAGTAGTCAATACGGGAGGTGACTAGCACATGAGTAACTGTGCGTAGGGCATCCTGGTCCAAATTCTAGTCTTGTCTTAGGCACAAAGTCAGCGGGATGACCTTGGGCTAAATCGTTCTTTCAATTACTAGTACTTCCGAAAATGTTGCCAAGAAAACTGCAGGGACTTGTCCAGGCAGTTTGCAGGAGTCAACAGTGACTCGAAGGCATTGAAAAAAAAAAATCTAGATGGGTGATACAGAAGAGAAAGCATGTATAGACCCGTGTTGTTCAACCATGGCTGGCTGAGGAACTCTGGGAGTTGAAGTCCCCCTATCTTAAGGCCACGGAGTTCATTTATGTAGGAGATGAGCACAGGTAAATCCTTGACTTACGACTACAATTGAGCCCAAAATTTCTGTTGCTAAGTGAGGTATTTGTTAAGTGGGTTTTGCCACATTTTACGATCTTTCTTGCCGTAGTTGTTAAGTGAATCCCTGCAGTTAACAACATGGCTGTTAAGTGAATCTGGCTGCCCTATTGATTTTGCTTGTCAGAAGGCTGCAAAAGGTAACCCCCGGGACACTTCAACTGTCATAAATATGAACCAGTGGCCAAGCCTCCGAATTTTGATCACGTGACTATGGAGATGCTTCAATGGTCGTAAGTATGAAAAACGACCATAAGTCAATTTTTCCAGTGCCGTTGTAACTTTGAATGAACTGTTGTAAATCGAGGACTACCTCTATACTTTCCACTATTTGGAATATAAAGTTTTAAATGAGGACATGGAATCCTCCACTTAACAACCATTTGTTTAGTGACAGTTCCTCGCGTTTACAACCGTCGCAGCATCCCAGGGTTACGTGATCATCCTTTGAGACCTTCCAGATAGTTTCTGACAAGCAAAATCGATGGAGAAAGCTGGATTCACTTAACAACTCTAATGATTAGCTTAACCATCATGGTTAACAAAAAAGGTATAAAATCAAGCAAGACTCATTTAATAATTATCTTGTTTAGCAATCGAAATTCTGTTTCCGATTATAGCTGTAAATTGAGGATTATAATGGCCTTTCTACTGCTCTTAGGTAGACACAATTAAATTCACTTTTCCTTTTGAAGTTGCAATGGAAAGTCAGTAGAATATGGCATCTGTTGCACAGCAATGGGCAATAACCCTTCGGCAAAATTTCAAGATTATAATTTAAATTTGTGCAGCTGACTATTCCAAATGGCTCTAAATGCTATTCTCGATTAGACAACTTGATGATATTCGTGCATTACGATCAGTCATTTTTAATTAAGTTCTGATGAATAAACCATAATAGACCAGATTCTCACAGCATGTAATACTTCATATAACTTTTAAACCATAATGGGGTTTGCTTGGATATGGCTGAGTATGTGACTTATAAACCATTTTAATAGCCTGGTTTGATGCAGTCTGTTAGCTGAGGCAAACATGGGTTTTTAAATTAAGATTGAGCAAACTGTAAGTCGGTATAGTGTGCCTTTAGTCATTAATTAAAACCATGGTGGCCTAATAAGCTATCCTTGCTGATTCCATTCCTCTTAGTAAACTACAAGAGGTGAGGAAATGTTTCTGAACCTTACGGGACGATCTATAATCTGGAATGCGATCAGAATGTTACCTAAGTGACTGGCTCAGGATCAATAGATGGAGATACAATTAACAAATAAAAGCAGTATTCCAAACAGTGTAGCTGGGTCATGTCCTTATTGAGCATGTTAAGCAAATATTCAGTGTGTCTGGAAAAAGAATATGGAACCAGGTCACACAATGATCCTAACACACACAAATAGATCAGTAGAATGACCTAAGTAGAAGAAATTTTACATTTTGGAACCTCAGTTATTATGGCTTAAGTTATCACAGCACTGTGGATCATGGATAGTTGTAGAGAATTCACAAACTTTCATCCCTGTAATGGTGGGAACTGGGTTTCCTTCTGGTAGTTTTCTGATAGAGTAGTACTTCGGTTCATAATAACAATCAGAATTCTCTGCTTGAAATGAAACTCTGGAATGGTGGTTAGAATAGAGAGCTAGTTTGGTCTAGTGCATGTCAAACCTGAGTCGTCACGTTGCCGTCACGTGACATATTGTGACATTTCCCCCCTTCGTGGAGCTGGGGTGGGCGTGGCCTGCGCATGACGAATCCGGCCTACGGGCTGCCAGTTTGACACCCCTGGTCTAGTGGTTAAGGTTCTAGGCTAGAAACCAGGTGACTGTGAGTTCTAGTCCTGCTTTAGGCATAAAAGGCAGCTGGATGACTTTGGGCCAATCATTCTCGGCCCAGCCCACTTCACTTCACCATTTTTATTATTGTATGAGTGATTGTGCTGGGAAAAAATAGAGAAAGAAGGAGTAGGAGATACGTCTATCACTTTAAATTACTTCTAAAGTAATAAAGGTGGGATAAAAATCAAACAATAGGGGCAAACAGCACGTCACCTCAGTCATTCCTCTGTTCTGGAAATGGAGTTGGAGTTTAATCAGATTTAGAGGGTGTCATATTACTTATCTAGGCCTTAGAACAGTGATGGCTAACCTTTTTGCCGTCGTGTGCCGAAAGTGGGGGGAGTGCGGGGGGGGTCGTGCGCCCGTGCCCACACTCATAATTCAATGCGCCCTGCTCCCCCCCGCGCATGTGTGTGCGCCCCCCTGCACTCCCCCCACTTTTGGCCTGGTAGGCCCGTTTTTCACTCTCCCCAGACTTTTTAGGAGCCTGGGGAGGGCGAAAACAGTCTCCCCCCCCCCGGAGGCCCTCTGGAGACAGGAAACAGCCTGTTTCCTGACTTCCAGTGGCCCAGAAGGCCAAAAATCAGCTGGCCGGTGCACGCATGCGCGCTGGGGCTTATCTGGGGCAACGCTCGTGTGCCCACAGATATGGCTCTGCGTGCCACACGTTTGCCATCACGGCCTTAGTGTTTGAGACTAGGTCTAGAGAGGCCATGGATTCAAATCCTGATGTACAAGTACTGCTACTGTATACAGGAATAGAACTTTATGAGCTGCTGTGAACTCCTTAGAAGGAAAGAGGGAAAAAGTTATAGACACTATAAAGATCATTATCAGCAAGCAGTTGGTGGCTAGATGCAGAAGCCCCGTGGATCCGTTTCAGAACAAGGAAGTTATGCCTCAAATATATGGGAGACATGCTTCCTTATAGGCAAGACAATAGAATAATGTCAAGCACTCCCACAGATAACCTTTGTGTGGAGAAGACCAGTGAAGGAGAACTCACTTCCTTATGTAGCAGACTGTTCCACTGGCTGATAGCTAGTCAAGAAGTTCCTCCTGAGGTCTAGCCTCAACACATGTCTTCATAAGTCCATTCTTTCTTCCTTGTGACACCCCTTTAGTTCTAAGTTTCTCTACCTCGGCAACTTTAAGACGTGTGGACTTCAACTCCCATAATTCTTGGAATTGAAGTCCACACATCTTTAAAGTGACCGAGATGGAGAAACACTGCTTTAGATATTAACCTTACAGGCTAACCATAGATTCTTTAAATGTTTTTGAGATGTTTGCTTACCGACTCCTAGTATTCCCATTAATAACCTTCAAGACAGCTTTTTCCTTTGTAATAACATGTTTAAGTTGTCAGTTAACAACACCCAGATCACATGTATTGCTGTTAAACTAATTCTCCTCCATTGTATATCACACAAGAGTCACCTTGTGGTTGAGATGGGCGGCAAATAAATTTAATTAACACAAATAAAAAGGCACGTTTTCATTTTTTTTTTTTCTTCCTACATACAGAACCTTACATTTCCTTCTGGCCCACAGTTCCCTATTTTATTCATTTATTTGATTTTTAACTTGCCTTTATTGCTTTATAAGTAACTCAGGGTGGCGAACGTACTTAATATTTCTTCCTCCTATTTTCCTCACAACAACCACCCTGTGAGGTGGACTGGGCTGAGAGACAGCGATTGGCCCAAAGTCTCCCAACTAAGTGGGACTAGAACTCACAGTCTCCTGATTTCTAGGCTGGCACCTTCACCACTATATAAAACTGGCTCTAGATTATTATTATTTTTTGAACCTTCTCTTCCATACTGTTAGCCACTACTCCCAGTTTTGTGTTACCTTCGTATTTAATAATCCTTCCCTCAGCACTTTCATCCTATCATTAATAAAAATGCTGATCAGCACGGGCCTCAAAGAGAGCACCGGGGCGTTCAGCTCCCATTCCCAAGCTGGTGTGGAGCCATTAATGCACCCTCTTTGGGTGTGGTGGTCATTCAGTCATCTGCGAAGCCATCCAACAATGGTATCACTTAGACCATGGGTGTCAAACTCAAAGCCCATGGCTGGATGCGGCCCACAGGGTGCTTAGATCTGGCCCACGAGTTGCCCTGGAAACAGTGAAGGGCCGGCCCGCAGTGCCTCTGCCAGCCAAAATTGAGCTTGGGAGGGCCATCCCGAGCTCTGTTTTCACTGGTAGATGGTTGCAGGAGGCCATCACAGCTGAAAACGGAGCTCGCAAGGGCCACGCACAGCCCTCCCGAGGTCCGTTTTCACTGCCAGGGTTACTGGAGGCCGTCGCAGCCGAAAACGGAGCTTGCAAGGGCCACACGCAGCTCTCCCGAGGTCCGTTTTCACTGCCAGGGTTGCAGGAGGCCGTCACAGCCAAAAATGGAGCTCGGGAAAACGTTTTTGCTGGCAGAGCGCTCGGGCCTCCACAGTCACCCCTGACACGAGTGACGTCAAGCTAGCCATGCCCACCCTGTCCCCGTTCATTGAGGTCAAAAACAACCCTGATGTAGCTCTCAATGAAATCAAGTTTGACACCCCTGGCTTAGACCATATTTTTCTATGTTGTTAATTGGATTCATTGTTCCCTGTCTATGAGGCAGCAGTCGCAGGGCAAAAATTTGTCTAGAAGCATGCCAACAGTGTTTCATAACGGGGGGGGGGGGGATTGCAGATGTAATTTTGGTACTGAGAAATAGGATAACAAAGGTTCAAGTGGATTTTCCTTCCTAGCTTGAAATCTGTCATCATCACCTCAGGGTGTATTTAAAACAGATTACGAAGTCTCCACATCAAAAGAAACCGTAATGACTGATGAGTCACCCCCAAAAGAGACACCAAAGAAACTTTCCCTTCTGGGTTGATCCTTAAGTCTTCGAGGCTCCTTTTTATTCTTTTAATGTAGCTGTTGGCATTCAGTGTCCTCAAAATGAGTTTTTCAGACTAAAGATCTCTAATCCAGCACATAGATGGATCAAATGTACAGGTAGTCTTTGATTTACAACAGTTCATTTAGTGACCATTCAAAGTTACAATGGCACAGAAAAAAAGTGGCCATTTTTCACACTCAGGACCCTTGCAGCTTCCCTGTGGTCACGTCATTTATATTTGGATGATTTTTTTTTTTTAATTTGAATTTGATTTATATGCCGCCCTTCTCCGGAGACTCAGGGTGGCTTACAATGCATTAAGCAGTAGCCTTCATACTTTTGTATATTTATACAAAGTCAGCTTATTGCCCCCACAAACTGGGTCCTCATTTCACCTACCTTAGAAAGGATGGAAGGCTGAGTCAACCTTGAGCCTGGTGAGATTCGAACTTACAGTAATTGCAGACAGCTGGTGTTAATCACAATGCTATTAGTCTGCTGAGCCACCAGGCCCCTGACAATTGACAATTGACTCACATTTATGACGGTTGCAGTGTCCTGGGGCCATGTGATCTCCTTTTGCAACCTTCTAACATGCAAAGTCAACGCAGAAACTAGACTCGCTTAACAACCGTGTTACTAATTTAAGAACTGCAGTGATCCACTTAACAAATGAGGGGAGAAAAGTCATAAAATGGAGCATTCTCACGTAACAGAAATTTTGGGCTCGATTGTGGTCATAAGTTGAGGACTACCAGTAGATCTTAAAAGCATTCTCTTGTTTGTATTACGTTACAAGAAGTTACAACAGTACCGCATTTCTATTTAAGTAGTCCTTAACTTACAAATAATTGCTTAGTGACCTTTAGAGTTATCATGGACTCCGAAAAAGCTATTTACCACCCAGATTAGAAGTTTCTGCAAACATCCTCTCCCAGGTCACATTATCACATTTTTGGTGTTCGGCAACTGGCCCACATTTATAACTGCAATTTATGACATTTTTGTCAGAAAACAGTGTTTTATTTCCAGTTTCCAGCAAAAAAAGCCCCATAGCAAACAATGGATTTGCTTAATGACCATTGCATTCATTTTATGACCGCTATGAAAAAGGTTGTAAAATCGGGTGCAGTTATGTGGTGATCTGCTTAATGACTGTCATGAGTTATGACTGAAATTGCGGGCTTAATTAAGTTGTAAGTTGAGTGCCTGTATTGTAGACAAATTCTCCAACAGTCTGTTAGATTTTAATTCAACCAGGGTGCCAAATTTTGGATATGATGATATAATCTGATATTATTCCTGCTTATATCCTGCAATGGGTGGACCTCTCTTATGTTATCGAACTGTATGGAATCATAGATGTGGGAAGAATCCAGCACAGGTAGTCCTTGACTTAATAACAGTTCATTTAGTGACCGTTCGAAGTTACGAACACTGAAAAAAGTGACATTGGCCATTTTTCACATGACTGTTGCAGCATCCCCATGGTCACGTGATTAACATTCGGATGCTTGGCAACAGGTTCATATTTATGACGGTTGCAGTGTCCCTGGATCATGTGACTCCCTTTTGCGACCTTCTGACAAGCAAAGTCAACGGGAAAACCAGATTCACTTCACAACCGTGTCACTAATTTAAGAGCTGTAGTGATTCACTTACCAACTGTGGCAAGAAAAGTCATAAAACAGGGCAAAACTCACTTAACGGCACAATTTCTGGGCTCAATTGTGGTCATAAGTCGAGGACTACCTGTATATAACATTCAGGTCTGGTTAAATCCACACATCCTAAAGTTGCCAAGTTTGAGAAACACTGATTTGGAATGTTTTCAAACAATAAGTCATGGTGGCACAGTGGTTGGAGTGCAGTACTGCAGGCTACTTCTGCTGACTGCCAGCTATTTGGCAGTTCAAATCTCATCAGGCTCAAGGTCGACTCAGCCTTCCATCCTTCCGAGGTGGGTAAAATGAGGACCCAAATTGTTGGAGGCAATATGCTGATTCTGTAAACCGCTTAAGAGAGGGCTGTAAAGCGGTATATAAGTCTAAGTGCTATTGCTATAAAGACTTAAAGAATACAGGTAATCCTTGATTTATGACCACAATTGAGCCACAAATTTCCATTAGTAAGTACGACAGTTGTTAAATGAGTTTTGCCCCATTTTACTTCCTCACTACATTTGTTAAGTGAATTGATGTAGTTGTTAAGTTAGTCACAGGATTGTTAAGAGAATATGGCTTCCCCATTGACTTTGCTTGTCAAAAGGTCTCAAGGTGTTTATATGACCCCGGGACACTGCAGACATCATAAATATGAATCCGTTGCCAAGTATCCGGATTTTGATCATGTGACCACGGGGACGCCGCAACGGTCGTAAGTGTGAGAAACGGTCCTAAGTCAGTTTTTTCATTGTCGTCGTAACTTCGAATGGTCACTGAATGAATGGTCGTACATCAAGGACACTCTGTACTGAAACTTTTATAATGATGCTTTATTTTTTTAAAAAAATGCAGTGCCAGGGCTGCTGGGCTGTTGAAGATGGACCATTGGAGTATCTTAGGGTTGGTTTTTGGCTATGTTGGTGTTCATAGAGGGTTTGGAAAGTTTTTTAGACAGCGTTTTGAGTCTTCGGTCAATGAGGTCTTTAGTTTTTCCAAATGGAGCAACTTCCTAGGCCAGTGATGGCTAACCTTTTCCAGAGTGAGTGCCCAAACTGTGCCCGAACCCCCAAAATGCAATGCCCCCTGCCCCCGTGCATGTGTGCATGGCTCCCCAATGTGCCCCGGCCCCTTTCCACACCCTCATGCGCCACGCATCCCCGCATGCGCCCCACCCCGCGCATTCACAGCAGAGACCCGATGACCGGCTGGGGGCACGCATGCATGCGCGGCAGAGCTGAACTGGGGCGACGACTCACATGCCCACAGAGAGGGCGCTGCGTGCCACCTGTGGCACGCATGGCATAGGTTCGCCATCACGGTCCTAGGCAAATCAGAAAAGATTTATGCTCCCCTATTATGGGACCTTTTGAGCCATGGATTGTCTCTGGATGACTCAGCACCAATCAGCTGTTGGATGGTGGGAGGCTTCAGGTTGGAAGTGCTGCTCTCAGCTGCTGCGTCCGGCAATTAACGATTGCAACTATGATAGACTACGATCTTGGGAAGATCCTATTCTTGGTGACAGTAATGGTGGCGGCTCATTATGATTGATTCTTCTGTCTGGGAAGAAATAATCCACCCCAGGTTTCTGATAGACCTGAATGGATTTCAGAGGGAACTTGGGGTCCCCGAGGCTTAGTTTGACGGAGATTTTAAGTCGCTGCTTGGAATGAGAAAAACAAAAACCACGACAATGAGGATCAGATCACACCTGAGTGGAGTCTGTTTACCTGCTTGTGGAGGCCGGTGAGTCCTCTGGTTTTTAGAGGACTTCCCAATGATCAAGCAGCACAGAAGACTCTCAACTCCTAGAGGAAGACCAGTCAATCCAACTGAAGTATTGGGTAAGAGACTTTCTTATGATTATATCCTAGAGATAAGAGCAGGGAAACATAGTTTTCTTACTGCTTTCGGTCAACGGCCTATGTAGGGCAGCCCTATACCCTCCTGGGTAAGGAGGGGTGGGAGGAGCATTTGCAAGGTCACTGTGAGGACTAAATCCGGCATTTGGGGGATACAATCAATTTCAAGGGTTCAGGTTCTATGAGTGAATTAAGATGTGGTCTTGCTCAGTTCTCTGGGATAAATTTGAGCCTGTTGGTCCTGAGGATGTGGACAGGATTCTTGGGGCTGTCAGTGTAGCAAGGTGTGTTTTAGATCAGGGCAGGGGTGAAATGCTCCCGGTTCGGACTGGATCACCGGTAGCAAAAATCCCTGCCCCCCCCCCCATGCCCAGCTGAGCTGCGCAATCATCAGAGGCTTTTAAAAAAAAAATTTAATAGCATTTTTTCTACAACCTCTTCGGCCGAAAAAATGCTTTTAAAAGTAAAAAAAAAAAGCCTCTGATGATCGCGCGGCTCAGCTGGGATCGTCAGAGGCATTTAAAAGAAAAAAAGCTTCTGCCGATCAGGCAACTCAGCTGGGATCGTCAGAGCCTTTTGAAAGCATTTTTTTACAACCTCTTCGCTGAAGTGGTTGTAGAAAAAATGGTTTTAAAAGTAAAAAAAAAAAAAAATGGCCACGCCTACCCAGTCACATTACCCCACCACCACCAAGCCACGCCCACAGAACCGGTAGTAACGAATTTTAGGTTTTACCACTGGATCAGGCGTTCCCCCTAACCCCAGTCTGTGGATCGGCACCGGGCCGCAGCATGCCAGAAACTGGGTCCCACAAATAAGTGAAGTCTCATCAGTGGGATGCAGGCAGCACACAAAACCATACCCCCTCCGGTCCGCGGAAAAATCGCTCTCCACGGAACTGGTCCCTGATGCCCCAAAGGTTGGATGGGGGCTCTGTTTTAGATAGATCCAAATATAGAATATTTATTTATTTATTTATTATTTATTTATTTATTAATCAAATTTCTATACTGCCCTACTCCCGAAGGACTCAGGGCGGTGAACAGCCAAGATAAAATACAGATAATACAAATATTTAAAAAATCCCTTAAAATTATTAAATATTTTGGCCGAAACACAGATTAAAATACCCAATTTATAAAATCACGAATTAAAAATTTAAAAAAGGAGAGTTAGGCCAGGCTAGCCTGCTGAAATAGAAAAGTTTTGAGAGCACGGCGAAACGTGCGCAGGTCCGGGATCCTCCGTATCTCTGGGGGGAGCTTGTTCCAGATGGTAGGTGCCCCCACAGAGAAGGCTCTCCCCCTGGGGGCCGCCAGTCGACACTGTTTGGCCGACGGCACCCTGAGGAGCCCCTCTCTATGGGAGCGTACTGGTCGGTGAGAGGCTATTGGTGGCAGAAGGCGGTCTCGTAAATACCCCAGTCCGATGCCATGGAGCGCTCTAAAGGTGGTAACCAAAACCTTGAAGCGCACCCGGAAGACCACCGGGAGCCAGTGCAGCTCGCGCAGGAGGGGGGTCACATGGGAGTGCCACATCGCTCCCGTAACCACCCGCGTGGCCGCATTCTGGACCAGCTGGAGCCTCCGGGTGCTCCTCAAGGGGAGCCCCATGTAGAGAACATTGCAGTAGTCCAAGTGGGAAGTAACGAGAGCATGAGTGACCGTATTTAACGAGTCCCGATCCAGAAAGGGACGCAACTGGCGAATCAGGCGGACCTGATAAAAAGTCCCCCTGGCCTAGAATAGAATAACAGAGTTGGAAGGGACCTTGGAGGTCTTCTAGTCCAACCCCCTACTTAGTCAGGAAACCCTACACCACTTCAGACAAATGGTTATCCAACCTCTTCTTAAAAACTTCCATTATTGGAGCATTCCCAACTTCTGGAGGCAAGTTGTTCCACTGATTAATTGTCCTAACTGTCAGGAAATTTCTCATTAGTTTTAAGTTGCTTCTCTCCTTTGTTAGTTTCCACCCATTGCTTCTTGTCCTGCCCTCAGGTGCTTTGGAGAATAGTTTGACTCCCTCTTCTTTGTGGCAACCCCTGAGATATCGTAACACTGCTATCATGTCTCCCCTAGTCCTTCTCTTCATTAAGCTAGACGTACCCAGTTCCTGCAACCGTTCTTCAAATGTTTTAGCCTCCAGTCCCCTAATCATCCATGCCTCTTTGGGCTGGTTAAGGCTTTCAAATAGGTGACATCGGGTTGGACCCATGCAATACAGCTAGTCTTTGACTTGCGACCACAACTGAGCCCAGAATTCATGTTGCAAAGTGGAAAATTTGTTAAAACGAGTTTTGTGCCCATTTTACGACTTGCTGCATTTTTAAAGTGAATCCCTGCAAGTTGTTAAAGTTAGTAACAGGGTCGTTAAGTGAATCTGTCTTCCCCGGTGACATTGCTTGTCAGAAGGTCGCAAAAGGGGGATCACCTGACCCCCCCCCCCGGGACACTGCAACCGTCATAAATATGAACCAGTTGCCAAGCATCCCAAAGTAAGTCACACACTCATGGGGACGCTGCAACAATCATAAGTGTGAAAAATGATCCTAAGTCACTTTTTCCTGTGCCGTTGAAACTTCGAACGATCACTAAATGAACTGTTGTAAGTCGAGGACTAGTTATACCTCTCTGATCCTGGGCAAACAAGGGATGCTATATCCCAGTCTTTTATGAGGACCGGGATGGGGAAAAACAGACTTTGGCTTACACTGATCAGGATTGAGTGATTGTGGGTTTTGGATTCCAATGAACCTGGATCTGGAGATTTTTCACTATTCGTTCTAGAAGGGGGATCGCTCAGAGCTGGTACACAGTTTGGATCCACTGCCTGCTTGAGGAAAACATGCCAGCAGTGGTTAGGAAGTCTTTTAGAATTCCACCTATTGTTCCAGTTACATTCAATCCTGCATCAGGAGACCCTGCTTATGACCACACACATACCAATAGCATTTAGACTTATATTCCGCTTTACAGTGCTCTACAGCCCTCTCTAAGCAGTTTACTGAGTCAGCATATTGCGCCCCCCCCAACACACACACAATCTGGGTCCTCATTTTACCGACTTCGGAAGGATGGAAGGCTGAGTCAACCTTGAGCCTGGTGAGATTCGAACTGCCGAATTGCAGGCAGCCGGCCTGCAGCCAGCAGAATTAGCAAGGCGATCAAACCGGTCAGTCCTAGAGGAGATAAACTCTGACTGCTCTTTAGAAGGCCGGATCCTGAAGATGAAACTCAAATACTTTGGCCACCTAATGAGAAGGAAGGACTCACTGGAGAAGAGCCTAATGCTGGGAATGATTGAGGGCAAAAGAAGAACAGGAAGACAGAGAATGAGGTGGCTGGATGGAGTCACTGAAGTGTAGGCATGATCTTAAATGGTCTCCGGGGAGATGGTAGAGGACAGAAAGGCCTGGAGGAATGTTGTCCATGGGGTCCGGATGGGTCAGACACAACTTCGCAACTAACAACAACAACAACAACTCCACTCTAACCACTGCACCACTGCAGCAAAGCTTAGTCACTTCCTGGGTTAAACGAGTCTTGCCTGATTTCCTGACTTTTTTTTTTTCTTTTTGCCATGGTTGTTATGCAAATCACTGCCATTCTTAAGTGAGTCATATGGCTGTTAAGCGGGACCAGTTTCCCCCATTGACTTGGAAGCCAGCCGGGAAGGTCACAAACGGGGATGACACGATCCGGGGAAGCTGCAGTTGTCCTAAACACACACTGGTTGAACATGTCCCCTATGACTGCAATGGTTGTAAGTGTTAGGATCGGCTGCAAGTCATTTTTTTTCATTGGGATTGTAATTTCAAACAGTCAATAAATGAATGCTTGTAGGACTATTTGTATATCACTTGTTTTTCTACTTAGTAATTTAAAATCCTGGGTTGGAAGGGCATACTAGGTGACTTTGATTTCACACAAGCCCTAAACGGTATGGGTGTAACCCCCAGAATTTTTCCAGGAGTTATTGTCTTATTTTAATTGTTAATGTGACCGAAGGATATAATTTATCCCATATGTAGGGAGTCCTATTAAGGTTTCTTAACGTAAATGACATTTACATTAAACGATTAGCTGTTCTTTCTCACTCCCTTTTCTGTTAATCACCGAGATGAAATCTCTTTTTGATTTCTCTGTCGCTGTGGAGAGAATGGATGACTTCATCAAATAGCTTCCATACCTCTCCTGGAGCTAATTGGCAGTTGTTCAAGTTGACAGTGGATCAGGGATAAACGTTACTGGTCCAGTGGAACAGAGTTCCAGGGTTGGTGGCCCAAAGCGGGGGGTGGGGAGGGAAGGGAGGTGGGAAAGAGGGGATGATTTTGTGGGAGGGGCAGGCGAGCACCTGTTACTCGCACTGTGAGCAAATGTGACGCTCACACGAGTGAGGCTCGGTTGCAAATAGGCCGTGGCCTGCTATTGGGCTGCGGCCCACAGGTTGGGGATCCCTGCAGTTGACATTTTTCTGAATTTCAAAGCCATGCCATGGTGAGGTTCTTGCTTCTTCCCAATATAGCTATGGTGTTAGGGTAGGGTAGGGTAGACTAGACTAGACTAGACTAGACTAGACTAGACTAGACTAGACTAGACTAGACTAGACTAGACTAGACAAGAGTTGAGTTGAGTTGAGTTTCTCAATCTTGGCTACTTTAAACTGCGTAGATTTCAACTCTCAGAATTTCTGGAAGTTGAAGTCCACGCAGCTTAAAGAAGTCAAGGTTGAGAAACACTGGAGTAGAGGAGAACCGAACAGAATGCAACAGAATACAGTTGGAATGGATGTTGGAAGTCTTCTAGCCCAACCCCCTGCCCAAGCTGGAGACCTTATACCATTCAAATACTGTAAATGGTTGTCCAGTGTTTTCTTAAAAACCTCTAGTGATGGACCACCCACAACTTCTGAAGGCAAGCCGTTTCATTGGTTGATTGTTCTCACAGTTAGGAAGTTTCTCCTTACTTCTAGGTTGTATCTCTCCTTCATACGTTTCTAACCATTTCTTCTTGTCCTGCCTCCAAGTGCTTTGGAGAATAGCTTGATGCCCTCTTCTTTGTGGCAGCTCCTTAGATATTGGAAGACTGCTTTTGTGTCATATAATGTAATACCGTGTTTTCCTGAAAATCAGACCAGGTCTTATATTCTTTTGGGCACCAAAATAAGCACTAAGACTTATTTTCAGGGGGGTTTATTTATTTTTTCCATGTACAGGCGGTCCACTTCTTTTGCTTGCTTGTGGCAGGGCAAGAGGCAATGTGGTGTACCAGTGTCGCTGCTGCTGCAAGGCAAGGGGGTGGAACTAACCCTGGCTTTCTGGACTAATTAACTGGATCCTTTGCTTCCTGAACTCCTTGATTTGCCCTGCTGGATTTATTGCCGTGCAGCCTTGGTGTATACAGCTGCTGGGCTGTGTGGGGGCTGCTTGAGGTGTGTAGCGGGGTTTGTCATCACTTTGCTCTGGGACTTGCCAGAAACATGGGAGTGTTTGAGGAAATTTGGAGCAATAAAGGGCTGATTTGAACTGCCAGCTGCCTGTGTTATCTCTGTGCCATGCCCCAACACTCGCCTCACCTCGCAGCCACGGAACCAGCATACCACTTGGCCACCTGCTCCATTGTGGCCGCAAGCAAGCAGAAGTGGGCCAGTGGCCATGTGGGTTCCTACTGCACATGGCTGTTGGTGCTGCCACCAGAAAGGCAGATGTCAGGGCATGGATGGCCTGGCTTGGGGGCCCTGAGGTAAGCAGGTGCAGGGCGCGTGGGGCAGCTCCACCCTCCTGCCTCTCCTCATGGCTGCGACACCGTGAGCAACCAAATGGAATGAGTGGCCAGCTGACTGCACAGGCTCTTAAGTAGGGCTTATTTTGAGGTAGGGCTTCTATTAGGCACACATGTAAAAACATGCTAGGACTTATTTTTGGGATAGGTCTTATTTTCAGGGAAACAGGGTATTATGCCAACTTAGCCATTAACCTGAAGGCAAGTGGCTGATATTTCTCTCTGTCACCCCATCTTTTGCCTCTCAAGATGATACCAAGGGATGTCCAAGAGGTTTTCTGCAGCAAGGGCTGATTGACTTCCTAATTTGAATAGAGCTATTGCAGACATCCATGTCTCCAGCTTCCTCCGCGCAATTCTTTCCCACATACAATTAATTACATTAATTAATTACAGCTATCTCTGTAATCCATTTCCTGAGCATGACTGTGGATTGTCATGCTCATGACTATGGAATTTGTAAGGCCACACCTGGAATACCACATCCAGTTTTGGTCACCACGTTACAAAAAAGATGTTGAGACTTTGGAAAAAGTGCAAAGAAGAGCAGTTAAGATAAGGGCCTGGAGACAAAAACATGTGAAAGTTGTTGCAGGAATTGTGTATGGCCAGTCTAGAGAAAAGGACTAGGGGTGACACAATAGTAGTATTCCAGTATTTGAGGGGCTGCCACCAAGAAGAGGAGGGCAAACTGTTTTCCAAAACACCAGAAGGTTGCTAAACAATGGGCCAATGGACCACCATGGACGAATGGCTGCAGAAGCTGATGGAGTTGGCAGAAATGGCTAAATTGACTATTTTGATTAAAGAAAAGAATATAAGTACCACATGGAGACCGTTTCTGAACTTTGAGCTTAAGATGGGGAAAAAATGAAACTCTGATTTTGGGTTTTACCGATTAGATTGATAGATGCTTATAGAAATGGCTAGTTTATATTGTTTTGAAAAAGCAAAAAGTTATGGTTTGATCAGGGGTGAAATCCAGCAGGTTCTGACAGGTTCTGGAGAACCAGTAGTAGACATTTTGAGTAGTTCAGAGAACTGGTAGCGGAAATTTTGAGTAGTCCGGAGAACCGGCAAATGCCACCTCTGGCTGGCCCCAGAGTGGGGTGAGAATGGAGATTTTGCAGTATCCTTCCCCAAGCCACACCATGCCCACCAAGCCACGCCCACAGAACCAGTAGTAAAAAAAAGTTGGATTTCACCACTGGGCTTGATGTTAATGCTTTATTTTACTGCAACAGAGGGAGTTGGAAGTCAACAGTTTTTTTTTTCTTTTTCCCAACCCTTCCTCACTTCTCTTTCACTCCCTTTCCCCCCCCCGTTTTCCTATTTACTTTTGTATTTTGTATCTTAACTTGTAACCTAATAAAATGTTTTAAAATTTGGAAATTCCCAGCTCTGAGAATCAAAAGCGGTGGCCAACTTGTAGTATTTTCTATAGTATTTATTTATGAACCAATTAAGTTTAGCGCTGATCATGAGGGGGGGCTATGAGAATGTTGACCTTAGTAATCTAAGCTTGTTCAGTGCAGAGCAACTGTAACTATGTCGGCGTAAAAGTATGTCCCATTATCTGCAACGAGACCAGCTCTCTGGCAAGCCTTTCTACCCCCCCATCCACCCCCACAAAGACTTTCGTGATGATTACAAATCCATCTTTTCCAGCTGAGAATACCGTTCCAGTCAGTGGTGGGATTCAAATAATGTAACAACTGGTTCTCTGCCCTAATGACCGGCTGGGTGGGCATGGCCATGGTGAGCATGGTGAGTAAAAACGGGCCGCGGGGGTGAGCCCCCCCCCGTGACTCATTTTGGGCCTAGTAGGCCTCCCTGCAGCCTCCTGGGAACGAAAACGGGCCTGGGGGGGGCGCACTGTTCCCCTCACACCCTATTTTGGGCCTAGTAGGCTTCCCTGCACTTAACCTGGGAGCCAAAATGGGCTGCATGGGGACTCCTGGAAGGGGCGGGACAGGGTAGTGCCAGCCAGCAATTTAACTACCAGTTCGCCCGAACTGGTCCAAACCGGGTGAATCCCACCACTGGTTCCAATACAGGTACTTCTCGACTTTTAATGACCACAACTGAGCCAAACATTTCTGTTGTTAAGTGAGACATTCGTCAAGTGAGTTTTTCCCCATTTTACAACCTTTCTCAAACCACTGTTGTTAAGAAAAGCACTGCAGTTGATAAGCTAGTAACCCAGTTGTTAAGTGAATCTGGCTTCCCCACTTTGCTGTTCAGAAGGTCGCAAAACGGGGGAGCACAGCACACACACACACAAATATGAACCAATTGCCAAGCGTCTGAATTCTGATCCCCCTGATCCTGGGGATACTGTTCGTAAGTATAAAAAAGTCACCTTTTTCAGTACCGTTGTAACTTTGAACGGTCACTAAATGAAGTAAGTCGAGGACTGCCTGCATTGGGAGGAATTGCGTTTTTGTTCTAATCCAAGGGATCAAAGGGGGACCGCTTATGCTGCCCAGACTAGGTTGCAATCGGAACATCCAGAACTCCAGAAATAAATAAGAACATTTCCTGCTATTTGCAACTGGAAGCTCAACATGACTTGGCACTAAAATAGCCTGAGGACCATTTCCTGTGCTTTTATTTTTGACCCACCGAATTTGAAGCTGCCAGGAGATGCCTTAGTGTCCTTTTCATGAGATGAAGGATGTGGAGGCCTGGCAAATGATGTTTCCCTGTGATGGGACCAATAGTACAGGTAGTCTTCGACTTAACGACCGCAATGGAGTCCCAAGTTTTTATTGTTGATTGAGAAATCTGTTCAGTGACCCTCTCCCCGTCTCACGACTTTTCGTGCCATAGTTAAGTAAATCGCTGCAGTTGTTTAAATTAGCCACACAGTTGTTAAAGGGAATCTGCTTTCCCCATTGGCTTTGCTGGTTAGAAAGTCGCAGAAGGGGATCACATGAGCGACACCCTCCCAGACACTGCAACAATCGTAAATGCAAATCGATTGCCAATCATGTGACTATGGGGATGCTGCAACGGTCATAAGTATGAAAAATAGTCATGTCACTTTTTTGGTGCCATTGTAACTTCAAACAGTCGCTTTATTGTCACTTTAAAATTAAATGTACACTAATTGGCATATATTAAAATGAAATTTCGTTGCATGCAGCTCTCAAAGGGTCTCCACCTCCAATATAGGATACAGAAACACGACAAAAATATAAATACATAAATAATCACTAAATATCTATGGAGCTTCTCAGTCATCCAGGTCATGGTGTGGTCCCAAAGGTTCTTTTTCAGGAGGCAACTGGATTTTCTGGGTTTTTCTTTGAGGATGTTCGTTTCTCATCCAAGAAGCTGCTTCTTCACTGATTCGTTGTTCAGAGCTGAAGAAGCTTCTTGGAGGAGAAGCGAAACATCTTCAAAGAAAAAACCCAGAAAAGCCCCTTGAAAAAAAAAAAGCAAAGTCAATGGGGAAGACAGATTTATTTAACAACCATGTTACTAACTTAACAGGGATTCACTTTTGTCCCATTTGTAAAATGGGACAAAACTCATTTAACAAATTTTCAGCTCAGAGCTGAAGAAGCTTCTTGGATGAGAAGCGAAACGTCTTCAAAGAAAAAACCCAGAAAATCCAGTTGCCTCTTGGAAAAAAAGCACCTTTGAGACTTAGAATAACTTTATTGTCACTTTAAATGTACCCTAATCGGCATACATTAAAAATCTGCATCCACAATGAATAAAGAAATGAATACAAAAATTATGCACATACCTACATATATTATATGACACAGAGAAACCACACAGTCTAGTTCGGATGTCATCCAGAAGGCTGTGAATTCAAATCTCTGCTCCTTCAGCACATTTTTCTAAGCCACGCCCTCTACCTGGGCCGTGCATCTGCTGGTTGATTCTGCTGCATCTTGCAGGTATTCAGGAAACCAGCAATCTAATGCTGGGCTGTAAAGTGAGCTTGTTATGTTAATTCAGCCTCTCCCAACCAGGTGTCTTTACTAATGTGTAAGATTAGAACTCCCACAAGCCCTCCCTCCCCTCTAATGAGCATTAGAAGAATTGAGGGTTTCATTTTCCTTCCCATTGTACTATAAATCATGCTGCCACCCATCTTAAAGCAACCTGATTGCATGAATTTAAATGAATTGGATTCCTTAAATGAAAATGTCTGCCTTCGCTGGCTCAGTTCCCATGCTGTAGTGTTGTTCTGCCATAACCCGGTTTGCTACAACATACCGTATTTTTCGGACTATAAGACGCACCGGTGTATAAGTCGCATCAAGATTTCGAAGAGGTAAGTAAGAAAAAAAAAAGTTTTTGCGCTCTGCAAGCCTCCCAGACCCTCTGCACACCCCATTTTTCGCAAAAATGGGTGAAAAACAAGCCCGTTTTTCGCAAAAATGGGGTGCAGAGGGTTTGGGAGGCTTGCAGAGTGCTCTTGGGGGATGGGGGAGGGCAAAACGCCCCCTTTTTGCGAAAAATGGGCCTGTTTTTCGCAAAAATGGAATGAGAGGGGTGGGACTTCGAGGGGGGCAAAAATGGCTCTATTTGATGTATGAGACACACTAACATTTCCACCCTGTTTTGGGGGGCGGGGGGAAAGGTGTGTCTTATACTCCGAAAAATAAGGTAGCTTATTCAAGAGACAGTTCTTGATTTGCAACAGTCCATTTAGTGACCGTTCAAAGTTACAATGGCAGTGTTTTAAAAAGTGACTTACGACTGTTTTTCACAGTTAATGACATTTTCAGCATTCTCGTGATCATGTGATCAAAATTCAGACGCTTGGCGACGGGGGCAAAACCCACTTAACAAATGTCTCACCCAACAGAAATGTTGGGCTCAATTGCAGTCGTAAGCCGAGGACTACCTGTTTTGTCCTGTTGTAAGTGGGTTTGCTGCAACGTAACTTATTCGAGAGACGGCGGCTTGGTTGGCACACCAAGTTTAAGTCCTAAACCCTGGTTTAGAGTTTCTAATGGATGGATCCCTCATCTTGCTAAATGAAAAACAAGCAAGCATGTCACACGGTGAGTTAATGAACCCAGCTTAATGTTAACATTTGCCAGCGGGCAATGTTGTGTGTCCTCTTCCAGAAGTTATCGATCTCTTTATGTCATGTTGGTTAGAGATGGGTGACTGAAGTGTAAATCAGGCTCCCTCTTTTTTCACCTTTCAGACAAATCTGAGAGAAAACATCAGTTGTTCCTCCCCCCCTCCCTTTCTCTCTTTAACCCCTCAGAAAGGATCTGCTGGGACAAGTTTTACTTACACGAGAGGGGATCAATAAGCCGCAGATCCCTCTCCCTGCCTTGTCAAACAAGTCTGCCACACCAAGAGTACACAGTGACCTTCCTGTTGCAGTGAACTCTGGCAGCCTTTTTGCAAAGCGTCTTTCTTGACGTCCCCACGTCTCTGTCTGTCTGTCTGTCTCTCCCTTTCGCTCTCTGATCGATTTGAACCACTGTCGTTTCTCTTTGCTCCTAGGCCCGTTTCGCAGGACTTTCATTTTTTATGCTTGCCTGAAGGGGGCTGGAGGGCAGGGACTTAAGTCATTCCTTCCGGGCAAAGAACGAGACATGATATCGAGGGATGCGCCGAGAAGCAACCTCTCCTTGCCGGATGAAATATTTGTGGCCCCTCCTTTTTTTTTTTTTGCATGGTTAATCTTATCCTCACACCGTTTCGACTGGCACAAAGTCTGCCGGGAATTCTCACTTTGAGGCTGCTAAGGAACTAGACTCACCCTGTATCTGTTTGAGTGGCCTAAATTGTTTGCATGAAAAGATGAGGCGTTAGACATTAGTTGGGAGGTTCGTCTCTTGAATTGCCTACATTATGGAATGGGACAATTCACCACGACCAACTCAACCAATCGGAAAAGAGCTGGAGGGGACCTTGGAGGTCTTCTAGTCCAGCTCCCTGCTTAAGCCGGGGACCCTATACCATTTCAGACAAGTGACTGTCCAATCTCTTCTTAAAAACCTCCAGTGATGGAGCTCCCATTTCTGAAGGCAAAGCTGTTCCACTGGTTAATTGCCCTCACTGTTAGTTTCTCCTAACTTGGCCAATTCGCCAAGTTGGTCCTGGGTTAACTCGCCAGGACCAATTCGGCATGGGACAGTTCAACAATTCAATTTATTTAAAATAAATTAAAAAATTATTTCACTTTTTTGTCATCCACATCTCATTTTGTCCCTCCTTTGGCATCTTTTCTTTAATGATTCTATTCCACCATTTTTTTTCGATATTAATGTAACTGTTGTTCTGTGGCAAATTATCCTGTGGTGAGTTGGCCCCGGTGAGTTGTCCTAGACCCCTACATTAAACAGGAGGTTGACTAGGTGACATAGAACAGAGTTCCCCAACCTTTCTGGGTTGGCGGCCTCGAGGGGGGGCAGGCGCCATGAGCACACGCATATGGGGCCGCTTGCAACAATGGAGCTGCCTGTGTGGTGCACGTGGCGATGGAAGCACCTGCATGGCGCTCACATCAATGGAAGCGCCCATATGGCACATACGTCAATGGTATCGGTCGTGTGGTGCTCATGGGGATAGTAGCAGCCACATGGCCCAGCCCACAGACAGGTGACCCCTGACATATAAGACTCTTTCTAACTTGATGATGTATAATCATTTCATCTCTGGTGGTTTTTGAAGTTTAAGGGATCCGTGAGATTTATGTAGAATTAGCCTGACTAGGTGGCTCAGTGGCTAAGAGCTTGTCAATCAGAAAGGTTGGCAGTTTGGCAGTTCGAATCCCTAGTACAGGTCTCCTGCGTTGAGCAGGGGGTTGGGCTAGATGACCTCCAAAGTCCCTTCCAACTTTGGTACTGTTAAAGAATTTGTTGGAGATAACGTTGGAGATGGTTTTCTTATTAGTATCCCTCAATATTGCTTATGTCTACAAGGAAAATACAGGTACAACAATTCATTTAACGACCATTTGAAGTTATGACAATGCTGAAAAAAAGTGACTTACCACCAATCCTCACACTTACTACTGTCTCAGCTTTGATCACTTGATCAAAATTTGGGTGCTTGGCAACCCAACTATATTTACGACGGTTCCAGCATCCTGAGATCATGTGATCCCCCTTTGTGACCTTCCCAGATGGCTTCCAATGAGCAAAATCAATGGGGGAAGTTGGATTCGCTTAATGACCGCATGATTCATTTAACAACTGCAGTGATTTGCTTTGCAACCATGGCAAAAAAAAAAGTCACAAAAATCAGGCATGACTCAATTAACAACCACCTTGCTTAGTTGCAGAAGTTCCACTTAATGAACTGTTGTAAGTCGAGGACTACCTGTAGTCAACCAATTGCCTCTCAGGAAGGCTCAATACAGAAAGGATAGAGATGCCAAATTGTCCAATGCAGAATGTAGCCATTTATATCTTAATCTCTATTCAATTATCTAGTTTTCTGTTGATGCTCTCCAATGTTTTGGTGATGGGTCCAGCAGTGGTCTGTTTCCTGTTGCTTTTGACAGAAATATTTACACTTGAGGAAATAGTTGGAATGTTCTTGAAATGTGACCAGAGAGGGTTTTATTTTCCCCTTGAGGCATTGAGTCAAAATTGTACTGACCTTTTTGAAAAATTCCAGAGTTATTTATTTTCAGGCTGCTCACTTTGTGCTTGGCGTTTTTTATTTTATTTTATTTTTTGTTTGTTAGTTTGCTAAGGCAGAGGTCCCCAACCCGCCCGGTCTATGGTCCAACACCAGGCTGTGGCATGCCAGAAACTGGGCCACACAAACAAGCAAAGCCCCATCTGCAGGATGCAAGCAGCCTATGAAACCAGGCCCCCTCCGGTCCATGGAAAAACTTCTCTTCATGGAACCAGTTCCTGGTATCCAAAAAGTTGGGGGCAAGGGTGGGATTCAGCCGGTTCGGACGAATCGGATGCTTATTTTACATCTGGTTTGCCGAACTGGTAGTTGCAAGGAGTGGCTGACCCTGCCCACCCCGTCCCTCCCCTCCCAGGAGTCTCCATGCGGCCTGTTTTGGATGCCAGGTAAATGCAGGGCCCACACGGGGGCTCTGGGAGGGCAGAAGTTCCAGAAGTCTGGAAATGCCCCTCCCCCCGTGCCGTGGTGCAGGAGGCCAAGTAGGCCACTCCCACCCAGCAACTGGGCAGAGAATCGATTGCTAAAATATTTGAATCCCACCCCTGGTTGGGGGCCACTGTGCCCCGACCAGGGGTAAAGCTTGGTGCAAACTGACACTAAAATGAGAACATAACCTCAGACCTTATTCAACTGGACAAACACATCACCAATGTGCAGGAGAGCACCAGAGAAAGGGATTGGCACTCCACCTCCCACTTCAATTGTGTCACTGGGAGCATGTTGTGCTTGGAAAACAATCACTTATAATCCTGGTTGTGCCAGCGTGACATTCCTCAGCTCCTTGGCAGACAATCTGAAGTCTGAGTTCTTCTCTCGGTCATCGGCTCGTGACTCTGTCTCTCATCTCGATTTGACGTGTCTTTTGTTGCTACAGTACGGGAGCAGCGACAATGGACGCGAGCCAATTTAATCTCAGACACTCGGTGTGGGTGCCAAGAGGACACACAGATTGGATTCATGCATCCCTAAACTGTTTCCCCCCCCCCACCTTCACCCCCACCTTCACTTCGTTTGACTAATCCAAAATTGTTTGGGTTCATTCATCCCTCAAATACGATGAACTGATCGGAATTTCTGGGTATGGCTAACATTCTTGGCCAAACAAAGTGCATTACGATTTAGCATAAATTGATTTTATAGGGTTGCCTGCCAGGATTGGAGCCTTGTTCCTTTGCACAATTCTTCTAAGGTTGCCAATTGCTACCTTAGTTATTAGGAATAGATTTAATTAGGAGGATAGTTAATTAGTTAGTTGTTAAATTTATATGTCACCCATCTCCCTGTCAAGCAACTGTGCTTCCAAAATCATAAAAGCAAAAATACTGGGGCTGGGGAATTCTGGGAGTTGAAATCTGCACCTCTTCAAGCTGCCAAGGTTGAGATAACACTGCTTTTAAAGCATGCTAGATTCTCATTTTTCCAACATTAAAAGAATTTAAAAATAGAAATAAAACCATTGGAAGTAAGGAGCCTGGTAGATAAGCAGGATAAATGTTTGCTGGCTGGTTGGTTGCTGGGACTGCTGTTCAAGATTTTTTTCATCTTAAATGAACCTAGCCGGCTATGGCATACTCTATAAATCATGGCTAAATATATCATAACTTTGATAAGGTTCATAAATCACATAATCTCCCAGTACAGCCAAGGAATGCCTTAAAGGAATTTAGACAATTTTTATAGGTTTCTTGAGATCTGTAACAACAACCTGAAAAGTGGAAATAGAGAGTAAAACAATACTATTACAGAAGTTACCAAAAAAACCCAACACAGTCCTAGGCTGTATTAACAGAGGGATAGAATCAAGATCACGTGAAGTGTTAGTACCACTTTATAATGCCTTGGTAAGGCCACACTTGGAATACTGCATCCAGCCACGATGTAAAAAAGATGTTGAGACTGTAGAAAGAGTTCAGAGAAGTGCAACAAAGATGATTAGGGGACTGGAGCAGAGGTCGTATTCAGCCGGTTTGGACTGGTTCGGGCGAATTGGTAACGGAAATTTTGAGTAGTTTGGAGAACCGGCAAATACCACTAGTCGCTGGCCCCGCCCTCGCCTGCTTGCCACGCGCCCGCTCGCCTCGCCTCACTTCGCCCTGCCCTGGCATGCCCAGTCACTCCTCACCTCTCCAGCATAGCACACTGTGTGGCTCCTCGCATTGACCACACAGTCTCTGCTCTGTGGCTTGCCTGCCTTCCGACGCAATGCCTGGGCAAGTAAATCTGCGAGTTGTGCTAGACGCCCCCCCCCCCGGTCCCTGGCCTGGCTTGCTTCGCTGCCACGGCTCCATGCAGGCCGCTGCGCTCACAGCCTAGCAAGCTGCCCGTCCCCGTCCCCCGCCTCCAGCTTACTTGCTTTGCCGCCATGGCTCCATGCGGGCCATGGCGCTCATGGTGCGGTCTAGCAAGCTGCCCACCACCACCGTCCCCCAGCTTCCAGCTTGCCTGCCTTGCTTCTCTGCTGTGGCTGCATCCCATGCGGCGCCGGGAAGCTGCATGGTCATGTTGGCTGAGAGAATACTCTCCCCACACCCAGTCCAGGATGCCGCATGGCCACGCTGACTGGGAGAACGGTCTCCCCCCTGGCCGGGAAGCCACATGGCCGTACTGGGTAGGAGAACAAATTCTCCAAGGATTTCTTTGCCTACCTGATTTCCAGCTCCTGCGCATGCATTTAAATATTTTCGGGGAGGGTTTATTTTTGGGGGAGGGTTTATTTTTGGGGAAACATGGTACCTCACTGGTTGAAATAAATATAAATTTATTTCTTTATTTATATTCCATCATTATCAACATAATAATTTTAAATTGGGTGTTTTAAATTTCTGGGGTTTTAAATTGAGCCGAATTATTTAATAATTTTAAATTATTTTAATTGATGTTTGTCTTGTGCTTTTAATAGGCTGTACACCGCCCTGAGTCCTTCGGGAGAAGGGCGGTATAGAAATAAAATTATTATTATTATTATTATTATTATTATTATTATTATTATTATTATTATTATTATTATTATTATCATCATTATCATTATTATTATTATTATTATTATTATTATTTAATCTTTAGTGAGATTCACAGCCTTTGAGGCTGGTTAATAGCTCAGGAGCTCGAGTCCTAACCAAGGACCTAGGAACTGTTAAGGTATCGTCGGAGGATGTAAGCTGTTCCGAGTAAGGTGGTTTTTTTGTAGAGTCAAAATGTTCAAGTCCGGCAATTTTAGAATTTCTAAATAGCGGGGTAGCCCTTTGGGTATTGCTCCAAGGGCTCCAATTACAATCGGGACAACACACGATTTCTTTTTCCACAGTCGCTCAACTTCAATTTGCAAATCTCGGTACTTTGTGATTTTTTCTTGCTGCTTATCTTCAATCCGTGCATCACCAGGTATTGCAATGTCAATGAACCATACTTTTTTCTTTTCAACTATTGTTATGTCAGGTGTGTTGTAGACCAAGTGCCTGTCAGTCTGAATCCTAAAGTCCCACAAGATCTTGAGTTTCTCATTCTCTAAAACTTTCTCAACCTGATGTTCCCAGTGGTTTTTGCTGTACTCAAATCCAAACTTCTGGCACAATTTCCAGTGAATGATCTTAGCAACACGGTCATGGCGTTGTAGGTAGTCAGTTTGTGAAATTTTGCTGCACCCACTTACTACTACTACTACTACTACTACTACTACTACTACTACTACTACTACTATTATTATTATTATTATTATTATTATTATTATTATTATTATTATTATTATTATTTGTATAAGTAATTCAAAGCAGGAAACATTCCAAATATCCCTCCTCCTTCTATTTTCCCCACCACAATCCTGTGAGGTAGGCTGGGTCGAGAGAAGGAATGACTGGTCCAAAATCAGCCAGTCAGTTGTTAACTCACTGAGCCATTTCTGAACTGTCTTGCAATGTGAAAAAGAGCTCTATCTGCAGCCAGTGTTTTGTTTAGAAGTGCATCCACCTGTCTTGAAAAAGCAGAAAAATTATAAGTGTAGGACTGTGCATTGCTATGGTGCACAGGGAAGCATTTGTCTGCAATTCTTGAAACAAAATATGGCCTTTTCCGGGGAAGAAAGGCAGCTGCATAATCCCAGGACAAAAAAATGCAGCTGCCTTAAAGAATTGCAAACAGATGCAGCATTCCTTTCTCTGTGCTCTCCAAAATATACATTTTTTTGCATTTGAATCCAAAATGCAGTCTTACAATACAAGAGGGCAAGTAAGAATGCACAATTAAGAAATGTTATTTGAAATAGGTGCTTTGTAAACTTATCTGTGGCAAGTCTTCCCAGCCACTGTTTTGCAAAAACATTCACAACAATAAATATGAATCAGAATCCAACTATAGAGTTCCAACCAGGGATGACATCCAGCAGGTTCTGGAGAACCGGTAGTGGAAATTTTGAGCAGTTCGGAGAACCGGTAATGGAAATTTTGAGCAGTTCAGAGGACTGGCAAATACAACTCTGGCTGGCCCCAGAGTGGGGTGGGAATGGAGATTTTGCAATATCCTTCCCCCAGGAATGGGGATTTTGCAGTATCCTTCCCCTGCCACGCCCACCAAGCCACGCCCACCTAGCCCACAGAACCAGTAATAAAAAAAAATGTGAATTTCAACACTGGTTCCAACTTTAGGTGACATTTATGGCTGCTTATTTTGTTTCTACCGTACTACTAGTAAAGGAATGAGTGAGGAATCATCATTTTTATAATTATTTCTGAAGTGATGTGTGTGTAAAAGGCAGCACTGACCTCTGATCATAACAGCACAAAAGCGGGCACTAAGCACCAGATCCATAGAAGCAGGGATTTACCACACTAGATAGAATCCAAGGGGTAGATCAGTGTCTCTCAGCTGAAAAATGTATGGACTTCTGGGAGTTGCCCAGAATTCTCCATCCATCCATCAAGGAGTTGCCACAGAAGATTGTGGAGAATAATAGAGCTAAGAATCTGTGGGAGTTCCGGATCCAGAAGGACAGGCAGGCATTAGATAATCAACCAGACACTGTAGTAGTAGACAAATTAATAGACAAAGACCAGAAGAGCTCAGGAGGCCAGGCAAGCGGGGCGAGGCAAGGCGCCTCTCGATGTGAGTGATGTATAATTGGTCACGCCCACCCAGTCACGCCCACCCAGTCACATGACCACCCAGCCACGCCCACAAACCAGTAGTAAAAAAATTTGAATCCCACCATTGGACTTGAGCCTAAAACATATGAAGAACAATTGCTGGAATTGGGTATGTCTAGGTTAATTAAGGACTAGGGGTGACATGATAGCAGTTGTTCCGATGTCTGAGGGGTTGCCACAAAGAAGTGGAATTCAAGCTATTCTCCAAAGCAATTTGTGGGCAGGACAAGAAGCAATGGGTGGAAACTAATCAAGGAGAGACGCAACCTAGAACAAAGGAGAAATTTCCTGATAGTGAGGACAATTAACCAGTGGTTAACTTGCCTCTGGAAGTTGTGGGTGCTCCATCACTGGAAGTTTTTAAGAAGAGTTTGGACAACCATTTGTCTGAAATGGTTTCCTGCCTGAGCAGGGGGTTGGACTAGAAGGCCTCCAAAGTCCCTTCCAATTCTGTTTTGTTCACTTCTGTTCTAATGATTTCTTTCCCAATATTATGACCTTATGAAGAGTGATTAATAGTGATGTGGATTTTCCTAAAAAAGAAAAAAAAAACAAAGTCATTGGAGGAAATGTGACATTTCTTGCCATTCTTCCATTGTTTTTCTGATATTAGGGGCTAATATTGCAGTTTAGTTTGATTATACTGGATTGTATATTATGAATGGTTGTTAGCTGCTCGAAATATATTGGGTTAAAAAGCAGATAATAAAAGGGAAGCAATAGTTCACAGTGTACAGGTAGTCCTCGAATTACAATGATAATGGAACCTGCCTCTTATGGTCATAATTTGTGATGGTTATAAAATGGGTCATCCATGTGACCAACCTGATTTTATGACCATTTTTTTCATGGCAATCAATAAAACAATTGCCAAAATCTAGAAGGAAAAGGTTGGTTTTCAGCAAAAAATATAAAGAATGGTCAAGTGATCACGGAATGCTGAAAACAACTATAAATATGCGCCGGTTGCTGAATGGTTGAAGTGGGGTCACATGATCATGGGGGGGCACTTAACAACTATAGCCATTCACTTAAATGTTACTCATTTAACAACTACAGCCATTCACTTAACAAATGTGGTGAGAAAAGTCACAGTAAAATGGGATTTTACAGATTTCTCATGTAGCAACATAAATTTGGGGCTCAATTGTGGTCGTAAGTTGAGGACCACCTGTAAAGATAGATCTTGACTTCTGACCCATAATTGGGACCAAATTTCCGTTGTTCAGTGAGTTACACCCAATTTTATGACCTTTTTGCCCTGGTTTTTAAATGAATCCCATGGTCGTTAAATGACTCCAGCTTCCCACATGGGCTTCGTTTGTCAGAAGCCACCTGGAAAGGTCACAGATGTCGATCTCGTGACCCCAGGGCGCTGCAACCATTTTAAGTATGTGGCATTTATCAAGTGACTGAATTTTGATCATCTGTGGGGATGCTGCAATGGCCGTAAGTGCGGGAACAATTTCAGTTTTTTTCCGACACCATCGCAACTTCGGACAGTCATTAAACGAACGGTTGTAAGTTGAGTTATACTACCTGTAGAACAGGACTGTGGCGATGATCGCTCAGTTCAATCCGCTTCCAGGGATGTAAGGATAGCATTTTTTTTGTTTGTTTGTTTACCTTCTTTATTCTTGGTTTTTTTATCTTTGCGATAAGGGGAAAAAGAAAATATTAGGCTGGCTCAGCAGAGGAAGAGACATAACACAGATCTCTCAGTTGATGGCTTAACAAAATGCCCTTATTCTGAAGAACTCCAGAATGCAAATTATTGGGATTTCCCACGTTAGCCAAGACCTTTGGATTGTTCTCCAAGGCCTGATTTTCTCTCTGGTTTTCTAAGGCAGGGGTGTCAAACTCGATTTTATTGAGGGCCGCATCAGGTTGGGTTTGTCATCAAGGGGGGGGGCACGTGGCTAGCTCGACGTCACTCATGTTCGCGTCTGTGGTGGCCCGAGGCTCTGACAGCAAAAACGGGCTCCCGAGTTCCATTTTTGGCTGTGACGGCTTCCTGCAACCCTCTTCCAACTGTGTGCAGCCCTCCCGAGCTCTGTTTTTGCTGGGAGAGGCACCGTGGGCCGATCCTTCACTGTTTCCAGAGTGGCCCCACGGGCCAGTTCTAAGCACCCCGCAGGCCATATCCGGTCCACGGGCCTTGAGTTTGACACTCCTGTTCTAAATGGTTTTGGAGTAGAGGCTTGCAGGATTCAAGACTTGGTCCCTCAGACTGGTAAAGATTCAGGAATCCGTTCTGTAAACAATCAGCTGCAAGCTTTTTTTGTTTATCGGAAAACATCTGTCTTTCCACTGCACCACAGGAAGGCTGATCTAAAGTTTCAAAAACTGTCCAGCCTAATAGGGAATTTCCACATGGAAAAATATTTGTTCCAGCTGGGAAATAGTTCTGATGCTGGGATTCTTGTACAGGGAGTCCTCGACTTATGACCACAATTGAGGCCCAAAATTTCTGGTGTTAAATTGAGATATTTGTTAAAGTGAGTTTTGCCCCATTTGACGACCTTTCTGGACACCGTTGTTAAGTGAAGCGCCTCAGTTGTTAAATTACTAATGAAGTTGTTAAGTGAATCTAGCTTCTCCATTGACTTTGTTTGTCGGAAGGTTGCAAAAGGTGATCACACGACCATGGGGTATTGCAACCGTCATAAATATGAACCAATTCCCAAACATCTGAATTTTTATCCCTTGGCCATGGGGATGCTGCAATGGTCCTATGTGTGAAAAAATGATAATTAGTCATTTTTTTTCCTGTGCCGTTGTAACTTTGAATGGTTACTAAACGAACTGTTGTAAATCAAGGACTACCTATAATCCCACCCTGTTCATCTCGATGAATTTATCTAAAAGAATTCTGTAAAGAAAAAAACATTTCAAGAATATTCCAGTTCAGACAATTGCCAGTGGGCCTGGGAGAAGAACCTATTACTTGTCATTCTGGGCATAGACAAGTCAGTGGTCCTATCACAGAGGTCCTCTGTGGGGCGGAAGGTTCTAGAGCAGAAATTGTGCTTATGATCTGCATGGGATAGCAGTGGGCCTCTTGGCATGGATTTAGTTTCACGCATTGAAAAAGTCAATAATGGCAGAGAAACATCAGATCAAAGGCGGTTTGATGTCTACCAAATGTTTTTAACTTTGGGGCCTTGACAACCGTCTGAGGGATTGTACTGTTACCGTGCTTTCTTTAAAAAAAAATGCCTTTGAGCAAGATTGCTAGATTAATTCCTGGAAAAGTTGCAGCCATTGAATTGATAAGTGACTGGTTCCTTGCTGTCTAACCTCATAAATGGAGTCTAACCTTGCATAGATTTAAGTTACTGGAGAATAAATTTTGGTTGAATGTCAAAGTAGGTCAACGGTGAAGGTAGTTCCCTAGAGAATTGTGTTTCTCAACTTTAATAACTTTAGGATGTGTAGACTTCGACTTCCAGAATTCCTCAGCCAGCATGCTGACTGAGGAATTCTGGGAACTGAAGTCCATAGAACTTAAAAGTTGCTAAAGTTGAACAAAACTGCCCTGAAGCAAGGGGTTGTAACCAGATGCTACAAGGCCATAAGTGGCTTCTGAAAGTGAATCTCTATGGAGATTCTCAGTCATCCATGTCATGGATGTGCCAAGGGTGCTTTCTTTCAAAAGGTAATTGGACTTTCTTGTTTTGCTTGAAGACGTTTCGCTTTTCATCCAAGAAGCTTCTTCAGTTCTGACGAAATGGTGGAGAATGAAAAGATTTATATTCCTTGCAGTCATCTGGTCATTAGTACTCTTTCTGAGAGTCGTCTCCAAGGCCACTTGGAGATTTATCTGTGCCCTCAGGGTCACCTGAATCATGTAGTCTTGCATTTTTCCTGGAAATCTGTTCATACTCCTGCACCATTCGATCAGACGATTGCAAGGAATATAAATCCTTCCATTCTCCACCATTCAGTTAGAACTGAAGAAGCTCCTTGGGTAAGAAGTGAAATGTCTTCGAGCAAAACAAGAAAGTCCAGTCGCCTTTTGAAAGAAAGCACCTTCAGGACATTCAGTGAATCCCTCAGTGGTCTCCCAGAAGTTGTTACAAGTTGAGGACTAGTTCTATAGCTTTTCCAGTCAGGTGACCTCCAGGTATATTAAGACCTACAACTACCAATTGTCTCCAGCCAACGCAGCCTCCCGGGACCTCTGAAGAGCACAAGGTTAGGGGAATGAATCAACAAAATTGTTTGCAAGGCTATATTTACTCTTGTTGTGGCAGATTGTAGCTGATTCTGACAATGAGGAGGCTGGTGTGGTGCTGTGCCAGCAACCTGGGCAGCTGGCACTCGAGTCAGACAATAAGGAGGCTGGAGAAGATGCGGTGCCAGAGGCAGGGATTCAGCCAGGACCTTCCAAACCTCCAGAAGCTCCTTTAAGTGAAGAGGACGAAGAGGAGAAGCCTCTTCTAGATGCACGGGCGCGCAGAGCTGCCAAAAGCAGGAGTGGCTCCTCAGGAAGAGGTTTCCTTGAGAGTAAGGCTTGGGGCTAATTGGCCACTCCCTTAGCCTATTTAAGGAGGAACGCCGACGGAAGCAATTTGTAGGGAACAACTTTTAGTTCACTCTCCTTTGCATCTGGATTTTCTGCAAATTGCTTCTGTGCTTTCTGCCAACCATAGTAAGATTGTGATTACTTTATCTTTGGTTTGTTGTAGGCTGTTAAGAAAGTTTATTAACAGCCTTTGTTTGAAAAAGACTGAGTTATTTTAGTAAATTAAGTTTTGTACAGACTTTGTGTGTGCTACGTTCTTTGGGGTCCTTAGAACAATTCTTGGTTTCTAGGAAAGTGTCAGAAGTAAACTCAGCTTCTTCCTGTTTCCTTTCTTCAGAGAAAATGGAGATCTCGCTGGGCCAGTGGCTCCTCATCCTCTTTCTGGTGGCCATCCCGCTTCTGTATGAATGGAGTGCTACCTTCAAGTATTTCTGTAAGATGGCGTTCTACAACAGCTACATCCTCTTCCTGGCTGCCTTTGCCATTCCGATCTGTGCTGTCCGTGGGCGTGACGTGGAGAATATGAAGTGAGTCTGTTTTAGGTGTGTGCTAGTGGGTGCACCCCTCTTGGACTAGGACAGGGGTTGGCAACCTTAAACACTCAAAGAGCCACAAAGGTCCTAACTGGAAGCCCCTGTTCAATTCTGGAGCCGACCGGAAGTCTGGTTCCCCCATCATAGTGTCCTCATAGCACAGCATCCTTTTTCCTCTGCTGACTGGAAGTCGGTTCGCCCACCAAAGAGTCTCCTCCTAGTGCAGCATCCTTTTTCCTCTACATGTCCTAACCGAAAGCCCTATCAATTGTGGAGCTGACCAGCAACAGGAGTCGCAGCAGAGGGAGGAAAGAGCCACATGCGGCTCCAGAGCCACAGGTTGCTGACCTCTGTGCTAGGAGAAAGCCTTCATCGGACTTAGGCCTATATCTGATCGCAGCTGGTTAGATAACAGGGTTGCCCTTACTGTGTATCCACCTTTCTGCTGTATTGGATTACAGCATCCACCTGCAGCTAATACAGCTGGTGTAAAATGGGAAATGTAGTTTAACTCCTCCCTCATCCTGTGGGAAAACCGGGGATTGTCCATAACTTTGAATATGTGTGGACTTCCAGAATTCCCTAGCCAGCATGGGAATTCCCCAGCATGGTTGGCTAGGGAATTCTGGGAGTTGAAATCCACACATCTTAAAGTTGTCAAGGTTTAAGAATCTTCGCTGTTTGCTTGCTGTTGACAGAGCAGGGCCAAAAAAAATTGGATTTGCCAGTTTAACTATCCCTACTCCTTTTGTCTCCTGCTGTCATGGATTGCAAGTTGCTGGTTTGGATGGGATCCTGACCAATACAGGATGCTCTGTGGAATCTAAATGGGGAGGAGGAGACTGTATATGTGGCCTTGCAGCCTGGTTATAGCAGGGAATCTGTTTTAAGAGGAGACGTCCAATGTCACCTTGAAGTGGAAAAAGGAAAAGCACAGGCTTGAAGGGAGAGAGATTGTACTATGCCCTGTTTCAGAAAGACTGTTTTACGCTTTGGAGCGTCTGGTCTAGATTTTTACATTGCTGGCTCATGATTTCTTGAATAAATCCCTGTTGGGATGAGTTGATGCCACTGCAAGCTGCAAAGCTTGTTTTACGAGCTATATTTGTAAACAGCATGGTGGTAAGCTACAAACCAACCGACCACATTATATCTTATTATTTTCTTTAAAACATTTCTGCCTCCATTGTGATCAAAATGACTCTTGGTGACTTAACTAGAATAAAAGTAGAACTACGGTATGTTGTATATCCGTGGTCATATATGTCTATGGAGATTCTCAGTTATCCAGGTCATGGTTGTCCCAAAGGTTGCGTTTTCAAAAGACAACTGGACTTTCTTAGTTTTCTTTGAAGACGTTTTGCTTCTCATCCAAGAGGCTTCTTCGGCTCTGACTGGATGGTGGGGAATGGAAGGATTTATCCTCCTTGGAGACAGCTGTTCGTTTGCGTTCTTTCAGCAAGTCGTTGAGGCCACCTGGAGGTTCATCTGTGTCCTCAGGATCACCTGAATGATGCAAATGGGTGTGGAGCCTTCTTGGAACTGTTGAAAGGACTGTATTGTAGACTGGAGATAGATGATGTTGTATCCTTCCTCCTCTGTTGAGAGAGGGCTGTTCAGTTTTGACATGGATGGCTTCTCTCAACAGAGGGGGACGCTTTTTCAAACAGCAACTGGATTTTGTTGGGTTTTTTCCTTGAAAAGAAAGAAACTTGAACTGAAAAAGCTTCTTGGATGAAAAGTGAAACGTCTTCAAGGGGAAGGAAAAAAAAATCCAGTTGCCTTTTGAAACAGCACCCTTGGAAAAAGAAATAGAAATACCAAAAGTGAAATAGCAAAACCCCCCTCGCCCATTACAAAAATTAAGCAATAAAAACAGGGGGGGAAAGAAGATCACATCTAAATTCAGCTACAAGCCCTTTGAAACAATTGTGTCTTCCAGTCAAACCTGTTCCCAAGCCAGCCTTTCCTGGGCTAATATTTCCGTGGAGCTTGGTGGGAACATCTGGGAGCAACAATTGTGTCTTTCAGGGTGCATGATTTTCCTCTTTACTTTTGGAAAAATGTTGAGGCTTGCTTTCGGCAGGGTGTTCTAGCTCAGGGGTCTCCAAACTTGGCAGCTTTACGACCTGTGGACTTCAACTTCCAGAATTCCCTAGACACCTTCCCCAAGTCTTAAAGCTGCCAAGTCTGGAGATCCCTCTTCTAACACAATTCATACCAGCCCTCCACATATGGTGAAGTTGCTGTTCTCCAAACGTTGGTGGTGAAAGGCAGCCTCTGGGCATTTGGAGGGACCACCATGTTTCCAAAAGCTGATGTATTAGTAGACATTCACACTGATATCCTTTCTCTCTTCCTTGCCCTTCCAGGATATTACGATTCATGTTGCTCCACATAAAGTATCTCTATGGGATCAAGATTGAGGTGCGGGGGACCGAGAACTTCAACCTCAAGGAGCCCTACGTGGTGGTGTCCAACCACCAGAGCTCCCTTGACTTGCTTGGTATGACCAGAGGAAGGTGGGGAGGTTGGGAAGGAGCTAAGAGTTTGATCTGGGTTCTACCAGTTCATTTGTTGTTGTTAGTGTTTGTTTGTTTTTAAAAAAAAAGAAATGTTGTGGTGTAGTTTGCAAGTGGAAGTTGCCCAGAGTCAGCAAATAAATTGGATGGATGGATGAATCGGGGAGAGAGAGAGAGAGAGAGAGAGAGAGAGAGAGAGAGAGAGAGAGATGATACATGACAGATAGATGATAGAGAGAGCGAGAGAACGATAAGAGATAAACGATAGACAGACAGACAGACAAAGATAGGTAGATGATAGATGATATAGATGATAGATAGATAGATAGATAGATGATAGATAGATAGATAGATAGATAGATAGATAGATAGATAGATAGATAGATAGAAGATAGATACATACATACATAGATAGATATAGATAGATATAGAGAATGATAGACAATGATAGATGATAGATAGATAGATAGATAGATAGATAGATAGATAGATAGATAGATAGATATAGAAAATGATAGACACAATGATAGATGATAGAGATAGATAGATAGATATAGAGAATGATAGACAGACAATGATAGATGATAGATAGATAGATAGAGAGAGAGAGAGAGAGAGAGAGAGAGAGAGAGAATGATAGACAGACAGACAATGATAGATAGATAGATAGATAGATAGATAGATAGATAGATAGATAGATAGATAGATAGATAGATAGATAATGATAGACAGATAGACAGACCCCTTTATGAACATGCTGGCTCAGGAATTCTGGGAGTTGAAGTCCACAGGTCGTAAAGGGGCCATGTTTGCCTACCCCAGTCTATGGCTTCTAGCACAGCATAGCTAATCCTTTTTTTTTTTTTACTCTCTGCACAGGTTTAATGGAGGTGTTGCCAGATCGGTGTGTGCCAATTGCCAAGAAGGAGCTGATGTATATGGGCACAGCGGGGTTGGCCTGCTGGCTGGGAGGCATCATTTTTATCAACCGCAAGAAAACCAACGATGCCATCAGCGTTATGTCTGAGGCTGCCCAAACTATGCTGAGCCAAGATGTGAGGGTCATTGTTGTTATTTTTTTGAAAGTGGGTTGCGGAACTTTTGATGAAATTTGGAGGAGGGAGACGGGCGGGACGGAGTTGCTTCTGAGCTAGGGCGATGCCATAAGCAGATGACAGTGAACATGGGGAATCGGGATTGCGAGATTGAGGAATGGGGAATGAGGGATTGGAAAAAGTAACAAAGAAGAGCAACTAAGATGATTAAAGGCCTGGAGACTAAAACATTTGAAGAACGGTTGCAGGAACTGGGTATGGCCAGTCTAGAGAAAAGACAGGGGGGGACGGACGGACGGACGGACATGATAGCAATATTCCAGGTTTTGAGGGGCTGCCACAAAGAGGAGGGGGGGCATTTCAATTTATTTTCCAAAGCAGCAGAGGGCAGGACAAGAAACAATGGATGGAAACTAATCAAGGAGAGAAGCAACCTGGAATTAAGGAGAAACTTCCTAGCGGTGAGGACAATTAACCAGTTGAACAGCTTTGCCTTCAGAAATTGTGGGTTCCCCATTACTGGGGGATTTTAAGAAGAGACTGGACAGCCACCTGTCTGAAATGGTATAGGGTCTCCTGCTTGAGCAGGGAGTTGGACTAGAAGACCTCCAAGGTCCCTTCAGCTCTATTCTGAATCTGAATTTGGGAGATGTTGCCAATTTCTTATAAGGGGTTGACAGGTTTTCCCCACTATTGGGAACGTGAATTACCCACTGTGTTTTGTGTACAGGTAATCTTCAACTTATAACCGTTGGTTTAGTGACTGTTCAAAGTTACAATAATACCGGAAAAAAGTGGCTGTTTATGGCCATTTTTCACACTTGTGACCATGGCAGCATTCCATGGTCACATGACAAAATGCAGACACTTGGCAGCTGGTTCCTATTTATGACGGTTACAGTGTCCCAGGGTCGTGCGATCACCTTTTGTGACCTTCTGATAAGCAAAGTCAATGAGGAAGCCAGGTTCATTTTACAACCGTGCTACCAACTTAATAACTGCAGGGATTCACTTACCGACCGTGGCAGCCATCAAGACCGTAAAATGGGGCAAACTGTCTCTTTAACTGTCTCACTTAGCAATGGAAATTTTGGACTCGATTGTGGTCGTAAATTGAGGAGCACCTGTAGTGAATATGTTGAAATGATGCCAAGAAGGTCCACCTTCTGACCCCTCCACCCCTCCCCCTCCACTGCCCTCAGTGGATTTTAGGCCAGTCCCTCCCTCTCAGCCCCACAGGCAAAGTGAGGCAGCAGTGAAGTGCTGGATTAGACTCAGACCAGCTTCTAGTCTCCCCTCAGTTACATAAACCCTTCTCTTTCCTGCCTACCCCACAGGGGTGTTGTCATATAGTTAAAAATGAAGTAAGATTGCCATGTAACCTGGCTTATGTTCTTGGGGGAAAAGTCAGATATAGTTCCTCATGCTGGCTGAGGAATTCTGGGAGTTGAAGTCCACACGTCTTAAAAGTGGCCAAGGTTGAAAAACACTGGATTTCATCTCTCTGAACTGTTTTGCCCCGCACTCAGTTTTAGGCTGAATACCGATAGTCCTCAACTTACAACAGTTCCATTTAGTGAGTGTTTGAAGTTACAACGGCCCTGAAAAAAGTGACTTATGACCATTTTTTTCACATTTATGACCGTTGGAAAATCCCCCTGCTCATGTGATCGAAATTCGAATGCTTGGCAACTGACTCATATTTATGACAGCTGCAGTTCCCCGGGGTTATGTCATTCCCCTTTTGCGACTTTCTGACAGGCAAAATCAATGTGGGAAGCCAGATTCATTTAACAACCGCATTACTAACTGAACAGCTGCAGTGATTCTCTTAACCACCGGGGCAAGAAAGGTGGTAGGATGGGGCAAAACTCACTTGCTTAGCAATAGGAATTTTGGACTCAATTGTGGTCGTAAGTTGAGGACTGCTTGTATTTGGCTGGAAACTCCAAGGCTGAATCTACAAACGTCTCAATTTCTGCCATAGGTCATTGCCATGAGGCAGCAACTTCTGATGGAAGGTTTCGTTCACAGGATGGGCTATTTTGGGAAACCGAGTTGTATTTCTGTCCTGCCTGTTTACTTGTGGCCAAATTTTCGTTGCATAATTCATAGAAGCAAAATTGGACAGGACCTCAGACGTCACCCAAGCCAGTCCCATTCCGGGATCTGCTGAAATGTTTCAGACAATTGCTATCCAAACCAGCGAAGGAGGCCTACTACCCCATCACGAGTGACCGATTCTGTTGCTTGACAATTCCAGCTCTCTTGGAAATTCCTCCCAAAAGTTAAACAGAGGGCGTTCCTTAGGATCTTCAACCCTTTGTCCGTTCGGTCCTCCATTTGACACCTTCGAATAACTGAAGTCTGCTACAGTGTCTCCCTTCAGTCTTCTCTTCTGTGGAGCAACATGCAGGTAGTCCTTGACTTACGACCACAATTGAGCCCTGGATTTCTGTTGCTAAGTGAGGCAGTCCTTAACTGAGTTTTGCCCCGTTCTATGACCTTGCTTGCCCTAATTGGTCAGTGAATCACTGCAGTTGTTAAGTTAGTGACATGGTTGTTACGTAAGTGAATCTGGCTTCCTCATTGGATGAGAGCCCGCAGGGCAACCATGGTACACCAGAACAAATTATAACACGTGTCATTCAGGAAGGTCTCCTCAGGAAATTTCAAGGCACCTGGGATGATCTCACCACAACCACACCAGAAGTATTTAGATGGGTATCTTCCTTAGGTATTGAATCATAAAGTCTTGTTGTTGCTAGTTGCGAAGCCATGTCTGACGCATCGTGGACAACGTTCCTCCAGGCCTTCCTGTCCTCTACCATCCCCCGGAGACCATTTAGGCAACACGCCAACTGCTTCAGTGACTCCATCCAGCCACCTCATTCTCTGTCGTCCCCTTCTTCTTTTGCCCTCAATCTTTCCCAGCATTAGGCTCTTCTCCAGTGAGTTCTTCCTTCTCATTTGGTGGCCAAAGTATTTGAGTTTCATCTTCAGGATCCGGCCTTCTAAAGAGCAGTCCGGGTTGATCTTCTCTAGGACTGACCGGTTTGATTGCCTTGCAGTCCAAGAGGCTCGCAGGAGTCTTCTCCAGCACCATAGTTCAAAGGCCTCAGTTCTTTGATGCTCAGCCTTCCTTATGGTTCAACTTTCACAACCTTACATTGCAACTGGGAAAACCGTAGCCTTGATTATACGCACTTTTGTTGGCAGGGTGATGTCTCTGCTTTTTAGCATGCTGTCTAACTTCGCCATAGCTTTCCTCCCCAGGAGCAAACGTCATTTAATTTCTTGGCTGCAGTCCCCTTGGCTGCAGTGATCTTGGAGCCCAGGAAAATAAAATCTGTCCCTGCCTGCATTTCTTCCCCATCTGTTTGCCAGGAATTGAGAGGGACGGGTGCCATGATCTTAGTTTTCTTAATGTTGAGTTTCAAGCCAACTTTTGCACTCTCCTCCTTTACCCGTATCAGAAGACTCTTTAGTTCCTCTTCACTTTTTGCCATTAGAGTGGTATCATCTGCATATCTGAGGTTGTTGATATTTCTCCCGGCAATCTTAATTCCAATTTGTGATTCGTCCAGCCCCGCCTTTCTCATGATGTGCTCTGCATATAAGTTAAATAGGCAGGGAGATAGTATACAGCCTTGCTGGAGTCCTTTCCCAATTTTGAACCAATCCGTGGTTCCATGTCCAGTTCTCACTGTTGCTTCTTGACCCGCATATAGGTTTCTCAGGAGACAAATAAGATGGTCTGGTACTCCCATCTCTTTAAGAACTTGCCACAATTTGTTGTGATCCACACATAACGTCTATCCCATTGCAATTTGACGGCTCCACATAATGATTTGATTATGGTTCTTATCTTAATTTAATACTTTATCTCCATTATTGTATTGTTCCCATCTTTTATATATACACATACACACATATTTGCTGATGCTTTATTTCAACTAAATTTGTATATCGGAGATTGCATGACCCCTATAAATGCCATACACTAAATAAATAAATAAAAATTGACTTTGCTGATGAGAAGGTCACAAAAGGTGACCACAGGACCCTGGGACACTGCAACTGTCATAAATAGGGGTCAGTTGCCAAGCCTCTGAATTTTGATCACATGATCATGGAGATGCCACAATGGTCGTAAGTGTGAAAAACGGTCATAAGTCACTTTTTTCAGTGCCGTTGTAACTCTGAACAGTTACTAAACAAATGGTTTGGATTCACTTTACAGCTGCATTGCTAAGTTAACAAGTGCAGTGAGTCCGTTAAATGTGGCAAGAAAGGTCGTAAAACGGAGCCCAAGAGTTATTTAACAACTGTCTCACTTAGCAATGTAAATTTTGGGCTCAATTGTGGTCGTACGTCGAGAACTACCTGTAGGAGTAATGGTCTGTGAGAATGACTTTGGGAGAAAAGGGGGGAAAAAGCTGCAGCCTAGTTCAGCAGCCCCCAGCCTTTTGGGCATCAGGGACGGTTCCATGGAAAACTTTTCCGTGGACCGGAGGGGGTGTGGTTTTGTGTGCTGCCTGCATCCCGTGGATGGGTCTCCGCCTGTTTGCACAGACCGGTTGCTGGCATGCCGCAAGCTGTTGATGGTCCATGGACTGGGGTTTGGGTATCCCTGGCCTAGTCGATGGTCTGATAAATGAAATCTGAGTGAGGATGGAGAAAGGTATCTCAGAAGGAGCCCTCTCTAGTTTTCGCAAAAGTAAAAGGAAGGAAGGGGAAAGAGCTTGCGATTGTGTTACTGTAACTTACAATAAGGGTAGTGTTCAGGGGTGGGCTGCTGGGGGTTCACAGGAGTTCGGGAGAACCTCTAGCTAAGATTCTGTGCAGTTCGGAGAACCCCCAAATCCCACTCCTGGCTGCCCCCCCCCACCCTGCCCCTCCCAGGAGTCCCCACACAGCCCATTTTGGATGCAGGTAAGTGCAGGGCATGTATGGAGGCTTGGGGAGAGTGAAAAATGGGCCTACTGGAAGTAGGCCCATTTCCAGCCTCCAGAGAGCCTGGGGAGGCTGTTTTTGTCCTCCCAGAAGCTCAAGAAAAGCCTCCGGAGCCTGGGGAGGACAAAAACGCCCCTCCCCCCCTGCTGTGGTGCAGGAGGCCGACTAGGCCATGCCCACCATGGCCACGCCAACCCAGCAACCGGGCAGAGAACCCCTTGCTAAAAATTTTGAAGCCCACCCCTGGTAGTGTTAGTAGTTATGGTTCGCGTTTCTTGTTCTGGAGTGCCTCGAGGGGCTGATGGGACCCTCTCTCAAAACATCCATTTCTCAATAGATCCTTTGCTTAACCTTATGTGCGTCTTCATGAAAGGGACTCAATTCTTCCTTTCCTCGGTCTTCCTTTGCAGGTTCGGGTCTGGGTGTTTCCTGAGGGTACCAGGAATCATAACGGCTCCATGCTGCCCTTCAAACGGGGCGCCTTCCATTTGGCGGTGCAAACCCAGGTAAGGGGTGCTCCGTTGTCTCACCTTCTCTTCCCCGACCTACCCCAAGAGATGGTTTGGCAGCTCTTTGCCAGATACACTTAGCTAGGCCAAAATAGGGGGGAGTTTGGAGGTTCAGAGTTATTTGAGCCCACAATATGAACCAGACTATTCACTAGAGCCTTTGGATTGTTGTATATTATGTCAACACAACCGTTGTATTTGATTGATTACATTGTATTTAGTTAACTGGGTTAAACCTGTTCTGTGGCCTCACCATTGCATTGATGATCAGGGTAAGCCAGACTTTGGCAAGCTCAGAATAAGAACTGAGGATTTAGGTAGCCGCAACTGTGTGTGTGTGTGTGTGTGTGTGTGTATGTGTGTGTAACTTTGCAGCGAGCTGGAAATCTGTCCTCATTTAGTCCCAAAGGTGCTTTTTCAAGAGGCAACTGGACTTTTTGGATTTTCTTTTTGAAGACGTTTCGCTTCTCATCCAAGAAGCTTCTTCAGGTCTGATTTCTGAGCTGAAGAAGCTTCTTGGATGAGAAGCGAAACGTCTTCAAAAAGAAAATCCAAAAAGTCCAGTTGCCTCTTTGAAAAAAGCACCTTTGGGACAACCATGACCTGGATGACCGAGAATCTCCATAGACATCTGTCCTCATTTAGGGTGATCCCATAGAGAAGGATGTCCCTGCCATTAGAAGCCAATTAAAGAAATGGTTTTTGAAATTCTTAGTGTAGGGAGAATTTTAATCCTCATTCTTTAAAAAAAAAAAAGTCAGTTTTACCCTGAATGCAAACTGAAGTTCTCCAGAGCTGGAATTTCCAGATGAGTTGAAAAGAGAGTAGATGTTTCATAAAAGACAGTGGCATATAGTGGCAGATGACAGCATAGAGTAAAATAGCATTACTGTGACCTAGGAAAGGAGAGTTTTCACACCCTACATTCTTCCCATTTTTATCAGAGCTAAAATAAACTGGACAAAGCAGATTTGCGAAGCGTTTGACACCCCTAAGCGGTACTGACAGAAGATAATATTTGTAGCTCATATTTGTGGATGTGAGAGATGTGAGAATACTTGTGGATTCCTTGGGGCTCTTTGAGCTTTGGTTGTTTGCTCGCCGACCATTTCGTTACCCAACTACATATCCAGGACTCCAAAGCAAATTTGCTTAATCTGATATGCTCATTTAAAAAAAAACTGTGCATCATATAAAAGAGAGTTTTTCCCTAACTTAGATTTGGCATGGGGGGGGGGGAACCCTGTTTGCATTGTCTTTCTTTTAAAAAAAAAAATAGAGGAACTTAAGCTCCTAGAAATTACGTTGTGTGTGTGTGTTTTTTAAAAAATAGTTGCATCACATCCTGAGTTCTATTGAAATAAGCTGTGCTATAAATGTGTTTACAATTGAGCAATAAAAAAAAAGAGGCTTGAACTCTGTACAAAATAGGCAGGCAGAGACAAGGTCTTTAGAAATGTTTTGAAGAGCTGGGTGTGCATTAAAAATACAAAGTGATTTGGAGGTGGTTTTCCACCATTAATGGCAGCCAGTGGTTGCTAGGCACAGAATGGCGGACGGTGGTTGCTAGGCACAGCCTTCTCTGTTTCAGGGGCCAAATGGCCGAAATATGTTGAGCAATTTCCAGCTGCCGCAGCTCTCTCTCTTTACTTTCTTTTCTCTTCTGACAAGGTTCCTCTCGTCCCTGTTGTAATCTCATCGTATCGAGATTTCTACAGTAAGAAGGATAGGCGCTTCACCACAGGTGACTCCATGTCTGATTTCTTGTTCTTTTTTGAGGAGCAGAATAACTGGTACTTTCAATCAAGGCCCACCCCAAGGTTTTGCCCACAAGCCTAATGAAATCACTTTTTACAGTTTTATTAGTTTATAATCTAAAATACAAAAGCAAACAGTAAGAAAAAAAGGGAAGGGAAAAGTGAGGGAAAGAAAAGGGGGAAAAGAAAAAAACGTCCAACTCCCATTGGGGCAGTAGAATAAAATAGTAACATCAAACCTCAACTTTTTACTTTTATATAATAGTATAAATTGGCCATTTCTATAACAACAAATCTATCTAATCAGTAAAACCCAAAATCAAAGTTTCATTTTTTTCCACCTCAACCACAAAGTCCAGAAGCGGTTTCCGCTTTTAGAAATAAAAGTATTTGCATCTTTTTCTTTGATCAAAGCAGTCAATTTAGCCATCTCTGCTAACTCCATCAATTTTTGCAGCTATTTGTTCATTGTTGGGATCGAAATGTCCTTCCATTTTTATGCATAAAGCAATCTTGCACCGTTTGATATAACATCAAAGTTCCAAAAACTTTTTCCAAGTCTTTTCCCATTAAACCTAAAAGAAAAGTTTCTGGTTTTATCTTTACATTCACTTTAAGAATTTCCTGTATTAGAATATGAATCCTTCTCCAATATTTCTTTGCTTGATAACATGTCCACCATAACTGGTGAAAGGTTCCTCCTTTACATTTGCATTTCCCATTTCTATTTCACAAACATGGAGACTACATGGGGAGTCCTTGATTTATGACCACAATTGAACCCAAAATTTCTCAAGAAAGAGAAGGCAACTCGGTGAAGTTTAAAAAAAAAATATGAAGATTTATTTGGATTGTATGTGACTTTTCTAATACAGCTGCTTGTCAAGGATTCCAGGAAAAGTTTAAGAACAATCCAAATGTGACAGGTAAAAAACAAAGGTTAATACGGAAGCATCAGTTAACAATCCAGTCTGTCAAAAGAGATGTGCAATCCCAAAAGAGATAGGTGGTCCTCGGTTTACAACCACAATCGAGCTCAAAATTTCTGTTGCTAAGCGAGACCATTGTTAAGTGAATGTTGCGCCATTCTACAACCTTTCTGCCACAGTTGTTAAGTGAACCACTGTGGTTGTTAAATTAGTAACACGGTTGTTAGGTGAATCTAGCTTCTCCACTGACTTTGCTTGTCAGAAAGCTGCAAAAGGTGATCACATGACTCCAGGACACTGCAGCCGTCATAAATACGAGTCAGTTGTGCCAGGTGTCCAAATTTTGATCATGTGACCATGAGGACACTGCAGTGGTCACAAGTCGCTTTTTTTAGTGCCATTATAACCTCGAACGGTAATTAAATGGATGGTTGTAAGCCAAGGACTACATGAGAGGTGGGGAACTCTGGCTCCTTTATGACCTGTGAACTTTAACCCCCAGCATGGCCAGCTCAGGAATTCTGGGAATTGAAGTCCACAAGTCATAAAGGGGCCATCGTTCCCCACTCCTGGACTGCATGTACCTCTTTACAGATTTACTGAAGGGGAAAATGCCTTCGCTTGCACTCTGCTGGGGCCTTTTAGTTGTCTTGCTTGTTTCAAAAGTCGTGTCTTTCTCTCCAAACGCAGGGCGCTGCATTGTCCAGATCTTGTCCTCCGTGCCCACAAAGGGGCTGAGAGCCGACGACGTGCCGGCTCTGACGGATCGAGTGCGCCAAGCCATGTTGGTTGCTTTCGAGGGGCTTTCCGCGGATCTGGGTCCCCCGCAGTGACCTCCGCCACCGCTTCCCCCCAATGTCTGACCCAGGAGCAAGGCGGGCTGCGACTGGGAGCAGCTTGCACCCACAGGCAGCCAACCTGAAGATAACGGGACCAAGACAGAAGAGGGCAGCGCTTGGAGGGGAGGGAAAACGAATCGGAACCAGTTTTGGCAGAGGAGTGATGGGCACAGCACCTTGCGGCAAAGAAGGGGGGGCTTGAAACGGGTGGGGAGGGGGCTGGACTCAGCCACATGTGCTAGGAGATCTGGGAGCAGAGTGGATCCCAAGCCACCCTCGTTGCCCTCTTTACTTCTGGATCAGAGTTCTGACTCCCCCAGTAGATGGTACAGTCCGGTCCCTGCCTCCATCTCCTCCTTGCTCCCCCGTTTTGTTCATGTGGACTGTTCCATTTCAGTATCTTGGACTTGGCCAGTGCGTTTCCCATTCTGGGAAGTTTTTTCCAGGCTGAACCACGGACCCCACAGCAACTGAACCACCCCTGGGAACCTGCAGAGGGAGCCATGGGCCTGGTTTACCCTGGTTTGCTTCAAGGACCAAGGGGATCTTGGTGAACTTCAGACTCAGAGCACTGCCGTGGGGATGCCCCAGCTGCTTGCGGAGCCCCTGTGTGTGAGAACTCTGGACCCACCATCGCTTGGGGAAGGAGAAAGACAGAGGGAACCCACACCGGGGAGGAAATGCTGACCAATCCATCAGAACATGCAATAGCAAAGGGCCCAGGCTGTTCAGCCTGACTCGGCTCCAATCATGGACCGGACTGCTTCCTTCCAGGGAGGAGGCTTGGCAGAAAGGGGAAGGGAAGGAGAAAGGAAGGAGATCTGTCTCCCTCTGATGCTTCCACCCGACGGGTGAAAAGGGAGCCAAAGGGTTCTTCTATCAGAGATAAGCTGAGAGAGAGATCGCTTGGATTGCCTTCACTGGAGGTTGTTTGTGTCTTTGGGTGGAAGGTGGAGAAGGGAGGCAAAAGGATGGATTTGGGTGGGGAAATGGGCAGAGAACAGGATTTGGGGGCTCCGGTTGCTTGTCGGCCTTGCCCGGAACGGCTTTAACTTTTCCCTCATTCAGTGTTGGGAGAATACCTTAAGCTCCAAGGCGAGGATGGGGGCCAGACCAGTTTGCCAGATGAAAAAATGCAGGGAGAGGGGCTGGCATTGGTCACCTCTCTCCAGCTGTGGATCAGGGAGCCCCAAAGGAAAAGAGGAGGAAGGGAGGGGAGAGGCAGGGCAGGGTGTGCAGGCAAGGGCTTTTCCCCAGGGCCAAATTAAGCATGAGGGTTGCAAAAAGCAGGAAGTTGTGTCCTCAGGCTGGGGCCTTTGAGCCAGGTGTTAACGGGACAGGAGATGAGGGGCATCCGATAAAGGAGGGAAGCGGGGCCATTGGCATCCGGAGAGCAACTGGGGGTGGGGAGTGTTTGTGGCAGGGTCTTTCGGGGAGAAGAGGAAACCAAGAAGAAGAGGAAACGGTTGCCCCTTCCAGGACGAAAGTTTGAGAGGTACGGGGGTGCCGGTTCAGGGAGGGCTAGGCTGACTCCGTGGGGTGGCGAGCCTTGCGATTCCTTGAAATATTCTGTGTACTTCTCTTCTGCCTTTGGATTTTCCCTGAAGGTTTCTGCTATCTGCCCCTCCCCCCATTGGTGGGTGACCCAGGGGGCTTTCTTTCCTCTTTCCACACATTCCTTCTTTGGGGGGGAGGGGAGAAAAGAGATTTTTTCCATCTGGGGAGGGATGAGTGAAGAGACGTTATCCAGTCTGTGTTCCCAAGACCTTCCTGCTTTTAATAAAAACCCTCGAAAATTCATTCCCCCACCCCCCACACGTGGTGCCTTTTCCTCAGTCTTTGTAGCAGATTGGCAAGGTGTGTATGTGTGTTTGTGTGTGTGTGTGTCTGTCTGTCTCCACTATAACTTCTGCCCTTTCGGGAGCTTTTTAAAGCAACGTTTCTCAAACTTGGCAAATTGAAGTCCCATGACCTTCAACTCCCAGAATTCTCTAGCCAATATGGGGAATTCTGGGAGTTGAAGTCCACGTGACTTATATTTGCAATGAGTTTTTCCCCCCTCACTGGCAAAAAAAAACCCCAAACCCTCCCTAGTGAACAATGGATTTGCTTAACAACTGCAGTGTTTGCTTTACGACTGCTGCCTTCGTTTAATTGTCAAAAACAAAGAGTCATGAAATTTGGGTGTGGTCCAGTAGTGGGTTGCCCCCGGTTCGCACTGGTTCTATAGAACTGGTAGTAAAACTGGCGGAAGGCTCCGCCCACCGACCCCGACATCACTAAAACGCTTCTGTGCATGCGCGTGAGTGACGCGAGCGCGCGCGGCCCCGCTGCAAACCGGTAGTAAAGGTAGGTAGAACCCACCCCTGGTGTGGTCACATGATAACCTCCTTAATGACCATCACAACTTACGACCGTAATTGCAGGCTCAATTGCCGTTGTAAGTTGAGGACTTATTTATACAGTCAGACACAATATACCCTGTTTCCCTGAAAATAAGACATCCCCTGATAATAAGCCCGATAGGGCTTTTGAGTGCATGTGCTAAAATAAGCCTCTCCTGATAATAAGCCTTCCCCGAAAATATTTAAACACAGAGCTGGAAATCAGGTAAGACGGCAAGAGGAGCCCCATCTTGCTCCACGCACCCCAAAATAATAAGACCTCCCTGAAAATAAGGCCAAGCGCTTATTTCGGGGTTCAAAAAAAATAAGACAGTCTTATTTTTGGGGAAACGTGTTAGTACAATAAAATTAATTCAGTATTGGGAACAAATAGTGAACTACAATAAATCAAATGGTGTGCTTTTTCTTGGGGCGATCTAATGATATATAGCCACTTTTAGTTTGTCAGGCCGTAACTTGGAATATTCCAAATAATACTGTAATTATTTTGAAGAAAGGCATGATTTGGATTCCACAGCACTAACATGGCTCCTGAGATTTTTGTCCTAATTGAAGGTGATCTTTTTCAGCTAGATTCCTTTTGTTGAAGTAGAAAGAACTTCTGTTTTTTCCTGTTCAGGAGCAGCAGAGCCTGTGCTCAGACGATAGAACTAAATCTGTGACCTGAGGACCACTGACAATCCTTGAAGACATTGCAAATGGTCCTAGGGTGGGCCCCAAAATAAAAAGATGAAAGAAAAGAGGCCAAAATCTCCCAAGTCTGTCTTCTTATCCAAAAATGCGAGAAATTTTGGTTGGAACACTAAAACCTGTTGAGATTTGATGATCCTATAAGAATCAGTCACAACCTTTAGAAGAAAAAAAAAAGTAATTTTAGAGTCCTGTTTTGTTGGTGTTCCTCAGAAGCTAGCAATAGCACATAGGCTTACCATGTTTCCCCATAAATAAGACCCTGTCTTATATTTTTTTGAACCCCAAAATATGTGCTTGGCCTTTTGGGGAGGTCTTATTATTTTGGGGTGCGTGGAACAAGATGCAGTCTTACGTGATTTCCAGTTCTGCATTTAAATATTTTTGGGGAGGGCTTATTTTCAGGGGGAGGCTTATTTTAGCACATGTGCTCAAAAGCCCGATTATTATCAGGGGATGTCTTATTATCTGGGAAACGTATATACCAATTCATAGTGCTTTACAGCCCTCATTAAGCAGTTTACAGAGTCAGCATATTGCTTCCAACAATCTGGGTCCTCATTTTATGAACCTCCAAAGGATGGAAGGCTGAGTCAATTTTGAGCAGGTTAGAATCGAACTCCTGGCAGTGGGCAGAGTTAGCCTGCCATACTGCACTCTTAACAACTGTACTACCTTGCTAATGTAAATATAGAAAATTTGGAAACTGCTTAAGTACATCATAACTCATATAGTTTACAAAGTACAGTGAAAAGGCCCAAATCAAGTAAATTTCATTAGATTTTAACATAACCAGCACATTATACACTTGATTTGACTTAACACATACCGTAACATAAATGCAGTTATTGTGGTTTGTTAGCTGGTTTGTGGCTTAATGTATTGTGTGAATACAACCTCTATTAGGCTGTTTATGTGCTATATGTGACTAATGGTTGTGCTGGATGCAGCATTAGCCAAGACATCCTGTTGGATTATGGGAGTTGAAGTCTTACACACCAAAAAGGTATTTTGAGAATAACAATGTAGAAGAAAATTGCTTACAAGTTACTATCTAAAATGGGCTTTAATCTGGTGATTTAAATATTAGGACTACAACTTCAAGAATTCTTAACAAACCCAGCAATAACAGTTCTGTGGTTAATAATAACATGAATTATGCAATCTTATGTTGTTAAATCCAGCAAATTTATTTATTTACTTGTAATTCTAATTTCCATTTTTATGGCCATTCGCTCACACTTGGCTTTAGGCAGTTTAAAAGAGTTAAAAACAACATTAAAATAGAACAAAAACAGCCCACCAAGGTAACAAGCCCATCACAAAGGATGCTTGCCTTCATAATTCATAGGCATAAATTGACTTCTTGGTTTCTCTCTCTCTTTTTTAAATGATTTAGTAAGTCTAAAAAACTAGTAACAATGAATTCTAGTGTGACTGGGGAAAAAAGAGGAACGGGGAAACTTCCTGATTAAAATTCAGTGTTCAATAACCAAATAAAAATATGCATAAAAGATAGATCTTCGTAAGAATTGAGTCCTTTCAAACCCAAAGAAGGAATTATTTAGCCACACAAGCAATTCCTTTAGCATAATCTGCAGGCTGGCTGGGATTTTTGTGAACTGTAATCCCACCCATCCTTGTGGAAGGTACTGAGGAGGCCAGAGATCCGGATTGCCTCTTAGCACAACATAGCTAATTTATACAACTCACCAAAAAAGTACTTGAAAATGATGGGAAAGAGGCATGGATCCCTCACGTGAATAGCATGTAAATTTCAGCAAGGAAATGCAATTGGGAGAAAATTAAAAGAGGTATCAAAACTCTGTTGGCTTAACCTGGATCCTTGAATCAATTTTGGAGCTCCATCAGAACCAAAGGGGTCAAACGTGCAGAATATACCAAATCGCCAATTCCCCATCCCATCCCAAGATTAAACTCACCAAAAGTCTCTAAAACAATGTTTCTCTCATACCACTAAAGCAGCTATAAAAAGGCTTAACTCTGGATGGATGCCATGGGCTGTCGGGAGTGAACATCTGGAAATTTCGGTGAGATTTGAAGGCAGCCTTTGTTCTTAATTAATCCAGCAGAATTGCAACCTGCTGTGTTTTGTTTTCAATTAATAAGCCATGCCCGCTAGCATAAATAAAGGGAATTAATTTGAGCTTCTAACGACAAGACCCACCAGCACAGAATTAGGGAGGAAAAAGATAGGCTGATCCAGTTTGCGTCCCAAAATTCGGGCATCACCGGGTGAGGTCGTAGCCAAAGCCATTTTTATCGTTTTGACAGGCACCTGCGAGTAAGGACACCAAAGGAAAGAATGAGGCCTGGGAATTGAAAATACTAGCCTAGAAATGAAATCAACCCAAGTTTTATTTTGGAGAGGGATTTGATCTACGCCCAGGCTGCGCCTGCACCAGAACTAATATCAACACAGTACTGTAGTGAAATTATTCCAAATGTTTAATAAAGACACTCAAAGCTATGGCTTCTGAAAGGCAAGTAATCTTTTGATGAACCAGAATGAATTTCACCAGGCAGGTGAAATGTTTGGAGTTGGAAGGGACTTTGTAGGTCATCTAGTCTAACCCCCAACCCAAGCAACCCATTTTTAACAGATGGCAGTCCAGTCTCTTTTTGAAAGCTTCCAGTGATGAAGCTCCCACAGCTTCTGAAGGAAAGCTGTTCCATTGGTTGGTTGGTGATTCTCACTGTCAGAAACTTTATCCTTGTTTCTTGGTTGAATCTCTCCTTGATCAGTTTCCATCTATTATTCCTTGTCTGGCCTTTGGGTAGTTTTGAAAATAGGTTGACCCCCTCCTCTCTGTAGCAACCCCTCAAATATTGGAAGACTGCTATCATGTCTTCCCTGGTCCTCTTCACTAGACTAGCCGTGCCCAGTTCCTGCAACCATTCTTCATATGTTTTAGCCTCCAGGCCTCTAATCATCTTTGTTACTCTTCTTTGCACTTTTTCTAGTGTCTCAACATCTTTTTTATAATGTGATGACCAAAACTGGATGCAGCATTCTAGGTGTGGTCTTACTAACAAAGGCTTTATAATGTGGTCTTAGTACCTCACGTGATCTTGATTGAATCCCTCTGTTAATGCAACTTAGGGTTGCATTGGCTATTTTGGCTGCCGCCACACACTACTGGCTCATATTTAATTGGTTGTCCACTAAGACTCCAAGATCCCTTTCACAATTTGTGCTATTAAGCCTGGTTTCACCCAGTCTATATGTGTACTTTTGGTTTTTCTTGCCTAAGAGTAAGACTTTACTTTTAGTCTTCTGCTGGTAATAGCAGTACAGATAGTCCTTGACTTACAACAGTCTACCTCTCTTAGGATTGCTAGCCTGTGACCAATGGTCAATACGATGAGAGTCGTAGTCTAACATCAGCTGAATTATTGTTTCCCTACAAAGCCAAACCAGGAAGTAGGAAGGCCTGAACCTGTGACTGTGCGTTTTTAAGGCTTGGATTCTCTCACAAAATTGCCAAGCTACAAGACAACTAATTCAGGTTGTCCTCAACTTATGACCGCAATTGGGACTGGTTACAGGTAGTCCTCAGCTCACGACAGCAATTGAGCCCAAAATTTATGTCGTTGGGTGAAAAATTTGTTAAGCGAGTTTTGCTCCATCTTATGACTAACACACTTGTTGTGAATCACTGCAGTTGTTAAATTAGTTAACAAGGCCGTTAAGTGAATAGAGTCCTCTCCCCCATTGAATTTGCTTGTCAGAAGGTCGCAAAAGGGGATCACATGACCCTGGGACAGCACAACCGTCATAAATGTGAGTCAATTGCCAAGGGTCTGAATTTTATTCACATGACCATGGGGATGCTGCAACGGTCATAAGTGTGAAAAACGGTCCTAAGTCACTTTTTTCAGTGCTGTTGTAACTTCGAACGGTCACTAAACGAACTTTTGTAAGTCGAGGTCTACCTGTACTGCCATCGCTAAGCGAGGTAGTCATTAAGTGTCAATTTATAATTTTATGACCTATTGTGCTACGCTCGTTAAGCAAGTCACTGCGATCATTAGGTTAATCTGTTTTTTCCCCTTTACTTTGCTTGTCAGAAACCACCCAGAGACATCACAAATGACAATCGCATGACCCCAATGTGCTGCAACCATCATTAATACATTCTGGTTGCCAAGCGTCCCTAATTTTACTGTAGTCAGGTAGCCAGGGGGTCACTGCAATAGTCCTAAAATCCAAACCCTGGTGGTCACTTTTTTCAGTGCCGTCGTAACTTTGAACGGTCACTGAAAGAACCGTTTGTCAAGTCAAGGACTGTCTGATTATTTGCGGGTAGGACTTTCCGATACTCACAATCTCCCAGTTTCTCTTCAAGAAAAAGGAGCTGCTCGCTGAGCGATTCCACGTGGTCCAAGTAACGAAGGCGATTCCACATCTCCTTGATCTGGGTGGGCTCCACGGAGGTTGGCAAGATAGAGATGGCTTGCTCCAAGCGCTGAGGAAAAGGGAAGGACCCAAATTGTTTATTTAAGAATCTTCTTTGCGTTCTGAACAAGGCGCTTCCCACTTTGTCTCCTTTCCCCGTGGAGAAACCCTGAATCCAGGGGTGAAATCCAGCAGGTTCTGACAGGTTCTGGAGAACCGGTAGTGGAAATTTTGAGCAGTTCGGAGAACTGGCAAATACCACCTCTGGCTGGCCCCAGAGTGGGGTGGGAATGGAGATTTTGCAATATCCTTCCCCCAAGAGTGGGGAGGGAATGGGGATTTTGCAATATCCCACCAAGCCAATGCCTTGGTAGTACAGGGGTTTAAGGCACCCTGTTATTAAGCTGGTTATTAAGACCAGCTGCCTGCAATTACTACAGGGTTCGAATCTCGCCAAGGCTCAAGGTTGACTCAGCCTTCCATCCTTTCTAAGGTAGGTAAATTGAGGACCCAGTTGTGGGGGCAATAAGCTGACTTTGTATAAATATACAAAAGGATGAAGGCTATTGCTGAGCACATTGTAAGCCACCCTGAGTCTTCGGAGAAGGGCGGCATATAAATCAAATTAAAAAAATAAAAAAATAAAAAAAAATGCCACGCCCACAGAACCGGTTGTAAAAAAAAATTGGATTTCACTGCTGCCTGAATCCCTCCCATTTTAAAACCCATTTTAACCCTCCCTCCCCAAAATAAAATAAATCAAGCTAGATCCCTGTTTGCCTGGGGAGACTGGATTCCTGTCATTTAATTGAGAACCCTTTTGAGTGTTTGCACATATTTATCTATCGTTGGAAGAAATATCCATCTTATTCAGTTCCAAGCCGGGAGAAAAGCACTGGAGACAAAATGGAGGCTGATTAGAAAGGGGGTTTAATGGTGAAGCAGAACCACCAAGCAGATGGTTCTGGGTAGCTGACCACATGGAATTGATAGTGGGGGGTATTTATACCTTCTCTTGGGCCTTGCACTTGAACTTCCTGTTCCTGTGTAAGAACAAGTATTCTATTGGCTGTTGTCAGACTCCCATGAGGCCATGTACAAATCCTAGGACCGTGATGGCGAACCTAAGGAACATGTGCCAGAGGTGGCACGCAGAGCTCTCTCTCTGGGGCACGCATGCCATTGCCAGCTGCTCTTCGGGGTTCCACCACGCAAAGACCAGCTGTCTGGCGTGCATGTGATCACCAGAACCGGTAGAGCAGCTGGCCGCCATGCGCACATGCGTACTGGCCAGCTGCTCTCTTTTGGGTCCCGACACTCCAGCATGTGCACGCGCATGACCTAGGGACTGCAACTCCCATAATTCCTGAGATAAAGAGATAGCTAGCTCTATTCCCTGCAGCAAGATTTGAACAAAGGTAGGATTAGCCCTCAGCCATAATAGGAATTGCCCAACAAGCCCCTTCATTGCATCAGAAGACCAAACTTCAATCAAACTTAGCTCAGACAAACTCCTAGGACAGTGATGGCTAACCTTTTTGGCACTGAATGCCAAAAATGGAGTGCGTGTGCACATGCTGGAGTGCTGGGACCCAAAAGAGAGCAGTGCCCCAGGTCTAGAACCTGCATCTTCCTACTTCTAGCTCCAACCCCTTCACTACTACATCACTACAGCAACTTAGAACTAAGGAGAAATTTCTTGAGAGTTAGAACAATTAATCAGTGGAACAACTTGCCTCCAAAAGATGCGAATGCTCCAACACTGGACGTTTTTAAGATGTTGGATAGCCATTTGTCTGAAATGGTGTAGGGTTTCCTGCCTAAGCAGGGGGTTGGACTAGAAGACCTCCAAGGTCCCTTCCAACTCTGTTATTCTATTCTATTCTATTCTATTCTATTCTATTCTATTCTATTCTATTCTATTCTACTTCACCATAGTGAAAGAGAAATGGGGGGACTGCTGCAAAGTCCCTCAGAGTCATTTTGGATAGGGAGATGGATGGCATATAAATGTAACAAATAAAATAATAAATAACAAGAGACTGGAACCTTGCTTCTAGAGTGGTATCTTTCAAGAGAGCAGAGCCTCACCTCTTCCAGCTGTTCCACTTTTGCTTGAAGCTCCTGGATCTCATTGGGAATTGTTTCCTGAATCCCTAAAGTTTGCACTGCAAGAGAAAAAGGAAGAAAATCTGAGTGGAGCTGTGCCAAAACGGTTACTGGTAGACCTTGAGTTACGATTACAACTGACCCCCAAATTTCTGTTGTTAAGCAAGACGTTTGCTTAAGTGCATTTGGCCCTATTTTATGACCTTTTTTGGCCACCTTTTTTGTTAAGCGAATCATGGCAGTTGATAAAAGTTTGTAATCTGGTTGTTAAGTGAATCAGGCTTCCCCATGGACTTTGCTTGGTCAGAAATTTGCAAAAGGGGATTGCGTGATCCCGGGACACAGCAATGGTCATAAGTATGAAGCAGTTACCCAGCATCTGAATTTGGATCACGTGATCATGGGGATGCTGCGAAGGTCGTAACTATGAAAAATGGCCATAAGTCACTTATTCAGTGCCGTTATAACTTTGAACAGTCACTAAACAAACTGTAGTGGACCTGTACATGGACCTTTTTATCTGTGGATGGTTGACCTGCAGAACCCTGTAGTGTAATACCATGCATGTTTTATCAAACCTCAGATTCGCTGATCTAGGAAATATATATGCAAATATATTTAGAATTGCTTCGATTTTTTTGCCAAGCAGTTTGATTCCTATCTCATTTTTTTATGCCCAGACAGCACCTTCACTTCCTTCTGAGAATCAAAAGCCCCTGGAAGAGAAGCAGACTAGAAACTTAACAAACAATGACGTGTATATACATTTTCAAAAACCTAGTGTAGCCTTAGGGGCTAGAAACTTGTTTTCGCAAAAAAAAAAAAGAGGTTCATCAAGTGCAACGCTCAACACCCAGTCAACCTTATTTATGGAGGAGTTGCAAATTACACAAGCTGAACAATATCCAGCTGTAATGAGAAACCCACAACATTGTCGCTGGCGAAGAGTATTTCCTCTGGCACGGAGAGAAGTTGTGAAACTGAATGCATCACCTTCTCACCGCGCTTCGGCCCTCATGATCTGCACCTCAGCACCAAAGCAGAAGCACCAGATGCAGACTGGGCTGTCATAACTCTTGTTGTGCAGCTAAATGACCACAGACCCCGGTGTTTAAAATAAGAACAAGGTGATGCGTTCAGTGTCCTTTGAGACTCTCTCTTGTGCAGCTGCTTAACAGCTCTGGGTGCTTCTGCTACTTCCTCCTGTATCAACCAGGAGCTGCTTGTTGAGTCCAAAGGAAAGTCCCAACTGTTGGGTGAGGTTCTGCTCAGCCATGAGAGAAGGAGGCTCAAAGACAGTAACTGTGAAAGGGATCTTGGACTCCTAGTGGACAATCACTTAAACGTGAGCCAGCAGTGTGCGGTGGCAGCCCAAAAGGCTAATTCCATCCTTGGTTGTATAAACAGGCATAGAATCAAAATCATGTGAAGTATTAGTACCGTTTTATAAAGCCACACCTGGAATATTGCATTCAGTTTTGGTCACCACATTACAAAAAATAAGATGTTGAGACTTTGGGGAAAGTGCAAAGAACAGCAATTAAGAGGATTAAAGGCCTGGAGACTAAAACATATGAAGAACGGTTGCCGGATTTGGGTTTGACTTAAAAAAAGGACTCGAGGTGGGGTGGGGGACATGATAGCACTATTCCAGTATTTGAGAGGCTGCCACAAAGAGGAGGGGGTCAGATTATTTTCCAAAGCACCAGAAGGCGAGACAAGAAGCAATGGCTGGGAAACAAATCAAAGAGGGAAGCAACCTGGAATGAAGGAGAAACTTCCTAACAGTGAGGACAATTAACCAGTGTGTTATGTATCTAATTTTGGAGGGAAATTAGAGCGGGAAAAAGCTCAATGATCATTGGTTAATACACTTGGCAAATAGCTATAAAAGGAGAGCTGTTAGACTGCAAAGCTGCTGGTATCTCACTATACATTAAAGAGTTGTTGTTCACTACGACCTCCAGAAGTTGTGGGTGCTTCATCACTGGAGGTTTTTAAAAAGAGACTGGACTTGTCTGAAATGGTATAGGGCCATGATGGCGAACCTATGGCATGCGTGCCACAGGTGGCACGCGGAGCCATATCGGTGGGAATGTGAGCTCAGCTCCAGCGCGCTGATTTTCGGGCCTTCGGGGCCCACTAGTTGGCAAACGGGCCATTTCCAGCCTCCAGAGGGCCTCTGGGGGTGTGGGGAAGGCCATTTTCGCCCTCCCCAGGCTCCTAGAAAGGCTCTGGAGCCTGGGGAAGAATGAAAAACGGGTCTACCAGGCCCACTGTGCCATGACATGCCAAAAGCGGGGGAAGCATGGGGGGGTCATGCGCACATGCACGGTGGGGCGGGGCACATAGAATTATGGGTATGGGCACATGCGTGTTTGACCCCCCCCCGCTCCACCTGCTTTTGGTACACGATGGCAAAAAGGTTAGCCATCACTGGTATAGGATATCCTGCTTGGGCAGGGGGCGGGACTACAAGACCTCCAAGGTCCCTTCCAGCTCTATTCTGCTTCTGCTTCTGCTTGCTGAGTCCAAAGGAAAGTCCCAGCTGTTGGGTGAGGCTCAGCCCTGCCGTGGGACGAGGATGTGAAAGTGGGTAGAAATATGAAACAGACACGGCTAGGCGACTGTCAGGCACTTCGGAGTTTCACTAACACTTCAGCCATGCAGAAAAGGGATGTCAAAATACATTCCTAAGGTTAACAGCTGGCTGTTGATGGCCTACTCAAGATGGTCTTCCTAAAGATATACCGAATGGATGGACAGAAGACATCTGGTTGGACAGGCAAAAAGAGCTTCACTTCAACCACTGGGAATAAGAGAGAAATTCAGTGGGGTGGAAGACACTATAGTCCTTGATTTACAACAGCTTGTTTAGTGACCGTTCGAAGTTACAACGGTACGGGAAAAAGTGACTTATGACTGTTTTTCACACTTTCCTCCCTGTTGAGAGCGTGAATTATGAGTCTGTTTTATGTAGGACAGGTAGTCCTCAACTTACAACCGTTCATTTAGCAACTGTTCGAAGTTACAACGGCACTGAAAAAAGTGAAATGATAATTTTTTACACTTACGACCTTCGCAGCATCCCCTATAGCAGGGGTAGGTTCTAAATTTTTTTACTACCAGTTCTGTGGGCGTGGCTTATTTTATGGGCGTGGTTTGATGGTCATGTGACAATTCTTTAGGATTTAGCAGAGGTATTAGTCTACCAGACTTTTAACTGCTTGCAGGGCTATACCGGTCTACTCATTTGTTTTTGGAGGCACTGGTCTACCCATTTGTTTTTCGAGCGCACTGGTCGAAACCACACTGCCTTTTAACACTGAACAGCTGTAGGGCGGCCCTTTGAAGCCCCGCGGCAAGAGTTTAAACAGCTTTTTCCTTCTAGCCGATCAGCTAGGACTCAGGAGGCAGCTAATAGATTGGGGGCGGGGCCAAATAAAAGGTAAGAATAACGCGGAGGGGTGGGGGGGGCAGCTCCCGAACAAAGAGAATCAGTTCAATGACATCATATCGTCACCGCTACCGGCTCGGCCAAACCGGGCCGAACCGGGAGGAACCCACCACTGCCCTATAGTCACATGATTTATATTCAGATGCTTGACAACCTACTCATATTTATGATGGTTGCAGCATCCCGGGGTGATGCGATCCCCTTTTGCGGCCTTCTGACAAGCAATGTCAATGGGGAAACCAGATCCACTTAATAACCATGTTCCTATTCTCTAGCCATTGATAGAATACATCCCACGTCAGAAAATATTCAGTTTCTTCTCTGTCCTTAATAAGAAGCGTTAATCTGTCCATTTCTACACATTCCATTATTTTCTGAATCACCCTCTCATCTGATGGGATCTCTTTATACTTCCATTGTTGCACAAATACAATCCTAGCCGCAGTCAGTACATGTAAAATCAAATATGCAGTCTTTTTGTCATATTTTTCCGGTAGAATGCCCAACAAAAATGTCTCTGGTCTCAGTTCAATATGCTGCTTTGTCATTTTTTTCCAGGCAGACATGTATTTTCAACCAATATTTTTTAGTTTTGGGACACATCCACCACATGTGGTAGTATGAACCCGGTGCTTGGTTACATTTCCAACTGCAGTGATTCAGTTAACAAACGTGGCAAGAAAAGTCATAAAACAGGGCTGGACTAGAAGGTGCCTTCCAGCTCTATTCTATAATAACTATAATAAAACTTCCAATGTTGGAAACACTTACAACTTCGAGAGGCAAGCCGTTCCACTGGTTAATTGTTCTCACTGTCAGGAAATTTCTCCTTAGTTCTAGGTTGGTTCTCTCCTTGATCAGTTTCTTTACACCCAGCCTTTTCACACTGCACAAGCTCTCGGTCATTGTAACACCCACCTTTGGTGCCAAGCAGAGGCACAGCCTGGCCGGTGGGAAGCAGGCGACAGCTCTTGCCATCTGGCTCAAGGGCGTACCCAGCCCGACACTGGCACTTGTAGCTGCCAGCGGTGTTAAGACAGTCTTGCATGCAGCGAGCAAGTGGCGTGTTGCACTCGTCCACATCTAAACAAACCGGAAGCACAAATTAAAGAGTGATCAGAACGGTGAGTTTTAACTTGGATATCCTCATCTGGTCAAATCTTGGAACGATATTCATCCTGATACATGCATCATCCTGACCAAGAATGGTAACCATTGTATTTGGCTAGGTCAGGGGTGTCAAACTCAAGATTCGTGCTTAGATCTGGCCTGTGGGGCCATCCTGGAAACAACAAAGGACCGGCCCGCGGAGCCTCTGCCAGTGAAAACGGAGCTCAGGAGGGCCATGGACACCCGTTTTCACTGGCAGTGGGTTGCAGGAGGCCATCGCAGCCGAAAATGGAGCTCGGGAGCCCGTTTTCGTTCACAGAGCTCTCGGGCAGCCACAGGCACCCTGGAAACAAGTGATGGCAAACTGGCCACGTTCATCCTGCCCACGGCCCCCACCCCCCAGCCTCCCGAGATCAAACACAATCCTGATGCGGCCTTCAACGAAATCGAGTTTGACACTCCTGGGCTAGGGCATTCAGAGGGCATTCACCAGATAACCCCCATGCCTAGAATGCCCTTGTTTTAACAGCTGTACTGTTTTTAACTCTTGTTACAGGTAGTCCTCGGCTTACAACCATTCGTTTAGTGACCGTTCGAAGTGACAACAGCACTGGAAAAAAAGTGACTTACAACTTTATTTCGCAGTTAGGAAAAAAGTTAGCAGCATCCCCCATGATCAAAATTTGGACAACTGACTCATATTTACGATGCAGTGTCCTGGGGTCCTGTGATCCCATTTTGCAACCTTCCGACAAGCAAAGTCAATGGGGAAGCCAAGTTCACTTCGCAGCCGTGTTACTAACTTAACCACCGCAGTGATTCGCTTTTAACAACCGCGGTGGAAACCGTCGTCAAAAAGGGGCAAACTCACCAAAAAGGGGCAGACTCGTTACGAGTCTTGCTTAGCGACAGCAATTTTGGGCTCAATTGTGATCGTAAGTCGAGGACTACCCATAGTTATCCAGAAACATATACAAGTAGTGGCTGGAAAAGTTTAACTGATTGGGAAAAAAAACTCAGTGATATCTGTTTGACTGCAGGAAAAACTCATTGTGGTGGGTAAAGGGTTTGTAAGTCAGTGCTCAAACCAAAACCACTTTTACCCAATTTACCCTGGTTGGGGGAGCACTGCATTAAAGATCATAATCTTGTGAGAGCCATTTGATTCCCTCTATGCAACTGGTAGTATTTTTTTAACAGATTAACAGAGTTGGAAGGGACCTTGTAGATCATCTAGTGCAACCCCCCCACTCAAGCACCAGAGAACCTACACCAGTGACGGCTAATCTTTTCAGCACCGAGTCCTGAAACGGGAGCACGCATGCATGCTGGAGCATCGGAACCCAAAAGAGCAGCTGGCTGGTGCACAGGCGCGCCGTTGCCAGCTGCTCTTCCGGATTCCGTCGCATGCATGCACGCCAGACAGCTGGTCTGGCACACATGCACACCAGCCAGCTGGTCTCTTCCGGGTTCCGGCATGCTAGACAGCGCTGGCCAGTGTGCATGCACATGCCAGAACCCGGAAGAGAGCAGCTGGCCGGTGTGTGCATGCTCACGATGGAATCCGGAAGAGCAGCTGGCGACGGTGTGTGTGCCCAGAGAGGGCTCTGCATGCCACCTCTGGCACACGTACCGTAGGTTCGCCATCATGGCCCTACAACATTTCTGACAGATGGCAGTCCAGTCTCTTCTTGAAAGCTTCTGGTGATGAAGCTCCCACAACTTCTGAAGGCAAGACACATACATTTTCTACATGGCCCTCAATAATCATAAGGACTAGAACCCCACCCTTTTTAAAAAAAATCCACTGCTCGCTTGTCAGAGTTGGCCCACATGAAAAAAGAATCCTGCCTATCGGCCTGGTACGAGAGGAAGAAAATCTGAGCAAAGAGAGAAGACGCAGAACCAGGAACCAAATCCCCCAAGACGCCTGCCTTCCACTCACCAATCTGGCAATACCGTCCACCCCAGCCAGGCGGACACTGGCACTTATTTGGTTGGATGCAGCTGCCTCCATTCTGGCATGACTTGTGACAAATGGCTGGGGGGAGAAAGGAGAGGGGAAGGCTCACCGCGTGTCTCCACACTTAACGCACCAACCATGTTCATTAGTCCCAAGAGAGGTTGCTTTGTGTTCCTATCTCCATGTCATATCATATATGTGGGCACATGCATAATTTTGTATGTATGTATGTATTTATTTAAAGGACACGGTGGCTCAGTGGCTAAGACGCTGAGCTTGTCGATCGAAAGGTCGGAGGTTCAGCGGTTCGAATCCCTAGTGCCGTGTAACAGGGTGAGCTCCCGTTACTTGTCCCAGCTTCTGCTGACCTAGCAGTTCGAAAGCACGTAAAAAATGCAAGTAGAAAAATAGGCACCACCTTTGGTGGGAAGGTAACAGGGTTCCATGCGCCTTTGGCGTTGAGTAATGCCGGCCACATGACCACGGAGACGTCTTCGGACAGCGCTGGCTCTTCGGCTTTGAAACGGAGATGAGCCCCGCCTCCTAGAGTCGGGAACGACTAGCACATATGTGCGAGGGGAACCTTTACCTTTACCTTTATGTATGTTTATCTTGTCATGTTTATGTTTATATTAGAGGTAGAGACCCTTTGAGTGCTAGCTGTATGCAATGTAATTTTGTATGTCAATTCGGGAACATTCAAAGTGACAACAAAGTTATTGTAAGTTCTATCTGGAGAATTGCCTTTTTTTTAAAAAAAAGAAAAGAACTGGGCTGAAGTACAGATAGCCCACAACTTATGACCACAATGGAGCCCCAAATTTCTGTTGCTAAGCCTAATCAAGGAACTAGCAAGAAAACCCTCACCTGCTCTCCTCTTGCACTGATGATGTTACCTAGTTGGGTAATGAAACGTCCGCAAGAAAACAAGCAAGCTCGGAGAGCACCAAGGATCCCCACCGTTCAATCCTGAGATACAAATATTCTGTAGGGACAAGATTCTCTACCCCAAAATAAAAACAGACCTGCAGAGCAACAACTGACCTTGGTGAAGATTTCCTCTGGCCCTGCATTGCCAGCTTCTATTGATGGGATGGGAATGTGACTGCGGAGCCTCATTGATTCAATCAGCTGCTCTGAATGCAACTGGATGTTTCAAGGGCCCGTCCACTCCAAAGGCTGCTGCTAAACTTCTCTGCAGCCACCGGGAATAGGGATTCCTGAACTGGCACGAGATTGCAAGTAGGATTTCAAACTCCTGAACCCTCCCCGTCATGCTTAAGGCAGCTATTGAATGGGATGGCAATTACTGGTGGTTCTCGACTTACGGTAGTTTACTTAGTGACCATTCAAAGTTACGACGGCACTGAAAAAAGCGCCTTGTGACTGTTTTTCACACAATGGTTGCAGCATCCCCACTGTCATGTGATCAAAATTGGGACGCTTGGCAACTGATTCATATTTATGACTCTTGCCGTGTCCCCGGGTCACGTGATCCCCTTTTTTGACCTTCCGACAGGCAATGGGGAAACCAGGTTCACTTAACAACTATGTTATTCACTTAACAACTATGACAAGAAAGGTCGCAAAAGGGGGCAGATTCACTTCGCAAATGTTTCGCTTAATAACAGAAATGTTGGCCTCAATGGTGGTCGTAAGTCGTGGACTTCCTGTACATCCACCTCCATCAAGCACCTTACGGATTCGCTTACCAAGTTCAGGAGTGAAAACTCAGCCAGTTGCTTTCCATAGAAAATGATGTTTTTACTCCACCTCCATTCCAAGCTGATCTTGGAAATGAGAGGTCCTTAGTGCTCCCTGAGCTTGACTCTTTTCTTCAATTAGACAACTAGCATGGATGATGCTACCTACTTTCAGGGATGGGCTGCTGGGGGTTCGCAGGGGTTCGGGAGAACCTCTAGCTAAGATTCTGTGCAATTCAGAGAACCCCCAAATCCCACTCCTGGTTGGCCTCACCCGCCCCTCCCCAGCCAGGAGTCCCCATGCAGCCCGTTTTGGATGCAGGTAAGTGCAGGGCACGCATGAAGGCTCAGGGACAGCAGAAAACGGTCCTACCGGAAGTTTGGGAAGGCCAGAAACAGGCCCGTTTCTGGCCTCCGGAGGGCCTCCGGAGCCTGGGGTGGCTGTTTTTGCCCTCCCAGAGGCTTGAGGAAAGCCTCCAGAGGCCGGGGAGGGCAAAAACACCCCCCTGCCATGGTGCAGGAAGCCGACTAGGCCATGCCCACCATGGCCATGCCCACCCAGCAATCAGGCTGAGAACCCCTTGATAAAATTTTTGAAGCCCACCCCTACCTACTTTGGGTAATGAAATGTCTGCAAAAAAACAACCAAGCTCAGAGAGCAGCAAGGACCCCTCCTTTCAAGCGGGAGGTACAAATATTCTCTTTTATTTAGCTCTCAATGTCAATTGTTGAAAGCTTGGATAGCCGCTATCAGAGCCAGCACAGAAGAGGCTTCTTTCTTCCTCCCTAAAGGTACATTGGAAATTGTTCTTTTTTTTTGTTTTTAAGTATATTTATTTTGTTTTATCATCAAAGGCAAATACAAATCGGAAAAGCAGACAAAACCAAACCATACATCCAACACGAACAACAACAATAACAACAAAATTGGTGTACCAAGAAAGAGAAAAAAGTGATCCAAGTACTAAATAAATTTAACATATAACATATAGAATCCACCTAACTGGATGCTGAAAAAAGAAAAAACAATACATTGTCCTCCTCTTTTACGATAGATAGATAAAGAGAGAGAGAGAGATGATAAATGGATAGATAGATAGATAGATAGATAGATAGATAGATAGATAGATAGACAGATGATAGATAGATAGAGAGAGATAGAGAGAGATGATGGATGGATGGATGGATGGATGGATGGATGGATGGATGGGTAGATAGATAGATAGATAGATAGATAGATAGATAGATAGATGGATAGATAGATACATAGATACATAGATACATAGATGATAGATAGATAGATAGATAGAGATAGATAGATAGATAGATGATAGATAGATAATGAAAGATAGATGATAGGTAGATAGATAGATAGATAGATAGATAGATAGATAGATAGATAGATAGATGATAGATAGAGAGAGAGATGATAAATGGATAGATAGATAGAGAGAGAGAGGATGGATGGATAGATAGAGATAGATAATGATAGATAGATGATAGAGAGAGAGAGAGATGATAGATGGATAGATGGAGATAGACAGATAATGATAGGTAGATAGATAGATAGATAGATAGATAGATAGATAGATAGATAGATAGATAGATAGATAGATAGATGAGAGAGAGAGAGAGAGAGAGATGTAGGCAGGCAGGCAGGCAGATGGCAGATAGATGACAGAGGGAGGAGAGAGAAGAAAGAACAGTCAACAGGTTGAACTAAACACTCCACTAATCTTCAAATCCCTGTGTTAACCATCTGTTACGGTATTGTATTTAGCGCATAGAAAGTCCATTGGAAATTGTTCTACGGGATTTGATTGCTCACCTTCCTCGCACTTAGTGTCTCCCAGGTGACGTTTCTTCCATCCTGGGCAGCAAATGATGTGGGCCTGTAAGATCTCTTTCCGCACCTGTCGCGTGGCTACCCGGTAGGTCGTCCTGTAGAAGAGAACTCATGTTCATTCTCCTGAGTGGAGTGGACAGAACCTCAAAAAACCATCTATTTTCTGTAAATTTATTCTACTTTCCGGCACAGGGACACTTACAACAAAGGAAGGACATTACACTTGGCCAATAAAAAATTCTATTCTATTCTATTAGCTGTTAATGACAGGCAGTCCTCAACTTATGACCAACATTTGGACTGGAATGTTCATCGTTAAATGATGCACTCATTAAGTCACGCCTTATTTGATAGCAATAGCACTTAGATTTATATACTGCCCCATAGTGCTTTACAGCACTCTTTAAGTGGATTACAAGGTCAGCCTATTGCTCCCCCAACAATCTGGGTCCTCATTTTACCAACTTCAGTAGGATGGAAGGCTGAGTCAACCTTGAGCCCTTCAGGATCGAACTGCTGGCAGTCGGCAGAGTTAATCTGCAATATTGCCCTCTAACCACTGAGCCACCAGGGCTCCTAAGGTCATTTTATGATCTTTTTTTTTTTTTTTTGCCACAATTGTTAGCCAAATCCAGCTTTCCCCAATGACTTTGCTTGTTAGATGCCAGCTGGGAAGGTCACAAAATCGTGTGACCTCGGGACACTGCAACCATCATAAATGCATGACGATTGGCAAGGGCTCAGGTGGAAGTCATGTTCTTTCTGGCACACTGCAATAGTCAGAAGTAACTTTTTTCAGTGCCATTGTAAAGTCTAACAGTCATAAGTCTGTTAGACAAATGAGGCCATAAGTCGAGGCCTACCTGTCTCAAGCATTCGGCCTTGAAGACTGGACTCCCATTTATAATTGGCAAACAGAGGGATATTTAATTGGTATCTTAAACCAGGGGTCCCCAACCCCCAAGGCACGGTCCACTACCAAGCTGGGGCCTATTCACAACCGTCCACACGAGTGACGGGCCGGTGTGCATGTGCATGCAACTCAAGTCGTGCGAGTGGCGGGCCAGCACATATGCGCACCCTTGCGAAGCTCAACTAGTCGAGCTGCGTTGCGTGCATGTGCGCACTGACCCACCACCTGTGTGAGTCAAGCTGCGCGTGAGCATGCCCGCCCGCTGCTCTCCAAAGTCCGGTCCCCCTCTTCCCCCACAGTCAGGCCACCAAACCCCAAAGGTTGGGGGACAGCTCAGTGGCGGGTTCAGTGGTGAGTTGCTCCCGGTTCGCACCGGTTCGCAAGAACTGGTAGTAAAAATTTGTAGTAGTTCGGAGAAACGGTAATAACATTTATTTATTTATTTTTATTTATTATTTTATTAGTTCAATTTATATGCTGCCCTTCTCCGGAGACTCAGGGCGGCTTACAATGTGTTAAGCAATAGCCTTCATACTTTTGTATATCTCTGCTTAGTAGGGCTTTCGGCCCCCCCCAAGCGGTGTTCTTTTTTATACAAAGTCAGCTTATTGCCCCCACAAACCGGGTCCTCATTTTACCAACCTCGAAAGGATGGAAGGCTGAGTCAACCTTGAGCCTGGTGAGATTTGAACTTGCAATAATTGCAGGCAGCTGGCAACTAAGTACTACTTTAACAGCACTTAGTCCACTGTGCCACCAAGGCTTTACAACCAGCATTGATTGGCCACACCCCTGAACCGGTCCCCAGCCCGGTCGCCGCTCGCTTACCCCGCCCACCTCATCAGAGGCTTTTTTTTTTTAACTTTTAAAAGCATTTTTCCTACAACCTCTTCGGCCGAAGAGGTTGTAGGAAAAAAAATGCCTATAAAAGCCTCTGGCGATCCCAGCTGAGTTGCCTGATCGTCAGAGGCTTCTAAAAGCAATTTTTTCGGCTGAAGAGGTGGTAGGGAAAAAAATGCCTTTAAAAGTTAAAAAAAAAAAAAAAGTTGGCCACGCCCACTCAGTCACATTACTCCCCACCAAGCCATGCCCACAAAATAAGCAGTAGTAAATTTACCAGTAGTAAAAAAATTTAGAATTCTAGGTAGTAAAACTGGTGGGAGGTCCCGCCCACCACCCTTGATGTCATCATCAGCGATCTGCTCATGTGCAGAAGCAAGGTGCGCGCACGACCGAAGCAGACATGCACGCGTGACCCCGTTGCGAACCAGTAGTAAAAGTAAGTAGAACCCATCCCTGGGACAGCTGTCTTAAACAAGTGGCATGTATTACAGGCAGTCCTTGACTTCCAACCTTTCATTTAGTGATCATTCAAAGTTAGAACAGCACTGAAAAAAAGTGATTTATGCCTTTTTTTCGCACCTACGACCTTGGCAGGATCCCACGGGATCACCTTTTGCCACCTTCTGACAGGCGAAATCAATGGGTTAGCCAGATTCATTTTACAACCGTGTTACCAACTTAACAACTTCAGTGATTCACTTAACAACTGCGCCAAGACAAGCTGTAAAATGGGGCAAAACTCACTTAACAACTGTCTTGCTTAGCAGTGGGAATTTTGGGCTCAGTTGTGGTCTAAGCCGAGGAGTATCCGTACATCCAAATAATAGTATATACCTCCAAATAAATCATGTTTGAAAAAGAGGCTACAATTATTACATCAGAGACAAAACAGAAGCAGAGGCAGAACAATAGCAATAGAGCTCACTTGATAAAATTGCCTTCCCTGACAATCGGAAACAGGTCCTGCACAGTCCAAAACTTCCTTTTAGCACTACTAAATGTTGCACAGCCCTTGGCAAGCAATTTGGCACTGCTTTGGAGTGCTCCCTCTCTAAATTCCCAAAATCCCTTTATAATTGGAAGTATTATGTGGTAGTGGCAGAACACCACACCTAGACTTGACAAGCATTAGGGGAACTGATCTAAAAAATTCCATGAAATAGGAATGCCATGTTAGATAAGCTAACCTTTATTGTCACTTTTTTACTGTGAACACACTGGCCCACACACATTAAAAATGAAATTCTGCTGCCTGCTCTCAAAAGAAAGTATATATATATATCAACCCATACACAGTGATGGGTTGCTCCCGGTTCAGCCCGGTTTGGGCAAGCCGGTAGTGATGATGATGTGACGTCAGCGAACTGGTTCTCTATAACTGTGAGCTGGGCCCTCCCGCCTGCCCCTGCGTTATACCTACCTTTATTTGTCGTTTTTTAGCCCAGCTGATAGGCGCGGTAGAGTGGATTGCTGTACCTCAGCTGGGCAGAAATTTTATGCGCAAAGCATGTGCGCGAAGCGTGTGGTAACACTGGTTGAAACCCACTACTGCCCATACACATATATAACACACATATACACATGCTATCTACATCTACATCTACATCTACATCTACATCTACATCTATCTATCTATCTATCTATCTATCTATCTATCTATCTATCTATCTATCTATCTACAAATATATGCATATCTCTATCTCTAATCTATTTATATCTATCTATATCTGTCTGTCTGTCTGTCTGTCTATCATCTATCTATCACTGTCCGTTTTGAATATAGAAATTCAAATATGGAAAGAGGAAACTTGAGAGTTCACAAGTTTGATGCTATATGGAACAAAACTGTGGCTGAATCTGGATGTTCTGCTTTGGATACCACTAAGCTTCCTCCCAGATGGTAACCAGGAAAACAGGTTGTGAAGAGGACATGTAGCGTTCCAGACAATCCTGCGGACCTTTTCAAGCATCGCTTATTTACTATGTCCTGGATAGAAGGAAGTGAACTATCAATAATATTTCCTGCCATCCTCACCACTCTCTGCACCGCCTTCCTGTCTGAAGCAGTAATGCTTCTAAATCAGACAGTAATGCCATATGACAGGAGGCTCTCCATCGTCCCTCTGTATAAAGTGGTAAGGACAGGGGAAGGAAGATGTACTTTTCTCATGTGACGCAGAAAATGCAGGCGCTGCTGTGCTTCTCCAGTGTCTCACTTTTGAGCCACCAAAGCAGCCTGTTGTAGTTCTCCCTTTCCTCTGCCACAAATATAGCATCCACAGATCCTTTTGAGTCCTCGTCTGACCAAAATTTTGATCATACCTGTAAGAACTGCACACACGAGGTCCTGGGCACAGCGTCAAATATGGCTGGTGTTGGGGCTTGGCGTACGTCTCATTGTAGGCTAAGGGGATTTTCAGCATATTTCGGGCACACACTCGGCTGTGGGTAGAAATGGAACGACGCTGAAAAAGCAAATTTGTCTCTTCTAATCCATACAGAATTGGTCAGAAAAAACCTAGAGCAGCAGGAGAGTTTTGTGGTTCTGTGGGCGTGGCTTGGGCGTGGCGTGGCAGGGGAAGGATACTGCAAAATCCCCATTCCCTCCCCACTCCAGGAGAAGGATATTGCAAAATCTCCATTCCCACCCCACTCTGGGGCCAGCCAGAGGTGGTATTTGCCGGTTCTCTGAATTACTCAAAATTTCCACTACCGGTTCTCCAGAACCTGTCAGAACCTGCTGAACAGCACCCCTGTGGTGAAGGTTTCAGGCTAGAAACCAGGGGCTGTGAGTTCTAATCCTGCCTTAGGCCCAATGTCAGCTGGGTGATCTTGGGCCAGTCAGTCCTAGGAAGGAGGAGGCACGGGCCTCCTCCTTCTGAAACCTGGCCAAGAAAACTGCAGGGATTGGTCCACACGACCTCCAGGAGTCAACCCTGACTTGAACAAACAAACAAACAAACACCAAACCCACCATCCTCTCCTCTGAATTCTCTCCCTCTAGCAACTCATCTTCGACCTTCTGATAAGCTTCGACCTTCTGATAAGATTGTCAAATTAATAATTATCACTACTACAGGGAATCCTCGAGTTATGACCATAATGGAGTCTACCCATCAAAGTCGTAACTCATGACAATTGTAAAGCTGTCAAATAACTGATTTGATTTTAGGACCTTTTTTGTGGCGGTCACTAAGCGAATCACCGCAGTTATTAAGCAAACAACATAGTCATTGAGCAAACTAATGGTTTGCCTTGGGCGTGGTTTTGCCAAAATCAGAAGTAAAAGTCAGTTTTTATCAAAACTGTCATAAAACGTGATTGCGTGACTGCAGGACACCGCAAACAGTCATAAATGGAGGCTGGTTGCCATGCACCCAAAGTATGGGCACATGACCGTAGGGAGTTGGCTATAAGAACTTCAAATCTGGGTTGTAAGTCACCCCTAGATAGGTCCGTCAGAACTTCAAATATTCATTAACCGACTGGTCATTATTGGAGGACTACCTCTATTCAAAAAGCTGCAGAATTTAGCAAGAGCTCTGCCACGAGAAGAAAAAAAGAACAACAAAGAATTATCCATCATTCTCCTATTTGATGAATCTTTTTTTTTTAAATTTAAGAATATCCTCAGGATATTCTTGTGGCAGTGAGTTCCACAGATACTAGTTCCTGTCAAAAACATGGGACTTCCTTTTTTTGTTTGTTTTTGCATCTTCACTGAATTAGCACAGTGCACCAAGTTCAACACAACCACAGCTAAATGAGTGGTTAACTCACGCCAGGGTTGTGTTTTTACACAAACGTGTCTCTCGATTGTTTTCAAGGCGTAACTAAATTTTTCAGATGCTTCCCAAGAACAGTAAAGAGGAATTGCTTAGTGCTTGAACCTTCTGGCTGCTGTATGAGCCCTATATTACTTCACCACTTAGTTCCCTTCTTTCTAAATCGCCTTACCCCTCTCGTGGCTTGCTCTGGCCGAGCGTTTCCCTTAGAAGGAATATTACAAGGAATTTCCCACAAAGCAGGACAATGGGAACGGTGGCTAGCCTCCCCATTTCCCAGAGCGCAGGAAAGCTTTCGGAGCCCAGGACCTGTGGGAGCGGAGAAGAAAGGTTAAGCAAGACAACCGATAAAATAAAATAAAGCCAACACAGAGGGAGAGGAGGAAAAATAAAATAGAGCCTTGGTAGTACAGTGGTCTAAAGCACCCTGTTATTAACACAGCTGCCTGCAATTACTGCAGGTTCGAATCTCACCAGGCTCAAGGTTGACTCAGCCTTCCATCCTTTCTAAGGTAGGTAAATTGAGGACCCAGTTGTGGGGGCAATAAGCTGACTTTGTATAAATATACAAAAGAATGAAGGCTATTGCTTAACGCATTGTAAGCCGCCCTGAGTCTCCAGAGAAGGGTGGCATATAAATCAAATTAAAAATAATAATAATAATAATCTATATATCTTGTCTCTTTGGCCCTCTCCTAATGCTTAGCCAGCAGAAAGGGGTTCCTTGGACCCCCCACCTCCCCGCATTCAGAAGGGCCTCTCAGTCATCCATTGGCTTCTCCAGAAACCACAGCTCTGCAGTGGGGTGTGCGTGTCTGTCACAATTTGCAAAACACACCCAGGAAATTTGATGACAACACAAAGCATCAAGTTCCTCTGTAGGATCTTACTCAAAATTCACATGATACAACCGGCTGAGATTTTCCCCATGCTACTACATAAACAATTTTTTTTTAACATCCCTGATTTATGACCGAAATGCTGACAACATGCAAGGGAGGGAGGAGAGAGAGAGAGGGAGAGAGGGAAGGAGGGAGGGAGGAAGGGAGGGAAAGTAAAGGGTCTTCCCTTCTGCAGCCCAGAAAAAGCCCCAATTTCAAGCTCTCAAGCTCCCATTGAAGGAAGAAGAGTGGAGAGGGCAGGAAAAACAGTTAGGGCTGAACTGCAAGGCTCTGGATGGCCCCTAGAGGGTGCCACAGCCACGCAGAGCATTCAAAGATTGCTGCCCCTGCTGGTGATCCAGAGATTTGCAACTCAGATCCCTAAAACAGAAGCAGCTCCTGCATATTACAATTTTTTTCTGCCCACTTCACAGTGCGGTATACATGCGTGTTCAGGATCCGTGTCCTAAAAGGCTGTCCAGGCTCTCACGCACACTCACGGACCCTCTGGTACCAGCTACCTGTTTCCGTGGCTCTCTGTATCTTCAGCCAGCCTGGAGACTCCAGAGCAGAAGCTGCTGACTGCAGCGAAGTTGTCGGCTCGGGCTGGCTTGGATGGTGATGGGATATGTGTGTGTGTGAACTGGAGCTGCCAAGTCCCCACCTCTCTTGGATGGCTTCCACACACCCCTGCAGCATGGCAAAGCCCCGGTGCCCCCTGGCATTTCATCCCCTGGCATGAGTCATGGCCCTCCGACCCTGGTCCCGCCGAGGAGGCGAGTGGCCCAGACAGGGTCCCATTGTCCCCTCCGCCCCCTTTGAATTCCTCACCCCCCACGGAAACACATGGGCCCATTGTCATGCTCAGGGGCTTGGGGAGGGGGTGGCAGGGCGTTCTGGGGGGAGAGAGAGAGAGAGAGCCCCCCCTAAGCTGAGATATTTGGGGTGTGAAGGAGAGGGAGGTGCGAAATGGCAGGGCAGGGCGTCACCGGCAAGAGACAGAGCACCGCGAAGGCCTTTGCAAACCGTGGTGGCTTTTCACAATAGGACAAAGGCAGGAACCGGTTTCAGGCCCTGACGGAAAATATCACCCACAGATGTCGGCTTTTCAAAAAAAAAAAAGGAACCAGCAGCTTTCCAGCCAGACGCTTTGACTCCCACAAGCCCTCCCAACGCAAGAACTGAGGGATGTCTGGGTGGGCCAGGCCGCTAAAGCCTCAGCATGGCTTCAGCCCTCCTCCGCTATCGCCTGAGGTTGCCCTCACGTCAACCCCAGATCTGGCAGCCCCCCAAAACTGGATCATGAAGACTCAGCTGGACTGGAATTGCAAGAGAATCACCTCCATTCTGAACCTAAGTCCTCAGGAGGCCGGCTCAAATCCTGGGCATCCTTCGGCTTCCTCTCTGTCCTGCCAACTTTACGGGGGATTTTGAAAAATTTTGCACGGGGCTAACGAAAAGAGCTTGCACGGTTTGTTTTGGGTCTGAAAGAACTTTGCATCTGTTCCTTAAGGGGAAAAGGACAAGAGGGCCACCAAGAGAGAAAGGGAAAGGAGACACCTGGCCGGCTTTTGACCGCTACCACCCCTGTCCCGTGCCAGAATATTTTCTGTAGAAGCCAACATTCAGATTTGCTGCCTACGCACTCGTCCCGTTCAAGAGTCAAGCTTTTGGGCTCTGCCCCAGGACATTGTTTCTTTCACACCCCATGGTTTGTGTTTTGTGGGGCACATATGTGAAGCCTTTCTCCCGTTGTTTCCACACCCCCGCGCACAGATGGCAGGCAGAACAACACAGCAGCTGGTGGTGTGTGCTACGATACACACGTGTGTGGTGGCTGGCCAGCCTGATCTGTGTGACACCCTATTATTGCCTTTCTCGAGATCAGGAGATGGAAAATCAACCTGAGAATCACCCTCTGGGGAACGCAGCGAGGGGGATCTTAAGAGACCGCAGAGAAGGGGTTCTTCAGAGACCGTTGATCTGGGTTTCTTTGCTTCATTGGCCCAACAGCTGCTCAAAGGCAGAAAGTCCTTTCGGTAGTTTCAGTGGTTGGCATCTAAGTTAATAGACAGGTGGGCAGCTTTATCTGTTGTTGTTCACATTGCCGTGTGAGCTTCATCAACCTTATCGTTTGTTTTGTTCCTGTTCCTCCTCCTCCTCTTCCTCTTTTTCCATCTTCTCAACATGTGACAGTCCCTGGCTGATACTGTATATCCGCCCACCTTCAGCCCCAGAGCCAATGTGGGAGGACGGTGAACTGGACTAGATGTGGGGAGATCCAGGTTGTAGTCTCCACTTCAGCTCTGGAAGCTTTCTGGAGTCTCTGGACCTATTTCTATGTACATTAGCAGATGTTATTTCAGGAAAAACAGGAGAGGGAGGAGGAAAGGTTACTACAGATAGTCCTTAACTTACAACAGTTTGTTTAGTAACAATGGCACTGAAAGAAGTTACTTATGACCGTTTTTCTGAGTTACGGTGTTTGCAACATCCCCATGATCATGTGGTCAAAATTCAGAAGCTTGGCAACTGTTCATATTTATGACTGCTGCTGTGTCCCAAGGTCATGTCACCACCTTTTTCAACCTTCTGACCGGCAGGGGGTTGGACTAGATGACCTATAAGGTCCCTTCCAACTCTGTTAATCTGTTATCTGTTAAAGTAAATGGAGAAGTCAGATTCACTTAGCAACCGTGTTACTAACTTATCAGCCGCAGTGATTCACTTAACAACGGAGGCGAGAAGGGTTGTAAAATGGGGCAAAATTCACTTAACAAATGTCTCACTTAACAACAGAAATTTTCAGCTCAATTGTGGTCGTAAGTTGAGGACAACCTGTACTTTGTTAGCAATTATCTGGAATGGGGCCAGGAGGAGGAGGAGGAGGAGGAGGAGGAGGAGGAGGAAGGGCTCCTAACTGCAGTACTCTGCACTTCAAGTGTACCTCAAAAATAAATACGACTGCATGAATGTGTGTGACTGAGACAGTGGTGGAATTCAAAAATTTTACTACCAGTTCTGTGGACGTGGCTTGGTGGGCGTGGCAGGGGAAGGATACTATAAAATCTCCATTTTCTCCCGATCAGCTGGGACTCGGGAGGCAGAGAATTGATGGGGCAGGGCCAGTCAGAGGTGGTATTTGCCGGTTCTCCGAACCACTCAAAATTTCTGCTACTGGTTCTCCAGAACTGGTCAGAACCTGCTGAATACCACCTCTGGTCTGAGAGTGAGTTTGTTTTGCTCCCGTTTTATTTTAAAGACCTCAAGCGATGTGTGAGGGAATGGGGATAACTGGGAGTAAATGTGCAAATTGGAATTTTGACAGCTAAGTATAAAAAGAGCTTAAAGTATAACATGGCTATTAGCCCCCTCCTCCTGCCAGAAACGGGCAGCACCTTCGGTAGCAAAACTGGGAATTTTCTGGGGGAATCTGAGCCAGTCCTTCCCTCTTAGCCCCAGAACCATCAAGAAGATGTTGTGCTAGGACGGGGAGACTCAAGTACTGGTCCCCTTCTGACTCGAAGGCTTCAGTGGGGAGGGGGGAGAAATTCTGGGTCAGCCATTTTTATCCCAGCATATCTCACAGGTTACTTCCCCATATACGATGGCTTGAGATCCTGGGGGAAAGGCAGGCTATAAATCAAATAAGTTATTAAGCTTAAGTAGGTTTGGGATTGATTTGGAATAGGATAGGAGACCCCTAGGAAAAACCAGGTTATAGGCAACAGTGAGAAACTGGGGGGGGGGAAGAGGGGGGAGATACAGAAGGCTGTGGGAGTTATTTCTTCCCCTGAAAATTGCAGGAGGTGTGATGGCAGTGAGGCAACATTGGAATGGGTGGGAGCTCCCCCCCTGCTCCCCCCCTCCCATTTTGGCTGCTTTGCACTGAAGGATTTTATTATTCTTATTTTTACCGTAATCTGTACCAATTTGCCATCTTCCATATAATACTTTTGGGCATAATCTTATTGATGTAAAACGGGAAGCCAGGATCTGGCCCATTTGCAGAGAATCAGATGGCGGCAGACTGGCTGAGAGAGAGACACGGCCTAGGGCTCTCTAGATACGATGGATTACAGCTCCCGGAATTCCTAAGTGGCATGGAGATTCTTATTTGACTTATAGCTCAACACACCAGTGGGGTGAGAATCAGAGTGAAGTAATTTAGAATAATCAAATTCTGTGGGAGACTATAGGGAGTTCTCAATTTACAACCAGTTGCTTAGCATACCAGGCGTCCTTATGACTTACATCCAGTTTTAGTTCCCCATTACAAAAAGGAGGTAGATATTTTGGAAAAAGTGCAAAGAAGAGCAACTAAGATGATTAAAAGCTTGGAGTCAAAAAGATATGAAGAACGGTTGCAGGATTTGGGTCTGGTTCAGGGGTGAAATCCAGCAGGTTCTGACAGGTTCTGGAGAACCGGTAGCAGAAATTTTGAGTAATTCAGAGAATCAGTAGTGGAAATTTTGAGTAGTTTGGAGAACCGGCAAATGCCACCTCTGGCTGGTCCCAGAGTGGGGTGGGAATGGAGATTTTGCAATATCCTTCCCCCAGGACTGGGGAGGGAGTGGAGATTTTGCAGTATCCTTCCCCTGCCATGCCCATCAAGCCATGCCCACCAAACCAAACCACACCACACCCACCAAACCACACCCACAGAACCGGTAGAAAAAAATTTGGATTTCACCACTGGTCCAGGGGTGAAATGCTCCTGGTTCGGACCGGATCACCCGATCCGGTAGCGATGGAGGCGGGTGGTTCAGAGAACCGGTAGCAAAAATCCCTGCCCCCCACCCCCCACCCAGCTGAGCTGCACAATCATCAGAGGCATTTTAAAAAAAATTTTAAAGCATTTTTTCTACAACCTCTTCGGTGAATAGGTTGTAAAAAAAATGCTTTCAAAAGGCTCTGACGATCCCAGCTGAGTTGCCTGATCGGCAGAAGCTTTTTTTCTTTTAAAAGCCTCTGACGATCCAAGCTGAGTTGCCTGATCGGCAGAGGCTTTTAAAAGAAAAAAAGCCTCTGCCAATCAGGCAACTCAGCTGGGATTGTCAGAGCCTTTTGAAAGCATTTTTTTTACAACCTATTCGCTAAAGAGATTGTAGAAAAAATGGTTTTAAAAGTTAAAAAAAAAATGGCCACGCCAACCCAGTCACATTACCCCCACCACCACCAAGCCACGCCCACAGAACCGGTAGTAACAAATTTTAGATTTCACCACTGCACTGGTCTAGTTAGTCTAGAGGAAAGAAGGACTAAGGGGGACATGATAGCAGTATTCCAATATTTGCGGGGCTGCCACCAAGAGGAGGGGGTCAACCTATTTTCCAAAGCACCGGAAGGCAAGACAAGAAATAATGGAGGGAAAATAATCAAGGAGAGAAACAATTTGGAATTAAGGAGAAACTTCCTAACAGTGAGGACAATTAACCAGTGAAACTGCTTGCCTTCAGATATTTTGAGTGCTTCATCCCTGGAGGTTTTTAAGAAGTGACTGGACAGTCACTTGTCTGAAATGGGGTTGGACTAGAAAGCCTCCAAGGTGCCTTCCAGCTCTATTCTGATTGATTGGTTGACCTGATCCCAAGGACACATGAAACACAAGCTAGGCCTTGGCAACCAGCCTGCATTTAAAGCTGGTTTTATGGCATCTCACAGTCAAGTGACCACATTTTACAACGATTTTTTGGAAAAATGGCATTTTATTTCCAGTTTGGGCAAAATAGGCCCATCACAAATGATGGGTTGGCTTTACGACTGCCTTATTCGCCTACGACTGCAGTGTTTCCTTTACGATCACAGTGTTCACTTAATGACTGCTGCAAAAGAAATCATAGAATCACAACTGGGGTCACAGCCTTTTGTGCCGTGGCACCTGTCCGCTGGAGTATCTTCTCCCACTTCCCCGGGATCAGATCTGCTTCCACTCTTTTGACCTTCCGAAAGGCATAGAAGACATGGTGGTGCCAACTAGCCTGTGGCGCCAAAAAGGGTGTGGCATTTCGGAAGCGGCTAATGGAGCAGCGGCTCCTCCTCCTTTTGCGCACTTTGACCACTCCCTCTCCATCCCGCTCAGTTTTATTTTAATTGCACTTTAAATATAAGATCTTCATTTAATTGTTTTAATGTTTGACGCAGGTAGGCCTTGGCTTGTGACCACAATTGAGCCAAAAATTTCTGTTGCTAAGTGAGACAGTGGTTAAGTGAGTTTTGCCCCACTTTGTGACCTTTCTTGCCACAGTTGTTAAGTGAATCACTGCAGTTGTTAGGTTAGTAACACAGTTATTAAGTGAATCTGGCTTTGTCAGAAATGATAGCCAAATCTGGCCCTAGGTTCTGCCTTGATTTACCTTCCCAATAAGCAACTGAGTCGGAAGATCATTTAAAAGCAGTTTATTAGGGTACCCTGATAAAGTGGGATCTCTCTATGAAAAAGGAGAGAGAGAACCCCGAGCCCCATGTTACATTCCTTTTTAGAGTTAACGCAACAAAGAAAATGCAAGAGGAAAGTTGATTGGACAGGGTAAAAGTATGCATAGAAAATCAATTACATATAGTCAAACATATCACATATTTGCATCCCATAATACCACACAACAGTGGTGAAATCCAAATTTTTTTATTACCGGTTCTGTGGGCATGGCATGATGGGTGTGGCTTGGTGCGCATGGCAGGGGAAGGATACTGCAAAATATCCATTCCCACCCCATTCTGGGGCCAGCCAAAGGTGGTATTTGCTGGTTCTCCGAACTGCTCAAAATTTCCGTTACCGGTTCTCCAGAACCTGTCAGAACCTGCTGGATTTCACCCCTGCCACACAAGTTCATTAAAATGAGGTCTGACATCAGAAGGGGCGTAAATTGTAAGGAAAAAAAGTTGTTTGGAATTCACAAAAGAGATAAACCAGACCCCAATTTGTACTAACCAACGCTTTCTTATCTGGAGCTAATCTCCAGCCTGATTATCAGTTTAGGAATGTTAAAAGTCAATAAACCTGAGCATCTTTTTAAAAGAGAGAAAACAAAGTAAAATACAAAATAACTACAGTATGTTAGTTACAAAAGTTACAAAATCCATGTCATGTGCCCTTCAGAAAGTCGCAAAAGGTGATCCTATGACCCTGGGACATTGTAACCGTCATAAATATGAGACAGTTGCCAAGCCTCTGAATTTTGATCATGTGATCATGGGGATGTTGCAACGGTCGTTAAGTGTGAAAAATGGCCGTAGGTCCCTTTTTTTCAGTGCCCTTGTAACTTTGAACAGTCTCTAAACGAATGGTTGTAAGTCAAGGACTAAACTGCGGAGCATTTTAATCAATATATGCTGCCTAGAGTTAGTTGCCTCTGGTGAGCTGGGTGACATACAAGTTTAATAAGTAAATAAATCAAGTCACGGCACTGATTTATAGGACTGATATCAATGAAGCAGCTTCGCATTGAAAGAGCAATGGCAGAGAATCAGAGTAAACATCTATTTTTGTGTTACTTCCTGAAATAACTAGAAATAGCAGAGATATCACCCTGAAGGCTAATTTCATGAGCAGCCCAGCATGGAAAGAGCTTAGCAACAGAAGTGACTAAGAAAGTTTCCTCTTTGACCTTTGCTTTTCGCTGTTTTCTCTTCGGATACACTTCTGTGTTTTGTTTGGCTGATCCTGATCCTATTATCTTTAGCTGAAAGGTTTTACCTCAGGATCAGACTTTCTCAATTTTGGCAACTTTAAGATGGGTTAGACTTCAACTCCCAGAAGTCCCCAGCCGGCATGCTTGTAAGTTGAGGACTACCGTCCTATAGCGATTCTCATTTGTGAAAGCTGGAACAGGAGTCCCCAACTCCCGGTCCATGGATCACCACCGGGCTGTGGCATGCCAGCAACTGGGCCACGTAAACAAGCGAAGCCCCATCCACAGGATTCAGGCAGCACACGAAACCACACATTCTCTGGTCCATGGAAAAATCTCTCCACAGAACTGGTCCCTGGTGCCCAAAAGATTTGGGTTTAGAAAAATAGAATAATGGAGTTGGAAGGGAGATCTTCTACTCCAACCACCTGCTTAGGCAGGAAATCCTATACTATTTCAGATAAATTGTGGTCCAATCTCTTCTTAAAAACTTTCAGTGTTGGAGCATTCACAACTTCTAGAGGCAAGTTGTTCCACTGATTAATTGTTCTAACTTTTAGGAAATTTCTCCTAGGTTGTTTCTCTCCTTGATTAGTTTCCATCTATTGCTTTTCATCCTGCCCTCAGGTGCTTTGGAGAATAGGCTGATCCCTTCTTCTTAGTGGCAGCCCCTGAGATATTGGAACTCTGCTAACATATCAGTGACAGAAAGTCCACAGGTGGGTAGAAGGTGGCTGACAATCCATCAGATCTGTAAAAGGATGGATGGAAACTGAACAAGGAGAGATTCAACCTGGAAACGAGGAGGAATTTTCTGACAGTGAGAACAATCAACCCATGGAACAACTTTGCCTTCAGAAGTTGTGGGAACTTCATCACTGGAAGCTTTCAAGAAGAGACTGGACTGCCATCTATCAGAAATGGTGTAGGGTCTGCTTGGGTCAGAAGTTGGACTCGGTGACCTACAAGGTTCCTTCCAACTTGATCTTGGAGTCTTAGTGGGCAATCAGCTAAATATGAGCCAGCAGTGTGCAGCAGCAGCTAAAAAAGCCAATGCAATCCTAAATTGCATTAACAGAGGGATACAATCAAGATCAAGTGAGGTACTAATACCACTCTATAAAGCCTTAGTAAGACCACACCTAGAACACTGCATCCAGTTTTGGTCACCACACTATAAAAAAGATGTTGAGACTCTTGAAAAAGTACAGAGAAGAGCAACCAAGATGATTAGGGGACTAGAGGCTAAAACATATAAAGAATGGTTATAGGAACTGGGCATGGCTAGTCTAGTGAAGAGAAGGACCAAGGGAGACATGATAACCGTCTTCCAATATTTGAGGGGCTGCCACAGAGAGGAGGGGGTCAACCTGTTTTCCAAAGCACCCGAAGGCCAGACAAGGAATAATGGATGGAAACTGACCAAGGAGAGATTCAACCTAGAAATGAGGAAGAACTTTCTGACAGTGAGAACAATCAACCAATGGAACAAAGTTGTGGCAGCTTCACCACTTGAGACTTTCAAGAAAAGATTGGACTGCCATTTGTCAGAAATGGTGTAGGGCCTTCTGCTTGAGCGGGGGGTTGGACTAGATGATCTGTAAGATCCCTTCCAACTCTGTTAATCTGTTATCTGTTAAAAGCGAACTATGTATTAAGAAGGGGAGGCCTGAAGAAAGGAAAAACAAAGCTCCAAGTGAACCCAGCGTGTTGCAGATGTGCCATGGGAAGGAGGCAGACTTTCGTTAACCATCTTCCCCCAAGTGTCTGCGACAGGGGAAGTGGTTGTAGAAACTGAAGGTTGAGCAAGTCGAAGAACGAAAACCATCCACACACCTGTCTGTTTCCTTTGCTGCTCTGGCCAGCCGGGGGAAGGGGGAGGGGGGAGGGGGGGTTGGTGTGTGTGTTTGTGTGAACGAGAGATGATCCGATGGCTGCCTGAAGCCGAGCAGCATGCCAGAACAGGAAGCCTGTGGTTTCCCGTGTAGAAATCGAGGCGTAGCCAGGCAGAGCTGAGAGAGAGAGAGAGAGAGGCAGCGGAAGCAGCAGTAGGAGAAACTCTCTCAAAGCAACCGTCCGAATGAGCTGACATGGAGGAAGGCCAGACGCCAGCCAAGCCAGAGCGAGAACGAAGGGGATGAGGAATGGAGCGCTGCCGGAAACTGCCAGCGGTGTGAAAGCAAGAGGACCAGAAAGGTGAGAGGTGGGGTGCCAGAAGGACTTGTTTCATGAAGTTGATTTTGTTTAGAGACAAGGAAATCTTCTGCGTAGGAGGTGGCTTTTCAGCTCAGAGGTTCTGAATAGGCCTAATGGCCTGGGACCTTAAGCCAGGAATTTCTCAATCTTGGCAGCTGGAAGATGGGTGGACTTCAACACCCAGAATTCCCCAGTCAGCACTGGGGAATTCTGGGTGTTGAAGTCCACCCATCTTCCAGCTGCCAAGATTGAGAAAGATGTAACTCCAATCTGCCGTCTTCCAGATTCTTTGGGGTCCAACCCCATAATTCTAAGTCAAGACCCAAAGCTGTGGAGATACGATTTTTCTTGATTAGGGTAGAGGTTGGGCTGTAAGGATATTTGATCTGGTGCCTGGGGGATGTTTCTAAGCATGGTGCTTCTAACCATGTTTAAAAGATTGTGGTGAGCCACCTTGTATGAGATAAGCAGCCACACAAGTCCGGTAAATAGATAATAAATAGACAAAACCAGACAGTGGCTGACAGAGAGCTTCCTGGATACGGGGGACTACAGCCCCCAGCATTTCTAAGCAGTGTGCGGTGACTGGGAATTCTGGGAGTTGTGTGCCCCAATAGGATCGCACTGGGGAAAGTTGGCATAGTCATAATCAAAATGTACTGGAGGTTTTTATTGCAAATGGTCACAGAGAGAGTCAAAGAGGACGATGTCGTGGGTTTTGGCTGTTGATAACCATGGATCTTTATTAACCAGGTTGCTAATATGAGGAAGGAGAAACTGGGCCGAACTAGAAACATGGCACTAGGGTTGCCAGGTCTGCTTCCAAAAAATAGCGGACAAGCGGGGGGGAGGGGGGGGTTAAGTAGTAAAAAAATAAATAAAAAATTACAATTAAATTATATATTTTCTTACAAACATTTTAACACGCCATTTTAGGTCAGTCGACACAAGCTACAATACATTTTAAAAATGTGAACTGTACATAATTTTATAATATATTTTTATTTTAATCTCATCATTAATTTTTTCGGAGAATCGAGTTCAATAAGATATTTGCTCTTTGTCTCATTCTAACTTATGAAAAAAAAGACAAAACGCGATTCTCCTATCCTTATTCTCTTAGACTGTACAGCTTTAGATTACGTACCATTTCATCATAAAGCTTTTGAATAAAAAAAAATGTCCACTCTTTTGTGAAAAAAAATAGTGAACATAATGTGAAAAAAGTGGACTGTCTGCTCAAATAGTGGACACCTGATGTAGGAACTGGAACTGGAAATCTTTGCCACGTCGTGGTTTTCTCAAACCTGGACTGTTTTGTGTCTTTAATAGATAAAGGAGAAAAATAATACCAGGGTATTGTAACATGCTAGCTGGGAGGAAGTCTTGATTTGATCAAGTTTAGGGCAGAGGAAATGCCGAAATAACTCCCCATCCCCCCATCCCCGATTTGGCCAGAAGAGGGGCTTAATTATCATTATAATTGCAACAAGGCCAAACAAGCCATTAACATGTCCCCAGTAAAATATACTGTACATCTGTGCAAGTGTTATGGCATAACCTACTAAGTGGCAGGGCAGTTCTGATCCATCCTATATTGAGAATGAAGCAAAGGGAAAACCAGAATCCTGAATTTTAGGGTTCAAAACTCCGGCAATTTAACACTGAATACCCTCTCAGGTGAGACGGCTTATGAATCTCCCCTCCCAAGGGAATTGTTTGTGGCTGTTGTTAAGATCTGATCACATTTCACTTTCATAAAAAATAAGGCAGTAAAAAATGCAAATATTTCTGGCCAGGACGGTCTATATTTGTGGCTGTTTGAAGTATTTTAAAGAGAATGCAAGCTTTGGAACCTTGGTTTGCAAGGAGAGAAGCAACCTAGAACTAAGAAGAAATTTCCTAACAGTGAGAACAATAAACCAGAGGGAACAGCTTGCCTTCAGAAGTTGTGGGTGCTCCATCACTAGAAGCTTTTAAGAAGAGACTGGACAGCCACTTGTCTGGGATCGTATAGGGCAGGGGTGTCAAACTCGCGGCATCACGGCGGTGTCACGTGACGTATTGGGACTTTCCTCCCGCTTCGCTAAACTGGGCGGGGGCAGAGGCAGCATATGACGCAACTGGCCCATGGGCCACGAGTTTGACACCCCTGGTATAGGGTCTCCTGTTGGAGCAGGGGGTTGGACTAAAAGACCTCCAAGGGCCCTTGCAGCTCTGTTATTCTGTTACAGTTCCCATGTACAAAGTCCACGTAGACATTTAAGTGAATATCATTGGTGTTATAGACCAGCAGAGCCAGACAAAATTAGATTGAGGAAGTCTGGCTTAACAGGGAACTCATTATTTGAGTGTGACACCCTAATGCGGGCAAAACAACTCTACTTACGCCACAAGGTGGATCAACAGCTGCTTTGGAGAAGAACGGAAGATTTGCAGGACTAATTATCCATCTGTAAAAAGGGGAGGCGAGAGAATTTAACCGGAAGTAAAATCATTTCAAAAAAAATTTTCTGTTAAGGCTAGTCTTTAAACTAGCAAGAGGAAAAACAATTGAACAGATTTTTGTGGAAGGCAATATTTTTCTGGAATATTACCGATTTGCAGAAATATTTTATAGTGCAGGATCCAATCTGGATCAGTCACCAGGACCAGAGGTTTAGTCTTCTGAGTTTTCGGATATTTTATACTGCCTTGGTAAGGCCACACTTGGAATATTGCATTCAGTTTTGGTCGTCACGATGTAAAAAAGATGTGGAGACTCTAGAAAGAGTGCAGAGAAGAGCAGCAAAGATGATTAGGGGACTGGAGGCTAAAACATATGAAGAACAGTTGCAGGAACTGGGCATGGCTAGTTTGATGAAGAGAAGGACTAGGGGAGACATGATAGCAGTGTTCCAATATCTCAGGGGTTGCCACAAAGAAGAGGGAGTCAAACTATTCTTCAAAGCACCTGAAGGTAGAACAAGAAGCAATGGGTGGAAACTAATCAAGGAGAGAAGCAATTTAGAACTAAGGAGAAATTTCCTGACAGTTAGAACAATTAATAAGTGGAACAACTTGCCTGCGGAAGTTGTGAATGCTCCAACACTGGAAGTTTTTGAGAAGATGTTGGATAACCATTTGTCTGAAGTGGTGTAGGGTTTCCTGCCTGGGCAGGGGGTTGGACTAGAAGACCTCCAAGGTCCCTTCCAACTCTGTTATTCTATTCTATTATTTAACATTTTGTTGCTGTTCCCCTTTTTTACGATATATTTCCATCCTTGCCACGGTCTGTATTGCATACAGCAATTTCTGTGTATGGAAACAGGGTGAAAGAGAAGAAAGTAGGCAGTTTGCAGAGAATCATGCATGAAGTATGTTCAGAATACAGGTACTGTCAGATGTAAATGCCTTATTCCCTAATGTGTAAATAATGTATATATGGGATATCAGGGGTTAACTTATTCTTTGTTTCTTAATGTATTCATAATTCACCACTCCTACTCTTGGCTCCACCCTTTGTATATATAAGGAGCCACCTTCACCATTTTCCTTGCTTCTATCTGTGAATATTCAGTGAATATAGAATGCCTACTATAATTAAAGAGAAATATATTTGAACCTCTAACCCTCATTATTATTATTGAGTCTGATCCTAAAAATATTGCAACAAACTGGTAGCAGAGGATGGTTAATTGATTCAATAAATAACTAAAAATGTCTAAGAAAGATAGGCCCAACACCAGGGCCTACAGCAAAGAAATAGAAACTGAACAAGAAATAATCAACGAATCCACAAACGCAATTTCGAGAGAATCCGAAGAATACACCACTGAAGAAGAAGAACTAATAAATGAAAATGATGGCCAGGAGGAAATCGAAATAGAAAATAACGAACTCAGGTCAGAGATACTGAAGCTTTTAAAAAGCCAGAAGAATGATGAAAGCCTCATCGCGAACCTCCAAGAAATGCTGAAGAACAGCGGAGCAGCGAGAGAGAAAAACATCGCTAAAGAGAAACCCAAAGACCAAAAAACTGTGAGTGATATGACTACTGAGAAAGTCGTTATGAAAAAGAAAAGATGTGATCCCGCGCGAAATTTTGAATGGCAGCCATCTTGGTTTCAACAAGCCTCCAAAGTGAGCGAAGCAGAGCCAATCAAAATGCTCAGTTCAAAATTTCTGGCGCGAAAAACGTTATCAGACAACGAAAGTGAAAAGGAGGATTCAAACTCTTCGGAAGAGCCTGAATCAGAAAATGAAAACGACTTAACGAAATCCCAAGTAAAGTCAGCAATGAAGACGCTTTTTGCTGCATTCGGGCCAAAATTAAAAATTTCCAAAGCGCCAACGAAGAAGCAAGCGAACAAGCCAATACTTCAAGACCTGCACGCTCCCATCCTGACTTCGAGAACGACGACGCCCGAGCCCAGAGAGCCATGTCGATTCCGCCCTACACCGCAGACCGAAGCAAGTGCCAACGCACCCAAAAGAAAGAGAAGAACAGTCGCCGCCATCAGAACTCCTAAGACCGAGCCAGAGACCGACTCGTCTGAAGAGGAACGGAGCGAGCGAGCTGCAATGGAGAGAACCTTCCACGACGACGTCAAAGAAGAAATGAACAACGCGCATGTGCGAAACTACGTAGACGGTCCGGAAAGACTTGAACTGGCCAGAGAACCGCGCAGACTCGTTGCGAGCATTCCCATGCCGTTTTGCAATTTCCTACACTTGCGAGACCACGGACTGCCTCAGGTTGTAAGTAATGGACAAAATAATGTGGGTAATTTACCCAATGACTTCCCAAAACTTAGGGTTGATGGCATTAATTTACAAGAATGGTATCAACAGCTCCAGGTTGTCTTTATGAAAGAAAATTTACTATTTTTTATCACTAGTCCCCCAAGAAGACCTTGGACTTTAAAAATAGATTGTTTACACCATAAGGCATTTTTCTTAATAATATCTAGCGTGTCTCCTGCAATATATCATAGCATCAAACCAAATCTAACTGTTTCAGAAATAATCCAATGCATGTTTAATTTGTTTCACAGCGATAGTGTAGCTACCACCACAAGAATGTCTAAGGACTTCTTTTCTTCCAGAGTAAAACCAGGGGTTTCCATAAGTGAGCATTTAATATCTTTAAACAAAATAAGAGCTGAGCTGCATTTGAGGGGGGAAGTGATTTCAGATCAAACAATGAAAAGTGTTATTATCAACTCACTTGATTCATCATGGGATAGTTTTATGTCACACTTAGACACCATCAATCTAGGATATTTGTCAATAGAAAGTCTGTCTAACAAATTGATAGCAGAAGACAATTCAAGAAAAAATCGTTATAGCAATCACACAGAACACAAACCTTTTAGGAAGGTAGCTTTCCAAGAAAAATATAATGAAACTTTTAAATGCCACAATTGTGGGTCCAGAGAACACAATAGAAGAGATTGCCCCAAAATTTCAAAGGAAAGACATAGGTCAGAATATAGGAATAAATACAATTATAGACAGTCTTCCACAGATAGACATAAATATAGAAGCCCACCAAATTACAGAGAAAGTAGAGGGGGCAGAGAAAATTCAAAAGAGAAAATCTGGTTCACTGAATGGACTAAATAAACAAGATAGCACCAAAACGCAACCAAATGAGAACAATAATTGGCTTATTGATTCTGGAGCAACTAATCACACCACTAATAACAAAAATATATTGTCTTCATTTACAGAAGATAAGTTTGTAATAAAGGTAGCTAATCAAGAAAAAGTTCAAGTATTAGGCAGAGGGAATGTGACCTTGCCTGGTCTAGGAAAAATAGAGGGGGTATTGTTAATACCAGAAATACCTCATAACATACTAAGTGCCATAAAATTAAGCAGAGATTCTGACATCAATATAGTTTTCTCAAAGGGAAAAGCAACTTTAGAGAAGAATAAAACAAATGTAGGCACTGTGATGATTAAAGGAGGCCTACCCTATCTGATAACAAAAGAAAGATGGTTACATAACATTGATTCAAATATGGAAGATTGCATTGAGGCAGATGATGAAAATATTAGTAACAGTGACAATGATGAATGTAAAATATCTCATGATCACACAGATACACACAATGAGAAGAAACCAAAAATAGGTAAACCAATTCATGACGAGTGTGCTCATATCTTACATAGGAAGTTAGGACATGCAAGTTTTCCTGTAGTACAAAAAATGACTGAACACGCAGAAGGTGTCAAAATAAAAAATTGTGAAAATTATTTGGAATGCTCAGTATGTAAATCTACTAAATTAAAAACTAGTCCCAGGCCAAAAAAATCCACCAGATCAACTAACAAAATTTTTGACTTAGTACACATGGACTTAGTTGGTCCATTAACTCCATCAATCACTTATAGAAAACGTTACTTCCTAACAATAGTAGACGATTACAGTCGCTATGGTTTTGTTTACACATTAAAACACAAGGATGAAACCTTTCAAAAATTTAAGGAATTTTACAAACGCATAGAAACACAACATAATATCAGAATAAAACAAATTATGACAGATAGGGGATGTGAATTCATGTCTAAGGAATTCTCCCAATGGTTAAAGGATAGAGGAATGCTACATTACACGTCTAGTCCATTTTCTGCGTTCCAAAACGGGATTGTAGAGAGAAAGAATTCCACATTACAAACCATGATTAGATGCACATTAGAGGATGCTGGTTTAGGCAAACAATTTTGGTCAGAAGCCCTACATTATTCAAATTACACTCAAAATAGAACCTGGTCCAGTATTGTGAATAAGACACCATATGAGGTGATGTATAATAGGAAACCAAAATTAGCACACATGCACATATTTGGGGTCACTGCAGACGTACACATACCCAAACAATTGAGGAGAAAGGGAGAAAACGTATCCAGAAGATTAAGATTTATGGGATATGAAACTGGCACCAAAGGGTACAGATTCATTGATAATAATAATAAATTTATAGTTTCCAGAACAGCTGTGTTCCATGAACAGGCCAACTGGTCTAAATTACATCTTAATGAAATATTTCCGAATAAATGCAAGGATACCAAATCTCGTGAGGAAGGGACGATAGAAAATCAAAATATTAACAAAAGTAAAAGCAAATCCAAAACATGGACAAATAGTCAACACAAAATAAAAACAGACACATTAACAAAAAAGGAAGCAAGATATTTGCATGACTACCATAGCAAACCAGAAAGAGCTATTAGGAACAACAGAAATCAAATACCAAATAAATACAAAGATTACATAATGCATATGGATGGTGAACAAATAACACCTAATACATATGAGGAAGTATTAAAACTACCTCGTGAAGAAAAAGAAAAATGGGAACTAGCTATGAAAAAAGAGATGGAGAGTTTGCAAGGATTAAATGTATTCACACCTGCGATTGCACCCAAAGATAAAACAATTATTGGTACCAGGTGGATTTATAAAATTAAGAATCTAGAAGGAGGCAATACCTTATACAAAGCTAGATTGGTTGCACAAGGTTATGCACAAAAATATCCGGAGGACTATACTGACACATACTCCCCCACAGTAAGAACAGAGAGTGTTAAAACAGCTCTAGTAGTAGCATCCACACTCAATCTTGATGTATTTCAATATGACATACAGACTGCGTACCTACACGCAAAACTGGATAAGGAAATATACGTAAGAGCACCTCACAGTCAATACACTAATAAAAATGAAATTTGGCTATTGAACAAGAGTTTATACGGATTAAAGCAATCTGGCAAAAGATGGTACGATTGCTTGGTGAAAGTACTTAAAACCATGGATTTCAACGCTACCACTGCTGATAACTGTTTCTTTGTCAAAAAGAGTGATGATCACGTTGAGTTTGTATTGATTTATGTAGATGATATTTTATATATAGGAAAACACAGAGAGAGAAGAGAAATCTTTGTAAACAAGTTAAATGAACATTTCTCGTTGAAATCTCTAGGTAAAGTAAACAAATACCTTGGTGTACAAATTAACAAAACTAGAAGGGGTTTCAAACTTACTCAGAAAGATAAGATTATTGAACTTCTAAACAAATGCAATTTAAACAATGCCAAACCCTGTGACACTCCTATGCAAACTGATTTCCTTAGAAATACTGATGAATCTTCCCCTGAATTCAAGGATAATACATTTTATAGATCAGTCATAGGTTCACTTCTTTATATATCTAATTGGACCAGGCCAGATATTGCATTACCACTCAATTTATTATCAAGGCACGTTAGTAAACCAACAATGTATCACTGGGAAGCTGTCAAAAGAATTTTAAGATATCTGAAAAGTACATTAGACTTTTGTCTAGTATTAGAGCCTAGTGATAATAAAGAACCAAGACTTACATGTTACGCAGATGCGGATTGGGCTGGAGATACATCATGCAGAAAAAGTACTTCTGGTTATATTTTTCTGTTAAATGACTGTCCAGTTTACTGGTACACTGGTAAACAAGAACTGGTAGCCACTTCAACCACAGAAGCGGAATATGTTTGTTTATCCAAAGCTGCAAATAACCTTGTATGGTTTAATGATTTAATTTCAGATGTTTGGAAAAAACCTGCTTTGCCTTTTGTTATGCATGAAGACAATAAAGCGGCCATTGAAATATCTAGATCCGATGCCATTGGACAAAGATCCAGGCATATAGATATAAAATTTAAGCATGTGAGACAATTGTCCCAAGATGGATTTATCAAAGCAGTGCATTGTGATACCTCTGAACAATTAGCTGACATATTGACGAAGCCTTTACCTTCTAAACAGCACAAATACTTAACTTCCAAATTGTATGTCTTATATTGTCCTGAATCTGAATGTAATTGGTGTTGTATAGCGAACCGGCATTTAGAGGGGGATTTGTCAGATGTAAATGCCTTATTCCCTAATGTGTAAATAATGTATATATGGGATATCAGGGGTTAACTTATTCTTTGTTTCTTAATGTATTCATAATTCACCACTCCTACTCTTGGCTCCACCCTTTGTATATATAAGGAGCCACCTTCACCATTTTCCTTGCTTCTATCTGTGAATATTCAGTGAATATAGAATGCCTACTATAATTAAAGAGAAATATATTTGAACCTCTAACCCTCATTATTATTATTGAGTCTGATCCTAAAAATATTGCAACAGGTACTATAGGCCTTGTTTATGGGACGCGGTGGCTCAGTGGCTAAGACACTGAGCTTGTCGATCGAAAGGTCGGCAGTTCAGCGGTTCGAATCCCTAGTGCCATGTAACAGGGTGAACTCCCGTTAGTTGTCCCAGCTTCTGCCAACCTAGCAGTTCGAAAGTATGTAAAAAATGCAAGTAGAAAAATAGGGACCACCTTTGATGGGAAAGTGACAGCGCTCCATGCGCCTTTGGAGTTTAGTCATGCCAGCCACATGATCTTCGGACAGAGCTGGCTCTTCAAGTTTGAAACGGAGATGAGCACCACCCCCTAGAGTCGGAAACAACTAGCACATATGTGCGAGGGGAACCTTTACCTTTACTTTAGACCTTGTTTAATAATGCTAACTTCATCATTAAGTAACACAGTCATAAATTTAAAAACTATATGGCTGAACATACACTCATATTTTTTATTTATTTGATTTGATTTATATGCCGCCCTTCTCCGGAGACTCAGGGCGGCTTACAATGCGTTAAGCAATAGCCTTCATACTTTTGTATATTTATACAAAGTCAGCTTATTGCCCCCCCAAACTGGGTCCTCAATTTACCTCCCTTAGAAAGGATGGAAGGCTGAGTCAACCTTGAGCCTTCCACACATAGATTTCACACACAATTTTTCAACTTTCAATTTCCAAACATTAGGGGTGCTCAAAAGCTGTGACGTGCCTTGGGGATTGTAAAGATATTTTGGTTACTTTAATATAATTTAGTTGTGCTTGGTAAGTAACTACATACATTCAACTTTTAAACATTTTGTTTAATTTGCCGTACATATATATACATACTTATCTGCATGCTCGCACACACAGATGCACACATGGTATTGCAACACAACCTACACTTACAGATGAAACTGAAACTCCTTGTTGTACATATTTTAGCTCTTAACTAGAGTGAATAGGCATAACGGGAATCAGGCTGAAAAATTGTAGTAGGAGTGCAAGTGGCAGCTAGGCAAACAGAATAATAGAGTTGGAAGGGACCTTGGAGGTCTTCTAGTCCAACCCCCCCTGCTGAAGCAGGAAACCCTATACCAGTGATGGCTAACCTTTTTGCCATCGTGTGCAAAATTGGGAGGAACGCGGGGGGTCGCGCGCGCATGTGCCCACACCCATAATTCTATGTGTCCTGCCCCCTAACGCATGTACGTACGGCTCCCCCCCATACCTTCCCTTTTGGCACGTGATGGCACGGTGGGCCCAGTAGGCCCATTTTTTGCCCTCCTCAGGCTCCAGAGGCTTTCTAGGAGCCTGGGGAGGGTGAAAACGACCTTCCCCAACCCCCCAGAGACCCTCTAAAGGCCAGAAATGGCCTGTTTGCCGACTTCCAGTGGGACCAGAAGGCCCATTTTTTGCTCTCCCCATGCTCCAGAGCCTTCCTAGGAGCCTGGGGAGGCCAAAAATAGTCCTCCCCCCCCGGAGGCCCTCCGGAGGCCGGAAACAGCATGTTTCCCAACTTCTGGTGGGCCCAGAAGGCCCAAAAATCAGCTGGCCAGAGCTGAGCTCGCGTGCCCACCGATATGACTCTGTGTGCCACCTGTGGTACGCGTGCCATAGGTTCGCCATCACGGCCCTATACCATTCCAGACAAGTGGCTGTCCAGTCTCTTCTTAAAAGCCTCCAGTGATGGAGCACCCACAACTTCTGAAGGCAGGCCGTTCCACTGATTAATTGTTCTGTCAGGAATTTTCTCCTTAGTTCCAGGTTGCTTCTCTCCTTGATTAGGTTCCATTCGTTGCTTCTTCTCCTGCCTTCTGGTGCTTTGGAGAATAGGTTGACCTCCTCCTTTTTGTGGCAGCCCCTCAGATATTGGAACACTGCTATCATGTCACCCCCAGTCCTTCTTTTCACTAGACTGGACATATCCAAATCCTACAACCCTCCTTCATGTTTTAGCCTCCAGTCCAGCTCCCTAATCATCTTTGTTGCTCTTCTCTGCACTCTTTCCAGAGTCTCAACATCTTTTTTTTATAATATGGTGACCAAAACTGGATGCAGTATTTTGAGCGTGGTCTACTTTGAAGCCATAGTCTGGATGCTTTACAGCAGGGGTGTCAAACTCGCAGTGTCATGTTATCATCACTTGACGTATTGCGACTTTCCCCCTCTTCATTAAACTGGGGGTGGGCATGGTCAGCCCGAGATGCATTCACAAGTTTGACACCCCTGTTTTACAGTCACTGTTTTTCAGAGTGTTTTCATCACTGTTTTTCAGAGCCGTTGTAACTTTAGTCACTAAAACAAATGGTTGTAAATGGAGGACTATCTGTAGCAACTTGGATAGGCAGCTTTAACAGACAGTACTTTTTTTTTCCCCCACACATGTCTAAAAAAAAAAGACTTGGCCACTGCTGCTTTTCTCCCAAGTAAACTACTATTAAGATCCCAGGAGCAGGAAGTGACTTTTTCCCTTGGTAAATTGGCAATCCCAATTCCATTTCTTTGTAGACTTGCCTCTCCCTTCCATTAATTGTCTTCCTAATTGTTTCACTGATAAATTTACAAGACATGGAGCCAATCTCTTTGTGTATATTTCTCTCCCCCACCCCCAAACAAAGAATATGATTTATGTTTATGTTTAAATGCCTATGTGCTGACGGCAATATACGCTTGAATTAAATGCATTTTAAAAAAAGTCCTGATTTATTCACACTTTCTCTTAATTTTTTTTATTTCTGTTTTTATAACCTGCCCATATGTACTATATATATATATTTAATATATATGTTAATTGTTTTAATTAAAAATAATTTCAACCGTATAATTTTTGATGATGATGTTATCCATTCAGTCAAGTGTGACTCATGGTGTTTTGATGGGCCAGGTCTCTCCATAACTTCTGTTCTTGCACTTAGAATAGAATAACAGAGTTGGAAGGGACCTTGGAGGTCTTCTAATCCACCCCCCTGCCCAAGCAGGAAACCCTACACCACTTCAGACAAATGGTTATCCAACATCTTCTTAAAAACTTCCAGTGTTGGAGCATTCACAACTTCTGGAGGCAAGTTGTTCCACTGATTAATTGTTCTACTGTCAGGAAATTTCTCCTTAGTTCTAGGTTGCGTCTCTCCTCGATTAGTTTCCACCCATTGTTTCTTGTCCTGCCTTCAGGTGCTTTGGAGAATAGATTGACTCCCTCTTTTTTGTGGCAACCCCTGAGATATTGGAACACTGCTATCATGTCTCTCCTAGTCCTTCTTTTCATTAAACTAGACATACCCAACCATTCTTCACATGTTTTATCCTTCAGTCCCCTAATCATCTTTGTTGCTCTTCTCTGCACTCTTTCTAGAGTCTCAACATCTTTGATTTTTTTTCTATGCTGGTGTCATCTTTGATGTTGTCCAGCTATTGTGTTCTTTGATGGCCTGGTTTATTTATTTATTTATTAATTAGTCATATTTCTATGTTGCCCATTCTCCGAGGACTCTGGGCGGCTTACACCGAAGACAGTATACTAAATAGCATATTGCCCCCAACAATCTGGGTCCTCATTTTACCCACCTCGGAAGGATGGAAGGCTGAGTCAACCTCGAGCCGGTGAGATTTGATCCGCTGATCTGCTGAACTAGCACTCAGCTGAAGTAGCTGAAGTACTGCACTCTAACCACTGCGCTACTTTTACCGCTAATTCTTCCATGCACAATTGCTTTCTCCAGTGAATTCCTCCACATGATACGGTCAAAATAAATGAGATACAGTTTTGTGGTATTGCCTTTCAGTGACATGTCTGGTGTTATGTGTTCAAGTACTTGAGGGGTCCTTGGTGCTCTCTGAGCTTGCTTGTTTTCTTACAGATGTTTCATTACCCTAACTAGGTAACATCATAATTAGCACTGATTATGATGTTACGTCTGCAAGAAAACAAGCAAGCTCAGAGAGCACCAAGGACCCCTCATTTCAATCCTGAGCTACAAATATTCTCTTTTATTGGTTCAAGTACTTGCTTCTTAGACACCTTTGCTGTCCAAGGAATTTGCAGGAACCTTCTCCGGTACCACAGCTCAAACGAGTCGATTTTCAAAACCATCTTTTCACTTGGAACTCCTACACCTGAAATTCTCAAATAGGACTTAAATCTGTTTCTTTTTTCTTCTAGCGAAGCAGAAAATCCTTCCACATAGAAGAGTCTTCAGACAATCCATTTGGAGCAACTTAAAGAAAAATGGAGCATGAAATGAATGCAATAGGAGAAGAACAGACACCGAAGAGTGATGCTTCGGATGCAGAGATGGCAGGAACGGCAGGAAAACGGGTAAGGGGCCCATCTGTCAAGCAAAGGCACCTTATGCAAACATTATCGGTCCCTATCACTTGAGGGAAGCTGTAGCATAGGATCGACCCCAAGGATGCAAAAGAACAAGTTAAAAACACACAAAGAGGCAACTTTTCCCTGAACAGTAGTTGGGAATGAGCGTAATGGAAGAGATGGAATGCAGCTGAAAAGCAGAAAGAGGAGAATGAATTGGCCCTTTAAGAAAAAAACATAGAGCAGCCTTCCTCAGGGTCCTGCCTTCCAGATGTGGCCGAATGTTAATTCCTGTAATTCTTCTAGTCATCTCTGACAGCAGCCCTAAAACAACTGGAGTGATGTTTGCCCATCTTGGCAATGTTAAGATGTATGGACTTAAATTCCCAGAATTCCCCGCCAGAATGCTCCTGGGGGAACCTGGAAAAAGATGGAGCTGCTTTAAAGGGACTCAACAACTCATTAAAGCATCTGTGTCTTCTTAGCACCACCAACCCATCCTTCAGCGAGGGCCTATATGCCTTTTTATTTTTAGGTTTTCAAAATGTGGATCCTGCCTTTCCAAACTAGGTTTCCCAAGCAATAAGCCATGCTAGAACAGAGATAAAGCCTTTCGGTAACGTTCTAAATTAGAATATGCAACAATATCTTACAGGTGTTCGATGTACAAACACAACTGAGCTCAAAATTCCCATTCCTAAGCCAAGAAAGTTAAGTGACTTTTGCCCCATTTTACAATCGTTCCTGCCAGCATTGTTAAGTGAATCACTGCAGTTGTTAAATTAGTGACACGGCTGTTAAGTGAATTTGGCTTCCCTGTTGACTTTTGTTGTCAGAAAGTCATAAAAGGTGATCAAATGACCGCGGGACACTGACTGTCATAAATACATGCCAGTCAGGGCTGGGCTTCAAATATTTTAGCAAGGGGTTCTCTGTCCGGTTGCTGGGTGGGCGTGGCCATGGTGGGTGTGACCTAGTCAGCCTCCTGCACCACAGTGGGGGGGTGTGTGCGTTTTTGTCCTCCCCAGGCTCTAGAGGCTTTCTTTGAGCCTCCGGGATAGTAAAAATGGCCTCCCTAGGCTCCAGAGACCTTCTGGAGGCCGAAACAGGCCCAATCTTCCGGTAGGCCCGTTTTTCACCCTCCCCAAGACTCTGTGTGCGCCCTGTACTTACCTGCATCCAAAACAGGCTGTGTGGGGACTTCTGGGAGAGGAGGGGTGGGGTGGGCAGGGCCAGCCAGGAGTGGGATTGGGGGGGGGGTCCTCTGAACTGCATAGAATCTTAGCTAGAGGTTCTCCCGAACCCCCAGCGAACCCCCAGCAGCCCACCCCTGATGCCAGTTATCAGGTGTCTGGATTTTGATAATATGACCAGGGGGATGCTGCAAGCAACAGTTGTATAAGAATGAAAAAAATGATCATAAGTCACTGTTTTCAGTGCCGTTGTAACTTAAAACGGTCACTACAAAGGGATGGTTTTAAGTCGAGGACTACCCGTAATCCTTCAGTAAGATTCTAAAACAGTTGAAACGTACAACAATATTCTAATTAAAACGCAGCCTGTTTTAAAAGCACTGTTTCTCTGTTTTGGAAACTTGAAGATGCTGCTGGCTGGGGAATTCTGGGAGATGAAGTCCACACATCTTCAAGTTTCCAAGGGTGAGAGACACTGTGCTAAGTTCGATTCAGATAAGCACCCCATTCCACTTTTCTTTCTCTTGCTTTCCGAATCCAGAGCCTCACTTCTCAAGTTGAATTCAGTGCTCTGCCAAGCCAGAGTCCGGTTCTGCGCTCGAAGCCACGAACTCAGAAACACGCCCTTGTCCGTCCCTGGAAATCGCTGCCTCCCACTCCTTCGGGATTACTGGAAAAAGACCAGAAAGGTAAGAAGAGATCTGCATATTTGTCCTCTCTTGTTTCCTGATATAGGTGGGTCTAGGTCTAGGACTTGTCCCATTCCGATATAGGTTGTTGTTGTTAGTTGCGAAGTCGTGTCTGACCCATCGTGACCCCATGGACAACGTTCCTCCAGGCCTTCCTGGTCTCTACCATCCCCTGGAGTCCATTTAAGCTCACTCCGACTGCTTCAGTGACTCCATCCAGCCACCTCATTCTCTGCCGTCCCGTTCTTCTTTTGCTCTCAATCTTTCCCAGCATTAGGCTCTTCTCCAGTGAGTCCTTCCTTCTCATTAGGTGGCCAAAGTATTTGAGTTTCATCTTCAGGATCTGGCCTTCTAAAGAGCAGTCAGGGTTGATCTCCTCTAGGAGTGACTGGTTTGATCGCCTTGCAGTCCAAGGGATATATATATATATATATAATATAGGTAGTCCTCGGCTTATAACAGTTCATTTAGTGAGAGTACAACAGCAAGTTTGAATTTTTTTTTCTGTCTTGTTTATAATACAATGTGTTTCACTAATTTAGAAAATTGTGGGGATCCAGGAATCAAGTTTACAGAGTAAAGATTCCAGTCAGGGTGTTTTCCACTTATGTTATTTCTTTTTTTTCCTCTGGTAGCAGAGGAAAAAAAATTAGGACACCCCCCCTTCCTTTAATTCAGTAATGTATACTATTTATGAATATAGAAGTTTGACGCTACTTTAAAAATCATGAAACGAAATGGCTGGGGTGATAAAATAGTGCTGAGTTTCGAAAGGCAGATATATTTGGCATTCCTCACTAATTAGACCCTCTGTGTCACATCAGAAGAAAAGTTGTGTACTTAGGTTGTATAAGTACACTATAAGCACACTTTCCACAGTAGGAAATCTATTGTGGTTCAATGGTTTAGCTGAGAAAATTGGATGTCTGCTCAGCACTGCCCCCCTGTGGCAAAGAACAAGACCTCCGCCAAAGTTCAATTTTTATCCCAAGGAGTCAAACTATATTGTAGACACCTTTTTATGCGCATGATGGATATCCTTTTGCTTTTCGTTTTTTGCATTTGGTATCTGACAAAAGCCAAAAGCCAACTGCCCGACAAAATAAGCCGCTGTTATTTTCTTACTTCCTAATTATAACGTAAGCTCAGTTTTACTTTAAAAAAAAAAAAAAAACAAGAACTTTGGGGAACTCTCTTCAATTGTGCAATAGAAACTTCCAGCACTTGGTATGAAATGTGGACTAAGCCAATTTAGTTTAGAAGGGACAGCGATTAAAATTCCCACAAGATGCAACTTTGACGCTAGTTTCAGCAATTGTTCTTGCACAATTGTTTTTCTCAAAAGAATGTGTTCATGAGCAGCAAAGTGTTGGAAGAAATATCCATCTGGTTCAGTTCCAAACTGGGAGAAAGGCACTGGAGACAAAATGGAGGCTGGAGGCTGATTGGAAAAAGGGTCCATTTATTGATGAACAGGGACCACACGTTTGTGGTTCTGGTGCAGCTGATCAGATGGAGTTGAGAGTGGGGGGTATTTATACCTTCTCTTGGGCTTTGCACTAGAACTTCCTGTTCCTGTGCAAGAACATGTATTCTATTGGCTGTTGTCAGACTCCCATGGTGTCATGTACAAAACCTAGGAGTTTGTCTGAGCTACGTTTGGTGGAAGTTTAAAATGCTGGGGGTGGTACAATTGCAATGAAGGGGCTTTGGGTAATTCCTATTGTGACTGAGGCAGTGGTGAAATGTAACATTTGTTATTACCAGTTCTGTGGGTATGGCTAGGTGGGGGGGGTAATGTGACTGGGTGGGCGTGGCCAACTTTTTTTTAAAAAAAGCATTTTTTTACAACCTCTTCAGCCTCTGACGATCCCATTTTTTCGGCTGAAGAGGTTGTAGAAAAGAAAAAATTCTTTTAAAAGTAAAAAAAAAAAAGCCTCTGATGATCGTGTGGCTCATCTGGGCAAGGGGGAGGGGCTCAGGGATTTTTGCTACCTGTTCTCCGAACCACCCACCGCCATCGCTACCGGATCGCCCGAACCGGGAGCATTTCACCCCTGGACTGAGGGCTAATCCTATCTTTGTTGGATCTTGGGTGAGGGAATTTGCTTATGAATAGAGCTAGCTATCTTTTTATCTCTTAATTGCTGACATCTGCTGAGGGCTATTAAGAAAGATGGAGGCTCTTTCCAAGAGCATGTTTCTCCATTTCTCATCCAGGGAAATATAACATTCTGCCTTTTTAATATTTCTCAAAATATTTCATTCTTCTAAGGAGAGGGGTGGGTGCTAACTTTCTACAAAAGTAAGAGGGTTTTTTTTTTGTGTGTCCGAGGACTGTATTTAACAGCTTTGGGGGTAGAGGTATCTCAGAGGTATCTGGAGCTGGGATTTTAATTTTCATTTCCCCCCCCCCACACACACACCCTTGCTGGCTTGGGAATTCTGGGAGTTGAAGTCCACTTGTCATATAGATCAGGGGTTCCCAACCCCTGGTCCTTGGATCAGCACCGGGTTGTGGCATGCCAAAAACCAGGCTTCACAAACAAGTGAAGCCCCAACTGCAGGAAGCAAGCAGCATCCAAAATCACGCCCCTCCAGTCCGCGGAAAAACCTCTCTCCATGGAACCAGTTTCTGGTGTCCCAAACTTTGGGGGCCAGTGCTATAGAGAGTAAGGAAGGTGATCTTAATGGAAGTCTGTAATAACAATTACCTAGGTCAGTGGTTCTCAATCTGTGGTCCACGGACTTCGGGGGGGGCATGATGTCACAGGGGCTCCGCGATGGCTTGTAGAAATGTTATGATTTAAATCTTGAATTAAGTCTTGGTGGTCCGTGGCCATAGTCTGTGGTCACAAAAAGTACTTAAAACTGGTCCGTGGTGAAGAAAAGGTTGAGAAACACTAATGTAGGTAAAAGGGCCCAAAACATTTTTGAAGTCCAGAGCAACGAGATAACATTCAGAAGCGACTCAGGCAGACACGTTCCTGATTCACTGGTGTATAAGAGGGAGAGGAGGGATGGCCCAGATTTATTGTTATAGCCCATCTCAATAAAAATTAGTTTTAGTCGTCTTATGAAGTTGATTTCCTGATCTGGTTTACGTAGTAGGGCTAGCAGTTTGGTACCTCAAAATGTAAAAAGCCAGGAGTCTGACTTTTGACAATAGAATAGGATGGGGTGGGGTGGGGTGATGTGGAGTGGAGTGGAATGGAATGGAATGGAATGGAATGGAATGGAATAGAATAGAATAGAATAGAATAGAATAGAATGGAATGGAATGGAATGGAATGGAATGGAATGGAATGGAATGGAATAGAATAGAATAGAATAGAATAGAATAGAATAGAATAGAATAGAATAGAATAGAATAGGCTTTATTTGGCCAAGTGTGAATAGACACACAAGGAATTTGTGTATAGGTAGTCCTCGACTTACAACAGTTCATTTAGTGACTGTTCAAAATTACAACAGTAGTTGTACTTAAAAAAGTAACTTGCAACCATTTTTCACACTTACAATTTTTGGAGCATCCCCATGATCATGAGATCAAAATTCGGATGCTTGGCAACTGGTTCATACTTATGACCGTTGCTGGGTCCCAGGGTCATATGATCCCCTTCTGCAACCTTTTGACAAGCAAAACCAATGGGGGAAGCGAGATTCATTTAACAACCATGTTACTTACCTTATCAGCTGCAGTGATTCCCTTAACAACTGTGACAAAAAAGGACGTAAAATGGGATGAAACTCATTTAACAAATGTTTCACTTAACAACAGAAATTTTGGGCTCAATTGCGGTCATAAGTCAAGGACTCCATGTGGTCCATAGTAATCCACAGTAGTCCACAGAAGGTGTCTAGGGCCACAGAAAAAGGACTCAGATGGTGCATTTTTCTCTGACATATTAGTAGGAATTTCTGAAATTAAAAGGAGAGGCTGTTTTTATTTCTAGTGAGAAGGCATCTGTGAGTTAAAGATAGTCTTCGACTTATGACCACATTGGAGCCAGGATTTTTGTCGCTAAGCAAGGCAGTTGTTAAGATTTTATGATCTTTTATTTTTGCCACAAATAAGTGAATCACTATAGTTGTTAAGTGAATCATGCAGTCATTAAATGAATCTGGCTTCCCGCATTAACTTTGTCAAAAACCAGCTGGAAAGGTCATAAATGATGATCACATCATCTCAGGAATGTTATAACCATCAAAAATACACGCTAGTGGTCAAACACCCAAATTTTGATCAGGTGATCGTGGGGATGCTGAGATGGTCTTAAATTTGAGGACTGGCCGTAAATCACATTTTTCAGTGCCATTGTAACTCGAATGGTTGCTAAATGAATGGCGGTTTTAATCTCTTTGAATAAGCTGTGTTAAACGGAAAACCCCTCCTGATATTTGGGTACCATAGGAATTTTGGGAGTTGAAGTCCGCAAGTCTTAAAGTTGCCAAGCTTGGAGGCCCCTGCCATAGATGACACAATTACCATAAAAGAACACAACAAATGCCTTAATTTTAATGCCAGTTGTTATTGATTGTGAATGATCTTCACTATAAACATCAACCTGGGCTCTGCAACAACCTTCAACGACACAACGACGGTCACTTTAGGAGACAGGGAATTGTTAAAAAACTCAAGAAATGTCCAACTTCGCTCTTCTATATTTCTTTCCAGAAACCACGCTGAGAAAGGTCGTTTCCCTTAAAATGTCCAACTTTTAGGAAGCCCAGAAACAGGGGGGACTCCCATTTTTCAAGAAAACGCTTTACACACACACAAAAACACGCTGCAGATACTACTTTTGTTGAAGGGGCTTCTTCGAAAGGAAGTTTGAAATCCTTATCTAGCGCCGGTTTGCCAGATCAAATTCTTGTGTAGTGGTACGGTAGCATATAATATGAACTTTTTGCGCTTTGAACTCTACTCCTCTTCCTGGAGTAGAAACTTCCTACTCCTCTTACTTGCACCCAAGACGTTCTCTTTCCGAGACCCATGAAGGAGGAAATGGCCAAATCACTTCTGAAAAATCTTGCTGAGATCTCTGGGTCAGCAACTCCATTGGTGACCTCTCTGACAAAACCTTCGCACGTAGCTGGTCAGGGCTTGTAGGCCTTGCTGCCTCTGGCTTCATTCTTGCAGGCCCAGCCAAGCGGTCTACAAGTCGCTCAAAATTTGGATAGATTTTTTTTCCTCAGGTGGTTGTGCTGTGCAGAGGGAGCAAGCAGAATCAGGGGGGTCTGCTGGAGGACCGCACCCCTTCCTTGCAAGGGATCACAGGACGGAGGGGTGCTGGAGGAGAGAAAGGGAGGGGAGCCTCACAACCTGGTCTGGGTGTTGTTGGAAAACTCATCCTCCTCTTGCATGGCTTGTTCAGCTCCGGCAGTTTCCACTGCGAGTCATCTGATGCCTTGTCTCGGTTCTTACTATATGCTTATCCAAGTCAACACACAGGGCTTAGTACTGGTAGCATTTCCCACCACGCACAAACCTAGTTAAGTTTTAACGTGGCTTGTTGTTTTGCTTTGTTGTAACGCGCAGGCCCATCCTTCTGGAGAAACGTTGGTTCAAGTGGATTGTGCAAAATCAGAAAAGGGGGGAGCTTGATAATTGTGGGGCATGAATTCATCCAATGTTGTTGTTTTTGTTTCCTCCTCCTTCTCTTCCTCCTCATCTTCCTGCTCTTCCTCCTTCTCCTCCTGTTCCACCTCCTCCTCCTCCTCCTCCTGTTCCACCTCCTCCTCCTCCTCCTCCTCCTATTCCTCCTTCTCCTCCTGTTCCTCCTCCTCCTCTTCCTCCTCTTCCTCCTGTTCCACTACCACCTCCTCCTCCTCCTCCTCCTCTTCCTCCTTCTCCTCCTCTTCTTCCTCCTCCTCTTCCTCCTGTTCCACTACCACCTCCTCCTCCTCCTCCTCTTCCTCCTTCTCCTCCTCTTCTTCCTCCTCCTCTTCCTCCTGTTCCTCCTCTTCTTCCTTCTCCTCCTTCTCCTCCTTCTTCTCCTTCTCCTCCGTCTTCTTCTCCTTCCTCTTCTTCTCCTTCCTTTTGCACAGTCTTTTTCTCTTCTCTGACTTCCCTCCAGGCTGAAGAGTTTTTCGACATGGTGGCCACAATCCAGGCCCGGAGGCTCAACGACCAGCGGGCGGATTTTGCAGGGCCTGAAGTTGCCAGCGAAGAGAATTCTGGGATATCAGAAGACCAACTCTATGACACTATTCTAGCTCACCAGGTATGTATGTGCCATTGATCCTCCAACCTCCCGTCCTCTTGGAGGACTCCTTTTTTTTTTCCCAGGGTCATCCTCCTTCCAAACACTAAAAATTGTAGAATTTACGATTTAAGTTGTTGTAATGAGATGGTTTTACAGCTTTATAAACCCTAGTTTTATAGTTGCAGTCCTCTTATGATTCTCTCCTTTGGAATTACCGTGGTGCAAAGGGAAAAAAGGTACTGTCATTTATGCAAAAAATAATAAATGAATAATAATTCCAGGGTGAGGATCTATTTATTTAATCCATTTCTAAGGATTCCCCCTCACCAGCCACTCTGGGCAGTATATGAAAGGATAAATAAACTGACTGTAACAATACAAGACATCCACGCTGAGAAGGAAAAGCAAAATCAATATAGAACAGTTAACAATGACAATTACATCACCGTTACAGAACCACACACACACACCTTCAGGATAGAAATGCCATTGTTTATTTAAACAAAATTTGCATGGGAAGGATCCATCAGGAGTAAGGTTTCTGGAGATTTGGTAAAACTTCACATTTTGCAGAAAAACTGAAGGATTTTTGAGAAAAACAAAAATAGCCCAAACTAGTCCAAATGCCCAGATGAGGAGTATCTACTCAGAATTTTAAAGCATTCCTTAGGTTTTAATTTTATTGCAATTTTCATTCTTTATGTCAGGAATATGTTCAGAGAGGTTAGCAGTGCAAATTAGAAAAGAAAAATATTGTCAATTGTGGCAGCAAGATAGAATGAATTTGCTGCAGGAAGTGTGAGAGCAGACTTTGCTTCTCTGTCTATTATTGCATGGGGGTAATCTATAATTAAATTCACAGTCAATTGAGGGTGAAAACTTAATAATTCAAGTCCACCAAGGACCTAAGAATGATTAAGGTAGTGGTTGAAGAAATAGGCAGTTCCAAGCAAGATAATTTTTATTGTAAAATTAAGAATTTTACATCTGATAAATTCAAAATTTCCCTTCAATATTAAACCTCTTCAAGGACTCCAATTATGATTGAAGGATTAAAAGAGGATTTCTTTTTCTTAAAGATTCATTATTATTAATCCATAAGTATTTGGTCACACAGTTTTTAGGTATCAGTCATGTGATGTTTTTACCATATGGCAGGGGTTTTCAAACTTTTTCAGATCATAGAAACTGTTAGGTTGTTTTTTTTTCTATAGAACCATGATGGCGAACCTGTGGCACACGGAGCCATATCTGCGTGCACATGCGCGCACCAGCCAATTGATTTTTGGGCCTTCCGGGCCCACTGGAAGTCAAGAAACAGGCTGTTTCCGGCCTCCGGCGGGCCTCTGGAGGGTTGGGGAAGGCTGTTTTTGCCCTCCCCAGGCTCCTAGAAAGCCTCTGGAGCCTGGGGAGGGCAAAACCCGGGCCTACTGGGCCCACCATGCTATCGCATGCCAAAAGTGGGGGGGGGGATCACGCATGCATGCTGGAGGGGGGCTGGGGTGGATTGAATTATGGGTGTGGGCAAAAAATTAATTAAAAAAAATATGGGTGTGGGCACGCACGAGCGCTCCCCCCCGCTTCCCCCCCGCTTTTGGCACGCAACGGCAAAAAGGTTAGCCATAACTACTATAGAACAACCAGAATGATGCTTTCTTGAGATACAGGCAGTCTTCAACTTACAACCATAATGGACCCTTCCCATTCCAGTCATAAATCATGATGGTCATAAAGTGCGTCACCCATAGGACCAACCTAATTTTCCAACCTTTTTTGTGGTGGCCTTTCAACGAGCCCATTGCAAATGGCCGTAAATGCGGGCCTGTTGCCAAGTGCCCAAAATGCAGTCATATGACTGGGGGACAGATATCAAAACTTTGGAACCGGATGATATCTTTTGGGGGGGTCCATTGTAACTGTAAATGTTTGCTAAACAACTGGTCATAAGTTGAGGACTCCTTGTAGGCTATAATAACAACATCTCGCAAGCCTACCCATGTCCCAAAGGTGCTTTTGCAAGAGGCAACTGGACTTTCTTGTTTTTCTTTGAAGACATTTCGCTTCTCATCCAAGAAGCTTCTTCAGCTCTGAGAAGCTCTGAGAAGAGCTGAAGAAGCTTCTTGGATGAGAAGCGAAACGTCTTCAAAGAAAAAACAAGAAAATTCAGTTACCTCTTGAAAAAAGCTCCTTTGGGACAACTGTGACCTGAATGACTGAGAATCTCCATAGACAGACTGCCCGTGTCTTTTCTTCCCTCCTTTTTATACAGATAGTCCTTGATTTAGAATCACAATTCAGCCCAAAATTTCTGTTGTTAAGCAAGACAGTTGTTAAGGGAATTTTGAAACCTTTCTTGCCAGAGTTGTTAAGTGAATCACCAGAGTTCTTAACTTAGCAACCTGGTTGTTAATGAATCTGGCATCCCCATTGACTTTGCTTGTCAGAAAGTCGCCAAAATTGATCACATGACCCTGGAACGCTGCAACCGTCGTAAATATGAACCAGTTGCCAAGCATCAGGATTTTGATAAGGTGACCATGAGGATGCTGCAACGGTCGTGTGGAAAATGCTCATAAGTCACTTTTTTCAATGCTGTTGTAACTTTGAGCCGTCACTAAACAAAGGGTTGTAACAGTGGTGAAATTCAAATTTTTTTACTACCGCTTCTGTGGGCGTGGCTTGGTGGTCGTGGCAGGGGAAGGATACTGCAGAATCCCCATTCCCTCCCCTCTCCTGGGTGAAGGATACTGCAAAATCTCCATTCCCACCCCACTCTGGGGCCAGCCAGAGGTGGTATTTGGCGGTTCTCGAACTACTCAAAATTTCCGCTACCGGTTCTCCAGAACCTGTCAGAACCTGCTGGATTTCATCCCTGGGCTGTAAATTGAGGATTACCTATACCACAATGGGTTTTTATGAGTCTCTGGAATATTCTCTCACCTCTCTGGATTCAAGTTTTTGGTTAAGTTGATTTCCCTCCCCCCCCCCAAAAGCTTCTAGATTCCTTCTCTGAAGTCAACCCCTTGGCTCCCTACACACGGTCTGAGTAACCCAATATAAACTATGTATGTCTGAAGCAGCACATGAGGTGGCAAATAAATTATTATTATTATTATTATTATTATTATTATTATTATTATTATTATTATTATTATTATTAATTGAATTTGTATACCGCCCTACTCCCGAAGGACTCAGGGCGGTGAACAGCCAGATAAAACACATATAATACAAATGTTAAAAAGCATTAAAATACAATTAAATAATTTGGCCCGAAAAACGAAATTTAAAACACCCCAAATTCTTAAGACAAATTTAAAATTTAAATTTTTTAAAAAGTTTAAAAGTTTAAACTTATCTCACATAAATTTATTCTTTGGGGAGGATTCGCTAACCAATAAAATTTGTCAGATGTGGGTTTTATTGGATGCATTCATAGGGTCTGCAAATGTTTAGTTTTATGATTCAATGAGCCTGAGCTGGAAACAATTTCAGAGTCGTCTTCTTCATCTAGCAGCAGTGAATTTTATGAAACAAGAGAATAAACTAAATGTGACTGTGTATAATAAATATAGCTATGTAACTGTTCGAACAATTTACTGCTTCTTGGAGAGTTATCTATTTCAGATGCATACGTCCATTGCTTTTAAAAACCTTAAAACTACACAAATTGCTCTTTTGTGTGTTTGCCTCTGTGTGTGTGTATAAAAAACAAACATAGACCTTCATTCCTGCCCTTCCCCCCACCCTTCTTTTTCATCTGCTGAGGGCAGTCAGTGAGGGCTATGAGAAAAATACCTCAAGAATATGGATAGGGTTGGGCTATCTTTCATTTAAACTCCCAAAAGTGCTTTTTCAAGAGGCAGCTGGACTTTTTGGGTTTTCTTTGAAGATGTTTGGCTTCTCATCTAAGAAGCTTTTTCCGCTCTGGGAAGTTTCTTGGATGAGAAGCGACATGTCTTCAAGGAAAAACCAGAAAGTCCAGTTGCCTCTTGAAAAAGTACCTTTGGGACATGGGTAGACTTGCAAGATTTTATTATTATAGCCTACCAGAAGTCCTCAACTTTTGACCAGTTGTTTAGCAAACATTTACAGTTGCCATGGACCCCCCCCAAAAGATATCACTCGGTTCCAAAGTTTTGATGCCTGTCCCCCCAGTCATATGACTGCATTTTGGAAAACTCTTGGAAAAAGCACCTTTGGGACAACCATGACCTGGAGAAACTCCATAGATTTTCATTTGAAGCAGATTCTTCTTAGATTTTCATCTACATTAAACCTGCGGGTGGCCCAGTGCAGGGACCTCTCTGGAGGGTCAATAAATAAATAAATAAACCAAGAGGAGAGCTCCGAACCCATGTTTGAGGCTGTCCACTGGACTTCATTTGCATCTATCTTAGAGGGCCAGCTTAACCCAGCTCATCGCTTTGTTTCATTTCCCACTAAAAAAAATGTGAAATATTTATTTATTTATTTATGTAATTTATATGCCGCCCTTCTCCCGAAGGACTCAGGGCAGCTTACCAGAAGGAACAAAAAATTACATAAACATTAAAATCAATTTAATGTTGACTGAAGAGCTTGTAGAAAAAAATGCTTTGAAAAGCCTCTGATGTTCCCAGCTGAGCTGCGGGATCATCAGAGGCTTTTTTTTTATTTATTTATTTTTAAAAGCATTTTTTCGGCTGAAGAGGTTGTAGAAAAATGCTTTTAAAAGTAAAAAAAAAAAAAAGCCACTGATGAGGTGGGCGGGGTAAGTGAGCGGCGACCGGGCCGGGGACCGGTTCGGGGGCGTGGCCAGCCAATTTTATTACCGGTTCTCGGAACTACTACAAATTTTTACTACCGGTTCTTGTGAACCGGTGCAAACCGGGAGCAACCCACTACTGAAGCCAGTGGCGAAATCCAATTTTTTTTATTACCGGTTCTGTGGGCATGGTGTGGCTTGGTGGGCATGGCAGGGGAAATATACTGCAAAATCTCCATTCCCACCGCATTCCAGGGGAAGGATACTGCAAAATCTCCATTCCAACCCCACTCTGGGGCCAGCCAGAGGTGGTATTTGCCGGTTCTCCAAACTACTCAAAATTTCCGCTGCCGGTTCTCCAGAACCCGTCAGAACCTGCTGGATTTCACCCCTGGAACAAGCCATTTCTATAAAGATCTATCAGTCTAACCGGTAAAACCAAAATCAAAGTATCTTTTGCAACCCTCTGACAAGCAAAGTTAACGGGGAAAGCCAGTTTCAAGGTACTAGCTGAACAACTGCAGTGAAGGAAGGTCGTAAAATGGAGCAAAACTCACGTAGCAAATGTCTCGCTTAGTGACAGAACTTTTGGGCTCAATTGTGGGTGTAAGTCGAGGATTACCTGTAGCCTCTAACTCCTTCTCCCTCTTCTGCAGAGCCAGCGTCTTGAGGATCAGCGCACGGAGCCTCCTATCCCAGTGGGAATTCAAGGGCTGCTGGATTTATTGCTCACAGCTCAAGGGACCCGGATGGAAGATCAGCGCTCTACCCTTCCTCCGGGCCTTGCTGGCCCACCCTTGCTAGGAAGACAGCCCTCCTTTCTACAGTATGAAACTCCTCCTTCCTTCATGGTTTCGGAGTTCAAATGACTTTTGACCTGGTCAGAAGCTGGAACTGGGTTGATCTCAACAGTGGGGAACTGAAAATCAAACAGTGTTGGAAGACTTCGTGCAGGAAAGATACCACGCTTTGCAAGAAAAGGATGAGGAAAAACTCATGTTCCAGCACAAACACAGCTTTGCAAGTGGCTAATTTTTTACTGGCTATGAACATGTACTTGATGCTCTCTGAGCTTGTTGTTTTCCTCGCAGACGTTTCATTGCCAAACTAGGTAACGTCATCAATGCTGGAAGCGGGTGGGTTGACATCTATCCTTTCTAATACTCAGTGGAGACTCCGCTCCTCCCTCTCTGCCTCCTCCCTGCCAAAAGCCCATGGTGACAGTACAGGTACTCCTCGACTCACAACCACCATTGGGACTGAAACTTCTGTCGCTAAGCGAGATGGTCATTAAGTGAGTCGTGCCTGATTTTACCTTTTTGCCATAGTCATGAAGCAAATCACACAGTCATTAAGCAAATTTGACTTTCTCCATTGACTTTGCTTGCCGGACATCCCCTGGGAAGGCAATCGTGACACACAAACACAGACACACACCGGATTCTACAACTATTGTAAACATGTCAGTTCCCAAGCACTCAAACTTTGATCACATGAACACATGGATGCTGCAATGGTCATAAATTCAAGGACCAGTTGTAAATCACTTTTTTCAGCACCGTTTTAACTTTGAACGGTCACTATCTAAATTGTAAGTCGAAGACTTAAACGTATTTAGAGGACCAATGAAAAGTCACAGCGTTGCCATGATTTTTAACGGTTTAGGGGCAGCATGAAAAGGAATGTACCGCTGATTAAGGGCATGGGAAAATCTCTTTTTGCAATACACGGGAGTCTTAAGATGCTACGAGACTGTGGATTTAAGCCAATGGTGAAATTCAAATTTTTTTACTACCGGTTCTGTGGGTGTGGCTTGGTGGGCGTGGCTTGGTGGGCATGGCAGGGGAAGGATACTGCAAGATCTCCATTCCCACCCCACTCTGGGGCCAGCCAGAGGTGGTATTTGCCAGTTCTCCAAACTATTCAAAATTTCCGCTACCGTTTCTCCAGAACCGGCTGGATTTCATCCCTGATTTAAGATTAGCATGTTTATCCCAAAAGCACTATGCATAACGTCTCAGGTACTTCGTCCCTGCAGTGAAAGAGCTCTCAAGTTAGCACTTTTTTAAAATAATTTGATGTTTAGTGCAATGTTTCTGAATCCGGAGCCCTCCAATTGTCCTGCGCAAAGCCATCCTAGGGAAATAGTTCAATAGGTCTAGCAAATTAGACCTAAGAGTTTATTTGAAAACAACAAAATAAATGTAGCTGCTTTCATTTGCCTGCGAAGAAAAGAGACAGGTTGATAGTCTTCTAATTCTTAAACATATTATGGGATCCTGTTTTATTTAAGAATTGCTAGAGAATCCTGCTGGGTCTGGCCGTTAACCCATGCAAACCAGCATTCTGAGTCACACAGTGGCCTATTGGCTGTGTTGGGGAAGCTCACAAGCCTAGATTGGAGAGCGAGCGCCTTCTTCACCTCTTTCTCCCTAGTCACGGGACTTTTCAGATCTTGGGCCCCATGGCAGTCTCTCACACAATGTCTAGGTACGGAGTCCCTGCTGTGAGGTGGATAGCCATGTAAATTCCTTTAATAATTAAACTATAGGTACGTCCCATTGCAAATATTGTTTTTTTTTTTTTTAAAAAGGACGGTTGAAATGACATAGTATTCCTGTTTGGAGGAATACGGTGTTCGTGCACAAGGGAAGTTTTGGAATTTATAACATTTGAAGGGAAGGCATTAAAACAGAGTTGCTCAACCTTGACAGATGTAAGACAGGTGGACTTCAACACCCAGAATTCCCCAGCCAATGTGGCTAGCTGGGGAATTCTGGAAGTTGAAGTCTACTTATCTTAAAGTTGCCACAGATGAAAAACTCTAACTCAATGCAATGTATTTCATGCAGTTCACTTGTTTGTTTCTAGCACGGTGTTTCTCAACCGTGGCAACTTTAAGATGTGTAGACTTAAACTCCCAGCTGGGGAATTCTGGGAGTTGAAGTCCACACATCTTAAAAGTCACCAGGGTTGAGACATTCTCTGTTAGAATCAACCCGTGAGAGGTATGATGTATAAATCAGCACCTGCAGATGCTATGTTGTTCTGCAGTCTGATTTTTACTCTCAATATCTTGAGAGTATAATTCCCCAAATTCAAGGTGATGTTATCCTAATGTATCTAGATTTAAAGGCTATGGGGGGGGGGCTCTTGAGTTCCACATTTTCTATTTGTAATAGCCTGGAAGTGGAACCGTAATTGAATTTTCTCACCAATTAAGCTACTTCTCCCCCAAACATATTTAGCACATAAAAGCTAACAAAACCTGCAGCTGTTGACTGCTTCTCATTCTCCATGCACAATTGCGCTTTAACGCGGTCGTAATAAATTTTGTTGCGAAGCTACGGTGTTGTGTTTCTCTGCAAGAGAGAGTTCAAGCATGGGTGAGCATGTGGTAGAAAAGTGAATCAGGAACAAACAAATGGGTGATGATAAACCATTAAAAATTCCCGTAACTTTTAACTGGGCAAAATGGTACCTCATAGGGCAACAATTTTTTAACCAAGGTACCTCAAATGGACTAACTTATAGAATGCATCCAAAACGACTCCTCTGGATTTGAAATTCGGAAATGTTATTAAATATTTCATGACATAAAAATGATCGTAAAAGCTTAGGCCATAATACAAAACGTTATAAAACATTTCCTCTTGTTAATGTTTGATTGCTGGATAGTTCAGTATGGTCTACTTTCAAAGCAGAGACATCTCTTGAAGGTCTCCCTGGATTTTTAGAGAATTTTTAAAGTACATTAGAAGCTCTGCCTTTGTTGAAGACATTGAAAGATCTGGTCAAGAAATATCTTTGAAAAATACCAATATCATTATTATTTTCCTTTTAGACAACTAAGCTGTCACAGGTTGTCTAATAGGGAAATAATAATAGATATTGTGCCTCTGTTTGCTTAGAATGATACAAGCCCTGATTCCTGATTTATTTAGAACGAGTGATGTATGGGTGTAAGCAGACTACACTGCTCAAAAAAATAAAGGGAACACAAGCAGAAGACATCCAAGATCTGAATGAATGAAATAGCCTTATTAAATACTTTGTTCATTACATACAGTAGTTTTGTGTTCCCTTTAGTTGTTTGAGCAGTGTATAAATTACTGTATGTAAAGAACAAAGTATTTAATAAGGCTATTTCATTCATTCAGATCTCGGATGTCTTCTGCTTGTGTTCCCTTTATTATTTTGAGCAGTATATTTATTCTCATTTTGTTCCAGATAAACTAGAAATGCCTTGCTTCAAATTCTATCTGAACCTGGATTCCTCTTTTTTTAGAACAAGTTAAGATTATGAACAGAATTAATTTAGAGATAGTAATGCGTTTATCACAATTCTAAATTATATCTAGTATCTTCATCCACTTGCATGAATGAGAGAGGTAAAACAAGAATGAAAAAACTCTGTGGACTATTATACAGTACTATAGCCCACAGTGGACTATTATACTATAGTCCACTGTGGACTATATAAACTGGAATAATTTAGGCTTATTCTATCTGAATGTAGCTAGTTAACACACATTTAAAAACAGGCAGTGTTTCAATCATATTGTTGCCGCTGCCATTTTGCCTTTTTTGAGCATATCTCATAGCAGCCCTTTACAGATGTGTAAAAAGAAGATAGGAATTTACCACATATTAGAATTGCTTGTGGATTATCGATGGCTACAGATAGTCCTCGATTTACAGCAATAATTGAGCCTGGAATTATGATTGTAAATCAAGGTGGTCATTAAGGGAGTCACCACATGACTGCACTCGATTTTATGACCTTTTTTGCAGTGGTCATTAAATGAACTCATGGCCATTATGATCCATCATAATTCTGAACAGTCACTAAGCTACTGGTCGTAAGGTGAGGACTACCTGTACTTGACCAAACCACTTCTTCTGAGGTAAAAATTAGTGGGGAAAACAATAAAACTGATTGTGAAAAGCAAAATAAATGGGGGATGGATTTGACTCCTCAATCTGTCCCCATTGAGTTGCAGAACACAAAATGATTTTGTTTTCCCAGAGTGACTTTCATTCTTCTCATCTGAGAATTTGAACATGAATTGACTGGATTTAAATGTAATTTTGGGAAATAAAGTGCATTTAATACACACACTAATTGTACCCCCAAGACCTTAAATACAGGTAGTCCTCAACTTATGACCACAATTGAGCCCAAAATTTATGTTGCTCAGTGAGAAGTGTGTTAAGTGAATTTTGCCCCATTTTATGACTTTTCTTCCCACATTTGTTAAGTGAATCACTGCAGTTGTTAAATTAGTAATACTGTTGTTAAGTGAATCTGGTTTCCCCCTTGACTTTGCTCCTCAGAAGGTCGCAAAAGGGAATCACATGACCCCGGGACACTGCAACGGTCATAAATGTGAGTCAGTTGTCAAGCATCTGAACGTAAATCACGTGACCATGGGGATGTTGCAATGGTCATACGTGTGAAAAATGGTCATAAGTCACTTTTTCCAGTGCCGTGGTAACTTCAAACGGTCACTAAATGAACTGTTGTAAGTGGAGGACTACCTGTATTGTTTAATGCCTCTTAAGGGAGTTTTGGCCAAAATGAGGGGTGGTCGGTTGCATTTTACAAATGACTTCAGCTCTCTAAAGCTGGGGTGTCAAACTCGCAACAACATGTTGTCATCATGTGACGCATCATAACTTTTTTCCCCCTTTGCTAAAATGGGGGTAGGCGTGACCAGAGTGTGATGCATCTGACCTGCGGGCCGCGAATTTGACACCCTTGCTCTAAAGGGTCGTGCAAACCCTTGCAAACTAAGGGGGGAAAAATAAATAAATAAAGTGGATGCTAGTTTAGATTAATTAAATATAGATAACACAATTGCTCCCTGTATTGAATTCTTTAAAGCCTCTGTCACATTAAAATTGCATTTGGGGGCCTCCTTTGGGAGGGAGCCTTTTCTTCAAAAGCAGTAGCTGCTGCAAGTCGGTTGTAGGCAAAACTCTTAATCTAAATTATTTACGTTTTTTACAAGGCCACCTATCTCACAGTGTAGGTAGCCCTTTGACCTATGACCGGTTGCTAGCAATCACTATGGACCACTCAAAAGGTATTAGGACTTGGTTTCAAAGTTCCGACAGCTGCCCTGCAGTCACATGACTCCATTTTGGACACTCAGCGAACAGCCTGCATTTATGGCCTTTTGCTGCACCCAGTCACGTGACCGCAATTTATGACATTTTTGGAGAAAACCAGCATTTCCTTCCAGTTTTCAGCAAAAACAGCCCATAGTGAACAATGGACTTGCTTTATGGACGTGGTATTTGCTTACTGAACACTGCAATTAAAAAAAAGGTGATTAAAAACAGCTCCAGTCACGTGGTAACCCACTTGTGACATTTAGTGGGATAGGGGATAAAACTGAAGCAGGATAAAGACCAGTCGTTTAGAATAGAATGAGCTGGAAGGGACTTTGAAGGTCTTCTAGTCCAGCTCCCTGCTCAATACCAGGGCTGCTCAATACCTGCTCAATACCAGGGGTGAAATGCTCCCGGTTCGGACCGGATCGCCCGATCCGATAGCGATGGAGGCGGGTGGTTCGGAGAACCGGTAGCAAAAATCCCTGGTCCCCCCCCCCCCCCATGTCCAGCTGAGCTGCACAATCATCAGAGGCTTTTTCTTTTAATTTTTAAAAGCATTTTTTCTACAACCTCTTCGGCCAAAAAAATGCTTTTAAAAGTAAAAAAAAAAAGCCTCTGATGATCGCGCGGCTCAGCTGGGATCGTCAAAGGGATCGTCAGCTGATGATCCCAGCTGAGTTGCCTGGTCGGCAGAGGCTTTTAAAAGAAAAAAAGCCTCTGGCGATCAGGCAACTCAGCTGGGATCGTCAGAGCCTTTTGAAAGCGTTTTTTGGCAACCTCTTCACCGAAGAGGTTGTAGAAAAAATGGTTTTAAAAGAAAAAAAAATTGGCCACGCCCACTGTCACATTACCCCCCCCAAGCCACACCCACAGAACTGGTACTAACAAATTTTAGATTTCACCACCGAACTATACCCGTGATGGCGAAGCTATGGCATGTGTGCCAGAAGTGGCACACAGAGCCATCTCTCTGGGCAAGCAAGCTGTCAGCTGTTGCTCTTCCGGGTTGCGGCGTGCCAGCCAGCTGATCTTCATGCGCATTTGTGTGCCGGAAATCGGAAGAACAACTGCCCGGTGTGCATGCGCGCACTGGGAAGATGATCTTCTGGTTTCCGGCATGTGTGCATGTGCACCAGCCACCTAGTCTTCCGGTTTCTGGTGCGTGTGCGTGCATGAAGACCAGCTAATCGGCGTGCTGGAACCCAGAAGAGTAACAGGCGATGGCTCGCACGCCTGGAGAGATGGCTCTGCATGCCACTTCCGGCACGCATGCCATAGCTTCGCCATCATGCATATAGCAGGGGGCTGGACAGGGTGGCTGCTCTTCCCGTTTCCGGCACACACGCGTGCTCCCATTTCAGCACTCGGTGCCAAAAAGGTTCACCAACAGTGACTTATACCATTTTAGGTAAGTGACTGTCTCTAGGCAAGGGGTCAGCAACCTGCGGCTCTGGAGCCGCATGTGGCTCTTTCATCCCTCTGCTGGGGTTCCCTCTGCTGGTCGGCTCCACAATTGATAGGGATTTAGGTTAGGACAGGTAGAGGAAAAAGGATGCCACACTAGGAGGAGACTCTATGGTGGGGGAATTGGACTTCCGGTCAGCAGAGGAAAAAGGATGCCATGCTAGGAGGAGACTCTATGATGTAGGAACCGGACTTCCGGTCAGCTCCAGAATTGAATGGGGTCTTCCGGTTAGGACCTTTGTGGCTCTTTGAGCGTTTAAGGTTGCGGACCCCTGCTCTAGGTTCTTCTTAAAAAGTCGTTAAAGGACATTGTTGGAAGGAAAATCTGTCTGGTTCAGTTCCAAGCTGGGAGAAAGACGCTGGAAACAACATGGAGGCTGATTGGAAAGAAAGTTTATTGATAACGGAATCACACACACAAAGACAAAGCACAGTTCTGGGTCAGCCGAACAAATAGTTGAATGAGTGGATGGATCTTTATAGGTTTCCGTGACATTGAAGTCTGAACTGTTCTGAGGGTGGTGCAATGAAGGGACTTGTGTTCTGAAAAGATGTTGAGCAATTCCTGTTGTGGCTAATGGCTTTCGTCCTGTGTTGGATCTTGGGTAAGGGGCTACATGTTCTAATCCTACCATTCTGCTTTTGTTAGCTGCCAAACTTTGCTGCAAGGAGTTTCGAAATATCCTGTCTCCAATGGATTTCTGCCTCTGCGGTGTTTGCTTTGCTTATGAATAGAGCTATCTAGATAGTTGCCTTCCTTTTTCAATAAACTCTTTAATCTCTTTAAGTGCTGGCATCTGCTGTGGGCTATGAAGAAAGACTGGGGACTGCTTTCTGCCTTTGAGAGCATGTTTCTCCATTTCTCCCTTTGGGGAGATATAATATTCTGCCTTTTTTAATATTCCCCCCCCCAAAAAAAATTTCATTCTTCTGCAGGTGGGGAGGAGGAGGAGGGCTTCCCACAGCATCAAGCATTAATTTCTTGATGACATTCTTGATGATTGTTTATTGGTTCAATTTTATATGCCGCTCTTCTCCGGAGACTCAGGGCGGCTTACAATGCGTTAAGCAATAGCCTTCATACTTTTGTATATACCTGCTTAGTAGGGCTTTCGGCCCCCCCTAAGCAGTGTTCTTTTTTATATAAAGTCAGTTTATTGCCCCCACAATCCGGGTCCTCAATTTTACCTACCTCGGAAGGATGGAAGGCTGAGTCAACCTTGAAGCCTGGTGAGATTTGAACTTGCAGTAATTGCAGGCAGCTGGTGCTACTTAACAGCACTTTAGTCTGCTGCGCCATCAAGGCTCATCATTACTACTTTATTTGATACACAATAATAAAGGTTATAATTTGTTGGTCTTCGCCTTGTTTTCAAAAAGCTAAGAAAGCTTTTGAAGAAAGCAGCAGAGCTTATACATTTATTTACCAAACAATCCAGGTTTGATGTGTTCTGTCTTCCTTTCGTGATCTTATCTTGGTGTTGGATTACTGGCGATGGGGGCCACCAGTGTCGACCTGCGGCCCCCAGGGGGAGAGCCTTCTCTGTGGGGGCACCTGCCATTTGGAACGAGCTCCCCCTGGAGATACGGAGGATCCCGGATTTACACACTTTCCGCCGTGCCCTCAAGACCTTTTTATTCCAGCAGGCTGGGCTGGCCTGACTCCTTTTAAATTGTTTAATTTTAATTTGTTTTTAAAAACAGGGGTGTTTTAATCATTATGGGCCAAATTTATTTAATGTGTTTTCAATTGTTTTTTTTAAATTTTATATTATATTATATGTGTTTTATCTTTGGCAGTTCACCGCCCTGAGTCCTTTGGGAGTAGGGCGGTATATAAATCCAAAATAAACTAAATAACATAAGGAGCCTTGGTAGTACAGTGGTTTAATGCACCGTTATTAACATCAGCTGCCTGCAATTTCTGCAGGTTCGAATCTTACCAGGCTCAAGGTTGACTCAGCCTTCCATCCTTTCTAAGGTAGGTAAATTGAGGACCCAGTTTGTGGGGGCAATAAGCTGACTTTGTATAAAATATACAAAAGAATGAAGGCTATTGCTTAACGCATTGTAAGCCGCCCTGAGTCTCCGGAGAAGGGCGGTATATAAATTAAAAACAAAAACAAAAACACAACGTGGCTCTCCTTTTTGTCTGCCCTCTTGGGGGGGGGGAGGTGAAGGAGGCGGGCGAGAGAGAACGTTCGACAAGTGCGATTGTGACGTCACAATCGGAACGTTCTTTTCTTTTGTTTTAAACGTTGAAACCCGAAGGTTTCATTCCACCGCGAAAGCGGCTCGAGTTTCGAACGAGCGAAAAAGCGACGTACATCATGTTGCGCGAATAAATCGCGGCTCCCTGCCTCCTCCCCCCCCCCCACGCCCCACGCGAAAAACTTCCCCGCGCGATTAACAAAAAAAAAAAAAAAAAAAAAGCAATGCCACTCCATCACGCGAAGCGCCAAGGGCCGTATATATATTTTTTTCGCACTTCTCGTTTCACCGCCACGGCATCCTCCCAAGACGCTTCGGCCGAAGCGGAGAAGGGAGGAGGATCGGGGAGGGAGGGAGGGAAGAACTTTTGCGGTTCCGCTTTTCCGACACACACAAACACACAAACACACACAAGTAGCGGACACGCCCTGGCAAGTTTGCAAAAGTAAAACTTCTCGCCTGTCTCGCTCCGCCCTTTTTTCCCCCAGCCACCCCCCCCCCCGCTCCTCTCACCGGCCGGATCAGCCACGTCAGCGGGAGACTGAAGTCCCGGCTGCAAGACTTTCACCGAGGGACGGAGGCGAGGAAGAGGAGCTGGCGGGGGGTGGGGGATCCGGGACGCTGCCCCCCCGCCCTGGGCTAAAGATCCTCTTTTTTCCCCCTCTTGCCCTCTTTTTTCCCTCCCACCAGCCAGCATGGTTCTGCTTACCATGATCAGCCGCGTCCAAGACGGGCTGCTTTTGGCTGCCTCCATGCAAGAATCGGAGCAGGTAAATGGGGGTGGGGGTGGGGGGGTTATGGGGGGAGAAGAGGGACGTCCTGCACCCCCCAATGCGGCTCTATCCCCCCCCCCTTTTCCTTCCGCAGTTGCTCAGCCGCCTCGGTTGTTCTGGAGCGCACCTGCGATTTCCTTAAGAAGGCTCCTTTTTTTTTTAAAGAAATTCGACAGGTGACAGTTTTTAATTGGAAAGAATGGATGGGGTTTCTCCCGCGGTTTTTATTTGGTTTTTAAAGCTCATTCTGAAGCCAGTAAAGGCGGCTTTACGAGCCTTGGGGAAAACGATGCGCTTGGTTTTATTTAGATATCTGCCTCCCCTTCCCTCCTCCTCCTCCTCCTCCTCCCTGCTATTTTATTTGCTGGCAAGGCCCCTTCCAACTCTGTTACTGTTAATTTGGGGCAGGGGTGAAATTCAAATATTTTCCCCTACCGGTTCTGTGGGCATGGCTTGATGGGCGTGGCAGGGGAAGGATACTGCAAAATCTCCATTCCCACCAGGGGTGGGTTCTACTTACCTTTACTACCCATTCGCAGCGGAGCCTCATGCGCAGAAGCATTTTGATGATGTTGGGGTAGGTGGGCAGAGCCTCCCGCCCGATTTTACTACCGGTTCTATACAGTGGTGTGGGATTTAAGTAATTTAACAACCAGTTCTCTTCCCTAATGATTTCTTCCAACAACCACTTTGCCAAACTGCTCAGAAAGTTAACAACCGGTTCTCCCGAAGTGGTGCGAACTGGCTGAATCCCACCACTGGTTCTATAGAACCGGTGCGAACCGGGGGCAACCCACCACTGATTCCCACCCCACTCCAGAGGAAGGATACTGCCAAATCTCCATTCCCTCCCCACTTCTGGGGAAAGGATACTGCCGAATCTCCATTCCCATCCCACTCTGGGGCCAGCCAGAGGTGGTATTTGCCTGTTCTCCGAACTACTCAAAATTTCTGCTACCGGTTCTCCAGAACCTGTCAGGACCTGCTGGATTTCACCCCTGATTTGGGGGTTTACCCTTCGCCCTCCCTTAGGCAGAGTTGCGGGAATACAGGAGAATACTAGCAAAAGGTATTTTATTTATTCCTGGCACGTTAGGACCAAGCAAAGAGGGCCTTGCTCTTCCTGGCTAAATGCAGGAAGTCCTCGGCTTACGACCAGGGCGTCAAAATACAGGTAGTCTTCAACGTGCGACCACAATTGAGCCCATCATCTCTGTTGTTAAGTGAGACATTGCTTAAGTGAATTTTTCCCCATTTTACAACTGTTCTTGCTCCAGTTAAGTGAATCACTACAGTTAAGTTAACAACACGGTTGTTAAGTGAATCTGGCTTCCCCGTTGATTTTGCTTGTCAGGAGATCACAAAAAAGGGATCCCATGACCAAGCAGCTGAATTTTGGTCACATGACTGCGAGGATGCTGCAATGGTTGTAAAAGGGTGAAAAATGGTCATAAGTCACTTTTTTCAGTGCCGTTGTAACTTCAAATGGTCACTAAACGAACTGTTTGTAAGTCAAGGACTACCTGTACTGAAAAATCAGAGTGTATAATTTTCCTTCCGTCACTTAGGTTAGGTGAAATTAACGGTAGAATTCTCCAACCTGCTTCTGTTCAAAGTTGTGAGGGATTATAATTTCTACTCCGGCTTTTTGAATGACGAACTTTTTTCCCGCATGTATCTGAAGTCAAATCGGAACTTCCAAGAATATCACAATCAAGCCAAACAGCTTTTCCGAAAACTTGGGGCTCATTCGCCAAATCGATGTTCTCTGCAGGCTGGAACGATGACTTTTCAGTAAGTTTTTCCAAATCATAGTGAGGGACCGGTCTACTCATTTATTTTTGCAGGCACCGGTCTACCCATTTATTTTTGGAGGCACTGGTCTACCACCACACTGCCTTTTAACACTGATCAGCTGTAGGGTGGCCCTTTGAAGCCCTGCGGCAAGAGTTTAAACAGTTTTTTCCTTCTAGCTGATCAGCTGGGACTCAGGAGGCAGCAATAGATTGGGGGTGGGGCCAAATAAAAGGTAAGAATAACACGGAGGGGGGGCGGGGGGACAGAACCGGTTCGGTGACATCATATCGTCACCGCTACTGTCTTGGTGGAACCGGGAGGAACCCACCACTTTATCCAGGGGTGGGTTCTACTTACCTTTACTACTGGTTCGCAACAGGGCCGCGCGCATGCGCAGAAGCATCCTGATGACGTCGGGGTTGGTGGGCGGAGCCTCCCACCAGTTTTACTACCAGTTCTATAGAACCGGTCCGAACCGGGGACAACCCACCACTGCACCCATCCCATGGCGAAACAACTGAGGAATGTGCCTATTCCGTCAGCTTGAAATTTCTTGCAATGCCTTAGGACTTGAATTATCCAAAAAAAAAAAAAAAATTAAAAATGAGGGAACTCATTACCGGATTATAAACTCACACCAATATTTAGTAACTTCTGGAACCTGGTCAGCCCTTTTGCCTGTCAAATGCTTTATAACAGAATAACAAAGTTGGAAGGGACTTTGGAGGTCTTCTAGCCCAACCCCCTGCTGAAGTAGGAGACCCTATATCATTTCAGACAATCCAGTCTCTTCTTAAAAACCTCCAGTGATGGAGCACCCACAACTTCTGGAGGCAAGGCATTCCACTGGTTAATTGTTCTTCCTGTCAGGAAATTTCCCCTTAGTTCTAGGTTTGTTCTCTCCTTCATAAGTTTCCATCCATTGCTTCTTGTTCTGCCTTAAGGTGCTTTGAAGAATAGGTGGGTCCCCTCTTCTTTGTGGCAACCCCTTAAATATTGACTGTTGTCATGTCATTCCTAATCCTTCTCTTTGTTAGACTAGAGTAGACATTCCCAGTTCCTGCAACTGTTGTTCTAGCTAAGGGGTGGGCAATTGTGGCTCTTTTACAACCTGTGGACTTCAACTCCCAGAATTCCTAACAGCCAAGCTGTCTCAGGAATTCTGGGAGTTGAAGTCCACAGGTTGTAAAAGAGCCACAATTGCCCACCCCTGTAATCTAGCTTAAAAAATTACAGCGATGAAACACTTAGGGGACTGTGATTGTATTTTCACACTAAATCAGATCTTAATTAAGCTGAACATCATATGTGCCAGCTTCAGTATTCACTCAGCTCCTTGGTATGAAATATCTACCAGCTATAGATTCATAGTTATTTAAACTGAGAAATTGAAGTTTAGCACAAGTCAAGAAATTAATCCAACTTCAAGCCATGATTCAATGACCTGGGTGGTTCTAAATAAGCTTGTTGATTGAAGCCTCCTTGTTTTTTATCTATTGTAAAGAAACAAGAGATTCACCCATTTAAGTTTATTCATCCCAAATATTTTCTTGGATGGTTCTTAACTGATTTAGTATAAAGCACTGAGGGTCAATGGAGGGCAGCGGTGTGTAAAATGGATGGAAGGGGTAGTTTGGTTTAATAGTTAAGGCACTAGGTTTCTAGTCCCTTAGACGTGAAAGCCGGCTGGGTGACTCTTAGCCCCACCCACTTCACAAAGTTGTTGTGGAGAAAATAGGAGGTGGAAGGAGTATTAGAAATCTTCACTGCTTTGAGTTATAAAAAAAAGGTGGAATAAAAATAAATGGAGGGATGCAGGGATGACAGTAAGCTAATTTTTTATACAAAGGGGCATTATCAGTGTGTAGCACTGTGTGGTATTTTCATCCCAGAGGCCTGCCATGCACAATCAGAAAAGACTTCCTTCATTTTCCAAGGTTTTAAAGTACATATTTATGACAATTTAATATCACTTGTATGCTTTTGTGGCAGGAGACAAAAATACTTGGGAGTTTTTTTTAAAAAAGTAAAAATGGTTAAACTAACTTAGACAATCAAGTCTTTCGGCTTCGTACTTTATGATGGATGAGAACACCTGCTTTTATGACCGTCTGACAAATTTGCTGCCAAATTTTGTAAAGGGATATTTAAACCAAGAAATGTAGGAGATGCAGACATCACCATGGGTGTTTGCTAAAGGAAAAGGTAAAGGTTCCCCTCACACATATGTGCTAGTCATTCCCGACTTTAGGGGGCGGTGCTCATCTCCGTTTCAAAGCCGAAGAGCCAGCGCTGTCCGAAGACATCTCCGTGGTCATGTGGCCGGCATGACTCAACGCCAAAGGCGCACGGAACGCTGTTACCTTCCCACCAAAGATGGCTCCTATTTTTCTACTTGTATTTTTTACGTGCTTTCGAACTGCTAGGTTGGCAGAAGCTGGGACAAGTAATGGGAGCTCACCCTGTTACACAGCACTAGGGATTCGAACCGTTGAACTGCCGATCTTTCGATCGACAAGCTCAGCGTCTTAGCCACTGAGCCACCGCCTCCCTTATATGGGTGTTTGCTACCATCAAACTAAACGCTCCAGATGTGTGTGTGACATAATGATGTGTGACACAATGGTGCTTGTCCAAAAGCAATGGGACGTCCATAATGAGAAGTATGACATACCCTGAGATATGGTGACGCACTCACGAATAATTTACAGATGTGTACAGCATGTCCACAGGGAAGCTGATATGAATTCTTGTCAATTACTGTTTCCAAAAGGCAGCTAGACTTCCTTGCCTTTTTTTCCTTGAAAACATTTTGCTCGTCATCCAAAAATCATCTTCAGTTCTTCGGACAACTGAAGAAGCTTCTTGAATGAGAAGTGAAACGTTTTCAAGGGGGAAAAAAACAACCCAAAAGTCCAGTTGCCTTTTGGAAAAGCAACTTTGGGGCAAGATTGAGAATCTCTACTGTTTCCAAACCTACGTGCAGATTTACTTCTCAAATCTTCTTCTCGTTTCCCTTAATGTCTGCTGTATTTTTCCCTACAGTTACCTGATCAGCCAGGGGATTTGTTACCTGACACTCTGTGAAGCTAACTATTCAAAGAAGTTGGCCTTTGCCTTTCTGGAGGAGCTGCAAACGGAATTCTGGGAACTTTACGGGAAGAAAATCTCATCGGTGTCCCGGCCTTACGCCTTCATTGAGTTTGGTAGGTGTAAAGGTGAATAGATTTCTGACAAGGAATCCCATCATAAAGAGGTCTGCAACATGGCATCCCTGGGCCTCAAGTTATCTGTCCCCATCCTGTTCTGACCTAGGCTTCCCCAAACCACGAATCAGACTCCTCGTCCCGACAAAAACCCCTTTTTATTAAGTTACTGTAAATTCTTCTCATTCACATCCAGCTAAGTCTTTCAAGGGTGAATTTACAGTCACAGACCTTATCTGGCTTAGGGAGCTGCCAGGCCAATATCTTCAAAACTTGTCAAGGAGTCACGGAGAGTCACGAACCAATTAAGCGAATTAATTGTCTCCTGCAAACTCCCCTCCCCTTTTGCTCCTCTTTTATTCCCTCCGGGAGGGGCCATTCATCATCCACCTGTGGCCTTACTCCCAAGTCGACCCTTGTTCTTTAGCTGTTCTCTTCGTCTGGCAACTCTGTGCATGCGCTCACTGGGAACAGGCTCCAGCTGTTTGAATGCCTCACTGATGTCTGACTCTGAAGGCAGCTGATAACTGGCATACGGCCCTGCCCCCCTCTCTGCCTTCATCAGAGCCTTCCCCGGACTGGCCCATGTTCCACCCCAACCTACTTACTGTCCGAATCTGCTGCCAGTTCTGCTGGCCACTTGGGGGGGCCACAACACATCCTTAAAAGTCATCTGAAGGCTCAAAATGATCCTGCCTTGATTTTCTTGTATGTAAATGGGAGCAGGGAAGGAATGGCATGGATTTTCATGGTCCTGATGTTCTACTTTTCTGCAATACAGATAGTCCTCAACTTGCAACCTTTCATTTAGTGACAGCACTGAAAAAAGCGACTTACGACTGTTTTTCATACATACAACCATTGCAGCATCCTTATAGTCAAAATTCAGACACTTGACAACGCTCATGTTTATGAAGGTTGCAGTATCCTGGAGTCATGTGATCACTTTTTGCGACCTTCTGACTAGCAGAGTTAATGGGGAAGCCAGATTCATTTAACAACCGTGTTACTAACTTTACTGCAATGATTCGGTTAACAACTGTGGCAAGAAATGTTGTAAAATGGGGCAGCGTTCACTGCACAAATGTTTCACTTAGCGAATTTTGGGCTCAATAGTGATTATAAGTCAAGGACTACCTTGTAAAGAGCGTTCCTAGAATTCTTCCCATATCTGCTTCTTGACCTGGGCAGCCTCAAAGAGATGATCTGTCCTCAATCCTCACAATTTCACTGTGTTGGATCAGAATTTCTCAATCTGGTAATTTTATATGTGCCAACTTCAACTCCCAGAATTCCTCAGCCAGACCTTTAGGATGGGGATAGATACCCTGGTGCCCAGAGAGGCCACGTTGGCAAACCTCTCTATGATGGGATTCATTGCCAGAGACATGTCTTAAAGTTGCCAAGATTGAGAAACACTGTGTTGAACATTTCTCCTTTCTTCTTCCACGGAGTGCAAATTTTTTTCTGCCACAATCATCTGCCCGTTTCTCTTTTTAAAAAATAAAATAACACTGCCATCTAGTGTGGTAGTTGTGCTCTAGGCCCAGAATAATTTGTGACAAGTCTTTCCTGTATATTTTTGTTTCTGAATTCCAGTTGTTGGCAGGGCAGAAGAACAGGGAAACAGTGTGTAGAGTCTGTAGAGCAGGGGTCCCCAAACTTGGCAGCTTTAAGACTTGTGGACTTCAACTTCTAGAATTCTCCAGCCAGCTATGCTGCTATGCAGGTATGCTGGCTGGAGAATTCTGGGAGCTGAAGTCCACAAGTCTTAAAGCTGTCAAGTTTGAAGACCTCTGCTGTAGAGATTCTCAGTCATCCAAGTCATGGTTGTCCCAAAGGTGCTTTTTTCAGGAGGCAACTGGACTTTCTGGTTTTTTTCTTTGAAGACATTTTGCTTCTCATCCAAGAAGCTTTTTTTTTTTTTTGAAGATGTTCTTTGAAGCTTCTTGGATGAGAAGCAAAACGTCTTCAAAGAAAAAACAAGAAAGTCCAGTTGCCTCCTGAAAAAAAGCACCTTGAAAATTAGATGGACAAGATCTTGGATAGACCGCCAGTTGCCTAGATGAGGGGTCCCCCCAACCTCCGGTCTGCAGACTGGCACCGATCCGTGGCATGCCAATAATCGGACTGCGCAAACAAGCGAAGTCCCATCCCAGCACATAAAACCACACGCCCTCCAGTCCACAGAAAAACATATCTCCACGGAACTGGTCTCTGATCGTTGGAACTTTTTTTTTTACTTTTTAAAGCAATTTTACCGCAATTTTTCAGGCGAATAGGTAATTAAAAAATGCTTTAAAAAAGTAAAAAAAAAGAAGAAGGCGTGGACAATCACATGGCACAGCTGTGATTATCTGAGCCTTTTTTGTAACTTTTTAAAAGGACTTTTTTACTACCCATTCGCCCGAACTGGTAGTAAAAAAAATGCTTTTAAAAAGTAAAAAAAAAAAAAAGGTTTCCGAGATCACAGCTGTGCCGCACGATTGTTGGAACCTTTTTTAAAAAACTTTTTAAAAGAATTTTTTACTATCGGTTCAAGTGAATAGGTAGTAAAGAATGCTTTAAAAAAGTTTTAAAAAAAGGTTCCGACGATCGTGTGCATAACTCTGATCGTCGGAACCTTTTTTTTACTTTTTAAAAGCACTTTTTACTACCTATTCCCCTGAACCAGTAGTAAAAAATGCTTTAAAAAGTTTTTAACAAGGTTCCCAAGATCGCACGCCACAGCTGATTTTCCCCTCTCGCTGTTCTACTTACCTTCCCAAGCCTCCTTTTGGCACATACCGCGCATGTGTGAAAAGCTTGCGTTTGATGTGAATCTGCATGCGCGCAAACCGGTTCAGATTTCACCACTGGGCCAGACCAAGTTACTTGCACTGTGTTTCCCTTGCAATCAATGGGATCGATATTGTCATTTGCCCATTGATTTCAGTGGGACATTCAATGGAAACGCAACGCCATTGGTATCTAAACACAGATTCTGCCCACTATGTTGAGATCTTGCCAGGGTACTCAAAGCAGCCTATGGCTGGCTATGCTGCTTGGGAGGATTCTGGAAGTTGAAATCCAGACCTCCGCCATGAATGCAGGTCGTGCCAAACTCCAGGCAGTCGGATAAGAACAAGGAAGGAAGAGCTATGCACATTATTTCAGACAGGGATCTTAAAGGCTCATTTGGAAGGAATATAGAAACTTGGAATCTGCAACTTCGCACCCTGATTTTTATTGAAGATTTCTTTAAATGTTCTGTAATGCTTCTTCCCAGGTTTTTTCACCACCTGGGCTGTCATTTTTTTTTTTATTATTCATTTTTATTTTTTAATATAAACATTCCATCTTCCCTTAAGTAGTGTATCATCTGAGTACAGAAATCTTGATGCAATAATCATCAAGATTTACAACAGCATCCATTACATTGATATTAATTATCTGATCTTACAATTGAAATATTGAACATAGTTTAAAAGTCTAACAAATAAAATGAGAACCATTGCTGTTTGTGGTGAGAGGAATTCAAAAGTTGGATCATGGCTGAGTAAGTAATCTCATGTGCCATGGTGAGTTGGGAAAGGTTTGGAGTACCAGGTTGTAGAAGGCTGATGTAGATGGAACAAAATACTTGCAATGCAAAAATGTGGCTTGTCTTATTTTTCCTTATTAGACATTTACATCCAGAAGCTGAAGAAAACCTACCTAGACACTTGGTCAAAACGCCATCTAAGCAGCATCAATACGGAGCTCCAGGACGTTCAGAAGATCATGGTGACCAACATTGAAGAAGTCCTCCAAAGAGGGGAGACCTTATCAGGTACAGGATGGAGACCTACATGAATGGGTTTGCTTAGCCATCTCTGCATTTACCTAACAATTGCTGCAGAAAAGGCCAGAAAATTATTTTCGATCACGTGGGTACCTCAACTTAAAACCGCAACTATAATTACAAACTCAGTTATGGTTGTATGTTGAGGACTACCTGTATTGTGGCTTTTATTGTAAATGGAGGGTGGCCAAGATGTCTTGCAAAGTCTCTTTACACTTTTCCAAGTTCTTTCACAATTCAGAGCAGGAACCCTATTCCTGCAGCGATCATCCTGTTTTAGGAAGTCACTTCTTTATATATTTCCTTTTTCTTTACTAAAGATGTCCTTGACTTATGACCAGGGGTGAGCTTCAAAAATTTTAGCAAGGGGTTCTCTGCCCAGTTGCTGGGTGGGCATGGCCATGGTGGGTGTGGCCTAGTCAGCCTCCTGCACCACGGCGGGGCAGGGGCACGTTTTTGTCCTCTACGGGCTCCGGAGACTTTTTTCGAGCCTCCGGGAGGACGAAAATGGCCTCCCCAGGCTCCGGAGGCTGGAAATGGGCCCGTTCCCAAAGTCCCGGTAGGCCCGTTTATCGCCCTCCCCAAGCCCTGCACTTACCTGCATCCAAAACGGGCCGCATGGGGACTCCTGGGAGGGGAGGGGCGGGCTGGGTAGGGCCAGCCAGGAGTGGGATTTGGGGGTTCTCCGACCTACACAGAATCTTAGCTAGAGGTTCTCCCGAACCTCTGTGAACCCCCAACAGCCCACCCCTGCTTACGACCACAATTGAGCCCCAAATTTCTGTTGCTAAGCAAGACAGTTGTTAAGAGAGTTTTACCCCATTGTACAACCTTTCTTGACACAGCTGTGAAGGGAATCAGTAGAGTTAAGTTAGTGACACAGACGTTAAGCGAATCTGGCTTTGCCATTGGCTTTGCTTGTTAGAAAGTCACAAAAGGGGATCACATGACCTCAGGAGACTGCAATGGTCATAAATATGAACCAGTGGCCAACTCTTGGAGTTTTGATCATGTGACTACTGGGAGGCTGCAACGGTCATTAATGTGAAAAACAATCATGTCACTTCAGTGCTGTTGTAACTTTGGTCACTAAACTAATGGATGTTGTAAGTCAAGTACTATCTATATATTCTTTTTTTTTTCTTTTCTACTTTTTCTTTACTGCACAGACTATTCTTTTAAATCTTTTATATATACAGACACACACACACACACACACACACACACACACACACACACATCAGACAACACAAAATGTCTGATAAAGCCTGAAAGTGGTGATTTGAGATATCACCCCACTATGGCTATACAAACATCTTGAGCTACGTAAGAAAAAACCCTGACTACAAAAGTATTATACATTTGAACTTAACGAATTAAAAGAACAAAATAAGAATAAATATATATATATAGTCCTCGAGTTACGACAACAATTGACCCCAAAATTTATCTTGCTAAGTGAAACGTTTTAAGTGAGTTTTGCCCAATTTTAGGACTTTTCCTGCCACAGTTGTAAATGTAAATTGTTGCATTTGTTAAGTTAGTAACACAGTCGTTAAGTAAATATGAACCAGTTGCCAAGCATCTGAATTTCGATCATTTGACCATATGGGGGACGCTACAATGGTTATAAGTGTGAAAAACGGCCATACGTCACTGTTTTCAGTGCCGTTGTAACTTTGGTCACTAAATGAAGTGTTGTAAGTCGAGGACTACCCATAGTTTTTATCTTTTTAATTGTCATTTTGAATAAAATTACTATAGAAAAGAGGCCATCTAATCTGTCTGGTTGGCAGTTCAGCTGTTCGAATCCCTAGTGCCGCGTAATGGGGTGAGCTCCCGTTACTTGTCCCAGCTTCTGCCAACCTAGCAGTTCAGAAGCACGTAAAAAATGCAAGTAGAAAAATAGGGACCACCTTTGGTGGGAAGGTAACAGCGTTCCATGCGCCTTTGGCGTTGAGTAATGCCGGCCACATGACCATGGAGAAGTCTTCGGACAGCGCTGGCTCTTCGGCTTTGAAACGGAGATGAGCACTGCCCCCCTAGAGTCGGGAACGACTAGCACATATGTGCGAGGGGAACCTTTACCTTTAGCTTTTAATCTGTCTGGGGAGGCCATTCAAAATGGCTGATTCTGCTCTTGAACAGCCCCCTTTCTGAGCCTTGCTCTACTCCTTCTCCTCCCACCACCCCCCCAGAAGTGGGAAACCCCCACAGCAGCTTTTCCTGGCAAGGCTGAATAGAAAGACAACTGAGGCCACTGTGTATACTTTGCCTTCTCTCCTTCTTCAGCTCTGGACTCCAAAGCCAGCAACCTGTCAACCCTCTCCAAGAAATACCGCCATGATGCCAAGCTCCTCAACAGCCGCTCCGCTTATGCCAAAGCTGCCGCCACCGGCCTCATCTTCATGGTGCTTCTACTCTACATCCGCTTCTGGTGGCTGGTGTGACCCAATCTCTCTCCCTCTTGTTTCCAAGGCCCCATGTGACTTGGGCTTTTCTTTTGAGTGAGGAGAAACATGGAAATACCGCAAAGTTCGCCACTCAGGACGATGTTCCTGTTTTTGGCATCATCCCCATTTGCACGGTTGGTCTTAGAACGGCAGCTGCAAGATGCCGAGTGGACTTAATGACTATTTATAATGGGGGAAAAGCGAGGAGAGATTCGTAACTTCCCATAGCTCAGCTTTTCTTTCAACAAAGCCCTTACAGCATTGTCAACTGCTAGCAGGTTGCTAGTGTCATAGGGTCCTACCGCAATAAATCTGTAGTTTTTGTGTGTGTTTTTTTAACATACTACAAGTCTCCCAGACTGTGTTGCTATCAGCAAGCTGAGCCTTACAACCCTACAACTGGATATGACATTTCCCTCCCTGAATCCCCCCAATATCTCCACAGGGAAACATCGAAACCTAGAAACACTGACGGCAGGAAAAAGACCTAGTGGTCCATTGAGCCTGCCCTTTTATTTATATATTATTTTTATTTATTAGATTAAATATTAAATTTTATGTATTAAATTTATCAAAGAGGTACCCTGTGGTAAGATGGCTGCCCGTCTTACCACAGGGTAACACTTTGAGTTTGTTTGTTTTTGTTTCCTTTTTAGCTTATTGTTTTTAATTGATTTTTTAAAAAATATTTTACTTATTTTTATTTTCGTTTTTATGATTGTATTTTTTCGGATGGTAAGACGTGTGTTTATCCCAAGCACGTTTAAACTCAGTTACTGATGATCGACCCACTACCTCCGCTGGAAGTTAGTTCCAAGCTTCCAGTATTCTTTCTGTGAAGTTATACTTTCTAACATTACTTTTGAACTTCCCTCCTGTCAGTTTGAGGTCATGCCCCCGTCTTCTTGATTTATGGGTTAATATTGAAAATACTACTTTCTAGAACAGGGGTCTCTAACCTTGGCAACTTTAAGACTCGCTGGCTGAGGAATTCTGGGAGTTGAAGTCCACAAGTCTTAAAGTTGTCAAGGTTGGAGACCCCTGTTCTAGAACCTTATTCACACCAGGGGTGGGTACTACTTACCTTTACTACCGGTTTGCAGTGGGACTGCGCTTGCTATGCTCATATGCGTGCACCTCTGCACATACGCAGAAACTTCCTGATGACATCCGGGTTGGTGGGTGGAGCCTCCCCACAGTTTTACTACCGGTTCTTGCAAACCGGTCCGAACTGGGGGCAACACCATTGATTCACACCCTTAGTATATTTAAAGGTTTACATTATGTCCCCACCCCTTTCCCTCCTGTCCCCCAGGATGAACATATTCAGTTCCTCCAAACTTTCCTGATATGTTTTGTCCCTCATACCTTTCACCAGGGGTGGGTTCTACTTACCTTTACCACCGATTCGCAATGGGATTGTGCGCGCGTGCGTGCTCGCTTTGCTCGCGCACATACCTAGCTTCTGCGCATGCGCAGATCGCTGATGATGACATCTGGGGTGGTGGGCGGGGCCTCCCGCCGGTTTTACTACCGGTTCTTGCAAACCGGTCCAAACTGGGGGCAACCTACCACTCCCTTCCACCATGTTTGTGGCCCAGAACTGGACTCCCTCAGTCTTCTCAATATCTTGTTAAATGAGGTCTCCAGAACTGGATGCTTGAGGTCTGACTAAAGCCGTATATAGCAGGAGTATGACCTAATTTTTCTTGCTGGTAATCCCTCTAGTCTAGTGATGCATTTCAGATATGACATCTCAAATGCATTTGCTATCTGTCTTGTTTGCTTGCAAGCAGGTAACAGTAACAGAGTTGGAAGGAACGTTGGAGGTCATCCAGTCCAACCCCCTGCTTACGCAGGAGACCTGTACTAGGGATTCAAACTACCGAATTGCCAACCTTTCTGATCGACAGGCTCAGTGTCTTAGCCACTGAGCCACCTAGTCAGGTCGACATCCTGGTTTGCAGACTGGGAGATGGTGTAGTTATTACTGTGAAAACAGAGGTGAAAATTCCCACCTAAGGTGAAAACATCCACCTGAGGAATCTTGTCTACAAATGAAATCACCAGGAACTGAATTCAGTTTGGGGGAAGTTTTAACTTTACTTCATGCCTGTAGGCTTTTGCACAATTATAATAATCGGTAACAACATTCCATTCTTTAGAGACATTCTTAGTGGAAGGTGAGCTGAATTGCAAAACACTTCGGTGGAATCAGAAAAAATGGGGTAGAAGGTTTGATGAAACCTAGCTTGAGATCCTTTTCCATCCCACGCCTGCTTTTTCCAACCTCCATATATGTTGGACTTCTAGAATTCTCAGCAGCCTAAATTGCCAGGTTATTCCATCCTTCCCTGCAAAGAGACCAACTCTGAAGACAGCTGTAAGAAGACAACCTAGTAAGTCTCAATGAGTTTGAAGAGACTTCCTCTTGAGTCAATGGCTGTATGTCTTTTCCATTCTCCTTCTTGATATATGGGCTGAAATCCTGCTGCTAGGACTACTGGCCTGAATTAGAGTTGAAATCCAACACATCTGGAAGATATTCTGGGGAAGATCTACCAAGGTGGGATGAGCTACTCTATATGCTTCAGATTTTGTAAGATGACATTAGGAATCCAAGTCATGTTGCATCACACATGGGACAGCAGAAACATCTGGAGCTTTTTGAGGTCACTGCTGGAATTTCTTCATTTCTCCACATTGCCCTTTGATATTTCACCAATCCAAGCCACTGCCCTGCATATGTCACTGGGGAAAGCTATGTCCTTGGCCAGAGTTCCCTTCCAGCTCCTATTCATTGCTGACCCACAGTGTCCTCACGCAGGGGGTGAGGATTCACTCCACCATCTGCCCCATGGCCTCTTCCGATGGGGTAGCATCCTTAAAAGGTCCCTCGTTCTCTGGAACGGGAGTTAGCTGGGAAGGCTTGGTTGGATACGGCCATCTGTGCAATTTGGATGAAGGCTGTGGGCGGGGCCTGTGTGGTGAAAGCTGGCCGGTCCCAGGAGGAAGGCAGGATCTGTCCAGGAGGGAGAGGATATCGTGGTGTAGACGCTCAAGTGCCACGTCTTTGGGGAGGTGACCCGTATGGTTCCGGAGGTTCTGCTTGGCACCATGTTGCAGAAGTAGACCTGCCACTTGATAGCTTCCCTCCCGGGCAGCCAGGAACAGAGGGGTTTGGGCCTGCAGACAGTGAAATGGGACAAAGAAGAATTAGGGGTGACATGATAGCAGTTTTCCAGTATTTGAGGGGCAGCCACAAAGAAGAGGGGGAAGGCAACTTTCTTTATATTCTAGTGCTTGGGGGAATCCGTTTGGCATCTTCACGTGTTGGTAGCCTTCTAGAGAAGGATCCACCAAAAGAAATCAAATGCACATTACCTGATTATCTAGAACGTCCTTGTCAGCTCCATTTCTGAGCAGAATGAGGGCAGCCCGGACATTGTTGACTGCTGCAGCCCAATGGAGAGCACTCTTCCCTGTGAGACAGGAGATATCCAGGCATGAAGGAAAGATTTTGAGTCTAGGATGGTGGGTGGGAAACTTGATTCACCCAAAGGTGCTTTTTTCAAAAGGCAACTGGACTTTCTGTTTTTTTTCTTTGAAGATGTTTCTCATCCAAGAAACTTCTTCAGCTCTTCAGAAAGTCCAGTTCCCTCTTGAAAAAGCACCTTTGGGACAACCATGACCTGGATGATTGAGAATCTTCATAAACATTGGACTTGATTCAATAAGGGCCTTCTCTGTGGGGGCACCCACTATCTGGAACGAGCTCCCCCCGGAGATACGGAGGATCCCGGATCTGCGCACTTTCCGCCGTGCTCTTAAGACCCTCCTATTCCAGCAAGCCGGCCTGGCTTAATTTTCTCCCCTTTCTTTTAAATTTTTAAATTGAAATTTTAATTTGTTTTAAATTATTGGGATTTTTACTTGTCTTGGGCTAAATTATTTAATTCGGTTTAAATTATGTTTCTAACTTTTGTATTTATGTATTTTATTTTGTGCCTGTTCACCGCCCTGAGTCCTTCGGGAGTAGGGCGGTATATAAATTTAATAAAACAAAACAATAAAACAAACAAACAATAATGGTGGGCAAACCATCTCTGAATTTTTCCTTCCACTGCTTTATGGAATTTTGAGAAAGATTAGAATCCTGCCCTGGATTCTAATGTATAATAAGTAGATAATGGGAAATGGTGCCCCCCCTCCCCCCCAGACTGACCTTTCTCAATCTGCTGTCCAGAGGTGGGCTGCTGCTGGTTTGGACCGATTCACCCGAACCAGTTGTTCCGATTCTGTGCTGGTTGGAGAACTGGCAAATCGGACCACTGGCTGGCCCCACCCGTTTTTCGGCCCTTTTTCAGGCCGTTTTTCCGGCCAAAATTGGGCCAAAAATCAGCCTGAAAACGGCCCAAAAAAACAGCCTGAAAATGGCCTTCAAAAAGATCTGAAAACGGCCTGAAAACGGCTCCAATAAAGGCCTGAAATTGGCCTGAAAAACAGTCTGAAAACAACCCAAAAATGCCCCAAAACAGACTGTTTTGCAGGCTGTTTCAGGCCAATTTTTGGGCCGATTTTGGCCGGAAAACTGGCCTGAAACCAGCCTGGATTTTGGCTGTTTTTCGGGCCATTTTTCAGGCAGTTTTCAGGCCATTCAAGGTGAGTTTGACATCAATAGCCCCCTCCTTTCTCTGTTACTTCTTCCATATTTATTTCCCTTTCTTTGTCAGAAATGGACAGATCTCAAAATTGTAGTCCTTTGGTCTTTTCTACCACAGTTCCCTGGAAGAGTTGTCATTACCACTACCTCCGCTTATAACTCAGCCAGCATCTTGGAGCCGTGAACCTCACCTCTCTTATCTATGGCATGGATGTCCGCGTGGTTGGCCACCAGCTCTTCCACCATATTTTCGACCCCAAGCCGTGTGGCAAGAATGAGAGGGGTGGTGCCATCGTCTGCCGAAGCATCCAGTTCTGTCTGTCTCTGCCGGAGAAGGATCTGATGGAGGCCATTTCACCATTAGGAGATGCAAGTGCAAAGAGCAAAATACAATATTTGAGGGATGCCTTTTTATTGCTAAACTGCCTTGCCCCATAAGGAGCTAATCTCTCAGTGAAATTTTCAGCAAATTATTCACTTTGGCATTTATTCTACATGGGAAATCAATTTACAGGAAGTCCTTGACTTACGACCACAATTGGGGGGGGCAGACTTTCCATTGCTAAGTCAGACGGTTGTTAAGTGAATCATACCCAATTTTGCGACCATTTTGCCATGCTTGTTAAAGCGAATCATTGCAGTTGTTAAGTGAATCATGGAGCCATTAAGCAAATCCAGCTTCTCCCATTGACTTTGTATATTATTGGTTCGATTCGATTTCGATTTATATGCCGCCCTTTTCCGGAGACTCAGGGCGGCTCTAGGGTCTATACGGCGGTATAGAGTCTTCTGCTTGAGCAGGGGGTTGGACTAGAAGATCTCCAAGGTCCCTTCCAACTCTGTTATTCTGTTACTGTCAGAAGCTGGCATGTTGCAACTGTCATAAATATGTGCCAGTTACCAAGCCCTTGAATTTTGATCAGGTGATGATGGAGAAGCTGTTGTAAATATGAGGACTGGTCATAAGTCATTGGAACTTCAGAACCAGGTCATAAGTACCTTTTGGGGGTATTTATAATCTGGTTCCCCCCCCCTTTTGGGGGTTCCAATGCAATTTCAATCAGTCGTTAAGTGACTGATTGTTAAATCAAAGACTACCTGTATATATAACAACAGAATCTGGAAAGCCTGACCAAATGTCTTTCTGTTCCATATTATATTAATCCACGGGTGGGCTTCAAAAATTTAACAAGGGGTTCTCTGCCTGGTTGCTGACATGGCCATGATGGGCGTGGCCTTGTCGGCCTCCTGCACCATGGTGGCAGGAAGGCGTTTTTGCCCTCCCCGGGCTCTGGATGCTTTCCTCAAGCCTCCAGGAGAGTGAAAATGGCCTCCCCAGGCTCCAGAGGCCCTCTGGAGGCCGAACTTCCAGTAGGCCTGTTTTTTGCCCTCCCCAAGCCTCCGCACGCCCCCTGCACTTACCTGCATCCAAAACAGGCCGGTGGGGACTCCTGGGAGGGGTGGGGTGGGAGGGGCCAGCCAGGAGTGGGATTTGGGGGGTTCTCCGAACTGCACTGAATCTTAGCTAGAGGTTCTCCCGAACCCGCAGCAGCCCACCCCTGTATTGATCCTATTTTCTCTTTTTCTGACCTGGAATACCCCCAAAGCATCGGCTGCTATCGCACTATGCAAGGGGGTCCGTCCCCACTGGTCCCGGGCATTAACATCGGCTCCAACTGTCAGGAGTCTGCGGGCAGCATCTGCACGAGAGTATCGAGCTGCTAAGTGAAGAGGGGTCTCTCCGAAGTTCTCCATTTGCTTGTCTGTCCAAGAACTCTCCACCTTCAACCCAGAAGAACAAGCCAAGGACATTGGTGGAGTCAGGCCACAAACTGGAAGTATAAAGAGCATACATGAAGCATACATGAAATAGGATTGACTATTTTAGCTCAGTTTGCCATCTTTAGCCAACTTTGAATGATTTTGGACAGAGAGCATTCTGATTCTGATTTCTCAATAGCAGTAACTGTGAGAGGGATCTTGGAGTCCTAGTAGACAATTGCTTAATATGAGCCAGCAGTGTGCAACAGCTGCCAAAAAAGCCAATGCATAAACAGAGGGATAGAATCAAGATCACGTGAAGTGTTAATACCACTTCATAATGCCTTGGTAAGGCCACACTTGGAATACTGCATTCAGTTTTGGTCACCGTGATGTAAAAAAATGTGGAGACTCTAGAAAGAGTGCAAAGAAGAGCAACAAATATGATTAGGGGACTGGAGGCTAAAACATAGGAAGAACGGTTGCAGGAACTGGGTATGTCTAATTTAATGAACAGAAGGACTAGGGGAGACATGAGAGCAGTGTTCCAATATCTCAGGGGTTTCCACAAAGAAGAGGGAGTCAAGCTATTCTCCAAAGCACCTGAGAGCAGGACAAAAAGCAATGGGTGGAAACTAATCAAGGAGAGAAGCAACCTAGAACTAAGAAGAAATTTCCTGACAGTGATAACAATTAGCCAGTGGAACGACTTGCCTCCAGAAGTTGTGAATGCTCCAACACTGGAAGTTTTAAAAAAGAGATTGGAAAACCATTTGTCTGAAATGGTATAGGGTTTCCTGCCTGAGCAGGGGGTTGGACTGGAAGACCTCCCAAATCCTTTCAAATTCTGTTATTCTATTCTATTGAACTGATCTGATCTGATCTCAATCCTTTGAAGTAGACCAGATCAGGAACTTGATCCTATTGTTAGGGTATAATAACAAATATCTGAGTTTCCCTCTGCTACTTTATATATTATTCTTACTCTTTCTATAATAATAATAATAATAATAATAATAATAATAATAATAATAATAATAATAATAATAATAATAACAACAACAACAACAACAACAACAACAACAACAACAACAACAACAACAACAACTTTTACTCACCAAACATGAAACTTAATCAACTGAACACTCAAAAACGCATCACAAATACCACTGACTGGTGCTAGTGGTTGATACGGGTTACCAGCGTCCTATCAGTATCAGGTATTGATAATAATGATAATAATAATGATGATGATAATAATAATAATAATAATAATAAAAATAAAATAAAAATTATTTATTATAATAATATTTTATTTTATTACTTATTTTATTAATAATTATTAATTAATTAATAATATAATTATTTATAATAATAAATAATAATAATTGTTGTTGTTATTTCTCATACCTTCCCTTGCCCAAGACTTGTCTCTTACAGGTAGTCCTCCACTTATGACCACATTTGAGCCCCAAATTTTCATTGCTAAATGAAATGTTTTTTAAGTGAATTTCACCCCATTTTACGACCTTTCTTTTCACAGCTATTAAGCAAATCAGTGCCTTCATTAAGGTAGTAAACAAAGTTATTTAAGCGAATCCAGCTTCCCCATTGACTTTGCTTGTCAGAAATTTGCAAAAGGTATTCATGTGACCTCAGGATGCTGTGACCGTGTCATAAATATGAGTCAGTTGCCAAGTGTCTAAATTTTGATCACGTGACCATGGGATGCTGCAACGGTCATAAGTATGAAAAATGGTCATAAGTCACTTTATTCAGTGCTGCCGTAACTTCTTGGTTTTGCTCTTAAAATTTTTCTTTTTAAAGCAAAATTATTAATACAAACCTTTAATTATTTTTATCTTTATCCTTATGATCCTCTTTTAGATTTGCCCATTTTTCAGGTTTGCTCTTTATTTTTTCCAACAAAATATGGTCACTGTAGAAATAGCGGAAAGCAGGATCCCGACAAGCAAAATCAATGGGGAGAAGCCAGATTCGTTTAACGGCTGCTTGATTCACTTAAACAACAGCAGTGATTTGTTTAACAACACCACCAGGCAAAACATGTCGTAAAATTGGACATGACTCATTTAGCAAACACCTTGCTTAGCAATAGCAATATTCTGTGGTAGTAAATCAAGGACTACCTGTATCCTTAACAAGGTATTTCCATGTAAAGCTCAGCCAAAATCCCTTAATTACAAACCACAATAGTTTGTTTCACACGTGGCTCTAAGTCAAATTCTAATCATATTATTACTTAGTCTAGGGAGTGAACAAAATCATTTGCTAGTCTGGCTGTTTGAAGTATACATGCTTAGCAATTTGTTATTGAAAACTATCCAACGCAGCACCTGCCAATTTCCTGAGCTTTGCCAGCAGCAACAAAAACAACAAAATGCAGTCTGAGATCCACCCATCCTAAACACACACAAAGAAACAAATGCAATGCCCCTAGGCAAGTACAATATGATCTGATCTCATCTAATTGAACTAAGTGATCCTGTTTTATAGACCTTACCAGGGGTGAAATGCTCCCGGTTCGGACTGGATTGTCCAATCCGGTAGCGATGGCAGCGGGTGGTTCGGAGAACAGGTAGCAAAAATCCCTGCGGGGCCCCCCCCCACCATGCCCAGCTGAGCCGCACGATAATCAGAGGCTTTTTTTTTTTAACTTTTAAAATCATTTTTTCTACAACTACTTCTGCCGAAAAATGCTTTTAAAAATAAAAAAAAAAGCCTCTGATGATCGTGCGGCTCAGCTGGGATGTCAGAGGCTTTTCAAAGCATTTTTTTCTGCACCCTCTTCTGGGGAAGAGGTGATTAAAAAAATGCTTTGAAAAGGCTCTGCCGATCAGGCAACACAGCTGGGATCCTCAGAGCCTTTTCAAAGCATTTTTTAAACCACCTCTTCCCCGGAAGAGGGTGCAGAAAAAAATGCTTTAAAAGTCTCTCTGACGATCCCAGCTGACTTGCCTGATCGTCAGAGAGACTTTTCAAAGCATTTTTTTAAACCATCAGGCAACTCAGCTGGGATCATCAGAGAGACTTTTGAAGCATTTTTTTCTGCACCCTCTTCAGCGGAAGAGGTGGTTAAAAAAATGCTTTGAAAAGGCTCTGACGATCCCAGCTGTGTTGCCTGATCGGCAGAGGCTTTTCAAAGCATTTTTTTGCATTTGCAGAAAAAAATGCTTTGAAAAGTTAAAAAAAAAAAAGTTGGCCACACCCACCCAGTCAGTCACATTACCCCCCCACCACCACCACCAAGCCACGCCCACAGAACCGGTAGTAACAAATTTTATATTTCATTCCTGGACCTTACCCCTGTTCGGTACACTGTGTTGTAAATACAAAGAAAATAATTGAAATGTAAGCACGATTTGGGTTTTTGGAAGGGGAAGCAAATCGACGTTCTTCCCTGGCCACTGAACAGGACAATGAAAATCATAGCTGGCTTGTTACCACACCATCAGCAAAAGCTGCCACAATATTTGGCATACTACATATTCACTCAAGTTACACAATTCTTCCTTTGGTTCCTGAATTCCCTGGGTTTGCCCAATAGGTTGGATGTATCACAAAGGGGTTAGAGCACTGTCAATCAATCAATCAATCAATCAATCAATCAATCAATCAATCAGGATAGAGCTGGAAGGGACCTTGAAGGTGTTCTGGTCCAACCTTCTGTTCAAGCAAGAGGCCCTATGCCAGTGATGGCTAACCTTTTTGGCATGTGATGGCACAGCAGACCTGGTAGGCTCGTTTTTCTCCCTCCCCAGGCTCCAGAGCCTTTCTAGGAGCCTGGGGAGGGCGAAAATGGCCTTCCCCACCCTCCCTAGAGGCCAGAAATGGCCTGTTTGCCGACTTCCAGTGGGCCCAGAAGGCCCGAAAATCAACTGGCTGGTGCACACATGTGTGCCAGAGCTGAGCTTGCGTGCCCACCGATATAGCTCCGCATGCCACCTGTGGCACGCATGCCATAAGGTCGCCATCACGGCCCTATGCCATTTTAGACTGGTGGCTGTCCAGTCTTTTCTTTAAAACCTTCAGTGATGAAGTACCTACAAGTTCTGGAGGCAAACTATTCCACTGGTTAATTGTCCTCACTGTTAGGAAGTTTCTCCTTCATTCCAGGTTGCTTCTCTCCTTGACAATGTCTCAACCTTGACAATTTTGAGATGTGTGGACTTCAACTCCCAGAATTCTCCAGCCAGAAAGTTCCTTGGTTGGGATATTGGTTACTTCTTGGATTGTTTTTTTCCCCAAGTTTTTTTTATTTTTTATTTTTTGCAAACATATTATATCAAATCAATGCGTAAACAGCATGGCCCCTGGGTGTCATATATTCTAATACAAATAAAACTAGTAGAATTAATCTACTTAATTTAAGGTAAATTAAGGACCCAGTTTGTGGGGGCAATAAACTGACTTTGTAAAAATATACAAAAGTATATTTGTATTTGAAGGCTATTGCTTAACGCATTGTAAGCCGCCCTGAGTCTCCGGAGAAGGGCGGCATATAAATCAAATTTTTTAAAAAAAATCATAGTTATTACATTCAGTCAACTTATATATTTCTAATATTGATACACATTTATATTAAGTTGCAATCTGTCGTCGTTCAATTATTCCATGTGTTCTCTTGTTATTACTTTTATTTCATTATATAAAAGTGTATACACTAATATTCCCCCTTCTCTTATTTCTATCACTTATTCTAACTTTTAATCATGTCGCCCTTTATTAAAATACTTTTTCTTTCTATCCTACCTAACTTCTAGTCATGTCACCTACCTATAAAAAAAAAAAGAAAGAGAGAGAAAAGGAGAAGCAAATCAGAACAACAACAAAAAAGAGAAATCGTCCATCCATCGTCTTTTGCTCGCTTCAATACTTTAATTACCATGCTTTTTTTTTTACTTGCCTCCCATATTCCTCTCTTGGACCTCTATCTCTGTCTGCATCTGCTTCTTGGCTGTTCAGTCTAGGTATTTCTCCCACCTCTACCCTCTTCCACTGCCTAGTTTCCAAAATTTCTGCCCAGGCTCCTGTCTCCCTTTTCTTGGATTGTTGAACTGGCAAACAAGCCAACAGCAAGCAGCCCAATCAAAGAACCTCCAACACCACTCTCACCAACACTGACAGAGCAAGACATTAGAATATAAACTGAGAGCAAACCCCACTCCTTACTAGCACTGATGATGTAACCTAGTTTGGGAATGAAACGTCTCCAAGAAAACAACCAAGCTCAGAGAGCACCAAGGACCCCTCATGTCAATCCTGAGCTACAAATATTCTCCGTTATTAGTTAGCTTTCTTCTTTTACCTGGCTCTTGATTTCTGGCTGCTTTTGGCCTGGTATCCTTCCCCAGGTTTGGGACCGCGACATTCCCCAACATCTGTGTCTTCGGTTTCGGAAGGCCTTGATCTGAGATCGGGACGGAATCAAGATCCTCCTGCACAGAAGAGATGATCGTAAAGAGAACCCAAAAAAAGACATCTGTAGAATGGACATTTCCCACAACCTCTTCATCCAGCATAAATACCTGTATATCTTTGGGGTTCAAAGTCCCATCGAAATGGGGGTTGGAGAAGATGTCATGATCTTCTGCAAATTCAGTACTGAGTTTTGTTGGCCTGTGTTTGTAAGGAGAGCAAAAGAAATCGAGAAGAACGATTGTTATTTTTTAAACAGAGTTGGAAGGGACCTTATAGGTCATCTAGTCCAACCCCCCACTCAAGCAGGAGACCCTACACCATTTCTGACAAATGGCAGTCCAATCTTTTCTTGAAAGTCTCAAGTGATGAAGCTCCCAAAACTTCTGAAGGCAAAGCTGTTCCATTGGTTCATTATTTTCACTGTCAGAAAGTTCCTCCTTATTTCCAGGTTTCCTTATTTCCAGGTTGAATCTTTCCTTGATCAGTTTCCATCCGTTATTCCTTGTCTGGCCTTCAGGTGCTTTGAAAAATAGTGTGACCCCCTCCTCTCTGTGGCAGCCCCTCAAATATTGGAACACTGCTATCATGTCTCCCCGGTCCTTCTCTTCACTAGACCAGCCATGCCCAGTTCCTGTAACCGTTCTTCATATGTTTTCATCTCTAGTCCCTTAATCACCCTGGTTGCTCTCCTCTGCACTTTTTCAAGAGTCTCAACATCTTTTTTATAGTGTGTTGACAAAAACTGGATTTTTAAGGCCAGCATGGTTCTCAGATAGCAGAGCAGTTGCCTTGAGCAACAGAAGCTGATAGGTGACACCCCCCCAAAGCAGAAAAAAGTTCTTCACATTCTGTGATTTCCATGGACCCCTTAAATTTGCTTGCGGTCTGCAGATGTAATGTGGAATGTTGGAAGAAAAATTCTAATATTTCAGCCAGCTTTTATCCATGGAATGGGAACAGTACCATTTTCTCAACTTTGGCCACTTTTTAAGACATGTGGACTTCAACTCAGCATACTGGCTGGGGAATTCTGGGAGTTGAAGTCCACATGTCTTAAAGTAGCCACGTTGAGAAACATTGGATTAGAAGATTTGAAGCCACCTTAATTTAGGCCAAATCAGTTTGTTCATCCAAATCAGTACTCTCTTTGGCTGGCATCAGCTTCAAAGAGTAGAAATCCTTTCCGTGACAGTTACTGGAGACTTTTCAAGTGGAAGCTGCTCACATCTGAGTCTGGGAAACTTTTAGAGCATTCTTGATGACTCTTCTACTTTTCTTCCATCATCAAAACAGTAGAAATACAAACTTGTAAACAAAGCCTGCTTGAGAGATTTCATCAGCCCCCGGGTTTAAAAAAAAAAATGTTTGAAATGAGGTTTCTATTTCCTTCCTCCTAGGAAAAAAAAATCACCTCCTTCTTTAAATACCAGAAATATTAAGTCATTAGTTGTAGTTTTATTTTTGCCACTATTATATAAACGGTTTGGGTTCTGCCTTCCCCAGAGAAATGTTTTCCTGATGATATTGACCAGGCTTACTATAAGACTTAATAGTCCAACCATGTGGATGACTGTGATTTGGGAGTTAAACTGCAAATTTGGCTAATTTTAAATGGAAAAAAAGTTTACTTCCAATGTTTCTACTCAGCTGGGTAGCCTCCTAAATGGAAATTAGGAAGGCTACCCAGCTGAGTAGAAACATTTGGAAGTAAATGTATTTATATTTGATCTGGGGGAAAAAAATGGTTATTGCTTGAATGGAAGACCAAAAAGAAATTGCAGATCTGTGGCAATTTTTTAAAATAATCCACAGGGGGCAATATAGATTTAGGCTTAGAACTTGCAATAACTTTATTGTCACTTCGAATGTACACTAATCGGCATACATTAAAAAGAAATTTTGTTGCATATGGCTCTCAAAGGGTCTCCACTTCTAATATACACTACATAAACATGACTAAATAAATAAATAAAAATATGCATATACCCACATATATTATATGACATGGAGAAACAACACAGTCAGATTAGGATGTCTATATGTACATGGCGAGAAAAACGAATCCTGCGAGGTTATCAGATGGATGGCATAGGGAACAAAGTTGTTACAGAATCTGGTAGTCCTGCTATAGATATTTCGAAACAGAGGTAGGTTTCAGCAGATTCTGATCAGTTCTGGAGAACCAGTAGCGTAAATTTTGAGTAGTTCGGAGAACTGGTAAATACCACCTCTGACTGGCCCCACCCGCATTTATTCTCTGCCTCCAGAGTCCCAGCTGATCGGGAGGAAATAGGGATTTTGCAGTAACCTTCCCCTGGAGTGGGGAGGGAATGGAGATTTTACAGTATCCTTCTCCTGCCACGCCCACCAAGTCACATCCACCAAGCCATGCCACGCCCACTAAGCCACACTCACAGAACTGGTAGTAAAAAAATTTGAATCCCACCACTGCTTTGACACGTAAAGTGGGTGTGTGGGGTCTCTAACAATGCTTTGAGCTCCAAGCACATTGGGCTTATAAGCAGTATCTTGAATGACAGGAAGAGAGCTTCTTATAATCTTCTCGGCTGTCCTCACAATAGAGCTACATTTCTAGGTAAGGCCAAACAGGAAACATACCAGATCAGCTAATTTTTACTTTATTGCAAAAGCGGCCTTAATAGAACCTTTCAAGTCTGAAAATACGATTCTCCCGCCGTTCCCTTTATAGCCTGAGAAGCTAGGAAGAGTCTCTTCTGAGACTCGTTTTACCAACTATCCATCTGCAGGCTATGATGTATCTCATTGGATTGTTCCCTAGGCTAGGGGTGTCCAACCTTGGCAACTTTTAAGACTTGTGATCCAAAAGTTTTAAAGTTGCCAAATTTGGAGATCTCTCCCTAGGCAGCACCACAGTCATGGTGGCACAGTGGTTAGAATGCAGTACTGCAGGCTACTTCTGCTGACCTCCGGCTACATGCAATTTTGCAGTTCGAATCTCACCAGGCTCAAGGTTGAGTGAGCCTTCCATCCTTCCAAGGTCGGTAAAATGAGGAGCTAGACTGTTGGGGGGCAAGATGCTGACTCTGTAAACTGCTTAGAGAGGGCTGTAAACAGTGGTGAAATCCATTTTTTTTTACTACCAGTTCTGTGGGTGTGGTGTGGCTTGGTGGGCATGGCAGGGGAAGGATATTGCAAAATCTCCCTTCCCTTCCCACTCTGGGGTCAGCCAGAGGTGGTATTTGCCAATTCTCCAAACTACTCAAAATTTCCGCTACCAGTTCTGCAGAACCTGTCAGAACCTGCTGGATTTCACCCCTGGCTGTAAAGCACTGTGAAGTGGTATATAGGTTTAAGTGCTATTGCTATTGCTATTTGATCCGTTGTTCCAAGGCCATTCCCACATACCTTTACAGCCATTACCTTATGACTTTCAAGAAGACATGGACATACCCTGTTTCCCTGAAAATAAGACATCCCCTGATAATAAGCCCAATTGGGCTTTTGAGCGCAAGCGCTAAAATTAGCCTCCCCCAGAAAATAAGCCTGCCCCAAAAATAAGACATCCCCGAAAATATTTAAATGCAGAGCTGGAAATCAGGTAAGACGGCAAGAAGAGCCCCATCTTGCTCCATGTGCCTCAAAATAATAAGACCACCCCCAAAATCAGGCCAAGCGCTTATTTCGGGGTTCAAAAAAATATAAGACAGGGTCTTATTTTCAGGGAAACACGGTAATCCTAAACTCACCCTGACTTGGAGGGAAACTTTAATTATCTGCATGGATCTCAGGTTATGACCACTCATTCAGCAACTGCTAAAACTTGTGATGGTGCTGAACAAGGGGTCCTCAGATTCAGGCACTTGTTCTCTAGCTCGCAATTACAATATTGCAGTGAGCCGTGGTCATGTTATTACAATTTCCAACATTCTCTGCTGGCTTCCAACAAGCTAAGTCAATGGGGAAACCGACGGGAAATCGGAAGTCCCAGTCACATTATATCCTTGCTTAACAACCTTAACAACAACAGCAACTGGGACAGCCAGAATTTCTGTTGCTAATCGACGCAGTCATGAGATGTCATGCTTTATGACTGCGTAACTTAACAATGGCAATTCTGGTCCCAATTGCTGTCGTAATTTAATGACTACCTATGCTCCATTGAAAGCAAAGCCCCCAATCCACTTTTCAATACTCACTTCAGTCTAATCGCATCTTCACCCACCGGATCCCTCCGACAGCGACGCTTCTTGCCTTGGCGGGGTGCAAATCCTGGCGGGAGCCAAAGAGATCCGTGCTCCCGATGCTGAGGTCGACGGATTCTCCACACCCCGATAAAGATCACCAGAGCTAGTACGAGTGCCCCAACACCCACACAATAAACGAGGGGCCCAGAAAAATGGGAAGAGGAGGGCTCGGGATCTGGTCAAAGGAAAAGGAAGATTGTCAAATGTCCGTCTCATTCTCTTCCCTGTTGCCTCCATTTTTGAACCCATCTACATCAAGGGTCCCCAATCCCCAGTCCTTGCCCAGTACTGGTCCGTGTCATGCCAGCAACCAGGCCATGCAAATGAGCAAAGCCCCATCCATGGGATGCAGGCAACAAATGAAACCAAGCCCACTCCAGTCCACGGAAAAACTCTCTCCACGGAACTGGTCCCTGGTGCCCCAAAGATTGGAGGTTGCTGATCTACACTACAGACCAGGAGTGAGATCCAGCAGGTTCTGACAGGTTCTGGAGAACCAGTAGCAGAAATTTTGAGTAGTTCAGAGAACCGGCAATTACCACCTCTGGCTGGCCCCAGAGTGGGGTGGGAATGGAGGTTTTGCAATATCCTTCCCCCAGAAGTGGGGAGGGAATGTGGATTTTGCAATATCCTTCCCCTGGAGTTGGGTGGGAATGGAGATTTTGCAGTATCCTTCCCCTGCCACGCCCACCAAGCCACACCCACAGAACCGGTAGTAAAAAAAAATTGGATTTCACCACTGCTACAGACCTTAGATCAGTTTCAGACTAGTTCAATGACCAAAGCTTCTCCTTCTAAAGCCAAGAATTTGGGTTTGATGGACATGCTGAGAATTCCCTGTTAAATAACCTCGCTGAATTTCCATACACAATAAGCCGCATGTACAGATAGCCCTCAGCTTACAACTGTAATAGAACTTCCCTGTTATGGTTGTAAGACATTAAGGTTGTAAAGTGGGTCGGCCAAAATGGTGGGCAGCAGTTTTGTCTAGTGCTTAAGGCACCAGGCTAGAAAGGCAGAAGACCGTGAGTTCAAGTCCACTGCAGCATCGCAATTGTAACATGATCAAAATTCAGATAGCAGTAGCAATAGCGCTTAGACTTATATACCGCTTCACAGTGCTTTCCAGCCGTCTCTAAGTGGTTTACAAAGACAGCCTATTGCCCCCAACAATCTGGGTCTTCATTTTACCCACCTCGGAAGGATGGAAGGCTGAGTCAACCTTGATGCTTGGCAAGTGACTCATATTTATGACGGTTGCAATGTCCAGGGGTCATGTGATCCCTTTTGGTGACCTTTTGACAAGCAAAGTCAATGGGGAAACCAGATTTGCTTAACAACGATGTTATTAATTTAACAACTGCAGTGATTCACTTAACAACTGCGGCAAGAAGGGTCTGTCAAGTTTCAAGGTCGTCTCAAATAAATTGCACTTCAACCTGCATTTACTCTAGTGCTGACAGGGTCGTAAAATGGGGAGAAATTCACTGAGCAACAAATTTGGGGCTCAATTGTGGTCGTTAAGTTGAGGACTACCTGTATACAAGGGTGTGAGAGGAGTGTGCAGGAGGCACTGTGTGTGTTAGGGAGGATGTCACACCTTCTCTCTCTCTCTCTCTCTCTCTCTCTTTCTCTCTCTTATGTTCACACATACCGTTTTCTACAGTTTCAAACCAGGCTGCTACTATTCGGTGAGGGATCAGAGATGACAAAATCCCTTTGGCCATCAAGGAACCCAAAAGATTCAGGGCGGATTTGGCAGAAGTGGGGCACTGCCCTTGGCACGAGCTCCCCTCCACCACCAGGAAGACGGTATATCTACAGTAAAGAAGAAACAAAGGTGACCGATAAGCACAGTTACTATATTTTCCTGGAATTACTTCCTCCATTTATCACCCAAATGTTTGTCCTTCCAACAGTTGGAGCAGCCAGAGCTGTGGGGTTTTTCACCCCCATTTAGAGAAGATTTCTGTAGGCTGATATGCAATGCTATCTCCCCACAGAGATGAAGTTTCATAATATTTTACAGAACTTGAAAAACCCTACAAAGACTTATCTACTTATAAAGAGCATTGTTCTTTATAAATTATTGAGAATAATGAAATCCTGAAATGAATATTGACATGAATTTTATGATAATTACATCTAGCATCCGATTGGCAAGTGAGCATCTTTACTTGTAGGCCACTGTGCCATTCGAATGCAATCATGAATGACCAGTACAAAAAGAATTATGATTTTTGACATCATTTGATTGACCATCCATTTGAGTGTCTATGGAGATGCTCAGTCATCCACGTCATGGTTGTCCCAAAGGTGCTTTTTTAAAGAGGCAACTGGACTTTCTGGTTTTTCTTTGAAGACCTTTCACTTCTCATCCAAGAAGCTTCTTCAGCTCTAACTGATGGGATGGTGGGGAATGGAAGGATTTATACTCCTTGATGACAGCTGGTCACTTGCATTCTTTTAGCGAGTCATTGTGGAGACCTGGACAACTCCAGGTGGCCTCTCTAAAAGGATGCAAATGACCAGCTGTCTACAAGGAGTATTCGTCCTTCCATTCCCCACCATCCAGTCAGAGCTGAAGAAGTTTCTTGGATGAGAAGTGAAAGGTCTTCAAAGAAAAAACCGAAAGTCCAGTTGCCTCTTGAAAAAAGCACCTTTCGGATATTCGTGTGAGTATTTCATGATCTTCTGCATTGTAACAAGGCTGAAATTATACAAACCTGGTTTTGATCTGCTTTGAACTAGTTCAGTGTTTCTCAACTCAGGAACTTTAAGATGTGTGGCTGACACTTTCTTTTGCAAGATGCCAGCATCATATGGACAAGAAACAAAGGATGGAAACCAATCAAGGAGAGAAGCAACCTGGAATTAAGGAGAAACCTCCTAACAGTGAGGACAATTATCCAGTGGAACAGCTTGCCTTCAGAAGTTGTGGGTGCTTCATCACTGGAGGTTTCTAAGAAGAGACTGGACAACCACTTGTCTGAAATGGTATAAGGCAGTGTTTCTCAACCTTGGTAGCTTGAAGATGGGTGGACTTCAACTCCCAGGATTCCCCAGCCAGCCCTGCTGGCTGGGGGATCCTGGGAGTTGAAGTCCACCCATCTTCAAGCTTCCAAGGTTGAGAAACACTGGTATAAAGTCCCCTGCTTAAGCAGTGGGTTGGACTAGAAGACCTTCAAGGTTCCTTCCAGCTCTATTCTGATTGATTGATTGATGGATGGATGGATTGATTGATAATTTTTCAGCAACAGGTAGATCTCACTTAGCAACTTCTTCATTTAATGACCATTCAATTACAAGGGTGACCAAAAAAACCCAATAACTTTGCAATCAGTTCTTGCATTTACAGCCTATGCAGTTCTGTAAAGCCAAGAAATGATGTAAGCACAGTTGGTGGTTTCACTTAGCAACCGCTTCACCTAATGACTGAATTGCAGCTCTTAATTGCTGTCACTAAAGGAGGACTGTAATTTTTTTTTTCTTTAAGTAGCAGGCATACGGAGGGAGTTTAGGATGAAGATATCAGTGAGAAATAAGAGAACCCCTTCTTACCCGACGGTCTCCGCCAAATCTTTTGTCCGAATCCCTGTCCAGTTGCTCCGGCTCCCCAGCTCTTCCTTCCCTGTGTAAGGGTAAATCCGCTCCCGGTGCTGACGGTCCCGTTGAATTCGTAGCTCTGCCCGCGTGGCGACGACCAGGGAACGCAGGAGCTCCGGCACGCTCTCCCGGGATAGCAGAACCACCAGCGCCAACGTGGACTCTACCGGTGGAACAGAAGAGGCGCAGTCCCCACCATCCCAGCCACAGGATGCCGAGTGGCAGCCTCTGTCGCAGTGTCCGTCCGAGAAGCAGTCCCGACAATATCGCGCATAGGAAGGGCTGAGGAGAAGTGGTCCTTAATGGGGAGCGCACTGCACGAAGGCAGACATACTCCCATTCCATTCCCTCCTCTACAAGAGCCGCGGTGGCGCAGTGGTTAGAATGCAGTACTGCAGGCTACTTCTGCTAACTGCCGGCTGCCTGCAATTTGGCAGTTCGAATCTCACTGGCTCAAGGTTGACTCGACTTTCCATCCTTCCGAGGTGGGTAAAATGAGGACCCAGATTGTTAGGGGCAAGAGGCTGACTCTGTAAACTGCTTAGAGAGGGCTGTAAAAGCACTCTGAAGCAGTATATAAGTCTAAGTACTATTGCTATTGCTGCCACTTCTGTGGGAAGGTAATAGTATTCCATGTGCCTTTGGCATATAACCATGCTGGCCACATAACAATGGAAAAAGTCTTTGGACAATGCTGTCTCCCTCAGCCAAGGAACAGAAATGAGCTTTGGGCCCTAGAGTCGGACACAACCGGACAGGGAAACCTTTAACTTTATCTTTACACAGCACCAGTGGTAGGTGTGCAGTTGTTTCCTGCTGTCAAAACTGACTTGCTTTCATCGTTGCCTGCATCAACTTCCAGCTCGCAGTTTGCCAAACAGAAACGGGAGGGGACGGGTTGGTAAATTCATAGGGTGAGGGGGGAGGCTAAGGAACGCATGAAAGCCTTCTGCTGCCCGGAGAGGAGATACCCACCAAGGCCAAGTTTTTGGAGCTACCACCACAGATTGTCTTCCCAAAACAAAAGTACTGAGTGTGATTGGTGGACAACGAACCGTGGGTGGCCCAGGGGGTGAAGAGGGATTTTTACCTATGTAGGAAAACCTCAGAGCTGACTTAGCTTCTGCTGTGCCTAAATGGATCTTTCAATAAAGTTTTACTCTTGATAATTCCTAAGTGCCAGGAGTTACTTTTTTGGGGAAGGTGCCAAATGGGATGATTGACACTATGTCGGGGGGGGAGGAGAATCCTTTCTTGGCTGCACCACCCACCCACCTCCCCCCCGCCCCGATTCATGGTACCATCTGGGGATAACTCACTTGCACTCCTTCTGTGGGACGCAGTCAAATCCATCATACAGGCACTCTTCATTGTTACAAGGGGGCTGGCAGTGACCATCTCGGAAAACCCGCTGGCACAGGTCTTGTTTCGGGCAGTTCTCCCAAGGATTGAGCAACCCCAGTGCACAGTCTCCCCCATCCCAGCTGGTCTCTGGAGAGCTGCAGATCCGGTCACAGTGAGCATCTCTTGCCAACGATGGGCACCTGGAGAGCGTGGTGGCATTGGCAGCAGGGCAGGAGGCTGAGGAACATGGAGGCTGGTGGCAGTCTGGCCCAGAGAAGCCTTCCTTGCAGAGACATCGAGGTCCAGATGGGCGGGCGATGCAGATCCCTCCATTGTGGCAGTAGGAGGATCCACAAGGTGGGGCAGGCAGATCACAAGTCGATCCATCATAACCCTGGGGTGGAGGAGATCCTTTCTCAGTCTTGTTGGATTATTTTCATACAAATCACTGGCTATAGGATGGCACCTCAGAATTTTTCCCACTTACCATATTTTTCAGACTATAAGACGCACAGTTTTTAAGATGCACCAAGATTTCAAAGAGGTAAGTAAGGGAAAAAAGTTTTTGCCCTCTGTCAGGTTTCGATGTCATCTCAAATAAATTGCACTCCCAAACAATTAATCTTTGCTGAAATATTCCATTTATTGAGTACGACAGATCTGGCCCCGACTTCGTCGTAGCCGATACTAACCTTCTGACCCCCAAACTCTTCCCTTTTCGTTCCCCAATTCTCATCTTCTCATTGGCCATCTTCCAAGTCAGTCTCCCCAGCTTCTGACCTCACCCCACAGGAATGTTCCCCCCACCATCCCATCTCCTAGGGGATATTATCTACAGAGAAATAAGTAGGTGAAAAGTCAAGCCTCGTCTTTTTATGGCAGCATCAGAATGCTGACACCCTCCCTGGCCCTCAGAAGCACTCTGCAGGCCTCCCAAACCCTCTGTGCACCCCATTTTTCACAAAAAAGGCTGTTTTTTTGCGTTTTTGCCCTCCCCCAGCCCCAGGAGCAAAAAACGAGGCACATAGAGGATTTGGGAGGCCTGCAGAGTGCTCCTGGGGGCTGGGGGAGGGCAAAAGCGCCCCCATTTTGCAAAAAATGGGCCTTTTTTGCGAAAAACGGGATGCATAAAAAGTTTGGGAGGCTTGCAGAGTGCTCCTGAGGGCTGGGGGAGGGCAAAATGACCCCATTTCTGATAAAATCAGGCAAAAAACGGGTCTGTTTTTCACAAAAATGGAACGAGTGGGGCGGGGCTTTGGTGTATAAGATGCGCCAACATTTCTACCCTCTTTTAGGGGGGAAAACGTGCGTCTTATACAGTATAGCTCTCGGGCGGCTGCAGAAACCACCTTATGCTAGATCAGATCCTTGGCCTATTCAACCAAAGAACATCCCATCTTCTTACCAGATATTTACTCAACATTCCCTAAGCTTAGACCTCTGTCTGGGTGATGAAATTTCCAAATGAAATTTAATGTAGAGAAAAGCAAGGACTTACACTTAGGCAAGAAAACCCAAAAGTACAGGTCCAGACTAGGTGAAACCTGGCTCAATAGTAGTAACTACAAGATGGATCTTGGAGTCCTAGTGGACAACTCTCTAACTATGAGCTAGTAGTGTGCAGCAGCGGCCAAAAAAGCCAAACAGAGGAATAGAATCAAGATCATGCGAAATATTAGTACCACTTTATAAAGCCTTAAAGACCACACTTAGAATACTGCATCCAGTTTGGGTCACTCCAATACAAAAAGGATGTTGAAATTTTGGAAAGAGTTCAGAGAAGAGCTACAAAGATGACTAGGGGCCTAGAAGCTATAACATATGAAGAATGATTGCAGGAACTGGGGATACCTAGTCTAGTGAAAAGAAGGACCAGGGTGAGATAATAGCAGTCTTCCAATACTTGAAGGGCTGCCACAAGGAAGAGGTGGTCAACTTATTTACCAAAGCACCTGAAATCAGAACAAGAAACAATGGATGGAAGCTAATCAAGGAGAGAAGGAACCTAGAACTAAGGAGAAAATTCCTAATGGTGAGAATAATCAATGAGTGGAACAAATTGCCTTTGGAAATTGCGGATACCCCGTCACTGAAGGCTTTTAAGAAGAGACTGGACAGTCGTTTGTCAGAAATTGTATAGGACTCTTGCGTGAGCAGGGGGTTGGACTAGATGACCTCTAAGGCCCATTCCAACTCTGTTACTGTTACTGATGAGCAGTTGCCATCATTCCCAGTCAGTAGAGACGTGGGACCATGTGACTAGGAAAGTAGGGAACTGGAGTCCAAAATATTTAGGAGGCATCTGGTATCGCTTTTCTTGGGAAAATGGTCCTTCCCAGTTCGGTGTATCCAATGGCCACCAACCTTGTCTTTTCAAGAGCTTTTTATTTCACCTCCCTCCTTCTATGGTTTCGCTTGTTAATCTCCATCTGGTCCTCAGTGTTGATTAACAAGAGTCAACCATCCAGGAAAAGTTTTATTAGCAAACAGAATTAGCCACTATTTATATCCATCTGGACAAGGAAGGGACCTGGGCTGTTTGAGCAAAAGGATGCTATAAACTATGTAATGAACTACTCATTGGGTCCACACAACATGCTTATCCTTAAACCCAGATCATTCAAACACCATAACTGGGTCCGTGTCCACATTATGCCCAAAGAAATATTGTAAATTTGTTTTGTATTCTTGTCTTATGTGATTTTGGAATTTTAAAAGACGTCGTTGATTTATTTCGCAGTGATTGACTGGGCCTCTTGAAAGCTTGACGGGTGAAAAGTTACTAACTTTTGTATTAAACTTTAACTATCCCACCATCTAATTTAACATGTTGGACTAGATCTTCTAGTCCAACATCCTGCTCAAGCAGGAAACCCTACCTATTTTCAAACAGAGTAGAGTAGAGTAGAGTAGAGTAGAGTAGAGTAGAGTAGAGTAGAGTAGAATAGAATAGAATAGAATAGAATAGAATAGAATAGAATAGAATAGAATAGAATAGAATAGAATAGAATAGAATAGAATAACAGAGTTGGAAGGGACCTTGGAGGTCTTCTAGTCCAATCCTCTGCTCAGGCAGGAAACCCTATAGCATTTCAGACAAATGGCTGTCCAATCTCTTCTTTAAAAGGAGCCCTGGTGGTGCAGCAGACTAAAGCACTGTTATTAACATCAGCTGCCTGCAATTACTGCAAGTTCAAATCTCACCAGGCTCAAGGTTGACTCAGCCTTCCATCCTTTCTAAGGTAGGTAAAATGAGGACCCAGATTGTGGGGGCAATAAGCTGACTTTGTATAAAAACTTTGTATAAAAAATATACAAAAGTATGAAGGCAATGCTTAACACATTGTAAGCTGCCCTGAGTCTCCGGAGAAGGGCGGCATATAAATCAAATTAAAAAAAAAAAAGCTTCCAGTGTTTGGAAAATTCACAACTTCTGGAGGCAAGTTGTGAATTGGTTAATTCTAACTATCAGGAAATTTCTCCTCAGTTCTAGGTTGCTTCTCTCCTTGATTAGTTTCCATCCATGGCTTCTTGTCCTGCCTTCAGGTGCTTTGGAGAATAGCTCGATTCCCTCTTCCTAGTGGCAACTCCTGAGATATCGGAACATGGCTGTCATGTCACCCCTAGTCCTTCTTTTCATTAAATTTAATGAATTTTAGGCAAATGGCTTTCCAAACTCTTATTGAAAATCTCCAGTGTTGGAGCACCCATAACTTCTGGAGGCAAGTCGTTCCACTGATTAATTGTTCTCACTATCAGGAAATTTCTCCTCAGTTCTAGCTTAGTTCTTTCCTTCATAGGTTTCCACCCATTGCTTCTTGTCCTGCCTTCAGGTGCTTTGGAGAATAGCTTGACCGCTTCTTCTTTGTGGCAGCCCCTCAAATATTAGAAGACTTCTGCTCTTCAATTCTACTTTTTTTTTTAATTGACCCATTCATACCTGTGGACAATGGCAGGTGAATTCAATAGGATTCTTGGGCAGCACGCTACAGCTTCCACCATTAAGGCAAGGATTTGATTGGCAACTGTCAATCACTGACTCACACAGAAGTCCTGGAGGGAAGAACAAACACAGTTTGTTTAATTTTTACTTCTGTTGGTTTCTTCTTTGCAATCTACCAGTGTTGTCCCTTCCTTTTTTCTAAACTTCTGGCAATTTGATGTTAGCAGTTTCTGCTACAAGGTCAATTTCTGATGATTTGTACGTAGTTCTCCACTTACGACCACAATGGAACCCAAATTTTGGTTGCTAAGCAAGATAGCTATGAGGTGAGTTTTGCCTCGGTTTAGAACCTTTCTGCCACAGTTGTGAAGTGAACTCCTGCAGTTCTTAAACTAGTAATAGACAGAGTTGTAAAGTGAATCTGGCTTCCCCACTGACTTTGCTTATCCAAAAGTCGCAAAAGGGGATCACATGACCCCGGGACACTGCAACCGTCATAAATATGAGTCAGTTGCAAAAGAGTCCAAACTGCTACAGCAGTTGTTAAGTGTGAAAAATGGTTGTAAGCAGGGGTGAAATCCAGCAGGTTTTGCAGGTTCTGGAGAACTGGTAGTAGAAATTTTGAGTAGTTCAGAGAACTGGCAAATGCCACCTCTGGCTGAGGACCCAGATTGTTGGGGGCAGTATGCTGACTCTGTAAACTGCTTAGAGAGGGCTATAAAGCCCTGTGAAGCGGTATATAAGTGCTATTGCTATAGTGCTATTACCTTACCTGAATATCCAGGGTTGCAGAGACAGTGAAAACCATGTTCATCAGATTGGCAGCTCTGGGACCCAGGCTGGCGGCAAGGCTGGGAGAAGCAGGCATCCACAACCCCCTGACACCTTTCTCCCACATATCCAGTGGGGCAGATGCACAAAAACCCCTCAGGCTGAGTCACGCAGGTCCCGCCATAGTAGCAGGGAGGGCTGGCTAGAGAGCAGGGATCCAGGTGACAATTGGGTCCTGGAAGGACAAAAAGAATGTCAGATTCCTCTCTTCTTCGGCCACACAGTCAATCTCACTAGCTTTCATTTTATTTTAGGCAAAAGGTCCTTTTAATTAAAATGAAGAGAGGCCGGGTTGGGAGCAGCAGTGTGGGTCCAAACTGGCAACCCAGCACAAAGAGTGGCTCTAATCCAGTGTTTCTCAACCTCAGCCACTTTAAGCCATGTGGACTTCAACTCCCAGAATTCCTCAGCTGGGGAATTCTGGGAGTTGAAGTCCACACAGCTTAAAATGGCTGAGGTTGAGAAACACTGCTCTGATCACTCCAATAAATCGCTCTGGATGGATTCGAAATATTTATATCCATAAGAGATCAATTATCAGAGATATATTATATTATAAGTGATATACCATATTTTTCAGAGTATAAGACGCAGTTGCCCCCCCCCAAAAGTGGCTGAAAATTTTGGTGCGTCTTATACAGCGAATGTTGCGTCGAGGGAGAAGGGGTTGACGCGGAGCCAATCAGATATTCTAGAATGGGCCGCCGTGGCAGTGGGGAAGGGGGTGCAGCGGTAGCGAACAGCCGCGCCAAATGGGCTGCACTAAAATGGGCTGCGGCAGTGGTGAATAGGCCACAGCAAACAGGCGGCGGCACACGGGCCACACCAAATGGGCCGCGGTGGCAGCAAATAGGTCGTGGCAAATGGGCCGTGGCAGTGGTGAATGGGTGGCAGCGGCAAACGGGTGGTGGTGAATGGGCTACAGCAAACGGGCCAGATGAATACCAGATGGATGCTGGGAGGCAGAGGCAGATTTTTTTTCTTTTTTTCCTCCCCAAAAAAGGTAGGTGTGTCTTATAGTCCGGAGCATCTTATACTCCAAAAAATATGGTATCTCCCTCTGGGGAGTGTCTTGCAAGTATTGGTTCTTTTGCATGGTGTGGGGCACACACCCCATTTTCCTTAGGCTGACATGGCAGCTCAGTCCCAGCCCCATATGCTCTTTGGGGCATAGAATTTATTACCTCATTTTATCTTAATATGGTGTGTTTCACCTGAAACTTGACCACCAAGCCTTCTGCCATTTTGATTGTGGGAGGCAGTTGATTGTTCCTGGCTCAGTGTGTTTTGCTCAGGCCTACACAAATCTCTCCCTCACCTTTTGTTCCTGGAGGACACAAGCATCGAAAACCATCTGCCGTCTTGGTACAGGTTCCTCCATTGAGACATTTTTGTGTTGGCAGGCACTGGAAGGAGAGAATTTGTCATGACAGGTAGTCCTCAACTTATGACAGTTTGTTTAGTGACCGTTCGAAGTCACAATGTCACTGAAAAAAGTGACTTATGACCATTTTTCACATTTATGACTGTTGCCGCATCCCCATGGCCATGTAATGCTTGGCGACTGACTCATATTGTGACGATTGCAGTGTCTTGGGGGGGGGGTGTCATGCCAACACTTTTTGCAACCTTCTGACCAACTAAGTCAATGGGGAAACCAGATTTACTTAACAATCGTGTTACTAACTTAACCACTGCAGTGATTCACTTAACAACCATGGCAAGAGAGGTCGTAAAAGGGGGCAAAATTCACTTAACAAATGTTTCACTTAGCAATGGAAATTTTTGGGCTCAATTGTGGTTGTAAATCGAGGACTACCTGCAGTAGTGATAAAATCCAGGAACCCTGGATCTGGGACTACAATATTTAAGCAAACAAGTCCAGTTCAAGTATCACTTACAGAAGTTTGGTCAGCTTCTCCAAGGAAACGTCCAGCAAACGGGAGCTTGTTTCCCTTGTCGTTCGGTTCCACAGTAGACCTGATCTTAGGATTGAGACGTTTTACCTAAAATTTAAGTCAAATTGAGCAACACAAAAGGCTGGAAAGAAAATCAAGTCAGAAATGAGGACTGGAAATGAGGAACTGGACATGTTCCCTGGGTGGAGCAGAGTAAGTCACACTGCCAACCAACCCCGTGCATTTTTAACAGCTGCTTCCTTTGCAGACCAACATCAAAGGTCCTTGAATGGATTTCCACGCAATGACATTTTCTCTGCTCATTCCTGGAGGGGCAGCTACGGTTAAAAGGAAAGGGAATTCCGTCCCCGCCCCCACCTCTGATCGGGTTACATTCCCTCCTTGAGAGTTTCAAGAATCCATTACAGCAGGGGTGAAATGCTCCTGGTTCGGACCAGATCTCCCGATCCGGTAGCGATGGTGGCTGGTGGTATAGAGAACCGGTAGCAAAAATCCCTCCCTCCCATGCCCAGCTGAGCGCGCCCAGCCACGCCCACAGAACCGGTAGTAACAAATTTTACATTTCACCACTGCATTACAGTGATGTCGAAGCTATGACACGTGTGTCAGAAGTGACACGCCGCATTCGGGTGACAGGCCACCCATCATCCACACCCAACAACGATTCTCAAAAACATGTTCTCATGCAATTTTTTTCGAGGTTGTGGAGGACTGTGGGAGGTTAGGGTGTGCTCTCGCGTGGCCTCCAGAGCCTCTAAAAATTGTGTAAGAATGGGGCATGCCTTTGCACAAAGTTTGTAGGCTACGGAGGTTACGTGAGAATGGGGCATGGTCAGAGGTGGTATTCACTTACCTTCCCTACCGGTTCGCAAATATGATCGCGGGCGCATACGCTCGCTTTGCTTGCACGCGCCACCTTCCGCACATGCTCTATGCTCACACACGTGCCTCCCACGCATGCACACAGCCTCCAAAATGTGTCTAAATAGGACGGCATTACGTCCAGGTGGATGGGCGGGGCCTGTCGCAGTTGGCGCTACCAGTTTGACCGAACCGGACAGAACCGGCTGAATCCCACCAGTGGGTATGATCTTGCACAGCCTTCAGACCTTCCGGAATTTGTGCGAGAGGGCCGTGTTCTCATGCAACCTCCGGAGCCCTGGAAATGAGTTTGTTTGAGCTATATGTTGTTTTCATAATTATCTGACATTTCTTTATAAAGTACATAGCAGGAGCCGTGGTGGCGCAGTGGTTAGAATAAAGTACTGCAGGCTACTTCTGCTGATTGCCAGCTGCCTGCAATTTGGCAGGTCGAATCTCACCAGGCTCAAGGTTGACTAAGCCTTCCATCCTTCTGAGGCGGGTAAAATGAGGATCCAAAATTGTTGGGGGCAATATGCTAACTCCGTAAAAACCGCTTAGAGAGAGTTGTAAAGCATTGTGAAGCAGTATATAAGTCTTAGTGCTATTGCTATTGCAAGCACCGCATGATTTGACTATTTTTTATATATTTATTTATTTATTTTATTTCTATACCGCCCTTCTCCCGAAGGACTCAGGGCGGTGTACAGCCTAATTAAAAACACAAAGACAGACAATATTTAAAAATGATTAAAATTATTAAATATATAAATGATCTTATAGAGAATTCTCTTTCATTCTCTTTCATTGAGGGGAGGGGAGAATGACACACCAGCAGAGTCAAATTAGGCATTTTCCAAAACTTTGAGGTGTCAAGTCCCCAAACTTCACCCTCTCTGATCTAACAGATAGATGCCATCACCCACCTGATAGATGAGATTGGACAACCATTTGTCTGAAATAGTATAAGGTTTCCTGCTTGAGCTGGGGATTGTTCTAAACTCACCTGGCAACTATTTTTTCCAGTCTGGTCCGTGCAGTTGTCTCCGTTCTGCTTGGTCCTGTGTTGGCAATGGGGGCCACCCCATCCTGGAGGGCAGAAGCAGTGGGGTCCAGACTCCTTCACTCTGCATCGGCCTCCGTTCTTGCAGGCGTCTGTAGCATGTGGTAGAAAGAAACAGATGGGGAGACCTCAGTTGACAGGCATTTAGCTCAGGAGGGTTTTGAGATGCCATCTGCTTATTCAGCTGCATTCTGTAATGTGTGGGGGAAAACTGCATAAAATCCAGAATTTCAGCATTTGAGCCTTTCTCTGGGTGATTAATACAATAATAAGAAAAGTTTTACCTATTCTATTTCTCTCTGTTACAATGGAATTAAAAGCACAGGAGCAGGGGCGCGAACATTGGTGAAATTCAAATTTTTTTACCACCGGTTCTGTGGGCGTGGCTTGGTGAGCGTGGTATGGCTTGGTGGGCATGGCTTGGTGGGCATGGCAGGGGAAGGATACTGCAAAATCTCCATTCCCACCCCACTCCAGGGGAAGGATATTGCAAAATCTCCATTCCCACCCCACTCTGGGGCCAGCCAGAGGTGGTATTTGCCGGTTCTCCGAACTCCTCAAAATTTCTGCTTTTTTCTTATTTTCCTCCCCAAAAACTAAGGTGCGTCTTATACTCCGAAAAATACGGTACTTAATCTCGATGTTTTTAGTGTTTTTATTGTCTTAAAATGTTTTTAATTGTATTTTTTTTTATTTAAAAAGTTTTAACAGTCATTACAACAATTTTCCCCCCTCCCCCCCATCCCCCCTCTCCCTCCAACCCCCCTCCCCCCCCGACACCCACCCCCCCGGACTTCCCAGAGCAAAAACAGAGTATAGCATAACAAACATAAGCTAAAATAAGCTAACTTTCTGTGGTCTCCAAACTCCCCCTTGCTCTTTAACTCCCCTTTCAACTAACTAAACATATTCAAAAAGGAAATATAGATTTCATTCATAAGCTATTTGAAAGTTTTTGTATTTTTTTTATAAACCGCCCAGAGTCATTGACTGAGATGGGCAGCTATAAGAATTGAATAGTAAATAAATAAACCATGATTTATAACTGTAATTCAAGGTTCAATTAAGGTTGTAAGTCAAGAACTACCTATCTTTTGTTTCCTATCTGTTCTCTCTGTCAAAATTTCCAATTAATGTACATGTTCCAAAGATCTTAGGTCATCATTCTGCATGAGACATATATAACATTTCTCAACTTCAACATCTATAAGATGTGTGGACTTCAACTCCCAGAATTCTTTAGCCATCACGCTGGCTGGGGGAATTCTGGGAATTGAAGTCCACATATCTCAAAATACCCAAGGTTGAGAAACATTGATCTAGAGGCCCTTATGGGTACTAGAGATTGGTGACTAAAACAGCTAATAAAATAGTAATAAAAGTAATAAAATGAATATTGGGATTCTCTCCAATTTGGTCCTTTCAAAGTGTGTATTCCATCACATAAAGCAGGGTTGTTGTTTTTTCAAATTGAGCTATATCGGTGCACTTCAACTCCCAGAATTCCCCAGTCAGCATGGAGTTGAGGTCCAACTATCCTAAAAAGTTGCCCTATTTGAATAACACTAACATAAAAGAAATATTCCAAAAAACTTTGGACTCTCACATTTAACATGTACTTTGCAGAGCAATGATGTGTGAGAGAATCAGCCAAGAGGATTTTTCAGAAATTGTGCAGAGCTGGTGCTGCTGCTAGATACTCACAGTCTGAGCAAAGATCCAGGGTAACTTGGCATTTGCGTCCTGAATAACCTCTGGGGCAGAGGCAGTGAAAACTTCCAGGGCTGTTAAGGCAAGTTCCAGCATTCAAACAGGGGCTCGAAGAGCATTCGTCCTCATCTGCATCGCACACTGCCCCTGCGAGGGAAGGAAGAATCGGTGACCCAGGGAGGAAGGGAGCAGATGTGTTTGAGAGCTGCTGGGCTGCCCGAAGGAGGAACTGACAGATTCAGACCGTGTTACCTACGTAGCCGCTGGGGCAGATGCACTGGAAGGATCCTTGGCGGGTCAAGCAAGTAGCCCTCTGGTGGCATGGGCTGGAATTGCAAGCATTCACCTCTGTGTCGCACAACTGGCCGGTCCATCCAGGTGAACAGGTACAAAGTGGTCTGGGAGAGGAGAGGAGAGGAGAGGGGGGAGAAAGAGAAAATTATTTTATTTTATATTTTCTTTTTGTTTTTGTATTTGTTATTTTATTTTATTATTTATTTTATTTTAGATTTTAGATCATTTTAGATTATTTTAGATTCATTTTATTTTTTATTTGATATTTTATTTTATTATTGATTTTATATTTTATATTATTTTTTATATTTTATTTTTATTTTATTTTTTATTTGATACTTTATTTTATTATTAATCTTATTTGATATTATTTTATATTTTATTTTTATTTCATTTTTATATTTTACATTTTTATATTTTTATTTTATTTTATTTTATTAACAGGTTATATGGTGTCCCATCTCATGGCCATGGTAAACCTGGTTCTGGTTAGCTTTATTTTAGAGGGATTTTGTAATATTACTGCAGAAGAATGACAGTGAAATCACAGCTTCACAGACCAAATTGGGGAGAGGGCTTATCTCATCTGCAGGTCTTTATTAAATGCCAGCGTACTCCCCATTGCAATTTGCATGACTTAACTCCTAACAGGATGCACATTATGCAAATTAGGTCATACATGTCTATTAGTGCAATTATACCGTGATGCAAATGATGTTAATTGACACAAATGATTAAGGAGGGCTATTTACATAAAGATGCTGCGATGTTAATGAAGGGAATTGGGCCAATAAGGTGTGTTTATTTCGCATGGCTTTTAAAGGGCTTGGACTGGACTCCTTCAGATGCAGACAGGCTCCTCATGGGCCCTTTTGGGAATTGCTTGGATGGAAATTTCAGGGGGTTTGAAATCCAATAAGCTGGAGAGCATTAAACTGAGGTTCTATTCTGGGATTTGGGAAGGTAAAATTATATATAGGTAGTCCTTGATTTACGACCATAACTGGGACCAAAATTTCCTTTGCTAAGCAGGATGGTTGCTAATTGAGTCATGCCTAATTTTATGACACTTTATGCCATGGTTGTTAAGCGAATCACTGCAGTTTTTAAATGAATGATATGGTGGTTAAACATATCCAGCTTCTCCCATCGATTTTGCTTATCGGAAGCTGGCTGGGAAGTCACAAATGGAGATTGCATGATCCCAGCAGTGGTAAGTTGTTACCGGTTCGCCCCAGATCGGGCGAACTGGTAGCGGTGGCAACAGGAGGCTCCGCCCACCTGTCCGGATGCTTCTGCGCATGCATGTGAGGACCGGTTGTAAGTCACTTTTTTCATCACCATCATAATTTCAAACTGTTATAAACAAATAGTGTTGAGTTAAGGACTAACTCTATATATATACTACGTCTACCAGATTATTTTTTTTCATGGTTCTGGGTCTCTGATCCTCAAACATTTAATAAAAAAGGAAGTCCCTGGCTGTGATGAACAGTAATTCACAATCTAGTAGTCCAGTTTGTAGTAGAAATTGTAGTTCAATTTTGGATTGTAGCCCAAAATTTCAAAATGGTGACAGTGGCAGCACGATTAACCTCTGCCTCTTTTTAAATGTGTGATGTATGTGTGATACAGATACTCCTCAATTTACAACAGTTTGTTTAGTGACCATCCAAAATTACAATCATACTGAAAAAAGTGACTAATAACAGTTTTTTATGTATATCTCTATCTCTATCTATTTATAGACTACCTCATTCAAATTAAGACCCCTAATGCTATTGCATTCTTGTGTAAATATAGGGTCTTAATTTGAATGAAGTGATCTACAAATTTTGGTGTGTTCTAAAGGTGCTTTTTTAGGAGGCAACTAGACTTTCTTGTGGGTTTTTTTTAAAGATGTTTTGCTTCTCATCCAAGAAGCTTCTTCACCTCTGACTGGATGGTGGGAAACGGAAGGATTTATATTCCTTGCAGACAGCAGGTCATTTGCATCCTTTTAGAGAGTCCTTTTTTTTTTTAAATTTGATTTATATGCCGCCCTTCTCCAGAGACTCAGGGCAGCTTACAGTGCATTAAGCAATAGCCTTCATACTTTTGTATATTTTATACAAAGTCAGCTTATTGCCCCCACAAACTGGGTCCTCAATTTACCTACCTTAGAAAGAATGGAAGGCTGAGTCAACCTTGAGCCTGGGGAGATTCGAACTAGCAGTAATTGCAGGCAGCTGGTGTTAAATTACAATGCTATCAGTCTGCTGAGCCACCAGGGGTCACCTGAGTAGTGCAAATGCACAGATAAACCACAAGCGCTTCAACGACACTCTAAAAGGATGCAAATGACCAGCTGTCTGCAAGGAGTATAAACCCTTCCATTCCCCACCATCCAGTCAGAGCTGAAGAACCTTCTTGGATGAGAAGCGAAAGGCCTTCGAAGAAAAAGTAAGAAAGTCCAGTTGCCTCCTGAAAAAGCACCTTTGAGACAACCATGATCTGGATGACTGAGAATCTCCATTGACTTTCGGTGTGTTCTAGTTCTCATAAAGTTAGAGGGAGGGAGGAAAGAACCCTGCTGAGACTTGCAGGGTTCTGTTCCTATAAACTTATAGGTAAAAGGTAAAGGTTCCCCTTGCACATATGTGCTAATCGTTCCCGACTCTAGGGGGCGGTGCTCATCTCCGTTTCAAAGCCGAAGAGCCAGCGCTGTCCGAAGACGTCTCCGTGGTCATGTGGCCGGCATGACTAAACACCAAAGGCGCACGGAACGCTGTTACCTTCCCACCAAAGGTGGTCCCTATTTTTCTACTTGCATTTTTTATGTGCTTTCGAACTGCTAGCTTGGCAGAAGCTGGGACAAGTAACGGGAGCTCACCCCGTTATGCGGCACTAGGGATTCGAACTGCTGAACTGCCGACCTTTTGATCGACAAGCTCAGCATCTTAAGCCGCTGAGCCACCGCGTCCCTATAACGTTATAATAAAGGTATATTTATTTTACTTTAATAAAAGTAAATTTATATTTACATACATGACTTTGGTTTCCTAGTCCGGTCTACCTTGAAGAACTGATGGATCCATCCTTACCCGGATTCTGTCCCGCGGCAACTGCCTCCGTTAAGGCACTGAAACGTCCAACAAGGGTCACTGAATTCCTTGCAGAGGGATCCTGTGAACCCCGGAGCGCAAACGCAGGTGAAGGAGCCGGGGGCATTGACACAGGTTCCATGCTCGCAAGGGGCACCACGACAGAAATCAGTATCTCTCTCGCACTGAAGTCCCTCGAAACCTGGGGACAAAGCGTTGACACCATCAATCTTTTCCTGCCTTTAACCTTACCCTTATCCAAAGCTTATCCTGCGCCAACTCAGACAGTTCAGGCTGCCCCAGGAGCTGATGACGATACAGGTCTACAAAGGAGTTAATGAGTCTGTCATTTGTACCTCTGTAACCATCTGGTTTGGCACAGCAACCAAACAGGACAGGCAAACAGACTTCAACGGAGAGTTAGGATTGCAGAAAAAACAATTGCAATCGGTCTGCCTTCCATTGAGGACCTGTGTACTGCACGAGCCAGAAAGAAGGCTGTGAAAATATTGACAGACCCCTCACATCCTGGCCATAAATTGTTTCAACTTCTTCCCTCAAGGTGACGCTATATGGAATTGCATGCCAAGACAACCAGACACAAAGGCAGTTCCCCCCCCCCCCGTCCATGCTACTGCTCTGCTAAACAACTATAGGAAGCCCGCCCCCCGATTAAATATTCTTTATTCTTAATATTAAGAGAGGCAGAATATTATATTTCCCCAAAGGAGAAATGGAGAAACATGTTCTTAAAGGCAGAAAGCAGCCCCCAGTCTTTCTTAATAGCGCACAGCAAATGCCTGAAGTCTTTAGAGATGGATATTTTGTGCCCATTGAGAAAGACTGGGCCAGCCTATTCAAACACACACACACACAAAAAAAAAACAGCTCCAGCTTCAGCTGATGGGATTAAGAATTTACATCCCCCACCTAAATTCTAAGGACAGGACCTCTAGGACAAAGTAGGATTAACTCACCACCATTAGACTAGGAAAAGACACAAGGCTCGTTACACTGTACAACCCCCTGGAACATCTCAGAACCCTATAAAAATTCATCCATTCCTAAACCAAGGGGTCAGCCACCAAGGAAAAATTGCTTCTGTCACTGAAGTTTCTGGAATCCAAATAAACCTTCTTTCCTTGCAGCCTCCAATCAGCCTCCATTTTATTTCTAGCACCTTTCTCCTGGCTTGGAATCGGACCGGATTTTGCTTCCCACACATTGCTATGTCCTTTTGCAACCTTCTGATAAGCAAAGTCAATAGGGAAGCCAGATTCACTTTACAACCTGGTTACTAACTTAACTACAACTGAGCCCAAAATTTCTGTGGCTAAGCAAGACAGTTTCCTGCCACAGTTCTTAAGTGCAGTTGTTAAGTTAGTAACACCGTTGTTAAGTGAATGGGGCTTCCCCATTGAGTTTCCTTGTCAGAAGGTCGCAAAGGGGAATCACGTGACCTTGGGAACTGTCATAAATACGTGCCAGTTGCCAAGTATCCAAATTTTGATTGCGTGACCACAGGGATGCTGCAACGGTCATAAGTGTGAAAAACGGTCATAAATCCGTTAAGGAGCCTTGGTGGAGCAGCGGACTAAAGCGCTGTTAAATAGCACTTAGCTGCCAGCTGCCTGCAAATACTGCGAGTTCAAATCTCATCAGGCTCAAGGTTGACTCAGCCTTCCATCCTTCCGAGGTAGGTAAAATGAGGACCCAGATTGTGGGGGCAATAAGCTGACTTTGTATAAATATACAAAAGTATGAAGGCTATTGCTTAACGTATTGTAAGCCGCCCTGAGTCTCCGGAGAAGGGCGGCATATAAATCGAACCAATAAATAAATAAATAAATAAATAAATAAATAAATAAATAAATAACTTTTTTCAATGCGGTTGTAGCTTTGAATGGTCACTAAATGGATGGTTGTAAATCAAGGACTACCTGTTCTTTTCTTTTATGACTGCGTAGTTCTCATACATACATTTACTTTAGGGATGATTGCAATGGAGCCACTCGGAGGAGGTTAAAAGATGAGTGGTTAGATAGTAAATCTGTTAAATAAATGCTGAACTCCAGCCAACCTTAGAAAAAGTCTTAGTCACTCTAAGACTGAGGCATTCAAAGGATAGCCAGGGTACAATCTCTGTCTTAAAACGGAAGGAAATCTGTGACTTTCAGCCACAAAGTCATTTGCTGCTAGCCGCTAACACTTAGCAATAGCGCTTAGATTTATATACTACTTCATAGTGCTTTACTGCCCCCTCTTAGAGTCAGCGTATTCAATCAATCGGAATAGAGCTGGAAGGGACCTTGGAGGTCTTCTAGTCCAGCCCCCTGCTCAAGCAGGAGACCCTAAACCTTTTCAGACAAGTGGCTGCCTAGTCTCTCCTTAAAAACCTCCAGTGATGAAGCATCTGCAACTTCTGGTGGCAAGCTCTTCCACTGGTTAATTGTCCTCTCTGTTAGGAAGTTTCTCCTTAATTCCAGGTTACTTCTGTCCTTGATTAGTTCCCGTCCGTGATTTCTTGTCCCGCCCTCTAGTGCTTTGGAAAATAACAATCTGGGTCCTGAATTTACCGACCTCGGAAGAATGGAAGGCTAAATCAACCTTGAGCCGGTCAGGATCAAACTTCTGGCAGTGGGCAGAGTCAGCCTGCAATACTGCATTCTAACCACTGCGCCACCCCACAGCTCATACTACTACCAGTAGCCCTGATGATGTTACCCAGTTAGGCTAATGAAACATCTCCAAGAAAACAATCAAGCTCGGAGATCACCCCTTACTTCAATTCTAAGCTGCAAATATTCTCCTTTATGGGTACAGAGGCCTGAAGCAGAGGGTGGAGGATTCTAAAGTTGAAAGATGTTAGTCCAGGAACGTAACTATTAAAATGATAGATAAGTTGACATACTAGAATATGATGGTCAGAAACTATTGCACAATGCTAGCACTGTTTAAAATAGTATATATGTTATTCTGTTGTTTTTTTTACTTTTGTTTTAGGGTAAGTGAAATGCCAGGACAATTACACTGTATTCAATATATTCAGGTGGAAACAATAAAAATATATCTTAAAAAAAAAGAAAGATGGTAATCCAAAGAGGATCTTCTGTAGGGAAGATGGAGGGATCATGTCCTCTGGGCTCTCTCTGTTGTGGTCCGCCAGCAGCCTGCGGAGCTGGCAGCGGAGTCGGACAGTCAGGAGGATGGGGAGGACAATGGGCCAGTCCTGGAGTCAGGGGAAGGCCCGGATGAGGGCTCTGCGTCGGAGGCAGAGATGGGGCCAGGGCCATCTGGGAGCGATGCGTGGACTCCGGAGCCTCCAGAGGCAGACAGCAGAGAGGCAGAGGAACAGGAGGAGCCTGTTCCTAGTGCATGCATGCAAAGAGCTGCCAGAAGGCAAGAGCAGCTGAAGCAAAAAGGACAACTCAGGAGTAAGGCCAGAAGATGATTGGCCCCTCCCATAAGGCTTAAAAGAGCAGCAACGAGCCGTTGGGTTCTTTGTAGAAAAACAACGTTGATTCCAGTGCTTCTTGCCAGCATCTCTTGAACTTTATGGGGGTTTTGCCAAGAAAAGCCTTTGGCAGGTTGCCAAAGACATCAAAGGTTGGTGATAAGGCTGAAGAATTTGTTTTGGACTAAAGCTGAGAATGAATTAATTCTCAGCTGTTTTAATAAAGTAAGCTTGTTCAGGACTGAATTGTGTTTGGTAATCACTACGCGGGCCTCGGTCATAACACTCTCTTCGCCATCCTCACTCACCAGGGGGACACAGGCAGGCTGTGCCATGGCTCTGGAGTACACAGGTTCCCCCGTTGAGGCAGTGGCCTTGGAGACACTCTTCGACTTCACACAACGGCCCACCGAACCCTGTAAAGGAAAGATCTTAAGGGATCGAGAAGAAGGAGGACCAAACAAGCGTCTGTCAAATGTTGTGCAGCATACATGTCTATCAGTTAAATCTAAAACAGGGGAGTCGTGTTGTCTAACCCAGGAGTGTCAAACTCAAGGTCTGTGGGCCAGATGCCACCCGCAGGGTGCTTAGACTTGGCCCGCAGGGCCGCCCTGGAAACAGCGAAGGATGCCTCTGCCAGTGGCCTTGCAGATGGTCCTCCTGAGCCCCGTTTTTGCTGGCAGAGGGTTGCAGGAGCTCGTCCCAGCTGAAAACGGAGCTTGGGAGCCTGTTTTTGCTGGCAGAGACTCGGGCCACCACAGACGCCCCTGACACGAGTGATGTCAAGCTGGCCACGCCCACCCCAGTCATGCCCATCCCACCCCGAGGACAAACACAATCCTGATGCGGCCCTCAATGAAATCGAGTTTGACACCCCTGGACTAACCAAAAATCAGGAGTACCTTTTCTAATTTATAGAAATTTATAACCAAGTCATAAATTTCCAGGTGTTGCAGCTTAGGCCTCATAATAGTCCTCGACTTACGACCGCGATTGAGCCCAAATTTCTGTTGTTACGTGAGAAATTTGTCAAGTGAGTTTTGCCCCGTTTTACGACCTTTCTGGCCACAGTTTTGTCAAGTGAATCACTGCAATTCATAAATTACTAATCTGGTTGTTAAGTGAATCGGGCCTCCCTATTGATTTTGCTTGCCAAAAGATTGCAAAAAGGGGATCACATGGCACAGCAACGGTCATAAGTACGAACCAGTTGCCAAGAATCTGAATTTTGATCACATGATCCTGGGGACGCTACAAAAGTCGTAAATGTGATCAATGGTCATCAATCACTTTGTTCAGTGATGCTGCAACACTGAACAGTCACTAAATGAATTGTTATAAGTCAAGGACTATATGTAATGTATCACAGGTAGTAATACTATACTATACTATAGTATAGTATTATAGTACACTATAGTATATAGTGAATGATAATTGAGCCTGGAATTACAGTTGTATATCATTAAGTGAACATAGCAGTCATTAACTGAACCCATTGTCCACAAGGGGTGTTCTTTGCAAGAAACCAGAAATAAACCCTGGATTCCAGCAAAACAGCCATAAATCACAGTCACGTGATTGTGGGACATTGGAAACAGCCATAATTGTGGGCAGGTTGCCAAGTGCCTAAAATATGATCATGTGACTGCACGGGGGGGGGGAGGCAGACCTCAAAACTTCGAATCCAGGTCATAAGTACCTTTTTTTGTGGTCCACTGTAACTTTCAACGGCTGCTAAGCAACCAGTTGTTAAGTGAGGATTATCAGTATGAAATGAAATGAAACATTCTAAGAAAGGCTTATGTCCTCAGATAAAAATATTACTTCAGAAAAGGCGCTGCTCGATTCCGACTGATTTCCTATCTGTTCAAATAAAAATAAAAAAAGAAATCCATGATATTTATCTGCATTTTTGCCTAATCCAAGGCCTTCTTACCGGATGGGCAGAGGCATTGGAAACGGTCCAGCAGGTCCAAGCAGGAGGCCCCGTTCTGACAAGGCTGGCTGAGGCACTCATTGAGGTTCGATTCGCACCTGGAGCCTGTGTAGCCCCTGAGGCAGGAGCAGGTGAACGAGCCGGGCGTATTGTAGCAGCTTCCTCTGTGTTCACATGGGTTGCTCCCTGGAGCAGGAGAGAGGAAGAGTCTAGAGAAATTCATGTCATGTAATATATATGTGGGTATCAGTGGTGAAATCCAATTTTTTTTACTACCGATTCTGTGGGCGTGGCTTGGTGGGAGTGGCAGGGGAAGGATACTGCAAAATCTCCATTCCCTCTCCACTCCAGGGGGAAGGATATTGCAAAATCTCGATTCCCACTCCTCTCTTGGGCCAGCCAGGGGTGGTATTTGCCGGTTCTTCGAACTTCTCAAAATTTCCGCTACTAGTTTTCCAGAACCTGCTAGAACCTTGTATTGTATTGTATTGTATTGTATTGTATTGTATTGTATTGTATTTAGTCATGTTTAGGTATTTTAGAAGGCCAGATCCTGAAGATGAAACTCAAATACTTTGGTCTCCTAATGAGAAGGAAGGACTCACTGGAGAAGAGCCTAATGCTGGGAAAGATTGAGGGCAAAAGAAGAAGGGGACGACAGAGAATGAGGTGGCTGGATGGAGTCACTGAAGCAGTCGACATGAGCTTAAATGAACTCCGGGCAGTGGTGGGATTCAAATAATTTAACAACCGGTTCTCTGCCCTAATGATTTCTTCCAACAACCAGTTCACCAAACTGCTCAGAAAGTTAACAACCGGTTCTCCTGAACTGGTGCGTACTGGCTGAATCCCACCACTGACTCCGGGGGATGGTAGAAGACAGGAAGGCCTGGAGGAACATTGTCCATGAGTCGGACATGACTTCACAACTAACAACAAAATTAGAGATGGAGACCCTTTGAGAGCTGTATGCAATGAAATTTCATTTTAATGTATGCCGAGTAATGGGTGAACATATACCTTATTCATTTAAGAGCAGTATTTTCAACAACCCATCTAAAAAAAATCATCGGAAATATGCAGGGGTTGAAAATCTTTGGATTTCTTGTTCAAGCAAAATGGTTAAGGAAATCAAGACTGGAGAAAAGGGGTAGAAAAGAGATTGATTTGTGACAATAAAGTTAGTCTAAGCCCAAGTCTTCTGCTAACTTTATATTTCAAGGATAAAAGTTTGTCAAGTTTTCCTGGAAGAGGTGGCATTTAAATTACATTCTACCACAAGAGGGCGCTAGTGCACTGCAAAAATTTGTCTCAGCCCCTCAGCACAAAAGCCAAGGCAGTTTTTGACTGAGGCAGCAATGAAGACCGATTTAGAAATTTGCAGGTGTTTGGGTGACGCTCGGTCTGGTCCAGAAACAGGTAGTCCTCATTTAGTGACGACCTTGTTTAGTGCCCATTCACAGTAATGAAAAAGCAACTTGGCAATCCATCCTTGCGCTTGTGCCCTTTGCAGGTCTGTAAAAGCTAATGGTAAGCAAAATTGCGGTTTCGCTGAGCGACTGCTTTACTTAACGACCAAGTTGCTCATGCTAATGATGGCTGCTAAACGAGGACTACCTGTATTGCTCACTTGTGGGAATTGGGTATTTTTTTCCCCCCTTCCAGAAGAACAATGTAAACTTCTGGGTTGTGATACATGTTGGACTGTGCTGCCGCTGGTTATTATATTATTATTATTATCCTTCGGATGGTGACAATGCTTGGTGAGTGGGGATTTTTTCTTTCAAGAGCAGGTATCGGAATTTCATTATAAAGTATGCCATTGTATACACAACAAAGTGACAATAAAGATTATTTTAATTTAGCTTAGTTTAGTTTATATTGTAATTTATATCTTATTTTATATTTTATCATATCTTATCCTAGCTTACCTTATCTTATATTTTATCCTACTTTACCCTACCTTATCTTATCTTGTAGCTTATTTTATATAATATCTTGTGGCTTATTTTATCTTATCTTAGCTTAGTTCAGCTTATTTTAGTTTAGCTTAGTTTAGTTTAGTTTATCAACTTACCTTACCTTACCTTACCTTATCTTGTATCTTATCTTATCTTATCTTATCTTATCTTATCTTATCTTATCTTATCTTATCTTATCTTATCTTATCTTACCTTATCTTAGTTTAGCTTAGTTTAGCTTAATTTATCTTGTACCTTAACTTGTAACTTATTTTACCTTACTTTACCTTACCTTACCTTATCATCTTCTTATTTTACCTTATCTTATCATATCTTTCCTAACATCTCCTCTTCTCTTCTCTTCTCTTCTCTTCTCTTCTCTTCTCTTCTCTTCTCTTCTCTTCTCTTCTCTTCTTCTCTTCTCTTCTCTTCTCTTCTCTTCTCTCCTCTCCTCTCCTCTCCTCTCCTCTCCTCTCCTCTCTTCTCTTCTCTTCTCTTCTCTTCTCTTCTCTTTTCTCTTCTCTTGTAGCTTATATCATATCTTGTGGCTTATCTTGTATCTTATCTTATCTTATCTTATCTTATCTTATCTTATCTTATCTTATCTTATCTTATCTTATCTTATCTTATCTTATCTTATCTTATCTTATCTTAGAGTACCTTACCTAAGACTTTACTTTATCTTATCTCTTATCTCTTGCCTCATCTCATCTTATATCTTATCTTGACCCTTATTCCTTCAGCCCATCTTACCCATCCGGCACTCGTCTATATCTTCGTAGCACAGAGCCCCAGCATAACCCAGCTGGCATGTGCAGATGGCATGGCCAGTTTGGAGGTCTGTGTCACAGTGGGCATCATGATGGCACGGATTGCTGAGGCAGGCATCAGGCAAGTGGCAAAGAAGCCCTGAAGAAAGAGATAGGGATGATAAGCAAAACGTTCTTGTCTCCAGAGATAAAAAAATCCACCCTTCAAATCCATCTTTTGGGGTCTTTCAAAATTAACACCAGCACTTCATGCTTTGTGACCATATCCCCAAGCTCCAACCAAGGTTATCAGCTGTTATTTGAGATGCCAGGGAGTGTTTATACAGATAGTTCTTAAGTTACAACCATAATGGAGCCTGCCTATCACAGTCATAACTCATAATTCATGGCAGTTATAAAATGACCATAAAATGAACCATAAAATGATTTTGTGACTGTTTTTGTGACTGTCACTAAGTGTTAATGACATAGTCATTAAGTAAACCAATGGTTTGCTATGGGCGCAATTTTGCCAAAACCCTGAAGTAAGGCTAGTTTTCGGCAAAGCCATCATAAAATGTGGTTATGTAACCATGGGACACTGCAAATGTTCGTAAATGCCCAAACTGCAGTCACGTGACCATGGAGGGGGACCATCAGAACTTCAAATCTGGTACACCCTCCAGGAAGGTTCATTAGAACTTTAAATGGTCTCTAAGCAAGTGGAGGTAAGTTGAGGACTACCTATACCCGTGATGGCACACCTATGGCACGCGTGCCACAGGTGGCACACGGAGCCATGTTTGTGGGCACGTGAGCGTTGCCCTAGCTGAGCTCCAGTGCGCATGTGCATGCTGGTCAGCTGATTTTCGGGCCTTCCGGTCCCACTGGAAGTTGGGAAATGGGCCGTTTCCAGCCTCTGGGGGCCTCTAGGCAGGTGGGGGAGGCCGTTTTCGCCCTCCCCAGGCTACTAGAAAGGCTCTGGAGCCTGGGGAGGGTGAAAAACAGGTCTACCGGGCCCACCGGTAACCTTTTTGCCATTGCGTGCCAAAAGTGGGAGCGCGGGTGTTATGTAAATAGGTTTGTTTGGCGGGAAGTTCGAATTAACTGACCCTCAGCTGATTGGCTGACCACCACAGCTGCAAGGTATATAAAGGGAGCTGGCTCCCCTGGTCAGTTGCTGGAGTCTCACCCTATAATAAAGAGCTGTTGTCACTAACTACTCTGGCTTGCTGCGTCCTCATTCACCCCACATAATATTGGCGACGAAGGTGGGATTTTGAGGCCAGAAGCAGAGGAGAGCTGAAGCCACGTTCAGAGAGGGGACCGAAGACCGCAACCGAATCCAGCCAGGCGAGCGAGCAGAGCACAGGAGAATCCCCGAAACGATGTCTGCCTACACCCCGCCAGCGCCTTTCGACCCCAAGGAAGAGAAGTGGGGATCCTACATGTCTCGGTTCGAGTGCTTCATGGTGGCAAACGACATGCAAGGGCTACCGGACGTTCGGAAGAAAGCCCTGTTCCTGAGTCACTGCGGGCCAAGGGTCTTCGACACAGCCGAAGCATTGTCGGAGCCGAATTCGGTCCACAACATTTCCTGGTCAATGCTACAGACCCTGCTGAAAGACCACTATGCACCAACACCATCGAAGTACGTCCAACGCTATGATTTCCGGCAACGGCTACAGCAGGAGGGCGAATCGATCAGCGAGTACGTCGCTGCCCTGCGTAAGGCCGCAACCCAATGTGAGTACCGAGACCTGGATGAGATGCTCCTAGAGCAACTAATTTGCGGAGTGAGAGATAGCCGGCTCCAGAGAAGGCTGCTTGCGAGGTCAAACCTGACCCTACTCATCGCGCTAGACGAGGCCAGGGCGCAAGAGTTGTCAGTAAAGGCCGCCGAGAGATTAAAGAGCTCCCACCTAACCAAAACAACGCAGAAGACGGCACCAGTGCATCGAGAGGCCGTAAGCACCGCGAGCGAGGGGGAGTCTGAAGAGGAGGTCTACCGCACCGAGCAGTCCTGCACAACCCGGAGGGAGCCCAGAGATGGATGCGCCAGCTGCGGAGGGTCCCACTCACGACAAAACTGTAAGTTCAGGGACGCCGTTTGCCGTTCCTGTGAGAAGAGGGGCCACATCGCTAGAGTCTGCAGATCGAAGACACACCAGAGCTACAGACCACGTGGCCAGACTGCCCAATCCGAGACGGCGCCACACCGAAGGCCGAACAGGGATGGTGGAAACCGGAAGGGCGCGAAATTTGAAGACGCTGGGGCCTACACCATACGCATCGCACAGACCTGCACCTCGCCCGGAGAAAAGACCTACACCACGGTCGAGATCGAGGGACGGGAGTGCCAGATGGAGATAGACACGGGATCACCAATATCCATCATGTCTTGGGAGAATCTGAAGAAAGTCATCCCCAGCGTACACAAGCGACAGCTCCAGCCGCAGCAACGCAGACTGAAGGATTACCAGGGGAACCACATACCCGTCGAAGGCAGAGGCGAGTTCCAAGTCCAGTACGGGGAGTTTACCGAGAAACTGCCCCTCACCATCGTCAGCGACAACCTCCCCAGCCTCCTGGGCATGGACTGGTTTCGGGCCCTAGGCATGGGATTCACCGGGGTAAGGAACGTTCGAAGCACCCTGAAGGAAGACCTGATGCAGGAGTTCCAGGACGTGTTCGACGAAAGGCTTGGCAAGTATGTGGGGACCCCGATTTCGTTTAATCTAGACCCCAATGTTGCACCTATCCGTTTAAAGCCTAGGCGGGTACCATTTGCCCTGAAGCCCAAAATAGACATTGAACTGGACAAATTAATCAAACAAGGGGTGCTCGTTCCAGTCGACCACACCAAATGGGAGACCCCAATTGTTACACCGGTCAAGCCGGACGGGTCAGTGCGCATATGTGCTGATTATAAATGCACAATTAATAAGGCCCTGCAGCAGAGCGCCTATCCAGTGCCCGTCGTTCACCACTTATTGCATTCCCTGGGCCCCGGCAAGATCTTCGCAAAACTCGATCTTGCGCAGGCGTACCAGCAACTGCCGGTAGATGGCGCTACCGCAGAGGCACAGACTATCGTAACCCACAGAGGGGCCTTTAAGTGTACCCGTTTGCAATTCGGGGTAAGCGTGGCCCCAGGACTGTTTCAAAGTACCATGGAGCGGCTACTACAGGGGATCCCCGGGGTGGTACCCTATTTCGACGACGTGCTCATTACCGCCGACAATGAGCACCAGCTAAGAGAAAGACTGAGGGAGGTATTAAGGAAATTCAGGGGCGCAGGACTCAGAGTGAAACGCAACAAATGCATGATCGCAGTCCCCTCAGTCGAATTCCTAGGGTACAGGGTAGATGGCACCGGCATTCACCCCACAGAAAGCAAGATCAGGGCAATCCGAGAAGCACCCACCCCCAAAGACAAGGCAGAATTACAGGCCTTCCTGGGACTATTAAACTTTTACGCCATTTTCCTTAAAGACAAGGCAACAGTGGCAGAACCCCTACATAGACTGTTAACCAAAAAAGCCACTTGGAAATGGGGGAAGGCTGAAGACAGGGCATTCGCCGGCATAAAAAAACTGCTATCAGCGGAGAGTTTTCTAATCCAGTACAACGCAACGCTTCCCCTTGTTCTAGCATGTGATGCGTCCCCGTTCGGGGTGGGAGCCGTCCTGAGCCACAGACTCCCGAATGGCCTAGAGGCGCCCATCGCATATTACTCCCGAACTCTATCAAGTGCCGAGCGAAATTATAGCCAGCTCGACAAGGAGGCCCTAGCCGCCGTTTCGGGAGTGAAGAAATTCCACGAGTACTTGTTCGGGAGGGACTTTGAGTTAATCACAGACCATCGCCCGCTCCTGGGTCTCCTCGCGGGAGATCGACCAACCCCGGCAGCACTTTCGCCCAGGATGACACGCTGGGCCATCTTCCTCGCAGCATACTCCTATCGCCTGGTACACCGACCAGGGGCGGACATGGGCAATGCGGACGCACTCAGCCGATGCCCACTACCCAACAGTTTAGAAGACCCCACACACCCGGCATCCCCATCCTGCTGATAGACGTTTTGGACTCTGGGCCCATCACATCAGCCGAGGTTGCGAGAGCCTCAACCAAAGACCACGTGATCCGGACAGTCGCAAGTTGGGTTATGAGGGGGTGGCCGGAAAGGATTGGGAGCGGGGAATTTAAACCATTCGCGGGAAAACGGGATGAGTTGACAATGCAAGGGGGTTGTTTACTATGGGGCGATCGGGTTGTTATTCCCTCACGTTTAAGGGAAAAAGTTTTAACGTTGTTGCATGAGGGGCACCCTGGGATTCTAAGAATGAAGGGGCTAGCCAGGAGCTATGTCTGGTGGCCCAGCATGGATGCAGACATTACCGAGTGGGTGGGGAAATGCCAGCCCTGCCAAGAGTCCAGATCAGACCTGCCAACGGCACCCGTGAGAGAGTGGGAAAGGCCCCAGGGACCCTGGTCCAGAATACATATTGACTTTGCAGGCCCATTCCATGGACAGACCTTCATGGTCGTCGTAGACGCATTCTCCAAATGGTTGGAGATCAAGCTAATGAAGGCCACTACCACCGACGCAACCATCAGAGAGCTAAGACAATTATTCGCCACACATGGGTTACCGGACATCCTAGTGTCAGATAACGGGCCACAGTTCACTGCAACACAGTTCGAGGGTTACTTAGCGGGACTTGGGATCAGACATGTCCTTTCTGCCCCGTTTCATCCGGCTAGTAACGGACAGGCTGAGAGATTTGTTAGATCAGCAAAGGAGGCCCTTTCACGCTTAAGCCCCGGGGACTGGCAGGAAAGGGTAGACAAGTTCCTAATAGCCCAGCACTCCACACCCTGTACAGCCACGGGCCGAAGTCCGGCTGAACTATTAATGGGGCGGAAACTCCGGGGAATACTAGATAGACCCAGAGGTCTTCAAGGGGGGGGAGAGGAAACTTAGAGAGTTCACCATAGGAACACCGGTACACGCTAGAAACTATGGACAGGGCCCACTCTGGGAGGCCGGAACAATCACAGAAATCACAGGCCCCAAGTCATACCGGGTAGACATGGGGGACGGGAGAGTTTGGCGCAGACACATTGACCAATTAAGAAAACGAGTAACCACAGACACCGACGATACATTAGACGACCCCATCCCCGACCACGACTACCAACCAGAAGCACAAACCACTAGCCCAAGTAGAGCGGGGGACTTAGCTGAGGATTCTGGTATCCAGCGCCGCCCCGTCGAGGTAGTCCCAACAGCCGAAGAAGTCGCCGCCCACGAGGAGGTCCCGGAGGCCTCATTGGCGGAGCAGGGAGAAACAGAAAGTCCCTCCGACCTGCTCGACGCCGCCCCTCCGACTGAACTGCGCAGGTCAACTAGGACTCGTACACGCCCTAGTCACCTGAGAGACTATGTATGCAAATAACACCCCAAGTGACTTCTGGGAGGGGAGGAGTGTTATGTAAATAGGTTTGTTTGGCGGGAAGTTCGAATTAACTGACCCTCAGCTGATTGGCTGACCACCACAGCTGCAAGGTATATAAAGGGAGTTGTCACTAACTACTCTGGCTTGCTGCGTCCTCATTCACCCCACATAATAGCGGGGGTCCACGCATGCATGCGTGGGGGGCGGGGCATGGGGGCATTGAATTATGGGTGTGGGTATGTGCACGCGTGACCCCTGTGCTCCCCGCGCTTTTGGCACGTGACGGCAAAAAGGTTAGCCATCACTGACCTATACATTAGTTTACACAGAGGTCTCCAAACTTCACACCTTTAGGACTTGTGGACTCCCAGAATTCCTCAGCCAGCCCAGGGAATTCTGGGAGTTGAAGTCCACAAATTTTAAAATTGTCAAGACTGAAGACTCCTGGTTTACCAGATGGGAAAGGTCACTCATGACCTATGGAAACAGGCCAGGCAATTCTGATCACATGCATCAGTTGTGAATGATAAAACCTATTTCTCCTTTCCTGGTGTGGCCAAACCTCCTTCCCACCATTCACTTTGAAGGGACTGAGAGCCACGTGTTTAGAAGAACAGATGCTTCTCCTTCATGTCAGCCAGATTCCAAGTCCGGTCCTTGCCAGGGGTGAGCTTCAAAAATTTTAGCAAGGGGTTCTCTGCCCAGTTGCAGGGTGGGTGTGGCCATGGTGGGCGTGGCCTAGTCGACCACCTGCACCACAGCGGGGGGGGTTTACCCTCCCCAGGCTCCAGAGGCTTTCCTTGAGCCTCTGGGAGGGTGAAAATGGCCTCCCCAGGCTCCGGAGGCCCTCTGGAGGCCGGAAACGGGCCCATTTCCAGCCTTCCTGATCTTCTAGTAGATCTGTTTTTCACCCTCCCTCAGCCTCTGTGTGCGCCCTGCACTTACCTGCATCCAAAACGGGCTGCGTGGTAACTTCTGGGAGGGGTGGGATTTGGGGGTTCTCCGACCTGCACAGAATCTTAGCAAGAGGTTCTCCCGAACCCCCAGCAGCCCACCCCTGGTCCTTGATATTTCTAGCCAACTCTGAGAAAGATCCGTGCAATCCCATACAGCATATCGTTTTGGATGATCACATTAATGGATTGAGCAGTTGTGATGTTCTATTTGGGGACCGTTTTCAACGGTTATGGCAATATGTTAATAAACAGAGCAACTTTGATCAAGAAAAAGAAAGTTTAGCGTGGCTTAGGAAGATTCTTCTGCAATAAGGCAAATGTCTTGATTAGGTATGTTTATAGGTTTGTTCTGTAAGTCCAGAATTCGATATATTTTGGCATAGACAAACAAACCTTTGCAGATTTGCTTCTTGCTTGCATCTTACCTGTCCAGCCTTGGATGCAGTGGCAGCTGTATGTCCCGATACCATCCTGGCAGGTACCTCCGTTGAGGCACTGATGCCCTGCGCAGTCATCTGGATTCACCTCGCAGTACTGACCAGTGTAGCCTATTGAAAGAACAGGAGGTAATAAACTTAGAGTCATTTTGGGGGAGACAAGACAGGGTCACCGGCTATGACAAGGGAGGCCTCCAGATGAACAGCAATTCCAGCCTCTCACTTCCTAGGATATTTTCACTCACATTGTTTCTGGTTCCTCAAATTGTCACAAAACAACTGAAAAAGACTTGAGATCATCTGCTGTTGACCTCAAAATGCTGCGAAGTGGGACATGTAGTGACTTCATTGCAAAAAAACAACAACAACAACCAAATAAACTAAAAATGTAATCCTGTGGTCATTATAAGGGGAAGCTTCCTGATCACAAAAACATTATTCTTCTGTTGCAACACTCTGATCTTGAAATGGTGATGGGGCAGGAATTTTGGAACTATCCTAAAATACGGTCGATTGTCCTTGTTTAGCATCCACAATTGGGACCAACAACTTGGTTGTTAAGACTGGCGCTATTAACAGAGCATTGACATTAAGTTATTTTGGTTAGTTCCGTTCAAGGCATTGGCTTGCAACTATTAAACAGTTAGACTACAGTGGTAAAGAAATCAGACCCAAACCTGTTTCTGGGGCAAATTTTGGGAGAAAACTGTGGGAGGAAAAAGAAGCATGGTTTCATTTACATAATGTGCTCATTGCTTCATGATAAATGAACTAACTTACCATAAGATGCTAAGCAGAAGGAGGAGGAGAAGTGATGGAGAAGGAGAAGATGGTGGAGGAGGAGGAGAAGGAGGAGCAGGAGGATGAGAAGAAGAAGAAGAAGAAGAAGAAGAAGAAGAAGAAGAAGAAGAAGAAGAAGAAGGAGAAGGAGAAGGAGAAGGAGAAGGAGAAGGAGAAGGAGAAGGAGAAGGAGAAGGAGAAGGAGAAGGAGAAGGAGAGGAGAAGGAGAAGGAGAAGGAGAAGGAGAAGGAGAAGGAGAAGGAGAAGGAGAAGGAGAAGGAGAATTTGATCTCACCAACTTGCCATCTGCAACCTGAATTAATATCTTGAATCCACCAATGTTTATGATGTTTATCTCACCACGAACATACCTGCTTACTAAAGACTATGGGCAGTAAACTAGTGGGTTGACACCCAAGACTTCCCCCGTGCAAGGTCTCAATTGCTGGGCACATAGAGAAGAGTTTTGTCCCATGTAGCTCCCAAACAGTGACTTGGTCTCCCTTCACAATTCCATTTATCCTCTCGCTTGATCTTTGAGAAAAGGCATCCATTCACATTTCCTTCCTTGGATGTCTTACTTAAACTATTTTTTGAATACTCTTGGGGTAGAGCTGCAATGCCTTTTAACCAACAAATGCAATAACAACACTGATAATAATGAACCATAATTCCCTGGCAGACAGAGGCAGCCGTGGTATCCTCCATCGACGTGATGGCAGGTGCCCCCGTGGAGACAGATCTCCGAGGAACAAGGCCCCCGTCGGTACTGGCAGAGAGGACCAGAGAAGTTGGATGGGCACAAACAGCGGAAGGAGCCGATGCTGTTGATACAACTGCCCCCATTGAGGCAGGGGCTGGGAGACGCAAAGCATTCGTTGATGTCGTGTTGGCAGGTGTGCCCTTCGAAGCCTGGCCAGCATTGGCAGACAATGAAAGGGTAGGTGATGACACACGTCCCACCGTTGGCACAAGGGTTGGCTGGGCAGAAATCCATCAACTGGCAGTTCTTCCCTAGGAGAGAAATCAAAGTCAACGTGATTCACAGCTTCTCCTCCAGTCTGGGAGAAGAGAAGATCAGAGGACAAGTTCATCCAGCATCTTCTAACAATCAATGACTTCTAGGAAGTCCCTAGAACTTCCTTGAGTTCTAGGAAGTTCTTACTACAGGTGGTGTCAACCCTGAAGCTGATCTAACTGAAGGCATTTTTGACAGCTTCAGTGTTGCCACTCTGGAGCTGAGGAATAGGGAGGAGGGATTTGAGATAGTTGGGATTCTGTAGCCAAAACAAAATATTTTCTCTTGGGAACCAAGGACATTCTCACACCTGGTCAGAGGAAGATGGAGTGACGTTACCTGGCAGCCAGACCGCACCGTGATTGGACCGTGTGACTGATTGTTTTGAAAAAGTGAAAAACTTTTACTTTTAATTAGGTGAAAACCGTGGAAGTCTTCAGCGTCGGTTTTCATCAGATTTGTACCAATATGATATTTCAAATAAGACTATTCTTTGAGGAGTCAACCTGCCTTGGAGTTTTGCTTGATATGGATCTAGAACTTGGAACTCTGACAGGGGGTTTTGACTGTGCAACTTATGCACAGTCACTTTTTTTTTGGAATTGGGTGATCTAGAAAGCAGAGGGATAAATCAATCAGTTGCTTTAAAGTGAACTCTCTATCCACAGGATAGAGAACCTTGGAGGGTGAGCAGTGCCTGGTCAGAAAAAGTCAAAATGGCAACTATGGCAATACAATCTAAGCTGAGGGATCCTCGGTGGTGTCTGAGCTTGCTTGTTTTCTTGCAGATGTTTCAAACTAGGTAACATCATCAGTGCTAGTAAGGTGTGCAGTTTGCTGTCAGTTTATGTTCTGATGACCTTCCCTGTCAGTGTTGGTGGGGGGGTGTCTTAGAGATTCTTTGGTTGGGCTGTTTGGCACCCTGACAAATCAGCCATCAATAGACACACAGACATTAACAGCATCTATAAAGTATGCAAAAGAGACAATCAACCAGCCAGGGGTGGGTTCTAAAATTTTTACTACCGGTTCTGTGGGCGTGGCTTATTTTGTGGGCGTGGTTTGATGGTCATGTGACAATTCTTTAGGATTTAGCAGAGGTACTGGTCTACCAGGCTTTTAACTGCTTGCAAAGCTGTACCGGTCTACCCATTTGTTCTTGGAGCGTTCCAGTCTACCCATTGGTTTTTCGAGCGCATTGGTCTACCACCACACTGCCTTTTAACACTGATCAGCTGTAGGGCGGCCCTTTGAAGCCCCACAGCAAGAGTTTAAACTGTTTTTTTCCTTCTAGCCAATCAGCTGGGACTTGGGAGGCAGCAAATAGATTGGGGGCGGGGCCAAATAAAAGGTAAGAATAACATGGGGGGGGCGGGGGGCGGGAGGGCCCAGCTCCCGAACAAAGAGAACCAGTTTGGTGATGTCATATCATCACCGCTACCGGCTCGGCTGAACCGGGCCGAAACGGGAGGAACCCACCACTGCAACCAGCCCAAAAGGGACTATCGGAACTCTCGGATGATTGACAACTGCATTCTAATCACTGCACCACTACAGCTCATCAGCATAGTGTCAGCCCTGAAGCTGACCTGACTGAGGCCATTTTGAGGCTGCAGTGTTGCCACAGTGTTGCCACATTCCCACAGGTGATCAGAGAGAGGAGGAGTGAAGTTACTAGGCAACCAGACGGTACCTTGATTGGACCGTGTGACTGATTGTTTGGGGAAGGAAGAAAACTTTTACTTTTATTTAGGTGAAAACCGTGGGAACATTCAGAGTCGGTTTTCACCAGATCTGTGCCAATATGATATACCCAATAAAGCTATTCTTTGCGGAATCTACCTGCCTCGGAGTTCTGTTCGTTATGGGTGTATTACTTGGAACCTTGACACATACATTAACTCCAAAGTTAACATCAGACCAACAATCAAGTAAACAATACCTTGATCCAGAAACTGTCAAAGAGCCATCAGTAAACAGCCCAACCATTATTTATTTATTTATTTATTTATTTATTTATTTATTTATTTATTTATTTATTTATTTATTTATTTATTTATTCCGGCAAGCCGGCCTAGCCTAAATTGGTTTTTAATGGGATTTTAATTTTATAGATTTGGGGTTTTAAATTGGGAGGCCGATTGATTTAATCTTTTTTAATTATCTTAACTTTTGCATTCTATGTATTTTTAATTTTGGCTGTTCACCGCCCTGAGTCCCTTCTGGGAGAAGGGCGGTATACAAATTAAATTAATAATAATAATAATAATAATAATAATAATAATAATAATAATAATAATAATAATAATAATAATAATAATAACAACAACAACAATAACCAAAGAATCTCTAGGACTGCCCCCACGAACTCTGATGATGTTACCTAGTTGGATAATGAAACGTCCACAAGAAAACAAGCAAGCTCAGAGAACACCAAGGACCCCTCATGTCAACCCTGAGCTACAAATATTCTCCTTTAGTCATACAATCTAAGCCAGGGCTCGGCAACCTTAAACACTCAAAGAGCCATAAAGGTCCTAACCGGAAGCCCCCCGTTCAATTCTGGAGCTGACCGGAAGTCCAATTCCCCCACCATAGAGTCTCCTCCTAGCACGGCATCCTTTTTCCTCTACCTGTCCTAACCGAAAGCCCTATCAATTGTGGAGCCAACCGATGACAGGGAGCCACAGCAGAGGGATGAAAGAGCCACATGCAGCTCCAGAGCCGCAGATTGCCAACCTCTGATCTAAATTCTTCAGGTTTTTTTACATGCACCACAACACATGAACTGGGACAACTTCAAAGTTCCCAGTTGATTACTTTACCTGTCCATCCTGGTAGACATTGGCATTGATGCTCTTTCCTGGAGATCCGCTGACATGTCCCTCCATGTTGGCAGGGTGACGGGAAGCAGGGATCGCCAACCACACCCTGGCATTTATCCCCAGTGAAACCAGGAGGGCACGCACACACGTACTCGGGGGCGGCTTGAGGAAGAAGAGCTCTGGAGGAGCAGCTGCCCCCGTTTTGGCAAAGCACAGGGGTACAGGGATCTGCAAACTGGCACGTGTCTCCTACATAGCCAGGAGAGCACCTGTGACAGTCAGAAAATGGGAAAGAAACAGAGAAGCCAAAGGTTTAAAAGAAAAATGTTAGAAACAGGATGTTTTTTGAAGATCTGAACTTAATCTGGAGCTAGGAGTTAGGGAAAGTATAGATCAGGGGTGAAATGATCCCGGTTCAGACTGGATCGCCCGATCCGGTAGCGATGGTGGCGGGTGGTCCGGAGAACTGGTAGCAAAAATCCCTGCCCCCCACCCCCACCATGCCCAGCTGAGCCACCCGATCATCAAAGGCTTTTTTTTTTTACTTTTAAAAGCATTTTTTCTACAACCTCTTCCGATGAAAAAATGCTTTTAAAAGTAAAAAAAAAAAGCCTCTGATGATCGCGTGGCTCAGCTGGGATCATCAGAGGCTTTTCAAAGCATTTTTTTCTGCAACCTCTTGGCCAAAGAGGTGGTTAAAAAAAATGCTTTGAAAACTCTCTGACGATCCCAGCTGAGTTCCCTGATTGGCAGAGAGGCTTTTCAAAGCATTAGAAAAAATGCTTTGAAAAGTTTAAAAAAAAAAAAAGTTGGCCACGCCCACCCAGTCACATTACCCCCACCATCACCAAGCCACACCCACAGAACCGCTAGTAACAGATTTTACATTTCACCCCTGATATAGATAGTATATGCAAGTTCTCAGGCTGCCCAGCTGAGTAGAAACATTGGAAGTTAAATGTACTTATATCTCATCTGGAAAATAACGGTAGACCTTGACTTACAACAGTTCATTTAGTGGTGATTCGAAATTATAGCAGCACTGAAAAAAGTGGTTTATGATCATTTTTCACACTTATGACCATTGCTTGGCAACTGGTTCATATTTATGACAGCTGCAGTGTCCTGGGGTCCCGTGACCCCCTTTTGCGACCTTCTGACCAGCAAAGTCAATAGGAAAGCCAGATTCACTTACTAACTTAACAACTGCAGCGATTCACTTAACAACCGTGGTAAGAAAGGTCGTAAAACGGGGCAAAATTCACTTAACAACTGTCTCGCTTAGCAACAGAAATTTTGGGCTCAATTGTGATCGTAAGTTGAGGACTATCGAGATGTTGGTTAAAAAATGGAGAGTCAAGTTATACATGGGTGGGCTTATACACGAGTATATATGGTATCTCCATGATCATGGCTGTACAATAGGCTGAATATTATTTCTCCTGTACAAGTTTTGCCAGAAATGGCATGAATTGAATTCCTAGCTCAGCTCCACCCCTCTGCCTTCTTATGATGGACAGAAATAGCAGCAGCATTTCCTGTACACCGAATCAAGCAGGGGAGAGAAATCTTTACATGTTGAGGCTCTGCTTGTCTTTCAGTTTTAACCATTATGGGAATCTTGACACTTAAAAAACAACAACTACTACTTACAGGCAGGAAGAGGTCCCATTGGAGTGTTTCAGACAAGTCCCACCATTCTTGCAGGGCATCCGAGGACAAGATTCAGCTGGGGAAACGGAAACACCAAGAGCTTCAGAAAAAGGCCCTTGCCTTAATATTTGCAGATAGAAGTGTGTCTCTGTGGCAGGCGTGAAATCCAGCAGGTTCTGACAGGTTCTGGAGAACCGGTAGCGGAAATTTTGAGCAGTTCGGAGAACCAGCAAATACCACCTCTGGCTGGCCCCAGAGTGGGGTGGGAATGGAGATTTTGCAATATCCTTCCCCCAGGAGTGGGGAGGGAATGGGGATTTTGCAATATCCTTCCCCTGGAGTGGGGAGGGAATGAAGATTTTGCAGTATCCTTCCCCTGCCACCCCCACCAAGCCACGCCTACAGAACCGGTAGTAAAAAAAATTGGATTTCATCACTGGTCTGGGGGAATTAAATCCCCCAGTACAAAATAAACTATATCATGGAACAAATTGGAGACGTTGTTTTGACAAATATCAAGCTAGGGATCAGGTGCCCAGGCAATGCCCACCAAGCCACACTATGCCCACCAAGCCACACCCACAGAACCAGTAGTAAAAAAATTTGGATTTCACCACTGGAAGAAAGGAATTGTTAATTTATTCATTTTTGCCTGCCTCAGAGATCCTTGCAGTCCACCGACCTCCATTTGCAGCCTTTTGTGAGAAATAAAGAGGGAGCTTATTATTAAGCATTACAACCAACATTTGTGCCCAGAAGAAATCAAGTTATGTCTCTTGCTTGATATCTTCAAGTGAAAGAAAATTTCTGCCAAGGAACACACACAATTAGATTATGGGGAATTGAAACTTCCTTGTAACTAAACATGCAACATTCCCCAATTCCTTTGCAAATGATGAATTTGTTCTGTCCCTTTTTTTAAAAAAAAGGCTGGTGGTTTTTTTAACTTCAAATTTAAATTTTTGCAAAAACCATCAACCTAGGTGAGCCTAATACCCATGTTTTCCCAAAAATAAGACCAGGTTTTATCATTTTTTTGCCACCAAAAAAAGGCACCAGGTCTTATTTTCGGGTGTGGGTGTGTCATCCAATGACTCACCTCACTTGCATGTGTCACCCCCAGCTTCCTTTTCGCTGTCAGAGGCCTTCAGGAACTTCTTCTGCAGCCGGCAAGGCTTTCCTGAAGGCCTCTGCAGCCAATAACAGAGCTCCGGATTGATCTGGAGCTGTTATCAGTTGAAGAGGCCTTCAGGAAAGCCTTGCCGGCTGCAGAAGAAATGGGCCGGCAAGGCAGGTGTCGGGGTGTACGAGGCCTGGCTGCAACTGTCCGAAGGTACAGCTCCACCCCCACCCCCCACCCATCCCCACCCTGTCTTAATTTTTACCCATGCACCCTGGAATGGGCGGGATCTTAATTAGGGCTTATTTTAGGGGTAGGGCTTATATTGGGCACTCATGTAAAAGTCAAGCTAGGACTTACTTTCGGGGTATGTCGTATTTTTGGGGAAACATGGTAAATGAAGACAGGGTAAGGGTGTCTCCCGTTTTTTATTTTTTTTATTTATTTAATTAAATTTGTATACCGCCCTACTCCCGAAGGACTCAGGGCGGTGAACAGCCATAAAAATAAAACATATAGATACAAAATTTAAAACAGAGATAAAACCGATTAAATAAATTTGGCTGAACCATTTTAAAACCCCAATAATTTAAAACCAAATTTAAAATTCCCATTTAAAAGAGGAAAATTTAGGTCAGGCCAACTTGATGAAATAGGAACGTCTTAAGCATGCGACGGAAGGTACGCACCCCTAACTTTGGCCCAAACATGTCCTGACAGTTAGGGGACTTTTTCTCCTGTTCCCTTCTGATATTTATTTATTTATTTAATTTATTTATTAAATTTATTTGCCGCTTATCTCAACCACAAGGTGACTCTGGGTGAGCAATAAATTTAACATATTAGCAATAGCACTTAGACTTATATACCACTTCATAGTGATTTTACAGCCCTCTCTAAGCGGTTTACAGAGTCAGCATATCAACCCCAACAATCTGGGTCCTCATTTTACCCACCTCGGAAGGATGGAAGGCTGAGTCAACCTTGAGCCTGGTGAGATTTGAATTGCCGAACTGCAGCAGTTGAAGTAGCCTGCAGTGCTGCACTCTAACCACTGCACCACTTCAGCTCTTTATTACTTTTACTTCATTCCTAACCCATACCCGATGCAGTTTAAATACAACCTGAGCTTTTTAGTAGTAGAGGAACACTTTCCCCTGTAAATAGACAACACATCACAACTGTTTTTCTATGTGCGTTCTGAATGAGCATCATCTACAGATAGCTCTCAACTTGCAACCATTTGTTTAGTGATCCATACAAAGTTACAACAACTCTGAAAAAAGTGACTTAAGACCAATCCTCACACGTATTTATTTATTATTATTTATTAATTCAATTTATATGCCGCCCTTCTCCGAAGACTCAGGGAGGCTTATAATGCACTTATAGCAATAGCCTTCATTCTTTTGTATATACCTGCTTATTAGGGCTTTTGGCCCACCATAAGCGGTGTTTCTACAAAGTCAACTTATTGCCCCCACAATCCGGGTCCTCAATTTACCTACCTCGGAAGGATGGAAGGCTGAGTCAACCTTGAGCTTGGTGAGATTTGAACTTGCACTAATTGCAGACAGCTGGCAGCTAAGTGCTATGTAACAGCACTTAGTCCGTTGCACCACCAAGGCTCTTATGATTGTCACGGCCTCCCCGTCTGCTTGACTGTGCAATGAACCATAATCATATAATATTATAATAACAACAATATCAAGAAGGTAACAATATATCAAGATCTGCAAATAGAAATAGAATAACTGTGGAAAAAAAGAAAGCAAAGGCAATACCAATAGTAACCAATAGGCGCTTTGGGGGTGATCCCAAAACAACTGGAGTACCATTTGAACACCATCGGCATTGACAAAAACATCATCAGTCAATTGCAAAAGGCAGCTTTACTTGGAAGAGCTTAGGACACCTTTAACACCAGCAAAACTCAACATCTGCCTCTCCCAGGTGGAGTGGATAAAACTCCCAAACTCGGTCTAAACCTCTGGCTGACTGTGAATCCAGACATCATAATAATAATATCAACATTTTGAATTCCAAAATACTGTAATTATCCAAGAGAACAGAAGGGTTTTAGCTTCGTAAACAAGCAATCCGATTGTGCTGCTAGGTAAATCTTGTTAAAGGAGAATATTTCAGAAGCAACGAAGAAGACAACATCCTAACATCCTTTTTCTCAGGTTGCTCTACTCCATATTCTGCCAAAAGCTTTTTTTTTAAGACAAGCAAGCAGAGGTACAATTGTACAAGAGTGTGTGAACATAGAGAGGTGGACTGCCATCCATGACCTTTACACAATGACAACTGTACTAGTCCACGAGATACCACAAAACAGTTAACAACAGATAGACCCAGCAAGCTCTTTGTAGACGTCAACACTAGAAAACACAAATACATACACAAAAACCCTGCTGAAAATCTGCACTGAAACTGCTCCAAGGTCTGATTAACGGCTGCAATCTATCTTCGCTGGTGTTGTGTGTGCAACACACTTAAACCATGATATTCTTGATATGCCAGAAGTCCCTCGAGATCTGGTTATGTCATCCAGGTATGGGCCTCTCAAGGAACCCGAGATATGCTTAGATGGCTCCATAGGAAGGTGCTTGTTATATATTTTTATATTGCCTACTTTTATATTATGTCATAGGCAGTGGTGGGATTCAGCCGGTTCTCACCACTTCGGGAGAACCGGTTGTTAACTTTCTGAGCAGTTTGGTAAACTGGTTGTTGGAAGAAATCATTAGGACAGAGAACCGGTTGTTAAATTATTTGAATCCTACCACTGGTCATAGGCCACCCAGAATCATGTTTTATCAGATGGCTGGCTATATAGCAATAGCACTTAGACTTATATACCACTTCACAGTGCTTTTTAGCCCTCTCTAAGAGGATTATAGAGTCAGCATACTGCCCCCAGCAATCTGGGTCCTCATTTTACCGACCTCGGAAGGATGGAAGGCTAAGTCAACCTTGAGCTGGTGAGAATTGAACTGCCGAACTGCTGGCAGCCTGCAGTCAGCAGAATTAGTTTGCAGTACTCCATTCTAAACACTGCGCCACCACAGCTCATATAAATTTGATAAACACGCAAACAAATAAACGAGATCAGATCAAGACTTAGTGGTTGTATTTTTTTGCAGCATACAAACCTTGGTTATTTAATTAAGTAATTAATATGTCACCCATCTCACTTTCAAGCAAGTATAAGCGGCCCACCACATCATAAAAACAAGAATATAAAAACATTGAAGTTAAAAACACTGAAACATTAAGCTTTAAAAATAAAAATAAAAAATTGGGTAGGCTAGACTCTAGGATGCAAATGGGATGGTTAGTTTTTTTCTGGTGGCAGGAAATCAGTTCATAAGATGAGTTTAGGCTTCAAGGTATTGGGCAGATCCAGGAAAAAAGATAATTCATTAATGACGCTATGCAAAGCCTTCATGTAAAAATCTACTCCATTCTACTTATCTCTTTAAAAGTCTCTTTTTAACTTACCTCCAGCAAACGGGATCAACATGAGCAGTAGCAACGGTTTCATTCTCCTTTAGATCGCTCTTCCACACCCTCATCACTCCATCCGACACTAGGAGAGGACCTGGGAAGCAGAATCTGGGTGTCCAAAAAAAGCGGGCTCAAACTGAAGCCAGGGCTGAGGATGACTGCTATTAGAGGGAGCACCCCGGGGAAGCACCCCAGTTTCTTCAGACACAACCTAGGACTCTGTGTGACACCCCATCACTGCCCTCCCTTAAAAAATACAGGACACATCCTGCCGTTTCTGTTCTCCATTGTCGAAGACTTCCTGCCCCACACAATGCCTGGGACGGGAAAGATTTCCTGTTACCCAGGGCACTGTTGTCAACAGTGGACAAAGGGTGGGAACGATTAGGGTGGGTGGCTGATGAGGAAGAAGGGAACATTAGACCAAGGAACAAAAGCAGAGTAGAAGAGTTCTGAAAGACGAAGTACTTGTGCTGGAAATGGGACTACACACAACAACATCTCGTCTTCAGGATGAGGAGGTGGGCAAAGGGGGTGCAGCGGTAAAGCGGCAGAGATTTATTTTATTTATTTAGATTTATTTATTTAGATCTGAGCTGAACTCCTGGGAGATGCCTGAAGCTCAACCAAACCTTGTAGCATATCAATGCTCCTTGTGATGGTTCTATTGACGTGATCTCTGCTGACACAATGCTCCTTGTGATGGTTCCTTCCATGTTGTGGAAAACTGGACTTCTAAACAGCATCTCAGTAGCCGCCCAAAGATTTGGTGAATGGTTTTTTTTGTTTTAACCTCCTGCTGCCACGTTAAGATAGTGTTTCTCAAACTTGGCGACTTTTAAGATATATGGATCTTCAGCTCCCAGAATTCCCCAACCAGCATGCAGAATTCTGAGGGTTGAAATCCGGACATCTTAAATGCTTTGAAAACCATTGCTCTAAGAATTCTCTAGCAAGTATTTCTATTATGCTTGCTCCAACCATCTAAGATCTGACTTCTCTGCTTTTCACAGTTTGCTGCCACCGACCCCTAAGAAGTGAAGTGAGGCCAGACCTGCTCAGTACTTGAAATGAAGGCCGCTAGGAAATCACGGGTCCATAGGGTAGATTGGGAAGTTGAACAAGCATTCTAGAAGAAGAAAAGGACATGCTGATTCCCTATTGGGGGAGCAGAGAAAGAGCCCACATGGAGTTAGTAGGAGATGGCCGGGCTCTAAAAATGCAATAATATTTAGAGTTTTCACTCTTAACTCTCCTACATCAAGTTTGCTATTCTGTCAAATCCAAGCACTCATTTGATAGGAGCAGAATAACACACTAGGGCTGTGATGACGAACCTATGGCACAGCCAAACAATAAAATACATACATACAAAATTTAAAAGTGGAATTAAAATCAAATTAAATAGTTTTGGCCCAGACAAATTAAAACCCCAATCAATTTAAAACCAATTTTAAAATTTGAATATATAAAATACTAAAAAATATTAAAAAATTAAAAATCTTTTATAAAAGAGGGAGAAAATTAGGCCAGGCCCGCCTGGTGAAATAAAAAGGTCTTTAAGGCACGGTGGAAGGTGCGCAGATCCGGGATCCTCCGTATCTCCAGGGGGAGCTCGTTCCAGATAGTAGGTGCCCCCACAGAGAAGGCTCTCCCCCTGGGGGCCGCCAGTCGGCATTGTTTGGCTGACGGCACCCGGAGGAGCCCCTCTCTATGGGAGCGTACCGGCCGATGGGAGGCTATTGGTGGTAGTAGGCGGTCCCGCAAGTACCCAGGTCCTGAGCCATGGAGCGCTTTAAAGGTGGTAACCAAAACCTTGAAGCGCACTCAGAAGACCACCGGGAGCCAGTGCAGCTCGCGCAGGAGGGGTGTTACATGGGAACACCATGTTGCTCCCATTACCACCCGCGCGGCCGCACTCTGCGCCAGTTGGAGCCTCCGGGTGCTCCTCAAGGGGAGCCCCATGTAGAGAGCGTTACAATAGTCCAGGCGGGAGGTGACGAAGGCATGAGTGACTGTGCGTAAGGAGTCCCGATCCAGAAAGGGACACAACTGGCGGATCAGGCGAACCTGATGAAAAATCCTCCCGGTCATGGCCGTCAAGTGCTCTTCTAAAGACAGCCGTGAATCCAGGAGGACGCCCAAGTTGCGCGCCCTCTCCATGGAGGCCAAAGATTCGCCCCCAATAGTCAGTGATGGCACCAACTGACTATATCGGTACGTCGGAAACCACAGCCACTCGGTCTTGGATGGGTTGAGCCTGAGCCTTAAAACCCTCCAGTGAGGTAGCAACTACAACTTCTGGAGGCAAAGCTGTTCCACTGGTTAGTTGTTTTCACAGTCAGGAAATTTCTCCTTAATTCCAGGTTGCTTCTCTCTTTGACCAGTTTCCAACCATTGTTTGTTGTCCTACTACCCTCTGGTGCTTTGGAGAATAATTTGATCCCCTCTTCTTTGTGGCAACCTCTCAAACACTGGAATAGTGCTATCATGTCACCTCTAATTCTTCTTTTCTTTCGACTAGCCAAACCCAAATCCTGTAACCTTTCTTGATATGTTTTGCGTCTGTGATGACGTCTGGGCGGGTGGGCGGAGTCTCCTGCCGCCACCGCTACTGGTTTGCCCGAACCGGGGTGAACTGGTAGATACCCACCACTGCTTATGATGATTTTTCACACTTACAACTGTTGCAGAATCCCCATGATCACATGATTAGAATTTGGATGCTTGACTTGTGTTTCTGACGGTTGCAGTGTCCCGGGGTCATGTGATCACCTTTTGTGACCTTCTGTTAAGGAAAGAAAATGGGGAAGCCAGATTAACAACCGTGTTACTAATTTAACAGCTGCCGTGATTCACTTAATAACTGAGGCAAGAAAGATCGTAAAATGGGGCAAAGTTCACTTAACGACTCTCTCACTTAGCAACAGAAATTTTGGGCTCAACTGTGGTTGCAAGTCCAGGACCACCTGTATGTAACCCAGACTCAACACTGATCAACCAAATATTTCAGAATGGCTTTGATTTAGAATTGTAATCCAAAATAAGGAACATCTCAATCCTCACACCAGCTATAGGCAGGATTCAGAAACAACCTTTGTTGTAAATTGTAATGGTATTTACCTCACTTTTTGCATTACCAGCCTTACAGCCTTGAATCAGTTACCTTGTCTGACCCTCAACATATCCAGTGGTTTGGGTTTTTTAAAAAGAATATGTATTTGTTTCCATAGTAAAATCCATCTCTTCCTGTTTATCTGAGCTTCTGTTTTATCTTGGAATTGGGGACTAGAGAAAAGTCAACTTGTACTGCTTTGAAGCACAGACCGGATATCCCCTAGCTACACAGAAGATACTAGCTCTCCCTGTTGGACAGTTACTAGAGATAAGGAGTCTGGAGAAGTTTAGATTAGCTTCTTATGTACTTGTCCATACCCCTTGTCTTGCTTCCTAGCGACAAATGGTGAAAGCCTTGGATAGAAGCATGTGATTATTTTCCCAAGTACGGAATTTATTTATTTATTTATTTATTTATTTTATTCAATTTGTATACCGCCCTTCTCCTAGTGGACTCAGGGCGGTGCACAGCCAGAACTAAAACACATAACAATACAAAATTTAAAATTATTAAAAGAATTATATACTTTGGCCCAAATTTAAAACAATTTGAATTAAAACCCATTGACAGATTAAAAGCTAAACAACTAAAAAACTAAAAAAACTAAAAAAGGGGGGGGGGTTTCACGCCAACCCTGCTTGATGGAAAAGAAAAGTTTTCAGGGCACGGCGAAAGACCCGGAGATCCGATATCCTTCTTATCTCCGGGGGCAAATCGTTCCAGAGGGCGGGAGCTGCCACAGAGAAGGCCCTCCCCCTGGGGGTTGCCAGCCGACATTGCCTGGCTGACGGCACCCTGAGGAGTCCCTCTCTGTGGGAGCGTACTTGTCGGTGGGAGGCTATCGGCGGCAGAAGGCGGTCCCGCAAATACCCAGGTCCTATGCCATGGAGCGCTTTAAAGGTGGTAACCAACACCTTGAAGCACAGCCGGAAGACCACTGGAAGCCAATACAACTCACGCAGGAGAGGTGTCACATGGGAGTGATCCCTCGCTCCCATAATCCCCTGCGTGGCCGCATTCTGCACCAGTTGGAGCCTCCGGGTACTCCTCAAGGGGAGCCCCATGTAGAGAGTGGAATTATACTGAGACTGTGAATAACATACTATAAGTAGCCTAGCCTGGGGAATATCATCCCACTGGAGATTGAATTGACCGCAATCCTGCTGGTTTTCTGCAAGGCTTAAAAAACCTACTTCTATGCTCATGCTTAGGTGTGTGATGAAAGTTAGCTTTACGTGCTTTGGAACAACTGTAATACTATTCATAATATGCAGCCTGCACAAATCTACCAATTTAGAGACACTGCAGAGCCACCTCAGATTCCAGAGACAAGACATTATATGAGTATAAAACTGGGATACTGCATCCATTTTTGGTCACCACGATATAAAAAAGATGTTGAGACCCTAGAAAGAGTGCAGTGAAGAGCAACCAGGATGATTAGGGGACTGGAGCAGTGGTGGGTTCCTCCTGGTTCGGTCCGGTTCGGCCGAGCCGGTAGCGGTGACGATATGACGTCACCGAACGTCACCCCCCTCCCACCCCCCCATGTTATTCTTACCTTTTATTTGGTCCCACCCCCAATCTATTGCTGCCTCCTGAGTCCCAGCTGATGACTAGAGGGAAAAAAACTGTTTAAACTCTTGCCGCGGGGCTTCAAAGGGCCGTCCTACAGCTGATCAGTGTTAAAAGCAAACAAATGAGTCGGGTCGTAAGTGCGATGACCTTCCAGAAATGACTCTGACCAGCTAGCCACGCCCACTTAGTCACATGACCTCCAAGCTACACCCACAAAGTAAGCCACGCCCACAGAACCGGTAGTAAAAAAATTTAGAACCCACCCCTGGACTGGAGGCTAAAACATATGAAGAACGGTTGCAGGAACTGGGTATGTCTAGTTTAATGAAAAGAAGGATTGGGGAGACATGATAGCAGTGTTCCAACATTTGAGGGGTTGCCACAAAGAAGAGTGGGGGTCAACCTATTATCCAAAGCACTTGAAGGCAGGACAAGAAGCAAGAATTTTTTTCTGACAGTTAGAACAAGTAATCATTCTAACACTTGCCCACCCCCAGAGATTAAACACTTTTTTACCTGGCTCCTAACGACCCCAGGTTTTCTCCATGAGGATCTGTTCCTAACCTGATCCTTCAGATCTTCCAAAGTGCCCCACTGGCACCTGAACTGAATCCATCCAGAACGGTTGCAAGAACTGGGCATGGCTAATCTAGTGAAGAGAAGGGCCAGGGGTGACCTGAGAGTAGTCTTCCAATATTTGAGGGGCTGCCACAGAGAGGAGGGGGTGTTTTCCAAAGCACCTGAAGGCCAGACAACGGATGGAAACTGAACAAGGAGAGATGCAACCTAGAAATAAGGAGAAATTTTCTGACAATCAAAAACAGCCAAAAAAAATATGTGAAAGGCACAAAATATCTAATATTACACATATGAACTGTTGTCAGGATTGCCTATGCTCAATGTTGGAAACAGCCATGTACACCCACAGAGAAACTGGTCATACAAAAGGTCATGCATTGCGCAGAAATGGACAAATTAACGCTGAGTTTAAAAGATAAAGAGACATCGATATTTTACAACGTGTGGGAACAGTGGTATAACTGGACAGAATGGAGATAGATTGAAGATAGATAGTTATTAAGTACAAGTAATAGATAAAATAAGAATGTAAACACGCACAATTTAATTTTTGTAATTAATGCACGAATTATTGTCACAAGAAAAACACCCCAATTAGCTGTTGTTGAGTGAAATAATTTTTTATGTTTTTAATGTAATAAAAGTTTAATAAAGTGTTTATTAAAAAAAAACAGTCAACCAATGGAACAGCTTTCCTTCAGAAGTTGTGGGTGCTCCATCACTGGAAGTTTTTGAGAACTTTTGAAGAGTTTTTGGACAGCCAAAATACTATAGGGCAGGGGTCCCCAACCCATGGCCCGTCCACCAGTACCGGTCTGCAGCATGCCAGCAACCGGGTCGCGCAAACAAGTGAAGCCCAATCCACGGGATGCAGGCAGCACAAGAAACCACGCTTCCTCCAGTCTGCAGGGGAAAAACCTTTTTTTTATTATTATTATTTGTCAAACACATAACAGATAGAAGTATAAACATGATTATGAATACAGGATAAGGATACGAATACATGGGGACAGTTGGACAGGGACAGTAGTCACGTTGGTGCTCTTATACACGCCCCTTACAAACCTCTTAGGAATGGGGTGAGGTCAACAGTAGACAGTCTAAGGTTAGAAGTTATGGGGGTTTGGGGAAGTAACCACGGAGTCAGGTAGTGCATTCCAGCAGGGGTGGGTTCTAAATTTTTTTACTACCGGTTCTGTGGGCGTGGCTTATTTTGTGGGTGTGGCTTGATGGTCATAATGACAATTCTTTAGGATTTGGCAGAGGTACTGGTCTACCAGGCTTTTAACTGCTTGCAGAGCTGTACTGGTCTACTGATTTATTTTTGCAGGCACCGGTCTACTCGTTTGTTTTCTTTTAACACTGATCAGCTGTAGGGCGGCCCTTTGAAGCCCTGTGGCAAGAGTTTAAACAGTTTTTTTCCCTCTAGCCGATCAGCTGGGACTCAGGAGGTAGCAATAGATTGGGGGTGGGGGCCAAATAAAAGGTAAGAATAATGCAGGGGGGGCGGGGGGTGGAGAGGCAGAACCGGTTCGGTGACATCATATCGTCACCGCTACCGGCTTGGCGGAACCGGGCTGAACCGGAAGGAACCCACCACTGCATTCCAGGCATTGACCACTCTGTTGCTGAAATCATATTTTCTACAATTGAGTTTGGAGCGGTTCACTTTAAGTTTGTATCTATTGTGTGCTCGTGTATTGTTGCGGTTGAAGCTGAAGTAATCATTGACAGGTAGGACATTGTAGCAGATAATTTTGTGCACTACGTTTAGGTCTGACCAAAGGCAGCGTAGTTCTAGGTTGTCTAAGCCCAAAATTTCAAGCCTGGTGGCATAAGGTATTCTGTTGTGAGCAGAGGAGTGGAGGACTCTTCTTGTGAAATATCTCTGGACTCATTCAATTGTATTAATGTCCGATATGCAGTGCGGGTTCCAGACAAATGAGCTGTATTCAAGAATTAGTCTAGCAAAGGTTTTGTATGCCGTAGTTTGCAGTACAATATTACCAGAGAAGGAGCTTCGCAAGATTAGGTTAACAACTCTTAATGCCTTTTTGGCAATGTTGTTAACTGGCACTTAGATCATTAGAGATTAGAGATTAGTTCCTTTCTCCATGGAACCAGTCCTTGGTGCCCAAAAGGTTGGGGGCCACTGGTATAAGGTGTCCTGCATGAGCAGGGGGTTAGACTAGATGACCTCCAAGATCCTTTCCAACTGGGTTGTTCTGTTCTGAATTTAGAGAAATTGTAGGGCCGATTCAGCGATAACAGAGATCTTTAGCGATCCTAGGCGCCCTCTGCTGGATCTAGATGCAGCTCCAGTTCTGAGATTGGATTCTCCCTGTTTCACTTCCTTCTGTTAGCACAGCAGCCTTTTCATCAAATTGTTGATGGTGCAGAGGATGAGCAGAATGAGGAAAAGCACATTTGGGGTACAGGAGATGGTTAGCATCAACCACTCTCGGGTTTTAATGAGAGCAGACATGATGGAGAAGGCCAGATTGAAGTCTGGTGGGCAACGTGTAGAGGAGGCCACTTCTATCTGCAGAAGCGCTGAACTGAAACCAAATCACATTGTCTGCCGTGTGCTGGATCTCAAGTGACGAAGGCAATGCTGGCTGAGAATTATGGAACTTCAGTTTCAGATTTTTTTTAAGGACACAGCAAGGTTTGGAGGGTGGGCACAGTAGTGCAGGGAATCTGCTTTGTTAAGTAAAGTGATTGCTAAATAAACAGTGGGGCTATGGAGATTCTCAGCCATCATCCAGGTCATGGTTGTCCCAAAGGTGCTTTTTCAGGAGGCAACTGGAGTTTCCTGTTTTTTCCTTTGGGGGCATTTCGCTTCTCATCCAAGAAGCTTCTTCAGTTCTGGATGGTGGGGAACGGAAGGATTTAGAATGACCAGCTGTCTGCAAGGTATATAAATCCTTCTGTTCCGCACTATCCAGTCAGAGCTGAAGAATAGAATAGAATAGAATAGAACAGAACAGAACAGAACAGAACAGAACAGAACAGAACAGAACAGAATAGGAATAGGAATAGGAATAGGAATAGGAATAGGAATAGGAGTGGAGTGGAGTGGAGTGGAGTAGAGTAGAATAGAGTAGAACAGAACAGAACAGAATAGAATTTTTATTGGCCAAGTGTGATTGGACACACAAGGAATTTGTCTAGGTGCATATGCTCTCAGTGTACATAAAAAGAAAAGATACATTCATCAAGAATCATAAGGTACAAAACTTTATGATAGTGATAGGCAGGGGCGGTTCCAAATCTCATCGCTACCGGTTTGCTCATGTGAGTGTACTTGTGTGCAGGCAGGGCGCTTCTGTGCATGCTACTGGTTCGCCCGATCCGGTGCAAACCGGTAGCAACCCACCACTGGTCATAGAGTACAAATAAGCAATCAAATCACATTAGGAAACAGTCAATATAAATTGTAAGGATACCAGCAACAAGGTTACAGTCATACAGTCATAAGTGGGAGGAGATGGGTGATAGGAACGATGAGAAGATTAATAGTAATGCAGACTTAGTAACTAGTTTGACAGTGCTGAGGGAATTATTTGTTTTGGAAGCTTCTTGGGTGAGAAGCAAAACATCTCCAAAGAAAAATGAGAAAGTCCAATTGCGTCCTGAAAAAGCACCTTTGGGATAGCTTGGAGGATAAGTTGTAAACACTCAGCTCTATCCAGTCGCCCCGACTCTACCCCGAATTTAAAAAGGGAGTTTAAGGTTAGGCTTCTTCTTTGTCTCCTACAGCTGTCTATTGTCCTGAGCTTTTTCTTTCTTTCCTTTCCTCTTAAGATCTAACTAAACAAATGATGTTCCTTCCCTCTTGTTATCCTCTCCTGACAGAGTAAGCATCCCTAAAGATGGTGGGAAGGAGGGAGGGATCATCAGATCTGCCTCATAAAAGCAATCCTTTATGAGTTGCCATGGCCATTTCTTCCTCACTGTCCCATGCATTTGAGGGAAGAGACTTTTCAACATTCCAAGTATTTGTACACTTTATTAATACTCTTCTTAACTGTAATTCTCTAGGCATCTCCTTCTACGTATTGCTTTTTTTGCTATCTGAATCCCAATCATCACAGCCGGCAATACTGAGTCCTCCATTTAAGCTAGGAGGGGCAAAGACAGCCCGGGGGACCAGTTTCTGTTTCTTTAGGTTGTGCAGCCCCTGGAAACTGGGTGGTCAAGAACCAACCAGCCAGAAACAACCAAGAAAAAGTAAAGCAGTGGACAGAACAGAAAAAGTAGAAATAGAAAAGGACAGACTGAAGTACGTAGACAAAGGAGGATACCACCATAGAGAGGAACCACAGGGATTATGACAAAGCCACCAAATTGGTGTGAAGGAACCTGGAGACCATTTACTTCCTTACTTAAGAATCAGTTGACCAAATCAAATAAAAAGAGCCTTGGTGGCGCAGCAGACTAAAGCACTGTTAAGTAGCACCAGCTGCCTGCAATTATTGCAAGTTCAAATCTCACCAGACTCAAGATTGACTCAGCCTTCCATCCTTTCGAGGTAGGTAAAATGAGGACCCGGATTGTGGGAGCAATAACCTTTGTATAAAAAAGAACACCGCTTTGGGGGGGGGGCAAAAGCCCTACTAAGCAGGCATATACAAAAGTATGAACGTTATTGCTTAACGCATTGTAAGCCGCCCTGAGTCTCCGGAGAAGGGCGGCATATAAATCGAACCAATAAATAAATCGCCTTGCTGAGCGTCTGTCCTGCTGCTCATTGAAAATAGAGAACACAGAATCATAGGAAGGGACCTCAGAGGTCTTCTAGTCCAACCCCCATCTCAAGGCAGGAGCCCTTATACCATCCGGGTGAAATGGTTGTCCAGTCCAGGGGTCACCAACCTTTTGGACGTCAGGGACCACTAAATTCATAATTTTAAATCCCCCAGACCACTAATATGATTTTTTAAAAAAGATAAAATAGTATTTTAGTGCAATATAAAAAATGCAAATAATTTTTCTGCGGACCACCAACATTTTCTCACGGATCGTCAGTGGTGCACGGACCACTGTTTGGTGACCACTGGTCCAGTCTGCTCTCTTCCCCCACTTGTCTATGGAGATTCAGTCAGTCATCCAGGTCATGCTTGTCCCATAGGTGCTTTTTTTCAAGAGGCAACTGGACTTTCTGGTTTTTCTTTGAAGACTTTGCTTCTCATCCAAGAAGCTTCTGAAGAAGAGCTGAAGAAGCTTCTTGGATGAGAAGCGAAAGGTCTTCAAAGAAAACCCAAAAAGTCCAGTCGCCTCTTGAAAGAAGCACCTTTGGGTCTCCCCCACTTCTTCCACCTATCCCAAGGAGACACCCACATTTCCCAGGAGATTCGGGAACAGAGAAATCCCAGCTGCAGGGAAACGACCATAAAAACGGTTTCCATCCCAAGGCCGATTTGCTCATTCCAGCCTCCCTCATCATCCCCCCGCCACGCCCTTCTCCACCTCTCGCGCCCCCCCCTCGCCCCGAACCAAAAGCTCCGCCAGCGCTGGAGCTGGGGCTGCTTTCTAGTGTCTAGCGAGCACGAAAGGCGCATGCGCACCAGGGCCTTTGCGTGAACTGAAATCAATGTCCCCAGCGAGGCTCTCTAGCTCAAGGGCAAGAAAGGGGCGGGGCACCTGCCGCGCTTTGCCCCTCTAGGAAGCCGCACTCTTTGACCTTGAGCGCGGAGGAGGTTTTGGCGGGAAATGGTTGCAGCGGCTCTTCGCAGGCGCGGAAAAGGCGAGGGAGCCGCGCCGCCTTTTCTCCCCTCCGGCAAAGCGGGAAGGGGGGAGGCGGAAGGGTCATGGGGGGGGGCGCTTCTCCTTGGATCCCGGGGCTGGGAAAGGAGCCTCGGATGCTACCCGGTGCTGAGCCCCGAAGGTGGCCGGAGCTGCTGCGGCAGCAGGAAAGAGCGGCGCTTGGGAGTCGCTTCTCCCCCCACGGACTCCGCTTGGCTCCTTCGCCAGAGCTTCTGCCCCGCTCCCGAAGCGGGAAGAAAGGAAGGAAGCTAAAAAGGAAGCAAAGAAGGAAGGAAGCAATAAAGGAAGTTAAGGAAGAAAGCTAAGAAGGAAGGAAGCAAAAAAGGAAAGAAGGAGGCAAAGAAGGAAGGAAGCAAAAAAGGAAGGAGGCAAAGAAGGAAGGAAGGAAGCTAAGAAGGAAGTAAAGAAGCTAGGAAGGAAGGAAGCTAGGAAGAAAAAAGGAAGCTAGGAAGGAAAGAAGAAAGAAAGCTAAAAAGGAAGCAAAGAAGGAAGGAAGCAATAAAGGAAGTTAAGGAAGAAAGCTAAGAAGGAAGGAAGGAAGGAAGCAAAAAAGGAAAGAAGGAGGCAAAGAAGGAAGGAAGGAAGCTAAGAAGGAAGTAAAGAAGCTAGGAAGGAAGCTAGGAAGAAAAAAGGAAGCTAGGAAGGAAAGAAGAAAGAAAGCAATCTAAAAAGGAAGCAAAGAAGGAAGGAAGCAATAAAGGAAGTTAAGGAAGCAATAAAGGAAGTTAAGGAAGCTAAGAAGGAAGCAAAAAATGAAGGAAGGAGGCAAAGAAGGAAGGAAGCTAAGAAGGAAGTAAAGAAGCTAAGAAGGAAGCTAGGAAGGAAAGAAGAAAGAAAACTAAGGAAGCAATAAAGGAAGTTAAGGAAGAAAGCTAAGAAGGAAGCAAAAAAGGAAGGAAGGAGGCAAAGAAGGAAAGAAGGAGACAAACCACCTGCCACCATCGCTACCGGATCGGGCGATCCAGTCTGAACCGGGAGCATTTCACCCCCAGTTTATACCTCCAAAATTAACCCCACATTGTTTTTCAGGGCTATTTGAATTTGCACTCTTATCATTCAAAGCACTTTAAGCTGGAGTCCCCTTTTATTCTGCGATTGGAAATACTTTGCATCTGAAAATTGGGGTTCTTTTTATAAATCATTTTTGCTGGAAACTTAACTGACCTCAGGGATTTTACCCATAGAAAATATGAATTGTATTTATTTTTATACTGAGATTTGTTTTACTAGAAATATGAATATTAAAATATTTTGATAGAGATAAAAAGAGGAAGCATAAAATATCACGAGCTGCAGTGACGCAGTGGTTAGAGTGCAGTACTGCAGGCTACTTCTGCTGATCACCAGCTGCCAGCAGTTTGGCAGATCGAATTTCACCAGGCTCAAGGTTGACCCAACTTTCCATCCTTCTGAGGTTGGTAAAATAAGGACCCAGATTATTGGGGACATTATGCTGACTCTGTAAACTACTTAGAGGGGGCTATAAAACACTATGAAGCAGTATATAAATCTAAGTGCTATTGCTATCACAAATCCAGGTGAAAGTCATTTTCAGTATGAAGCCAGATATTTATTGAATGGGATGAATAAATAAATGAATTTCTTTTTGCTTTTTTTTAACTACAGGAAATTTGTAAAAAATAACAAAAAATAAATTTGGGCTTATGGGATATCAGAGCTCTTTCAAGGAACAAATGTTCAGTAATTGTTCAATTAAAAAGCTAAAAAAAAACCTGCATGACTGTTTTTGATATACAAAATGTTTACCTGGAGATGTATTTGAGATCAGTTGTGTGCTGAGATTTTTGAGTAAAAAAGAATAAAATCATACTTCCTGTATGAAAGTTTGCATTGCTTTTGTCTCCTGGGTGTAGAATTGGGGGGGGGGGAGAGATGGGGGGAGGGTCCTGGGTGAAGAAACCATGTGGTTTTGCCTTCTTCTGGAGGCGGCTGTGGTTTACTGGACACGGAGTACCGGTAGTCCTCAACATATGACCACAATTGAGCCCAGAATTTATGTTTCTAAGTGAGAAATTTGTTAAGTGAGTTTTGCCCCATTTTATGACTTTTCTTGCCACATTTGTTAAGTGAATCGCTGCAGTCGTTAAATTGGTAACACAGTTGTTAAGTGAATCTGGCTTCCCCATTGATTTTGCCTGTCAGAAGGTCGTAAAAGGTGATCACATGACCCCGGGATACCACAACTGTCATAAATACGAGTCTTCTCAAGCATCCGAATGTAAATCATGTGACCATGGGGATGCTGCAATGGTCATAACCGTGGAAAATGGTCATAAGTCACATTTCAATGCCGTTGTAACTTGGAACGGTCACTAACTGAACTCTTGTAAGTTGAGGGCTACCTGCACAGGCCTGAAATCTGACTGGCAAGAGCTGGAGGTGCCTCCCAGCCAAAAACTGAGCTGAGGCAGGTAGGAAGGCAGGTGGGTCCTGGATCTCTCCCTGGAGGCCTCAGGAACATTCAGATCTCGTCCCTGGGAAGGTCCTTTTCCCACTGGCCTTCCAGGGACTTTCACCTCCTGGGATCAATCCTGATTTGGACCAGTTAACAGGGCCTCCTGCTATTTTGCTCCAGGTGTCTCTTAATGGCACCAGCATTGGATCAGCCTCAGAGCCTCAGCGTCTTCTCCTCAGTCCTCCCCTCTCCAGAGAGAAAAGACTCAAGCCTTTGAGTCTCTAAAAGCCCAGATTCAGGGCCTTTAACTGTTTGTGTTTGTTTGTGTGTGTGTGTGTGTCTGGAGGAGTTTTTCAGCCAGAGAGTGAAGAGCTGCCTGCCTGAAAAGTTTAGCCTTGTGCGCGACAAACTCTCTGCCAAGAGCAGCAGTTTTGCTCTCCCAGAGGCTGGCTGGAAAAAGCCAGTCTAGATTTCGGGGGGGCCTTTTCCAGCCAGCCCTCAGGAACCAGTCAGGTGGCAAAGGCTTGAGGCCTTCCCTGCTGGCTTCCTGGCTTTGTCCTTGGCCTTCAGGGGAACCAGCAGGAAAGTTTGTCTCTTGTGATCTCATAGTTGTAGGGCGATTGGCAATAGGTGGTAAGTGCGGATAGGTTGCCAAGCATCCCGATTGCAATCCTGTGTTCCTGAGGAGGCTGCACAGCCATCACTGCCTACACCATGGGATTCTGCACCAGTTGAAGCCTCCAAATAGCCTTCAAGGATAGGCCCATGTAGAGCCCATTGCAGTAGTCCAGGCGTAAGACCAGGACTTTGGAGTATAAGACGCACCAGAGTATAAGACACACCTAGCTTTTTTGGTGACAAAAAGAAGAAAAAGAAATCTCCCTCTGCCTCTAAGCAATTCTGCCTCATTGCAGCAAACAGCCTGCTTTACTTTCAGTTTTGTTTTCAGCATAGCTTGATTAACACAAGCTCTCAGTCCCACTGCTCATGGCAGCCCTTTCTGCAGGGAGACCCAGAGGACACAGATAAACCTCCAAGGGCTTCAAGGACCCTCTAAAAGGTTGCAAATGACCAGCTGTCTGCAAGAAATAGAAATCCTTCCATTCCCCACTATCCTGTCAAGAGCTAGGGAAGCTTCTTGGATGAGAAGAGAAACGTCTTCAAAGAAAAACAAGAAAGTCCAGTTGCCTCCTGAAAAAGAAACTCTGGGACAACCATGACCTGGATGACTGAGAATCACAGTCGGTCTCCCCCAAGGTTCTTATATTCAATGCCTTCTATCATTTCCTCCCTGTTTGTGAGGATTTGGCTGACCCCCCAGTTCCCTTCTCTACAGTTTAGGAGACAAAATTGTCTGTTAGGCTTGCCAGGAACAGGTTGGATCTGCCCCTTGGGGCAGAGTTTGTCTCCCAGCTGATGTCAGGGTAGTTAAGACCCTCCGGTACTATTGTTGGCGCGCTTCATGTATTTAATATTTGCTCAGATTTAGCTCCCTCGGCTTTCCCTGGTCTTGAAAAGGCTTCTGCCCTCAGTCACCGTTTCTTCACGATGGACGTGCCCAAGAAACGGGGAGGCAGGCGAGAGATGTGCCTGGAAAGCTCCGCCGCAATGACTCAAAGTAGGAATGCGCCTCACGGTGAGGAAAAGTGTGACATGATTCAGCCCCTCAGACTGAGGCGGCAAAGGGAAGGCGGGGCAGGTCGGCGTGAGAAACCTTTGTCCGCCTAGTTTGGCGCTTCGAGGCTGGGACTTCGGCGGAGAAGGAGCCATGCAGCGCGGTGAGGCTCAGATGGGGCGCAGGGGGAAGAGAAGAGGGGCGCCTTTTCTCCCAGGCATCTTTCCTGGGAAGTTGTCAATAACAACCTTGGGAGGGAAACCAGCTGGAGACGGAAGGCCCCAAATTCTCCCAGGGGCCCTGGGTCATGTAGGGCTTGGATCCAGGTTGCCCCAATCCAAGCGCTCTCCTTCCTCCCTTGGCTTCCTCAAGGGCTTCCCAGAAGATCCTGCAAGAGAGCCTCCAATTCCCTCCACAAACTCCCTGCCTTTTCCACAAAATTTCACATTTTACATATTGAATGTTCACCCCCCCCCCACCTTCATACATAATATGCTGGTAAACAACAACAACAAATGAGTAAAAGACACTCTTGGCAATGAATGGCTTCCGGCTTCCTTAAACTCACTTTTTTCGAGGGATCTTCCAGGAAAACCTTTGGAGAAAAGATGGAGTTTGGCTGCCCCTGAAAGGGAGGAGCTGCCCCCCCCTCCCCGTGAAGGTAGCTGAGCTCCCCCACCAGGACCCATCCCAACCTGTCCGGCCACAGAATCCTAGAGGAGGCTTTTTAGGCCCCCAAATCTAGTTTCCCCTGAGAGTCCCAATCCAGATCAAAGCTTCCGGGATAAAGACTTGTGCAGCCTCTACTTTTTTTTTTTTATTGCAAAAGTTTTACAATTACATTTTCACCCCGTTTCCCCCCCCCAACCCACCCCAAACTCCCCGACCTAACCCTCCCTAACCCCCCCTCCCCCCTGACTTCCACAGAATATACTCCCATCAAAACCCCCCTTTATATAAAACTTGAACTCCTCCATCCCCCATATAATTTTCCATCTTCACAAAATTCAAATATTTCTATCTTAATATAATACTGTCAGCGAAAAGATATTTGATACTTCCTAGTTTGATATTTATTCTGCACATAATCTATCCACTTTTTCCATTCCCATTCATAAGTCTCTTGTGAGCGATCTTTTAGGTATGCTGAAATCTTCGCCATCTCTGCAAAACTGGCCATCTTCAAAGTCCATTCCTCGATAGTGGGCAAAGCTTCATTTTTTCAGTATTTACCTATCAATAATCTCGCTGCTGTTATCATATACAATATCAACTTTGTTTCATCCAATGTAAAACCCTTAACTATACCCAATAAAAACAATTGTGGAGAAAATTGAATTTTTTTCTTCAAAACATTCTGCATAACCCACCAAATTTTTATCCAAAAAGCCTTAACTTTCTTACAAGTCCACCAAATATGATAATATGTAGCATCTAAACATCACATCTCCAACATTTTGGCTGAACATTAGGGTACATACACGACAATTTCTTAGGACCTAAATGCCATCTGTAAAACATTTTATAGAAATTTTCCCTCAAATTCTGCGACTGTGTGAATTTAACGTTCTGAACCCAAATTTTTTCCCATGTTTCCAACATCACTGGTTCTGCAAAGTTTTGTGCCCACTTAATCATACAATCTTTAACCAATTCAGTTTCTGAATCCCTTTCTAACAAAACATTGTAAAGCCTTTTAATATGCATTGGACCCTTCTCTTTTATATGTCTAACCAATTCTTCCTCATGCAACATAATACCAATTTTTTGGTCCTCTTTCCATCTCAATTGAAGTTGATTATACTGTAGCCAAGTTAAGTTAATCCTTTCGTCCAACAGCGTCTCTAATGTCTTCAGTTGCCATCTGCCCGCATCTGTAAAAAGAACCTCTTTATATAAACCCCCCCCGAGTGACATTATATTTGTATTCCACATAATATGACCAAGATCCAGCCATAGCGGTATTTTATAATCCCATTTAAGTCAGTGCTTCTTCCAAACTCTCATCAAGGAGTCTCTAAGTATATGGCTTTTAAATACTTTATCCACTTTGTTTTCATAAAATAAGTAAGCATGCCATCCAAATTCAAGATCAAAACTTTCTATATTCAATATTCCAGTCTTTTTCCTTCCAAACCAATCGCTTGCTTGAGTCAAAACTGCTGCTTCATAATATAACTGTAGGTTTGGAAGTTTAAGACCTCCCCTTTCTGGAACATCTTGCATAATTTTCAATTTCACTCTCGGTTTTTTCTCGTTCCAGACAAACTTATTCACTCCACTTTGCCACTCTTTCAGTTGTTTATCACTTTTAAGCACCGGAATCATTTGAAACAAAAAAAGAAATCTTGGCAAAATGTTCATCTTAACTGCTGCTATTCTTCCAAGTAAAGACAGCTGCAGTTTTTTCCAAGTCTCCATATCTTTCTGTACATCTCGCCACAACACCTCATAATTATTTTGAAACAGTTTCATATTTGATTCTGCAACCTGAACTCCTAGATATTTACCCTTTGGTACAATCTCAAAACCTGCCCTCCTTTCAAGTTCGTGTTTTCGATCTTGTGTCATATTTTTAACTATCATCTTAGTTTTTTTCTGGTTCAGTCTAAAACCTGATACTGTGCCATAGTCTTGTATAATGTCTTTCATCTGGATTATTGATTCCTTCGGCTGTGTTAGGGTAACAACCAGATCATCTACAAATGCCTTTATTCTGTAGTCCTCTTGACTTATCACCAGGGCCGGATTTTCCTATAGGCTAACTAGGCTTCAGCCTAGGGCCTCAAGATCCAGAGGGGCCTACACAGTGTGGGATTCTGGGGGTTCTAGGTGGCTCGGCCAAACCCTTTGTTAAATTGCTGGCTCCCCCGCCCCTCCGCACCACTATTTATTGCCAATAAATAGTGGTGGGCGAGGGGCGGGGGAGCCAGCAATTTAACAAAGGGTTCGGTGTTTTTTTTTGTAATTTTATTGGCCCCCGGAGCTTCAGCATAGGCTAATTGGCCTCCCGGCTCTCAGCTGATTTGTCTCTGCTATTTTGCTTCCTTCCAAAGAGTGCTGATTTTTTTCCCCCTAGCTATACTGAGAAACGAAAGTGAAACTGCTTTGCTGTTGCTGCAAGGTTGGAAAATTAGGCAGGCAGAATTCTTTTCTTTTTCCTCACCAAAAAAGGTACGTGCAAAAATGGGAAATTTAGGGAAAAAGAGAAGAGTTCAGGATTTTAAAACACAAAAGAAAAAAAAGCTGTATTTAACTAGGGAATTGTAATAATTGAGATACTATTAATTGTATATTTCTGAAAGCAGAAATGGTTAAGTTGTGGTTTGGAGGAATATATGGGGGAAATTATTTGGTTTATTATTATTGGTAAATATAATTAATGGATTTGTAAGAAATTGGATTGCATGGAAATAATTGGAATATTCATGTTCATATTGATTAATATACAAAAAAGGTAGTTATATAACTAATTGATTTATATTAAAATGTTGAATTTATATTAAACAACTAATATTACATAATTAACCAATGTGAGGATGGATATAAAAATAGATGACAATGGGAAGGGGTATAATATAGAATAGAAGGGAAAAATTGAATTTGATTAAGATTAGAGATGAGGATGAGGGTAATATTGGTTTTTTACAAAAATAGATGAGGAATAAATATGGCAAAAAGGAAATATAGAAATTGTAAATTTAATTGAAATGACTAAACACTGTTTAAATTTGTGAACCGGCCAAATACTCTGTTCAAAGAAAATACATTGTATGTTTCTATGTGTGTTTCTAATTATTGTTATTTATTCATATTTGTTCTCTTTTATTCTTTAAAGTTTAACAATTCATTCTTTATCTTAATATCTTTATATTTGTTTGGGGTTGGCTTTCTTCCCTTTCATCTTTTTTATTGTATAGCAATCTTTCTCCTCAAACCTACCACCTCTCTTTTCTTTCCTTCTTACTTTCTCTTCCTCCCCCTCTTCTTCTCCTCCCTACTTCCTCTTCCTTTCTCCTTCTCCTCCTCTCTTCCTCCCTCTCTCTCCTACTCTAATTTCCCTTCCCTTCCTTCATCCCTCTCTATTGCTGTATCCTTTTATGCATATGGACTACTCAGAGGGCTGAAAAAGTTATTTCTGACTGGTCCTCACACTTTTGACCAGTCCTCGAACTTATGACTGTCCTCACATTTTACGTTTTTGCCCTATCTTGTCACCATGGTAAAGAGAAGCAGTTGTGAAATGAGTGACATGGTTGTTAAGAAAGCTGCACGGGCATAAATGTGAGGATGGTCAAAAGTGCGAGGCCCAGTCAGAAATGACTTTTTTCAGCCCTCTGAAAAAAGTCTATGCACATAGCCACGCCCACCCGGTCACATGATGAGCTACCCACGCCTACACAGTCACGTGATCAGCTAGCCACGCCCACCCAGTCACATGATTGCCAGGCCACACCCCCAACTAAGCCACGCCCACAGAACCTGTTGTTAAAAAATTGAATCCCACCACTGGTGAAAGGGCCTCATAAGTGGAATAGCCTAGGGCCTCTTTCAATCTAAATCCGGCCCTGCTTATCACTATTCCTTTCAAGATATTCGAATCTCGTATTATATTCAACAAGACTTCTAGTGTTAAAATAAATAACAATGGGGATAACGGACAACCTTGTCTTGTTCCTTTTTCAATATTAAAGTCTGTTGTCAAACTTCCATTAATAATAATCTGTGCCTTTTGCTCTTGGTAAATTGCTGAAACCGCCTGTATAAATTGATCTTCAAAGTCCATCTTTTTTAAAGTCTTTAGTAGAAAATTCCAGTCCACTCTATCGAAGGCCTTCTCCGCATCGAAGAAAACCAGCACTGCAGGGATCTGTTTATTCTTCTCAAGATATTCCAATAAATCTATAACTTGCCTTACATTGTCCTTCATATATCTGCCCTCTATAAATCTCGCTTGATCATCGTGAATCACCTCTTAAATTACTGGCATCAACCTGTTGGCTAATACTTTTGCGTAAATTTTATAATCATTACTCAGAAGAGATATTGGTCTATAATTCTCCGGTTTTTTAGGACCTACTTGCTCTTTTGGTATCAAAGAAATGTAAGCTGTTTTCCATATTCCAAGCACTGATATTCCCTCCGATCAATTCCCATTAGGAATTGGAAGGATATTTCCATATCCAGTATTTAAATCCAGTTTTTCTCAGTGCCTCCAAGTGTCTCATATTTATCATTTCAGGTCAGGGCGGATCCAGAGACGCAGCATATTTTATTCTGCTCTTAGGCTGTTCAGCAATTAGTGGTAAATTCCAGGAAGTGGCCCTTTACAGCCTTGAGATACCTCTGTTTGAAGAGAAAGGGCAGAATTATCTCTCATTGTCCATCCATTCGTCCATAATAATTGGAATATTTTTATTAATGAAGGGGAGTGTAATAACTGGAATATTTTCAAATGCATTCTAACTAAATGAAAAAAGAAAATTGAAATGATATTGGATTATCAATGAATTAGATACAATTAACTGGTTTTTATAAAAATGTTGAAGTGTATTATTTGGAACAGTTGATAAAGAAAAAAAATTTGGAGACTGGAATAAGAGATTCTAAGAAAATAATTAGGAATTGTACTATGTTGTATGAGTTTAAATGTAGGGATACTAGAGTAAGATTGATATTTAATTGATTTTTTATTGAATATGTTTCATTAATTAATGAAATTATGATAAATGGATTACTTTTAAAATAAGAGATAAGAATATAAATAATTGATGAAATTATATAATGGTAATAATGAATTATCTAAGTCAATATGAAATGACAAAATGTAGGGATATTTAAGACTTGAAAATAAGACCCAGAAATAAGACATTTAATGCATAAAATTGCAGTAGTTAGAACATTTGGGTTAAGATATATAGTTAATTGGTTAACTCAACTCAACTAATACGTTGAGTTGTATTATTGGGAATAGTTGATAAAAGAATTATTGGTGATTAGAAGAAGAGAATTTAAGGAAATAATTGGGGATTGTACTATGTTATGGGAATCTAAATTTAGGGGTTCAAATTTTAAAGAGGGAAAAGAAAAATTGAGCTATAATAGGATGAGAAGTCAAGATGAAGGGCAATATTGCTTTCTTAAAATTAAAGAGAATAAAGGTAATGAGAAAAATTGAACATATAAAATTATGTTAAAGATGAACAATCTTTAACAAAAGATTGTACAAATTTAAGACCGGGCCAATATTCTGTTCAGAAAAGATGTATTGTCTGTTTGTTTGTGTGTTTAAAAAATTAAAAAAAAAACTTTAAAAAAAAGAAAAAAGAAAGCAGGCAGAAACCGGACAGATTTTTTTAATTTTGAGGACTGATTGTATCCAGAAAAGATATGAACAATATTTGCAGTTAAATCGCATCAAGGATGTTTTCCTGTTGGAGTTCAAGATGTGCCTCACGCTGCTTTCTCCTTTTCTTCCCTCCGAAGGAGAATTCCAGGAGGCCTCCAGGTATCTTCTGCCTTCCACGGAAGATTCCCCAACTTTTCTGGTAAGTCCTTTCGACCCACAAAGATTGGCCCTCAGTTGATTCTCTTCCACAGGATTCCAGGATTTAGGGAGAATGAGATCAAGATTCCCAACAGCCACATATTTCTCTCTGCTCTTCCAGCTACTCATAAATGGCCTAATTGGACAAATAGCCATGAGGACCGAGCGTTGAACAAATCCAAAGCATCTTTTGTAGTTTTCATAGGGAATTCATTAGAGGCCCAGCTCTATACATCACTCAGAACCTACCATATATGCCACAGAAGAGGACCTGGGGACATAAAAGGACACCACCTCCTCCATCCAATTAAACCTCTCCCACATTGAATTCTAGGGAATCTCCCACGTCTGCATGGCTGGATCCAGCTGGTGGCTAACTAGGTTTCTTCAGGATCTCCTGGACCAACATTAGAAGAAAGGACAACATCTCTTTTATCAGCAGGGACTCTGCGAAAGGAAAGGCATATTAATACTTTCCTGTATGAAAAATTTCATATACTCAGGAAGTTTACCTTTTTACTCTGATGGGTTGATAACCCCCAAAATTAACCCCCCAGAGTTCTTCAGGGCTATTTGAATTTGCACTTTTATCATTTATCATATCCATATCAGTGGAAAAATTCAATAAAGTATATTTAAAAAAACAAACAAACTTCCTAACAGTGAGGACAGCTAACCAGTGTAACAGCTTTGCCTTCAGAAGTTGTAGATGCTTCATCCCTGGAGGATTTAAAGAAAAAACTGGACAGCTGCTTGTCTGAAATGGAACAGGGTCTCCTAGTCTGAGCAGGGGGTTGGACTAGAAAACCTCAAGGTCCCTTCCAGCTCTAGTGATCTCTCTCTGGAGGCCTCAGGAGCCTACAGGTCCTTTCCCCACTGGCCTTTCAGGGACCACTTTCTACCACCTGTATTTTGTGGGAGGGCTGGGGACGCAGCTGCAAAGCCAGTGGGATCCCTGTCGGCTGTAAGGGGAGAGGGCCAATCAGGTGCCATGAATGATGGACATTGAAGGACAGGAGAGATGAGACTTCCTGCCAAGATCAAAACAGTGCAGCAGTGCAGAACAGCAAGCTGTTTGCTTTTGCTCAAACGCTCACTTCCCTATGAAGCAAGAAAGTGAGAAAGCTCGGGGCACATGAATAATCCTTCAAGAATTAGCATAGGTCTTTCCTTCCCCCGGCCAACGTAAACTAATTTGGAGCCAATGGGGAAGCTTCGATAATAAAGCGCCTCCTACCAACCACAGAGGATAGATAGATGTGTTTGAGGCATCACTCAACGCTCAATCGGCAGAGGTTGAGTTTGCAAGCTTTGATTAGGGCACAGAAAGAACCATGGAGCGTAGTAATCCCGGGGCCCTCGGGAGATGGAGGGCAGAGGGGGGCTCTGGGTGCCCGAATAGGTTAGAGGGGCTCCAATGTAGGCGGGGGAGGGGAGGGGAATCTTCGGAGGGGGAAGCGTCCCCTGAGTGGATCCTTTTTATGAATATACTACACTTTTAGACAGTTTTAATAATACATCGCCCAGAGTCCCTCTGTAAATGGAGGGATGGGCTATCTAACCCATAAGGCAAATCAAGTAAATTTAAGGGGCGGGATCCACTGCGTCAAAAAACCCATCGGCGGGGTACAGTCCCACTGTGACTGAGGGGCGGGCTATCTAACTTCCAGAAAGAAAAAATTTACGCGAGCCAAAAGGAGGCTTGGGAAGGTAAGTAGAATGGGGGGGGGAGGGTGATCAGCTGTGCCGCGCGATCATCGGAGCCTTTTTTTTAATCTTTTAAAAGCATTTTTAACTACCACTTCGGGCAATAGTTAGTAAAAAAATGCTTTTAAAAAGTAAAAAAAAAAGGGCTCCGAGGATCGTGTGGCACAGCTGTGATTGTAGGAGCCTTTTTTTTTTACTTTTTTAAAGCATTTTTTACTACCTATTTGCCCAAACGGGTAGTAAAAAAATGCCTAAAAAGTAAAAAAAAAAAAAGTTCCGACAAACTCTGAACTTTTTTTTTTTTTTTTTTACTTTTTAAAGCATTTTAAACTACCAGTTCTGGAGAACCGAGTAAAAAAAAATTGTGGAGTAAAAAAATGCTAAAAAAGTTTTTTTTAAAAAAGTTAGGACGATCGTAGGTCACTCAGCTGATTATAGGAACTTTTTTGTTACATTTTTGTTACAGAAAAGGACCTGGGGACACCTCCTTCTAATTAAACCTCTCCCACATTGAATTCTAGGGAATCTCCCACGTCTGCATGGCTGGATCCAGCTGGTGGCTAACTAGGTTTCTTCAGGATCTCCTGGACCAACATTAGAAGAAAGGACAACATCTCTTTTATCAGCAGGGACTCTGCAAAAGGAAAGGCATATTAATACTTTCCTGTATGAAAAATTTCATATACTCAGGAAGTTTACCTTTTTACTCTGATGGATTCATAACCCCCAAAATTAACCCCCCAGAGTTCTTCAGGGCTATTTGAATTTGCACTTTTATCATTCAAAGCACTTTAAGATGGCGTCCCCTTTTATTCTGCAAATGGAAATACTTTGCACCTGAAAATTGGGGTTCTTTTCATAAATCATTTTTGCTGGAAACTTAACTGACGTCAGGGATTCCATCTATAGAAAATATGAATTGAATCATGTATTTTTATACTCAGATTTCTTTTCCTGGAAATATGAATATTAAAGTATTTTGATAGAGATGAAAAGAGTAAGCATGAAATACCACAAATCCAGGTGAAAGCCATATTCAGTATAAAGCCGTACATTTCTTGAATGGGAAGAATAAATAAATGAATTTCTATTTGCTTTTTCTTAACTGTTTTAAAATTGAGGTTTTTTAATGTAACGGCCGAAATATTTAATCTATTTTTAAATTGTTTTAAATTTTGTAATTTAACTAATTTAACTATAGAAAATAGATTTGGGATTAGAATGGGATATCAGTGGTTTTGCTTTCTTCTGGAGTCGGCTGTGGTTTACTGGACACGGAGTACAAGTAGTCCTCAACTTATGACTATAATTGAGCCCAAAATTTATGCTTCTAAGTGAGAAATTTCTTAAATGGGTTTTGGCCCATTTTATGACTTTTCTTGCAATATTCGTTAAGTGAATAACTGCAGTTGTTATATTGGTAACACGGTTGTTAAGTGAATCCCAGCTCATTCGCTGCAATCACTTTCGAGTCGCGTAGTTCAGCGGGAGGCTGCCGTAGGGAGGGATCTGGGTGGGGCGTATCCCACCTAATTCGGCTGCGTTTTTTCCCTTTCCAAAACACCTCCAAGCAAGCAGGGCAGGTGGCACCACAAGAGCTGCTGACGTTTTGTGCCGCAGCCCGTCCCCTTCCCACAGTAAGAAAGAGGCATTTGGTGAAATCAGGAGCTTTGCCACTGAGCCTGATGTCACCAGAGGCCTTCCCGGCATGGCTAGTATGTCTCCAACCAGCCAGCCAGGCCTGCTCCCCGCCATGGCAGCCGACCTTGATCCTGAGTAGCACAGTACCAGCGGCAGCCAGCCAGGCCTGCCACCCCCACCCCAGGCCTCCCCCCACCGCAGCCCTCCCCCCACCGCAGCCCTCCTCCTTCCTGAGAACATACAAAACGTGGTTTTGTATGTTTCTGGAGTTGGCTGAGGTTTACTGGAAACGGAGTACAGGTAGTCCTCAACTTATGACAACAACGGAGCCCAAAATTTATGTTTCTCTTTTTTTTTGAGTTTTTTTTTCACATGAACATATCTCAAATGTAGTTTTTTATCTGACATATTTTCTTTTACCTTTCATACTAATACAATCTTCATCCTAAACAATTTATGTATGTTCAACATAAATTCTTGACAACCATCCTTCTTCTCCCTCTCCTCTCTTTCCTTTCCCTCCCTTCTTCCATCTACTCTTCTACTTTCTTCTTTCCTCCTTCTCCTTCTCCCACACCTCTGTCTAGCTGCCTTCTCCTCTCCCAGCCGATGTCAATTAGGATCTAAGGACCATTGAAAGGAATTTCATTAGGCAACTTAGCCCAGAGTGAGGCTTGCCATGAGCCAGCGGGGGCGGGGGGGCGGGGGGGCGTGTTAAAGCAGGAAAACAGGGGAAAGACGGCTGGAAGAGACGCTTCGCCATTTGCTTGGAGCGTGGAGGCTGGGACTTCTCCGCAGAAGGAGCCCTGCAGCGAGGCGAGGCTGAGATGGGGCGCAGGGGGAAGGAAAGGGGGGCTCCGGTAGTTTTCTTGGCGCCCTTCATGTATTTAGTATTTGCTCAGATTTAGCTCCCTCGGCTTTCCCTGGTCTTGAAAAGGTTTCTGCCCTGAGTCACCGTTTCTTCACGACGGACGTGCCCAAGAAACGAGGAGAGAGATGTGCCTGGAAAGCTCCGCCGCAATGACTCAAAGCAGGAATGCGCCTCACGGTGTCACAAAAAGTGTGACACGATTCAGCCCCTCAGACTGAGGCGGCAAAGGGAAGGCGGGGCAGGTCGGCGTGAGAAACCTTTGTCCGCTAGTTTGGCGTTTCGGGGCTGGGACTTCGGCGGAGAAGGAGCCATGCAGCGCGGTGAGGCTCAGATGGGGCGCAGGGGGAAGAGAAGGGGGGCGCCTTCGCCTTGGGGAGGAGGAGGGCAGCGGGAGCCTCTGGGGGCCAAAGACAGGTTGGGGGGGGCTGCGATCTGCCTGCCATCAGTCACAGAAGGGGGGGAGCGGCGCCTGAGCGGATCCTTTCATTGAGAGATTGTCCAGTTTTATGTTTTATGCAGTTTTAGCTCTTTACGTTTAACTTATAGGTCGTGGCTGAGAGGCGGTGGAGCTAAATTCCACGCAAACAAATGAAGTGTATTTTTAACAGATTAACAGAGTTGGAAGAGACCCTAGAGGTCATCTAGTCCAACCCCCCCCCCCGCCTAAGCAGGAGACCCTGCACCATTTCTGACAGGTGGGCGTCCCATCTTTTCTTGAAAGTCTTAAGTGGTGAAGCTCCCACAAATTCCGAAGGCAACTTCTGTTCCGTTGCTTGATTGTTCTCACTGTCAGAAAGGTCCTCCTTCCTTCCAGGTTGAATGGCTCCTTGATCAGTTTCCATCCATTATTCCTTGTCTGGCCCTCAGGTGCTTTGGAAGATAGCTTGACCCCCTCCTCTCTGTGGCAGCCCCTCAAATACTGGAACATCGCTATCAGGTCTCCCCTGGTCCTTCTCTTCACTAGACTAGCCATGCAACCGTTCTTCGTATGTTTTAGTCTCCAGTCCCCTAATCACTGTGGTTGCTCTCCTCTGCCCTTTTTCCAGAGTCTCAACATCTTTTTTAACCCTCTGTTAATGCAATTTAGGATAGCCCTGGCTTTTTTTTTGCTGCCGCTGCACACTGCTGACTCATATTGAGTTGGTTGTAACAAACTCGTGCTGGCTGTTAGTTATTACTTTATTCGTTTCTAGGTGTTAGTTATTACTTTACTCGTTTCTAGGTGTTGGCAGATCTGGTTTTTTATTATCTTTTCCAGGATCTTCCCAGATATTTTTTTTTTTATTGCAAAAGTTTTACAATTACATTTTCACCCCTTTCCCCCCCCCAACCCACCCCAAACTTCCCAACCTCATCCTCCCTAACCCTCCCTAACCCTCCCCTCCCCCCGGACTTCCACACAATATACTCAGATCAAGAAAAAAAAACCCCTATGTATAAAACTTGAACCCCTCCATCCCCCTTATAGTTTTTCATCTTCATTGCATTAAAATATTTCTGTCTTAATCTAACATTTTCAATTAAAAGCTATTTGATACTTCCTGGTTTGATATTTGTTCTGGACATAATCTATCCACTTTTTCCATTCCCATTCATAAGTCTCTTGTGAACAATCTTTTAAATATGCTGAAATCTTCGCCATCTCTGCAAAACTGGCCATCTTCAAAGTCCATTCCTCGATAGTGGGCAAAGCTTCATTTTTCCAGTATTTACCTATCAATAATCTCGCTGCTGTTATCATGTACAATATCAACTTTGTTTCACCCAATGTAAACCCCTTAACTATACCCAATAAAAACAATTGTGGAGAAAATTGAATTTTTTTCTTCAAAACATTCTGCATAACCCACCAAATTTTTATCCAAAAAGCTTTAACTTCCTTGCAAGTCCACCAGACATGATAATATGTAGCATCTAAACAATCACATCTCCAACATTTTGGCTGAACATTAGGGTACATGCATGATAATTTCTTAGGGTCTAAATGCCATCTATAAAACATTTTATAAAAATTTTCCCTCAAATTCTGTGACTGTGTAAATTTAACATTCTGAACCCAAATTTTTTCCCATGTATCCAACATCACTGGTTCTGCAAAATTCTGTGCCCACTTAATCATACAATCTTTAACCAATTCAGTTTCTGAATCCCTTTCTAACAAAACATTATAAAGCCTTTTAATATGCATTGGACCTTTCTCTTTTATATGTCTAACCAGTTCTTCCTCATGCAACATAATACCAGTTTTTTGGTCCTCTTTCCATCTCAATTGAAGTTGATTATACTGTAACCAAGTTAAGTTAATCCCTTCGTCCAACAGCGTCTCCAATGTCTTCAACAAGGGGGAGGGCCTTCTCTGTGGGGGCACCTACCCTCTGGAATCAATTGCCTCCAGAGATAAGGAGAATCCAAGACCTCGGTGCCTTCCGCCGTGCCCTTAAAACCTTCCTTTTCCAGCAAGCCGGGCTGGCCTAATTTTTTAAAGTGTTTTTAAGTGTTTTGTTTATTGTTTTTAATTAATGGGGCCAAATTTATATATGTATATTTTAACTGTATTTTAATATTTGTATTTGATGTTTTTACTTGGCTGTTCACCGCCCTGAGTCCTCAGGGAGAAGGGCGGTATACAAATTCAAAATAAATAAATAAATAAATAAATAAATAAACTGCCATCTGCCCGCATCTGTAAAAAGAACCTCTTTGTATACAAACCCGCCGAGTGACATTATATTTGTATTCCAAATAATATGACCAAGATCCAGCCATAGCGGTATTTTATAATCCCATTTAAGTCGGTGCTTCTTCCAAACTCTCATCAGGGAGTCTCTAAGTATATGACTTTTAAATACTTTGTCCACTTTATTTTCATAAAATAAGTAAGCATGCCATCCAAATTCAAGATCAAAACTTTCTATATTCAATATTCCAGTCTTTTTCCTTCCAAATCAATCACTTCCTTGAGATAAAGCTGCTGCTTCATAATATAACTGTAGGTTTGGAAGTTTAAGACCTCCCCGTTCTGGAACATCTTGCATAATTTTTAATTTCACTCTCAGTTTTTTCTCGTTCCAAACAAACTTATTCACTCCACTTTGCCACTCTTTCAGTTGTTTATCACTTTTAAGCACCGGAATCATTTGAAACAGAAACAAAAATCTTGGCAAAATGTTCATCTTAACTGCTGCTATTCTTCCAAGTAAAGACAGCTGCAGTTTTTTCCAGGTCTCCATATCTTTCTGCACATCTCGCCACAACACCTCATAATTATTTTGAAACAGTTTCATATTTAATTTTAATTTTGTGGCAAGTCTGTTCATTCTGAGCCTTTGCTTTCCTGACTTGGTCTTTGCAGATTCTGGCTATCTGCTGATCTTCTGCCTTAGTTATGTGTCCTCCTTTCCATTTTTTGTACTTGTCCTTTTTGTCTTTCAATTTGTCAGAGAGATCTTTGTGCAGCCATGCTGGTTTCTTCTTGGATTTCTTGTTTTTCTTTCTCAGTGATATTGTGGTGGTCTGGGCTTTTATGATCATATTTTTCAGAGTTTCTCAAGATTCTTGAGTTGTTTTCCCCTTTAGGATATTCATCCGAGGAATTTTTGCCAAGTTCTCTCTGAGTTTATTAAAATCAGCTCTTTTAAAATCTAAGACTCTGGTATCATTGTGTTCTATTGCTTGTGTTTGCATTGAGTTGAATTCTAGTATGACATGGTCACTCTCACCCAAGATTCCTGCAGTTTCAATTCCCTCTATTACTTCTGTTTGTAAGTATTTATTTATTTATTCTCAATGCCTCCAAGTGTCTCATATTTATCATTTCAGGTCAGGGCGGATCCAGAGACGCAGCATATTTCATTTTGCTCTTAGGCTGTTCAGCAATTGGTGGTAAGTTCCAGGAAGTGGCCCTTTCCAGCCTTGAGATACCTCTGTTTGAAGGGAAAGGGCAGAATTATCTCTCATTGTCCATCCATTCGTCCATAATAATTGGAATATTTTTAATTAATGAAGAGGATTGTAATAACTGGAATATTTTCAAATGGATATTTGGAACTTAACTAAATAATTAGGAATTGTACTATGTTGTATGAGTTTAAATGTAGGGATACTAGAGTAAGATTGATATTTAATTGATTTTTCATTGAATATGTTTCATTAATTAATGAAATTATGATAAATGGATTACTTTTAAAATAAGAGATAAGAATATAATATAATAGTAATAATGAATTATCTAAGTCAATATGAAATGACAAAATGTAGGGATGTTTAAGACTTGAAAATAAGACCCAGAAATAAGAAGTTTAATACATGTAATTGCAGTAGTTAGAACATTTGGGTTAAGATATATAGTTAATTGGTTAACTCAACTCAACTAATACGTTGAGTTGTATTATTGGGAATAGTTGATAAAAGAATTATTGGTGATTAGAAGAAGAGAATTTAAGGAAATAATTGGGGATTGTACTATGTTATGTGAATCTAAATTTAGGGGTTCAAATTTTAAAGAGGGAAAAGAAAAATTGAGCTCTAATAGGATGAGAAGTCAAGATGAAGGGCAATATTAGTTTCTTAAAATTAAAGAGAATAAATGTAATGAGAAAAATTGAACATATAAAATTACGTTAAAGATGAAGAAAAATCTGTACAAATTTAAGAGCGGGCCAATATTCTGTTCAGAAAAGATGTATTGTCTGCTTGTTTGTGTGTTTAAAAAATTTAAAAAAAAAAACTTTAAAAAAAAGAAAAAAGAAAGCCGGCAGAAGCCAGACAGATTTTTTTAATTTTAAGGATTGACTGTATCCAGAAAAGATATGAACAATATTTGCAGTTAAATCGCCTCAAGGATGTTTTCCTGTTGGAGTTCAAGATGTGCCTCACGCTGCTTTCTCCTTTTCTTCCCTCCAAAGGAGAATTCCAGGAGGCCTCCAGGTATCTTCTGCCTTCCAAGGAAGATTCCCCAACATTTCTGGTAAGTCCTTTTGACCCACAAAGATTGGCCCTCAGTTGAAATAAAAAAATAAAAAAAATAAATAAATTCTCTTCCACAGGATTCCAGGATTTAGGGAGAATGAGATCAAGATTCCCAACAGCCACATATTTCTCTCTGCTCTTCCAGCTACTCATAAATGGCCTAGTTGGACAAATAGCCATGAGGACCGAGCGTTGAACAAATCCAAAGCATCTTTTGTAGTTTTCATGGGGAATTCATCCCAGGCCCAGCTCTATACATCACTCAGAACCTACCATATATGCCACAGAAGAGGACCTGGGGACACAAAAGGACACAACAGTAAATTTCATATACTCAGGAAGTTTACCTTTTTACTCTGATGGATTCATAACCCCCAAAATTAACCTCCCAGAGTTCTTCAGGGCTATTTGAATTTGCACTTTTATCATTCAAAGCACTTTAAGATGGCGTCCCCTTTTATTCTGCGAATGGAAATACTTTGCACCTGAAAATTGGGATTCTTTTGATAAGTCATTTTTCCTGGAAATTTAACTGACTTCAGGGATTTCATCTATAGAAAATATGAATTGAATCATGTATTTTTATACTCAGATTTATTTTACTGGAAATATGAATATTAAAGCATTTTGATAGAGATGAAAAGAGTAAGCATAAAATACCCCAAATCCAGGTGAAAGCCATATTCAGTATAAAGCCGTATATTTCTTGAATGGGGAGAATAAATAAATGAATTTGTATTTGCTTTTTCTTAACTATAGGAAACTAACTTAAATTTAGAAAATGGATTTGGGATTAGGATGGGATATCAGAGCTCTTTCAAGGAACAATTTTTCAGTCATTGTTCCATTAAAAAGCTAAAAAACCCTGCATGACTGTTTTTGATATGCAAAATGTTTACCTGGGGATGTATTTGAGACAGTTGTGTGCTGGGATTTTTGAGTAAAAAGAATAAAATCATATTTCCTGTATCAAAGGTTTCTGTGCTTTTGTCTCCTGGGTGTAGAATTGTGGGACGGGGTGGGGGGAAATTTTCTGGATGAAGAAACCATGTGGTTTTGCTGTCTTCTGGAGTCGGCTGTGGTTTACTGGACACGGAGTACAGGTAGTCCTCAACTTATGACCACAACTGAGCCCAGAATTTATGTTTCTAAGTGAGAAATTTGTTAAGTGAGTTTTGCCCCATTTTATGACTTTTCTTACCACATTCATTAAGTGAATCACTGCACTTGTTCCATTGGTAACACGGTTGTTAAGTGAATCTGGCTTCCCTGTTGACTTTGCCTGTCAGAAGGTCGTAAATCACATGACCCCGGGATACCACAACCGTCATAAATATGAGTCTCTTCTCAAGCATCCGAATGTAAATCCTGTGACCGTGGGGATGCTGCAATGGTCAGAAGCGTGGAAAATGGTAAGTCACATTTCAGTGCCGTTGTAACTTGGAATGGTCACTAACTGAACTCTTGTGTAGGCTGAAGAGGTCTGGGGTCTTTGGGGTCCAAGCTTCCTTTAGCCAGGATTTCCCCCCACACACCCCCGTCCACTGGAGGAGCCTGAAAAGTTTAGCCTTGCGACAAACTCTCTCCACTTGGAGTTCAGACTTGTGTGCGTGTGCCACAAAATAGTTCTCACCCCCTTCGATTCCCTCTTCTTTGACTTTCCATTGTCCGCAGTGCTGAAAACTTGACTTCTCGGCTTTCCCACCCTCGTCCCTCCCCTCTTCCTCCGGTTCCCTCTCCAGAAAGAGCTCCTTCCCTCCACCTCCTCCCCTCGCTCGGCTCCACCCGCCACACTTTGCCCGCAGTTGATCCCACCTGTGACGGGGAAGAGAAGGGCGAGCGCGGAAGAAACCCCGTCTCTGCAGTTGTTATATTGGTAACACGGTTGTTAAGTGAATCCCAGCTCATTCGCTGCAATCACTTTCGAGTCGCGTAGTTCAGCGGGAGGCTGCCGTAGGGAGACCCGTTTGGAGGGATCTGGGGGGGGCGTATCCCACCTAATTCGGCTGCGTTTTTTCCCTTTCCAAAACACCTCCAAGCAAGCAGGGCAGGGGGCACCGCAGCAGCTGAGCCCGTCCCCTCCCCACAGTAAGAAAGAGGCATTTGGGGAAATCAGGAGCTTTGCCACTGAGCCTGATGTCACCAGAGGCCTTCCCGGCATGGCTAGTATGTCTCCAACCAGCCAGCCAGGCCTGCCACCCCCCCCCCAGGCCTCCCCCCACCGCAGCCCTCCTCCTTCCTGAGACCATACAAAAGGTGGTTTTGTATGTTTCTGGAGTCGGCTGAGGTTTCCTGGACACGGAGTACAGGTAGTCCTCAACTTATGACAACAACGGAGCCCAAAATTTATGTTTCTCTTTTTTTTTGAAAGAGTTTTTTTTTTCACATGAACATATCTTAAATGTAGTTTTTTATCTGACATATTTTCTTTTACCTTTCATACTAATACAATCTTCATCCTAAACCATTTATGTATGTTCAACATAAATTCTTGACAACCATCCTTCTTCTCCCTCTCCTCTCTTTCCTTTCCCTCCCTTCTTCCATCTACTCTTCTACTTTCTTCTTTCCTCCTTCTCCTTCTCCCACGCCTCTGTCTAGCTGCCTTCTCCTCTCCCAGCCGATGTCAATTAGGATCTAAGGACCATTGAAAGGAATTTCATTAGGCAACTTAGCCCAGAGTGAGGCTTGCCAGGAGCCAGCGGGGGGGGGGGGGAAGGGGGGCGTTTTGTTGGCACGCTTCGTGTATTTAGTATCTGCTCAGATTTAGCTCCCTCGGCTTTCCCTGGTCTTGAAAAGGTTTCTGCCCTGAGTCACCGTTTCTTCACGACGGACGTGCCCAAGAAACGAGGAGAGAGATGTGCCTGGAAAGCGCCGCCGCAATGACCCAAAGCAGGAATGCGCCTCACGGTGTCACAAAAAGTGTGACATGATTCAGCCCCTCAGACTGAGGCGGCAAAGGGAAGGCGGGGCAGGTCGGCGTGAGAAACCTTTGTCCGCCTAGTTGGGCGCTTCGGGGCTGGGACTTCGGCGGAGAAGGAGCCATGCAGCGCGGTGAGGCTCAGATGGGGCGCAGGGGGCAGAGAAGGGGGGAGGAGGAGGGCAGCGGGAGCCTCGGGGGGCCAAAGACAGGTTGGGGGGGGGCTGCGATCTGCCTGCCATCAGTCACAGAAGGGGGGGAGCGGCGCCTGAGCGGATCCTTTCATTGAGAGTGTTGCATTATTTTCAGGATCAGACTCAATAAAGATAATAGGAGTTAGAGCTTTAAATATATTTCTTTTTAATTATGATAGGCATTCTATATTCACTGAATATTCAAGGTAGAAGCAACGAGAATGGTGAGGGTGGCTCCTTATATATACAAGGGGTGGAGCTAGGAATGGGAGTGGTAAGTTATGAATACATTAAAGTCCAAAGAATAAGTTAACCTCTGATGTTCCATATATACATTATTTACACATTGGAGAATAAGGCATTTACATCTGACAAATCCCCCTCTAAATGCCGGTTCGTTACACAACACCAATTACATTCTGATTCAGGACAATACAATACATATAATTTAGAAGTTAAATATTTGTGTTGTTTAGAAGGTAAGGGTTTTGTTAATATGTCAGCTAATTGTTCAGAAGTATCGCAATGTATTGCTTTAATGAATCCGTCTTGAGACAGTTGTCTCACATGCTTAAACTTTATATCAATATGCCTGGACCTTTGTCCAATTGCATCGGATCTGGATATTTCAATGGCCGCTTTATTGTCTTCATGCATAATAAATGGTAAAGTGGGTTTCTTCCAAACATCAGTGATCAGATCATTGAACCATACAAGGTTATTTGCAGCCTTGGACAAACAAACATATTCCGCTTCTGTAGTAGAAGTGGCTACTAGTTCTTGTTTACCGGTATACCAGTAAACTGGACAATCATTCAATAGAAAAACATAACCAGAAGTACTCTTTCTGCATGATGTATCACCAGCCCAATCTGCATCAGCATAACAAGTAATTTTTGGTTCTCTGTCATTATTGGGTTCCAGCATTAAACAAAAATCTAATGTACCCTTCAGATATCTTAGAATTCTTTTGACAGCTTCCCAATGATACAAGGTTGGTTTACTAACATATCTTGACAATAGATTGAGAGGTAATGCAATATCTGGCCTAGTCCAATTAGATATATAAAGGAGTGAACCTATAACTGATCTGTAAAATGTGTTGTCTTTAAACTCAGGGGAAGATTCATCAGTGTTTCTAAGAAAATCAGTTTGCATAGGGGTGTCACAGGTTTTGGCATTATTTAAGTTACATTTGTTTAGGAGTTCGATGATTTTATCTTTCTGTGTAAGTTTGAATCCCCTTTTAGTTTTGTTAATTTGCACACCAAGGTATTTATTCACTTTACCCAGAGATTTCAGTGAGAAGTGTTCATTTAACTTATTTACAAAGATTTCCCTGCTCTCTTTATGCTTTCCAATGTATAAAATATCGTCCACGTAAATTAATACAAATTCAATATGATCATTACTCTTTTTTACAAAGAAACAATTATCAGCAGTGGTGGCGTTGAAATCCATGGTCTTAAGTACTTTTACCAAGCAATCGTACCATCTTTTGCCGGATTGCTTTAATCCGTACAGACTCTTATTTAATAACCAAATTTCGTTCTTATTAGTGTATTGACTGTGTGGTGCTCTTACATATATTTCCTTATCTAATTTTGCATGTAAGTATGCGGTCTGTATGTCATATTGGAATACGTCCAGATTGAGTGCAGATGCTACTACAAGGGCTGTTTTGACACTCTCTGTTCTCACTGTGGGTGAATATGTATCAGTATAGTCTTCTGGATATTTTTGTGCATAGCCTTGTGCAACTAGTCTAGCCTTGTATAAGGTATTGCCTCCTTCTAAGTTCTTAATTTTATAAATCCACCTGGTACCTATAATTGTTTTATCCTTAGGTGCGATCGCAGGTGTGAATACATTTAATCCTTGTAAACTTTCCATCTCTTTTTCCATAGCTAGTTCCCATTTTTCTCTTTCTTCATGTGGAAGTTTCAATACTTCTTCATATGTATTAGGTGTTATTTGTTCTCCATTCATATGCATTATGTAATCTTTGTATTTATTTGGTATTTGGTTTCTATTGTTTCTAATAGTTCTTTCAGGCTTGCTATGGTTATCATGCAAATATCTAGCTTCCTTTTTTGTTAATGTGTCTGTCTTTATTTTATGCTGACTATTAGTCCAAGTTTTGGTTTTGTTCTTACTTTTGTTAATATTTTGATTTTCTGTTGCTCCTTCCTCGCAAGATATCGTATCTTTACATTTATTAGGAAATATTTCATTAAGGTGCAATTTTGACCAATTGGCCTGTTCATGGAACACAGCTGTTCTGGATACTATAAATTTGTTATTACTATCAATAAATCTGTACCCTTTGGTTCCAGTTTCGTATCCCATGAATCTTAATCTCCTGGATACGTTTTCTCCCTTTCTCCTCAATTGTTTAGGTATGTGTACGTCTGCAGTGACTCCAAATATGTGCATGTGTGATAATTTGGGTTTTCTATTGTACATCACCTCATATGGTGTCTTATTCACAATACTGGACCAGGTTCTATTTTGAGTGTAATTCGAATAATGTAATGCCTCTGACCAAAATTGTTTGCCTAAACCAGCATCCTCTAATGTGCACCTAATCATGGTTTGTAGTGTGGAATTTTTCCTCTCTGCAACTCCATTTTGAAATGCAGAAAAAGGATTGGACGTGAAATGTAACATTCCTCTATCCTTTAACCATTGGGAGAATTCTTTAGACATGAACTCACATCCCCTATCTGTCATAATTTGCTTTATTCTGATATTATGTTGTGTTTCTATACGTTTGTAGAATTCCTTAAATTTCTGAAATGTTTCATCCTTGTGCTTTAATGTGTAAACAAAACCATATCGGCTGTAGTCATCCACTATTGTTAGGAAGTAACGTTTTCTATAGGTAATTGAGGGACTTAATGGACCAACTAAGTCCATATGTACCAAATCAAAAATATTGTTAGTTGATCTGTTAGATTTTTTTGGTCTGGGACTGGTTTTTAGTTTGGTGGATTTACATACTGAGCATTCCAAATAATTTTCACAATTTTTTATTTTGACACCTTCTGCGTGTTCAGTCATTTTTTGTACTACAGGAAAGCTTGCATGTCCTAACTTCCTGTGTAAGATGTGAGCACACTCATCATGAATTGGTTTACCTATTTTTGGTTTCTTTTCCCTGTATGTATTTTTGTGATCATGAGTTATTCTACACTCATCATTGTCACTGTTACTGACATTTTCATCATCTGCTTCAATACAATCTTCCATATTTGAATCAATGTTATGTAAACATCTTTCTTTAGTTATCAGATAGGGTAGACCTCCTTTTATCATTACAGTACCTACATTTGTTTTGTTCTTTTCTATAGTTGCTTTCCCTTTTGAGAAAACTATATTGATATCAGATTCTCTGCTTAATTTTATGGCACTTAGTATGTTGTGAGGTATTTCTGGAATTAATAATACCCCCTCTATTTTCCCTAGACCAGGCAAGGTCACATTTCCTTTGCCTAGTACTTGAACCTTTTCTTGATTAGCTACCTTTATCACAAACTTATCTTCTATAAATGAAGATAATATACTTTTGTTGTTGGTGGTGTGATTTGTTGCACCAGAATCAATAAGCCAATTGTTATTCTCATCCTGCTGTGTTCTGGTGCTGTCATGTTTATTTAGCCCATTCAGTGACCCAGATTTCCTCTCTTTTGAATTTTCTCTACCCCCTCTACCTTCTTTGTAATTTGGTGGACTTCTATATTTGTGTCTATCTGTGGAAGATTGTCTGTAATTATATTTGCTCCTATATTCTGGCCTATGTCTCTCTCTTGAGACTTTGGGACAGTCTCTTCTACTATGTTCCCTGGATCCACAATTGTAGCATCTAAAGGCCTCATTATGTTTATCTTGAAAGACTACTTTCCTAAAAGGTTTGTGGTCTGTTTGGTTACTGGATCGATTTTTTCTTGAATTGTCTTCTGCTATCAATTTGTTAGATAGACTTTCTATGGATAAATATCCCAAATTAATGGTATCTAAGTGTGACATAAAGCTATCCCATGATGGATCAAGTGAATTGATAATAACACTTTTCATTGTTTGATCTGAAATCACTTCCCCCCTCAATTGTAGCTCAGCTCTTATTTTGTTTAGATTTATCAAATGCTCACTTATAGAAACCCCTGGTTTTACTCTAGAGGAAAAGAAATCCTTAGACATTCTTGTGGTTGTAGCTACACTATCGCTGTGAAATAGATTAAACATGCATTGAATTATTTCTGATACAGTTAGGTTTGGTTTGATGCTATGATACATTGCAGGAGACACGCTAGATATTATTATGAAAAATGCTCTATGATGTAAACAATCTATTTTTAAAGTCCAAGGTCTTCTTGGAGGGCTAGTTATAAAGAATAGTAAATTTTCTTTCATGAAAATAACCTGAAGCTGTTGATACCACTCTTGTAAATTAATGCCATCAATTCTAAGTTTTGGGAAGTCACTGGGTAAGTTACCTACATTATTCTGTCCATTACTTACAACCTGGGGCAGTCCGTGATCTCTCAAGTGCAGGAAATTACAGAACGTCATTGGGATGCTTGCAATGAGTCTGCGCGGTTCTCTGGCCAGTTCAAGTCCTTCTGGGTCGTCTACGTAGTTTCGCACATGCGCGTTGCTCATTTCTTCTTTGGTGGCGTCGTGGAAGGTTCTCTCCCTTTCAGCTCTCTCGATCCGCTCCTCCTCAGATGAGTCGGTCTCTGGCTCGGTTTTTGGGGTTCTGGTGGTGGCGACGGTTCTTTTCTTCTTTTTGTGTGCGTTGGTATTCGATCTTGTCTGTGGTGTAGGGCGAAATCGGCATGGCTCTCTGGGCTCGGGCGTCGTCGCTTTCGAAGTCAGGATGGGAGCGTGCAGGTCTTGAGTCGCCGGTTTGATTTCTTGCTTCTTCGTAGATGTCTTGGTAATTTTCAGTCTTGGCCCAAAAGCAGCAAAAAGTGTTTTCATTGCTGATTTTACTTGAGATTTTGTTAAATCGTCTTCACTTTCTGATTTTGGATCATCTGAAGAGTTTGAGACTTCTTTCTCACTTTCTTCGTCTGATAGTGTTTTTCGCGCCAGAAATTTTGAACTGAGCGTTTTGATTGGCTCTGCTCCATTCTCTTTTGAAGTTCGTTGAAACCAAGATGGCTGCCATTCAAAATTTCGCGCGGGATCGCATCTTTTCTTTTTAACAACTATTTTCTCAGTAGTCATCTCACTTACGGTTTTTTGGTCTTTGGGTTTTTCTTTAATGACGTTTTTCTCTCTCGCTGCTCCGCTGTTCTTCAGCATCTCCTGGAGGTCCGCGATGAGACTTTCATCATTCTTTTGGCTTTTTAGTATCTTTAATATCTCCGACCTGAGTTCGTTATTTTCTACTTCGATTTCTTTCTGGTCATTATTTTCACTCATTAGTTCTTCTTCTTCAGTGGTGTATTCTTCGGATTCTCTCGAAATCGCATTGGTGGATTCGTTGATCATCTCTTGATCAGTTTCTATTTCTTTGCTGTAGGCCCTGGTGTTGGGCCTATCTTTCTTGGACATTTTTAATTACTTATTGAGTCAATTAACCATCCTCTGCTACCAGCTTGTTGCATTATTTTCAGGATCAGACTCAATAAAGATAATAGGAGTTAGAGCTTTAAATATATTTCTTTTTAATTATGATAGGCATTCTATATTCACTGAATATTCAAGGTAGAAGCAACGAGAATGGTGAGGGTGGCTCCTTATATATACAAGGGGTGGAGCTAGGAATGGGAGTGGTAAGTTATGAATACATTAAAGTCCAAAGAATAAGTTAACCTCTGATGTTCCATATATACATTATTTACACATTGGAGAATAAGGCATTTACATCTGACAGAGAGATTGTCCAGTTTTATGTTTTATGCACTTTCAGCTCTTTACGTGTAACTTATAGGTCGTGGCTGAGAGGCGGTGGAGCTAAATTCCACGCAAACAAATGAAGTGTATTTTTAACAGATCAACAGAGTTGGAAGAGACCCTATAGGTCATCTAGTCCACCCCCCCCCGCGCCTAAGCAGGAGACCCTGCACCATTTCTGACAGGTGGGCGTCCAATCTTTTCTTGAAAGTCTCCAGTGATGAAGCTCCCACAATCTCCGAAGGCAACTTCTGTTCCGTTGCTTGATTGTTCTCACTGTCAGAAAGGTCCCCCTTCCTTCCAGGTTGAAGCTCTCCTTGATCAGTTTCCATCCATTATTCCTTGTCTGGCCCTCAGGTGCTTTGGAAGATAGCTTGACCCCCTCCTCTCTGTGGCAGCCCCTCAAGTATTGGGACACAGCTATCATGTCTCCCCTGGTCCTTCTCTTCACTAGACTAGCCATGCAACCGTTCTTCGTATGTTTTAGTCTCCAGTCCCCTAATCACTGTGGTTGCTCTCCTCTGCCCTTTTTCCAGAGTCTCAACATCTTTTTTAACCCTCTGTTAATGCAATTTAGGATAGCCCTGGCTTTTTTTTTGCTGCCGCTGCACACTGCTGACTCATATTGAGTTGGTTGTAACAAACTCGTGCTGGCTGTTAGTTATTACTTTATTCGTTTCTAGGTGTTAGTTATTACTTTACTCGTTTCTAGGTGTTGGCAGATCTGGTTTTTTATTATCTTTTCCAGGATCTTCCCAGATATTTTTTTTTTATTGCAAAAGTTTTACAATTACATTTTCACCCCTTTCCCCCCCCCAACCCACCCCAAACTTCCCAACCTCATCCTCCCTAACCCTCCCTAACCCTCCCCTCCCCCCGGACTTCCACACAATATACTCAGATCAAGAAAAAAAAACCCCTATGTATAAAACTTGAACCCCTCCATCCCCCTTATAGTTTTTCATCTTCATTGCATTAAAATATTTCTGTCTTAATCTAACATTTTCAATTAAAAGCTATTTGATACTTCCTGGTTTGATATTTGTTCTGGACATAATCTATCCACTTTTTCCATTCCCATTCATAAGTCTCTTGTGAACAATCTTTTAAATATGCTGAAATCTTCGCCATCTCTGCAAAACTGGCCATCTTCAAAGTCCATTCCTCGATAGTGGGCAAAGCTTCATTTTTCCAGTATTTACCTATCAATAATCTCGCTGCTGTTATCATGTACAATATCAACTTTGTTTCACCCAATGTAAACCCCTTAACTATACAACAATAAAAACAATTGTGGAGAAAATTGAATTTTTTTCTTCAAAACATTCTGCATAACCCACCAAATTTTTATCCAAAAAGCTTTAACTTCCTTGCAAGTCCACCAGACATGATAATATGTAGCATCTAAACAATCACATCTCCAACATTTTGGCTGAACATTAGGGTACATGCATGATAATTTCTTAGGGTCTAAATGCCATCTATAAAACATTTTATAAAAATTTTCCCTCAAATTCTGTGACTGTGTAAATTTAACATTCTGAACCCAAATTTTTTCCCATGTATCCAACATCACTGGTTCTGCAAAATTCTGTGCCCACTTAATCATACAATCTTTAACCAATTCAGTTTCTGAATCCCTTTCTAACAAAACATTATAAAGCCTTTTAATATGCATTGGACCTTTCTCTTTTATATGTCTAACCAGTTCTTCCTCATGCAACATAATACCAGTTTTTTGGTCCTCTTTCCATCTCAATTGAAGTTGATTATACTGTAACCAAGTTAAGTTAATCCCTTCGTCCAACAGCGTCTCCAATGTCTTCAACAAGGGGGAGGGCCTTCTCTGTGGGGGCACCTACCCTCTGGAATCAATTGCCTCCAGAGATAAGGAGAATCCAAGACCTCGGTGCCTTCCGCCGTGCCCTTAAAACCTTCCTTTTCCAGCAAGCCGGGCTGGCCTAATTTTTTTAAGTGTTTTTAAGTGTTTTGTTTATTGTTTTTAATTAATGGGGCCAAATTTATATATGTATATTTTAACTGTATTTTAATATTTGTATTTGATGTTTTTACTTGGCTGTTCACCGCCCTGAGTCCTCAGGGAGAAGGACGGTATACAAATTCTAAATAAATAAATAAATAAATAAATAAATAAATAAATAAATAAATAAATAAATAAATAAATAAATAAATAAATAAATAAATAAATAAATAAATAAATAAACTGCCATCTGCCCGCATCTGTAAAAAGAACCTCTTTGTATACAAACCCGCCGAGTGACATTATATTTGTATTCCAAATAATATGACCAAGATCCAGCCATAGCGGTATTTTATAATCCCATTTAAGTCGGTGCTTCTTCCAAACTCTCATCAGGGAGTCTCTAAGTATATGACTTTTAAATACTTTGTCCACTTTATTTTCATAAAATAAGTAAGCATGCCATCCAAATTCAAGATCAAAACTTTCTATATTCAATATTCCAGTCTTTTTCCTTCCAAACCAATCACTTCCTTGAGATAAAGCTGCTGCTTCATAATATAACTGTAGGTTTGGAAGTTTAAGACCACCCCGTTCTGGAACATCTTGCATAATTTTTAATTTCACTCTCAGTTTTTTCTCGTTCCAAACAAACTTATTCACTCCACTTTGCCACTCTTTCAGTTGTTTATCACTTTTAAGCACCGGAATCATTTGAAACAGAAACAAAAATCTTGGCAAAATGTTCATCTTAACTGCTGCTATTCTTCCAAGTAAAGACAGCTGCAGTTTTTTCCAGGTCTCCGTATCTTTCTGCACATCTCGCCACAACACCTCATAATTATTTTGAAACAGTTTCATATTTAATTTTAATTTTGTGGCAAGTCTGTTCATTCTGAGCCTTTGCTTTCCTGACTTGGTCTTTGCAGATTCTGGCTATCTGCTGATCTTCTGCCTTAGTTATGTGTCCTCCTTTCCATTTTTTGTACTTGTCCTTTTTGTCTTACAATTTGTCAGAGAGATCTTTGTGCAGCCATGCTGGTTTCTTCTTGGATTTCTTCTTTTTCTTTCTCAGTGATATTGTGGTGGTCTGGGCTTTTATGATCATATTTTTCAGAGTTTCTCAAGATTCTTGAGTTGTTTTCCCCTTTAGGATATTCATCCGAGGAATTTTTGCCAAGTTCTCTCTGAGTTTATTAAAATCAGCTCTTTTAAAATCTAAGACTCTGGTATCATTGTGTTCTATTGCTTGTGTTTGCATTGAGTTGAATTCTAGTATGACATGGTCACTCTCACCCAAGATTCCTGCAGTTTCAATTCCCTCTATTACTTCTGTTTGTAAGTATTTATTTATTTATTCTCAATGCCTCCAAGTGTCTCATATTTATCATTTCAGGTCAGGGCGGATCCAGAGACGCAGCATATTTCATTTTGCTCTTAGGCTGTTCAGCAATTGGTGGTAAGTTCCAGGAAGTGGCCCTTTCCAGCCTTGAGATACCTCTGTTTGAAGGGAAAGGGCAGAATTATCTCTCATTGTCCATCCATTCGTCCATAATAATTGGAATATTTTTAATTAATGAAGAGGATTGTAATAACTGGAATATTTTCAAATGGATATTTGGAACAACTAAATAATTAGGAATTGTACTATGTTGTATGAGCTTAAATGTAGGGATACTAGAGTAAGATTGATATTTAATTGATTTTTCATTGAATATGTTTCATTAATTAATGAAATTATGATAAATGGATTACTTTTAAAATAAGAGATAAGAATATAATATAATAGTAATAATGAATTATCTAAGTCAATATGAAATGACAAAATGTAGGGATGTTTAAGACTTGAAAATAAGACCCAGAAATAAGAAGTTTAATACATGTAATTGCAGTAGTTAGAACATTTGGGTTAAGATATATAGTTAATTGGTTAACTCAACTCAACTAATACGTTGAGTTGTATTATTGGGAATAGTTGATAAAAGAATTATTGGTGATTAGAAGAAGAGAATTTAAGGAAATAATTGGGGATTGTACTATGTTATGGGAATCTAAATTTAGGGGTTCAAATTTTAAAGAGGGAAAAGAAAAATTGAGCTCTAATAGGATGAGAAGTCAAGATGAAGGGCAATATTAGTTTCTTAAAATTAAAGAGAATAAATGTAATGAGAAAAATTGAACATATAAAATTACGTTAAAGATGAAGAAAAATCTGTACAAATTTAAGAGCGGGCCAATATTCTGTTCAGAAAAGATGTATTGTCTGCTTGTTTGTGTGTTTAAAAAATTAAAAAAAAAAACTTTAAAAAAAAGAAAAAAGAAAGCCGGCAGAAGCCAGACAGATTTTTTTAATTTTAAGGATTGACTGTATCCAGAAAAGATATGAACAATATTTGCAGTTAAATCGCCTCAAGGATGTTTTCCTGTTGGAGTTCAAGATGTGCGTCACACTGCTTTCTCCTTTTCTTCCCTCCAAAGGAGAATTCCAGGAGGCCTCCAGGTATCTTCTGCCTTCCAAGGAAGATTCCCCAACATTTCTGGTAAGTCCTTTTGACCCACAAAGATTGGCCCTCAGTTGAAATAAAAAAATAAAATAAATAAATAAATTCTCTTCCACAGGATTCCAGGATTTAGGGAGAATGAGATCAAGATTCCCAACAGCCACATATTTCTCTCTGCTCTTCCAGCTACTCATAAATGGCCTAGTTGGACAAATAGCCATGAGGACCGAGCGTTGAACAAATCCAAAGCATCTTTTGTAGTTTTCATGGGGAATTCATCCCAGGCCCAGCTCTATACATCACTCAGAACCTACCATATATGCCACAGAAGAGGACCTGGGGACATAAAAGGACACCACCTCCTCCATCCAATTAAACCTCTCCCACATTGAATTCTAGGGAATCTCCCACGTCTGCATGGCTGGATCCAGCTGGTGGCTAACTAGGTTTCTTCAGGATCTCCTGGACTAACATTAGAAGAAAGAACAACATATCTTTTATCAGCAGGGACTCTGCGAAAGGAAAGGCACATTAATACTTTCCTGTATGAAAAATTTCATATACTCAGGAAGTTTACCTTTTTACTCTGATGGATTCATAACCCCCAAAATTAACCCCCCAGAGTTCTTCAGGGCTATTTGAATTTGCACTTTTATCATTCAAAGCACTTTAAGATGGCGTCCCCTTTTATTCTGCAAATGGAAATACTTTGCACCTGAAAATTGGGGTTCTTTTCATAAATCATTTTTGCTGGAAACTTAACTGACGTCAGGGATTCCATCTATAGAAAATATGAATTGAATCATGTATTTTTATACTCAGATTTCTTTTCCTGGAAATATGAATATTAAAGTATTTTGATAGAGATGAAAAGAGTAAGCATGAAATACCACAAATCCAGGTGAAAGCCATATTCAGTATAAAGCCGTACATTTCTTGAATGGGAAGAATAAATAAATGAATTTGTATTTGCTTAATTTAAATATAGAAAATAGATTTGGGATAAGGATGGGATATCAGAGCTCTTTCAAGGAACAATTTTTCAGTCATTGTTTCATTAAAAAGCTAAAAAACCCTGCATGACTCTTTTTGATATAGAAAATGCGATAGAATGAGGAAGCATACAATATCACGTGATGCAGTGGTTAGAGGGCAGGCTCAATGTTGACTCAACCCTCCTTCCAAGGTTGGTAAAATGAGGACCCAGATTGTTGGGGACAATATGCTGACTCTGTAAACTACTTAGAGAAGGCTATAAAACACTATGAAGCAGTATATAAGTCTAAGTGTTATTGCTATCACAAATCCAAGTGAAAGCCATATTCAGTATGAAGCCATATATTTGTTAAATGGGATGAATAAATAAATGAATTTGTATTTGCTTTTTTTTAACTACAGGAAACTTGTAAAAAATAATAAATTTGGGCTTTTTATGGGATATCGGAGCTCTTTCAAGGAACAAATGTTAAGTAATTGTTCAATTAAAAAGCTCAAAAAACCTGCATGACTGTTTTTGATATACAAAATGTTTACCTGGAGATGTATTTAAGATCAGTTGTGTGCTGAGATTTTTGAGTAAAAAAGAATAAAATCATACTTCCTGTATGAAAGTTTGCATTGCTTTTATCTCCTGGGCGTAGAATTGGGGGATGGGGTGGGGGGGAGAGTCCTGGGTGAAGAAACCATGTGGTTTTGCTTTCTTCTGGAGTCGGCTATGGTTTACTGGACACGGAGTACAGGTAGTCCTCAACATATGACCACAATTGAGCCCAGAATTTATGTTTCTAAGTGAGAAATTTGTTAAGTGAGTTTTGCCCCATTTTATGACTTTTCTTGCTACATTTGTCAAGTGAATCGCTGCAGTCGTTAAATTGGTAACACGGTTGTTAAGTGAATCTGGCTTTCCCATTGACTTTGCCTGTCAGAAGGTCGTAAAAGGTGATCACATGACCCCGGGATACCACAACCGTCATAAATATGAGTCTCTTCTCAAGCATCCGAATGTAAATCATGTGACCATGGGGATGCTGCAATGGTCATAACTGGAAAATGGTCATAAGTCACATTTCAGTGCCATTGTAACTTGGAACGGTCACTAACTGAACTCTTGCAAGTTGAGGGCTACCTGCACAGGCCTGAAATCTGACTGGCAAGAGCTGGAGATGCCGTATATTTCTTGAATGGGGAGAATAAATAAATGAATTTGTATTTGCTTTTTCTTAACTATAGGAAACTAACTTAAATTTAGAAAATGGATTTGGGATTAGGATGGGATATCAGAGCTCTTTCACAAAACAATTTTTCAGTCATTGTTCCATTAAAAAGCTAAAAAACCCTGCATGACTGTTTTTGATATATAAAATGGTTACCTGGAGATGGATTTGAGACAGTTGTGTGCTGGGATTTTTGAGTAAAAAGAATAAAATCATATTTCCTGTATCAAAGGTTTCTGTGCTTTTGTCTCCTGGGTGTAGAATTGGGAGATGGGGTGGGGGAAAATTTCCTGGATGAAGAAACCATGTGTTTTTGCTGTCTTCTGGAGTCGGCTGTGGTTTACTGCACACGGAGTACAGGTAGTCCTCACCTTATGACCACAACTGAGCCCAGAATTTATGTTTCTAAGTGAGAAATTTGTTAAGTGAGTTTTGCCCCATTTTATGACTTTTCTTACCACATTCATTAAGTGAATCACTGCACTTGTTCCATTGGTAACACGGTTGTTAAGTGAATCTGGCTTCCCTGTTGACTTTGCCTGTCAGAAGGTCGTAAATCACATGACCCCGGGATACCACAACCGTCATAAATATGAGTCTCTTCTCAAGCATCCGAATGTAAATCCTGTGACCGTGGGGATGCTGCAATGGTCAGAAGCGTGGAAAATGGTAAGTCACATTTCAGTGCCGTTGTAACTTGGAACGGTCACTAACTGAACTCTTGTGTAGGCTGAAGAGGGCTGGGGTCTTTAGGGTCCAAGCTTCCTTTAGCCAGGATTTCCCCCCACACACCCCCGTCCACTGGAGGAGCCTGAAAAGTTTAGCCTTGCGACAAACTCTCTCCACTTGGAGTTCAGACTTGTGTGCGTGTGCCACAAAATAGTTCTCACCCCCTTCGATTCCACCTTCTTTGACTTTCCATTGTCCGCAGTGCTGAAAACTTGACTTCTCGGCTTTCCCACCCTCGTCCCTCCCCTCTTCCTCCGGTTCCCCCTCCAGAAAGAGCTCCTTCCCTCCACCTCCTCCCCTCGCTCGGCTCCACCCGCCACACTTTGCCCGCAGTTGATCCCACCTGTGACGGGGAAGAGAAGGGCGAGCGCGGAAGAAACCCCGTCTCTGCAGTTGTTATATTGGTAACACGGTTGTTAAGTGAATCCCAGCTCATTCGCTGCAATCGCTTTCCAGTCGCGTAGTTCAGCGGGAGGCTGCCGTAGGGAGACCCGTTTGGAGGGATCTGGGGGGGGGGGCGTATCCCACCTAATTCGGCTGCGTTTTTTCCCTTTCCAAAACACCTCCAAGCAAGCAGGGCAGGGGGCACCGCAGCAGCTGAGCCCGTCCCCTCCCCACAGTAAGAAAGAGGCATTTGGGGAAATCAGGAGCTTTGCCACTGAGCCTGATGTCACCAGAGGCCTTCCCGGCATGGCTAGTATGTCTCCAACCAGCCAGCCAGGCCTGCCACCCCCCCCCAGGCCTCCCCCCACCGCAGCCCTCCTCCTTCCTGAGACCATACAAAAGGTGGTTTTGTATGTTTCTGGAGTCGGCTGAGGTTTGCTGGACACGGAGTACAGGTAGTCCTCAATTTATGACAACAACGGAGCCCAGAATTTATGTTTCTCTTTTTTTTGAAAGAGTTTTTTTTTTCACATGAACATATCTCAAATGTAGTTTTTTATCTGACATATTTTCTTTTACCTTTCATACTAATTCAATCTTCATCCTAAACAATTTATGTATGTTCAACATAAATTCTTGACAACCATCCTTCTTCTCCCTCTCCTCTCTTTCCTTTCCCTCCCTTCTTCCATCTACTCTTCTACTTTCTTCTTTCCTCCTCCTCCTTCTCCCACGCCTCTGTCTAGCTGCCTTCTCCTCTCCCAGCCGATGTCAATTAGGATCTAAGGACCATTGAAAGGAATTTCATTACGCAATTTAGCCCAGAGTGAGGCTTGCCATGAGCCAGCGGGGGGGGGGGGGGGCGTTTTGTTGGCACGCTCCGTGTATTTAGTATTTGCTCAGATTTAGCTCCCTCGGCTTTCCCTGGTCTTGAAAAGGTTTCTGCCCTGAGTCACCGTTTCCTCACGACGGACGTGCCCAAGAAACGAGGAGAGAGAGGTGCCTGGAAAGCGCCGCCGCAATGACCCAAAGCAGGAATGCGCCTCACGGTGTCACAAAAAGTGTGACACGATTTGAATTCATCCAGGTCAGACAGGGGTTCTCTTACTCTTTTTTTTTTCCCCCTTATTTTAACTTTTATTTCCAGTCTGTTTTTTACAGTTATGTTTCTGGTAGGTTGGGCTATGGTTCCTTTTTGCATGAAGACCGATGCAAAGAATGAGCTGAGCAGCCCTGCTTTCTCTCTGTTGCTCGTTACTTCCTTGCCATCTTCTCTCTTTACTGGACCAACTGTTTCCTTGATTTTTTTTCTTGTTATTTGTATGTTGGAAGAAACTTTTTTTCTTATCTTTGACTTTTGTGGCAAGTCTGTTCATTCTGAGCCTTTGCTTTCCTGACTTGGTCTTTGCAGATTCTGGCTATCTGCTGATCTTCTGCCTTAGTTATGTGTCCTCCTTTCCATTTTTTGTACTTGTCCTTTTTGTCTTTCAATTTGTCAGGGAGATCTTTGTGCAGCCATGCTGGTTTCTTCTTGGATTTCTTGTTTTTCTTTCTCAGTGATACTGTGGTGGTCTGGGCTTTTATGATCATATTTTTCAGAGTTTCTCAAGATTCTTGAGTTGTTTTCCCCTTTAGGATATTCATCCGAGGAATTTTTGCCTAGTTCTCTCTGAGTTTATTAAAATCAGCTCTTTTAAAATCTAAGACTCTGGTATCATTGTGTTCTATTGCTTGTGTTTGCATTGAGTTGAATTCTAGTATGACATGGTCACTCTCACCCAAGATTCCTGCAGTTTCAATTCCCTCTATTACTTCTGTTTGTAAGTATTTATTTATAAGTATTACAGTAAGTATTAAGTCCAGAATGGCTCTCCCTCTAGTTCCTTCCTCTACCTTTTGGACAACAAAGTTGTCAGCTAGGTTGGTTAGGAACCTATTTGATTTCTCATTGGTGCAGAATTAGTTTTCCAATGGTTATCAGGGTAATTGAAGTCCCCCTTTACTATTGTTTCCTACACATGTTTGTAAGTTGGTTGGCAAAAGGACATCTATTTTTTCTGCTTGATCGGGTGGCCTATAGTATTCACCTATGGCATGTCATTCTTTTTGTCTTTTATGTTGACCCACATGCATTCTAGGAGGTTTTCATCTTTGCTTTCATGCAATTCTGTAGCAATATAGTGGTCCTTTACATACAGTGCAACTCCACCTCCTCTTTTATGGGGTCTAGTTTTTTTGAAGAGTTTGTATCCTTCTATCAGAATGTCCCAGTCGTGGGTTTCGTCCCACCAAGTTTCTGTTACTCCAACTATGTCTTATCTACCTTCGTGTATTAAGTTCACCCTGTTTGTTCCCCAGACTTTGTGCATTTTGTATATAGGCACTTGAGATCTTCATGCCTGACTCTGGGTATGCTTCCTATGTCTCCTATTTGGTGTTTGAGTTTGTCTTCCTTCCCATCCCTCCTTCCTTCGTTGTTTGCCTTCCTTTCTAGGAGTCTTTGACTGGAATTAGGTCCTGGAGATCCTAAAGACTGGTCACCCTCCCCCCTCAATTTTACCTTAAAGCCCTCCTGATAAGTTGAGCCAGTCGTTTTCCAAAGACATTCTTCCCGGTCTTTGTGAGGTGCGACCCATCCCTTCCCAAAAGCCCATCTTGGAGGTGGAACAGACCATGGTCCAGGAATCCAAAGTTTTTTTGGCGACACCAATTCTTTAGCCAGTGGTTCCTTTCTAGAATTCTTTGTTCTCTTAGCAGATGTTGTCCTTTCATTGGCAGTAAAGGTGAAAAAAACCACTTGTGCACCTAAGTCCTTGACTTTCTTGCCTAGCTGCTCATAATCACTCAATACTGTTTTCAAGTCCTTTTTTCTGTCATTGGTCCCTACATCAGTGGTGGGTTCCTCCCGGTTCGGTCCGGTTTGGCCAAGCTGGGAGCGGTGATGATATGACGTCACTGAACCGGTTCTCCCCCCCCGCCCTCCCACCCCCCACCCACGTTATTCTTACCTTTTATTTGGTCCCACCCCCAATCTATTGCTGCCTCCTGAGTCCCAGCTGATGACTAGAGGGAAAAAAACTGTTTAAACTCTTGCTGGGAGGCTTCAAAGGGCCGTCCTACAGCTGATCAGTGTTAAAAGCAAACAAATGAGTTGGGTCGTAAGTGCGAGGACTGGTCGTAAGTACGAGGACCTTCCAGACTCTGGAATGACTCTGACCAGCTAGCCATGCCCACCTAGTCACATGACCTCCAAGCCACACCCACAAAATAAGCCACGCCCATAGAACCAGTAGTAAAAAAATTTAGAGCCCTACATGTAGTAGTAGAAAGGACTAGTAGTCTGTGGGTTTTATTATTTTGGTTAGTTTCTCAGCCACATCTTTGATATTAGCTCCAGAGAGACAACATACCTCGCTGGATTGACTGTCTGTCTACAGATGGCAGGTTCTGTTCCCTTGAGAATTGAATCTCCTATCACCAGCACTCGCCTTTTTTTCCCTAGGGAGGTTTGGAGTGTTTTTCTCTCTATCACAGTATGCTTGGTGGTGCTACTTTTTAAGGGACATTTGATGGTGCTTCTTTTCTGTTTCTGCATGTCAGAATGGTCAAACAAGTGGCAACTCCAAATCTCAACCAACGAATGCTCTGTCTTACACATTGGCAAAAAAAATCAGAACACAAAATACAAGCTGGGCGGATAGGACCTCGTAGACGACACTCACTCTGTCAAGGACCTTGGGGTACTCATATCTAATGATCTAAGTGCCAGAGTCCACTGCAACTACATTGCCAAAAAGGCATTAAGAGTTATTAACCTAATCTTGCGTAGCTTCTTCTCTGCTAATATTGTACTACTAACTAGAGTATACAAAACATTTGCTAGACCAATTCTCGAATACAGCTCATCTGTCTGGAACCCGCACTGCATATCGGATATTAATACAACTGAGAGGGTCCAGAGATATTTCACGAGAAGAGTCCTCCACTCCTCTGTTCAGAGGAGGAACAGAATATCTTATGCCACCAGACTCAAACTTTTGGGCTTAGACAACTTAGAACTCAGACAACTTCGGTCTGACCTAAGTGTAGTACATAAAATTACCTGCTACAATGTCCTACCTGTCAATGACTACTTCAGCTTCAACCACAACAACACACAAGCACACAATAGGTACAAACTTAAGGTAAACCGCTCCAAACTCAATTGCAGAAAATACAACTTCAGCAACAGAGTGGTCAATGCCTGGAATGCACTACCTGACTCTGTGGTTACTTCCCCAAACCCCCAAAACTTCTAACCTTAGACTGCTGTTCACCTCACCCAGTGGTGAAATCTGAACCGGTTTACTACCAGTTTGTTGGCCACACACGCACACGTATGCACTGTGCACACCAAATGCAAGCCAAAAGGAGGCTTGGGAAGGTATGTAGAAAGTGCAGGGGAGAGTGTGATCAGCTGTGCCACGCAATCATGGGAACCTTTTAAAAAATCTTTTAAAACCATTTTTTTACTACCAGTTCGGGCGAATAGGTAGTAAAAAAATGCTTTAAAAAAAGGGTTCCGAGGACCATGTGGCACAGCTGTGATTGTTGGAGCCTTTTTTCTTACTTTTTAAAAGTATTTTATAACTACCTATTTGCCGGAATCGGTAATAAAAAAATGCCTAAAAAGTTTTTTAAAAAAAAGTTCCGACGATCAGCTGAGCGATGCGCGATCATCTGAACTTTTTTTTTTTTACTTTTTAAAGCATTTTAAACTACCAGTTCTGGAGATCCGGTAGTAAAAAAAATGCTTTAAAAAGTTTTTTAAAAAAAGTTCCGATGGTCGCGCGTCGCTGAGCTGATCATCGGAACTTTTTTGTTACATTTTTTACTACCGGTTCGGCGAACTGGAAGCATTTCACCCCTGACCTCACCCCATTCCTAAGAGGTCTGTAAGGGGCATGCATAAGGGCACCAACCGTCCCTGTCCTAATGTCCCCTTTTATTTGTAAACATCTCATGTATTCACAATCATGTTTATATATTTCATGTATTCACAATCATGTTTATATATTTCATGTATTCACAATCATGTTCATACTTTTATCTGTAATCTTACATATGCTTAACAAATAAATAAAGCTGGGATCTCATTGGACGAGTCAGAATCTAGTGAAAGTTCCCAAAGGAAGTCGAGCTTAGAAACGAGAATGCAGTTCCAGCTGTGACCAGCAGAGGGCCTTAAGACAACACCCTGATTTGGGGTCAACTGGATAATTCTCCCTCCGTTCCTTGTTGCAGGACCCAGGAGACTCGAGCTGTCCCTGCTTCTGTCTCTCCAACCAGGAGCCCCCGGATTAGGAGGTCAGTGGGACTCCTTGGGCCTTTCCCTGCCGCCTGCCTCCATCTTGGCTCCCTGGGCATTTGAAGTGGGGGATGGGAAGGAGGCCCTCCCTCTGAAGAAGGAGTTGGGGGAGAGGGGAGAGTTTGGATTATGGTTTCAGGGGGGGCTCCTCCCGTCATTCCCACTTTTACTCCAAAACCACCATCCTTTCTTTCCTTGCTTTCAACTACTTTCTTTATCACACAGAAGTAAAAGGGAATCTCTTGAAAAATATTGGGGCAACTTGATGTGTGTGTGTGTGAGAGAGAGGGGGGGAGGGAGGGAGGGAGGGAGGCAGAGTATTCATTTCAAGTCAATTCTCAGTGGCTAACACACTGAGCCTGTCGATCAGCAATTAGGCGGTATCCCTAGTACAGGTCTCCTGCGTGAGTCGGGGTTGGACTAGATGACCTCCACAGTCCCTTCCAACTCTCTTACCGTTATTCCCCTTGCAGGTCAAAATGAAGCCCGGAGAGGATTGTACTTGAACATACAACTGGGCCTTTCTCTAGTCTCAGGTCAGCCTCTGCCATTCCTGTATCTGTGGTTTTCTTTGTTTCTTGTTGCATTAACATCCTTTGCCTTTTCTCCCAGGCATCTTTCCTGGGAAGTTGTCAATAGCAACCTTGTGAGAGAAACCAGCTGGAGACGGAAGGCCCCAAATTCTCCCAGGGGCCCTGGGTCATGTAGGGCTTGGACCCAGGTTGCCCCAATCCAAGCGCTCTCCTTCCTCCCTTGGCTCCCTCAAGGGCTTCCCAGAAGATCCTGCAAGAGAGCCTCCAATTCCCTCCACAAACTCCCTGCCTTTTCCACAAAATTTCACATTTTACATATTGAATGTTCACCTCCCCTTCATACAAAATATGCTGGTAAACAACAACAACAAATGAGTAAAAGACACTCTTGGCAATGAATGGCTTCCGGCTTCCAGGAAAACCTTTGGAGAAAAGATGGAGTTTGGCTGCCCCTGAAATGGAGGAGCTGCCCCCCCCCCCCCCCGTGAAGGTAGCTGAGCCCTGCCTTCCCCCACCAGGACCCATCCCGACCTGTCCGGCCGCAGAATCCCAGAGGAGGGTTTTTAGGCCCCCAAATCTGGTTTCCCCTGAGAGTCCCAATCCAGATCAAAGCTTCCGGGATAAAGACTTGTGCAGCCTCTACGTGAGAAAGCCAGAAGCCCAAGAGGGGCAGATCTTTTGCCAGCCAGTGGGACCCCTTCAGAAGAGAGAGAAGTCTTTGAAGGGGCTTCTTTGTTGTTCTTCTAGATCAGGATGGATTCCGAAGTGCAGCCCATCTTCAAATCCAGGCTGGGAATCCTGGGATCAGAGGTGAGTGTGGGAGAGAAGTGGGAATCTTGCCCTGCAGAGGAATTGTTGGCAGCATGAATGGGGGGGGGGGGAGACTTAGTGGCAGCTCCTCCTCCTTGCATGGAAGCCCCCTTGGATCTTGGGATCAGGGGGAGCCACAGGTCCAGAGGATTCCAAGAGAGCTCTGGGAACCGCTGGGTCACAGGGGAAAATTCACTATCCCCATTGAGGGAAGATGTTTTGTGGGGCAGCTTTGCTCAGACTCTGGGGGGTTCAGCTCTCTCAAGTGTCTCGTGGCTGTTTCTTCACAGGTCCAGGGGCAGCTTTGCTTCCTTGGAACTTCCATTTTCTCTGGGAAAGGTAAGCAGATTTTGGGAGCTATTCCTAGGTTGGTTTGAGAATCAGTCAGGATTTACGTAAACCTCACTCCGTTCTCTAATACTTCAAAGTGCGATTCTTTGAAAATCCCATTCCCCATTTTAACCAACTGTCTGGTCTGGACAGCTGAGGAATGAGGACTCCATTCACACTTCACTGCATGGGGGGAAAGGGTCTGCCCCAAATCCTAGTTTTGGGAATTCACCCTCCCTGAATAGGACCCCAGCTCACCCCCCCTCCCCTAATTCTCAGTTCTTCATTCCTGGAAGACCCCATGCTGGTGTCTGCCAATTCACAGAGCATTTCATGTGTAAAAAGCACAAAATTAAATATTCCAAGCACTGATATTCCCTCCAATCAATTCCCATTATGAATTGGAAGGATATTCCCATATCCAGTATTTAAATCCAGTTTTTCTCAATGCCTCCAAGTGTCTCATATTTATCATTTCAGGTCAGGGCGGATCCAGAGACGCAGCATATTTTATTCTGCTCTTAGGCTGTTCAGCAATTGGTGGTAAGTTCCAGGAAGTGGCCCTTTCCAGCCTTGAGATACCTCTGTTTGAAGGGAAAGGGCAGAATTATCTCTCATTGTCCATCCATTCGTCCATAATAATTGGAATATTTTTAATTAATGAAGAGGATTGTAATAACTGGAATATTTTCAAATGGATATTTGGAACTTAACTAAATAATTAGGAATTGTACTATGTTGTATGAGTTTAAATGTAGGGATACTAGAGTAAGATTGATATTTAATTGATTTTTCATTGAATATGTTTCATTAATTAATGAAATTATGATAAATGGATTACTTTTAAAATAAGAGATAAGAATATAATATAATAGTAATAATGAATTATCTAAGTCAATATGAAATGACAAAATGTAGGGATATTTAAGACTTGAAAATAAGACCCAGAAATAAGACGTTTAATGCATAAAATTGCAGTAGTTAGAACATTTGGATTAAGATATATAGTTAATTGGTTTCTACTAATACGCTGAGTTGTATTATTGGGAATAGTTGATAAAAGAATTATTGGTGATTAGAAGAAGAGAATTTAAGGAAATAATTGGGGATTGTACTATGTTATGTGAATCTAAATTTAGGGGTTCAAATTTTAAAGAGGGAAAAGAAAAATTGAGCTATAATAGGATGAGAAGTCAAGATGAAGGGCAATATTGCTTTCTTAAAATTAAAGAGAATAAATGTAATGAGAAAAATTGAACATATAAAATTATGTTAAAGATGAACAATCTTTAACAAAAGATTGTACAAATTTAAGACCGGGCCAATAGTTTGTTCAGAAAAGATGTATTGTCTGTTTGTTTGTGTGTTTAAAAAATTAAAAAAAAAACTTTAAAAAAAAGAAAAAAGAAAACAGGCAGAAACCGGACAGATTTTTTTAATTTTGAGGACTGATTGTATCCAGAAAAGATATGAACAATATTTGCAGTTAAATCGCATCAAGGATGTTTTCCTGTTGGAGTTCAAGATGTGCCTCACGCTGCTTTCTCCTTTTCTTCCCTCCGAAGGAGAATTCCAGGAGGCCTCCAGGTATTTTCTGCCTTCCAAGGAAGATTCCCCAACTTTTCTGGTAAGTCCTTTCGACCCACAAAGATTGGCCCTCAGTTGATTCTCTTCCACAGGATTCCAGGATTTAGGGAGAATGAGATCAAGATTCCCAACAGCCACATATTTCTCTCTGCTCTTCCGGCTACTCATAAATGGCCTAGTTGGACAAATAGCCATGAGGACCGAGCGTTGAACAAATCCAAAGCATCTTTTGTAGTTTTCATGGGGAATTCATCCCAGGCCCAGCTCTATACATCACTCAGAACCTACCATATATGCCACAGAAGAGGACCTGGGGACATAAAAGGACACCACCTCCTCCTTCTAATTAAACCTCTCTCACATTGAATCCTAGGGAATCTCCCACGTCTGCATGGCTGGATCCAGCTGGTGGCTAACTAGGTTTCTTCAGGATCTCCTGGACTAACATTAGAAGAAAGAACAACATATCTTTTATCAGCAGGGACTCTGCGAAAGGAAAGGCACATTAATACTTTCCTGTATGAAAAATTTCATATACTCAGGAAGTTTACCTTTTTACTCTGATGGGTTGATAACCCCCAAAATTAACCCCCCAGAGTTCTTCAGGGCTATTTGAATTTGCACTTTTATCATTCAAAGCACTTTAAGATGGTGTCCCCTTTTATTCTGTGAATGGAAATACTTTGCACCTGAAAATTGGGATTCTTTTGATAAGTCATTTTGCTGGAAATTTAACTGACTTCAGGGATTTCATCTATAGAAAATATGAATTGAATCATGTATTTATTTTTATACTGAGATTTCCTTTTAATTGAAATATGAATATTAAAGTATTTTGATAGAGATGAAAAGAGTAAGCATAAAATATCACAAATCCAGGTGAAAGCCATATTCAGTATAAAGCCATATATTTCTTAAATGGGAAGAATAAATAAATGAATTTGTATTTGCTTAATTTAAATATAGAAAATAGATTTGGGATTAGGATGGGATATCAGAGCTCTTTCAAGGAACAATTTTTCAGTCATTGTTTCATTAAAAAGCTAAAAAACCCTGCATGACTCTTTTTGATATAGAAAATGCGATAGAATGAGGAAGCATACAATATCACGTGATGCAGTGGTTAGAGGGCAGGCTCAATGTTGACTCAACCCTCCTTCCAAGGTTGGTAAAATGAGGACCCAGATTGTTGGGGACAATATGCTGACTCTGTAAACTACTTAGAGAAGGCTATAAAACACTATGAAGCAGTATATAAGTCTAAGTGTTATTGCTATCACAAATCCAAGTGAAAGCCGTATTCAGTATGAAGCCATATATTTGTTAAATGGGATGAATAAATAAATGAATTTGTATTTGCTTTTTTTTAACTACAGGAAACTTGTAAAAAATAATAAATTTGGGCTTTTTATGGGATATCGGAGCTCTTTCAAGGAACAAATGTTAAGTAATTGTTCAATTAAAAAGCTAAAAAAACCTGCATGACTGTTTTTGATATACAAAATGTTTACCTGGAGATGTATTTGAGATCAGTTGTGTGCTAAGATTTTTGAGTAAAAAAGAATAAAATCATACTTCCTGTATGAAAGTTTGCATTGCTTTTGTCTCCTGGGCATAGAATTGGGGGATGGGGTGGGGGGGGAGAGTCCTGGGTGAAGAAACCATGAGGTTTTGCTTTCTTCTGGAGTCGGCTGTGGTTTACTGGACATGTAGTACAGGTAGTCCTCAACATATGACCACAATTGAGCCCAGAATTTATGTTTCTAAGTGAGAAATTGGTCATAAGTCACATTTCAGTGCCATTGTAACTTGGAACGGTCACTAACTGAACTCTTGCAAGTTGAGGGCTACCTGCACAGGCCTGAAATCTGACTGGCAAGAGCTGGAGATGCTGTATATTTCTTGAATGGGGAGAATAAATAAATGAATTTGTATTTGCTTTTTCTTAACTATAGGAAACTAACTTAAATTTATAAAATGGATTTGGGATTAGGATGGGATATCAGAGCTCTTTCACAGAACAATTTTTCAGTCATTGTTCCATTAAAAAGCTAAAAAACCCTGCATGACTGTTTTTGATATATAAAATGGTTACCTGGAGATGGATTTGAGACAGTTGTGTGCTGGGATTTTTGAGTAAAAAGAATAAAATCATATTTCCTGTATCAAAGGTTTCTGTGCTTTTGTCTCCTGGGTGTAGAATTGGGAGATGGGGTGGGGGGAAATTTCCTGGATGAAGAAACCATGTGGTTTTGCTGTCTTCTGGAGTCGGCTGTGGTTTACTGCACACGGAGTACAGGTAGTCCTCACCTTATGACCACAACTGAGCCCAGAATTTATGTTTCTAAGTGAGAAATTTGTTAAGTGAGTTTTGCCCCATTTTATGACTTTTCTTACCACATTCATTAAGTGAATCACTGCACTTGTTCCATTGGTAACACGGTTGTTAAGTGAATCTGGTTCCCTGTTGACTTTGCCTGTCAGAAGGTCGTAAATCACATGACCCCGGGATACCACAACCGTCATAAATATGAGTCTCTTCTCAAGCATCCGAATGTAAATCCTGTGACCGTGGGGATGCTGCAATGGTCTTTGGGGTCCAAGCTTCCTTTAGCCAGGATTTCCCCCCACACACCCCCGTCCACTGGAGGAGCCTGAAAAGTTTAGCCTTGCGACAAACTCTCTCCACTTGGAGTTCAGACTTGTGTCCGTGTGCCACAAAATAGTTCTCACCCCCTTCGATTCCACCTTCTTTGACTTTCCATTGTCCGCAGTGCTGAAAACTTGACTTCTCGGCTTTCCCACCCTCGTCCCTCCCCTCTTCCTCCGGTTCCCTCTCCAGAAAGAGCTCCTTCCCTCCACCTCCTCCCCTCGCTCGGCTCCACCCGCCACACTTTGCCCGCAGTTGATCCCACCTGTGACGGGGAAGAGAAGGGCGAGCGCGGAAGAAACTCCGTCTCTGCAGTTGTTATATTGGTAACACGGTTGTTAAGTGAATCCCAGCTCATTCGCTGCAATCGCTTTCGAGTCGCGTAGTTCAGCGGGAGGCTGCCGTAGGGAGACCCGTTTGGAGGGATCGGGGGGGGGCGTATCCCACCTAATTCGGCTGCGTTTTTTCCCTTTCCAAAACACCTCCAAGCAAGCAGGGCAGGGGGCACCGCAGCAGCTGAGCCCGTCCCCTCCCCACAGTAAGAAAGAGGCATTTGGGGAAATCAGGAGCTTTGCCACTGAGCCTGATGTCACCAGAGGCCTTCCCGGCATGGCTAGTATGTCTCCAACCAGCCAGCCAGGCCTGCCACCCCCCCCCCAGGCCTCCCCCCACCGCAGCCCTCCTCCTTCCTGAGACCATACAAAAGGTGGTTTTGTATGTTTCTGGAGTCGGCGGAGGTTTCCTGGACATGGAGTACAGGTAGTCCTCAACTTATGACAACAACGGAGCCCAAAATTTATGTTTCTCTTTTTTTTGAGTTTTTTTTTCACATGAACATATCTCAAATGTAGTTTTTTATCTGACATATTTTCTTTTACCTTTCATACTAATACAATCTTCATCCTAAACAATTTATGTATGTGCAACATAAATTCTTGACAACCATCCTTCTTCTCCCTCTCCTCTCTTTCCTTTCCCTCCCTTCTTCCATCTACTCTTCTACTTTCTTCTTTCTTCCTTCTCCTTCCTTTCCCCCACGCCTCTGTCTAGCTGCCTTCTCCTCTCCCAGCCGATGTCAATTAGGATCTAAGGACCATTGAAAGGAATTTCATTAGGCAACTTAGCCCAGAGTGAGGCTTGCCATGAGCCAGCGGGGGGGGGGGGGTTTGTTGGCACGCTCCGTGTATTTAGTATTTGCTCAGATTTAGCTCCCGCGGCTTTCCCTGGTCTTGAAAAGGTTTCTGCCCTGAGTCACCGTTTCCTCACGACGGACGTGCCCAAGAAACGAGGAGAGAGATGTGCCTGGAAAGCGCCGCCGCAATGACCCAAAGCAGGAATGTGCCTCACGGTGTCACAAAAAGTGTGACACGATTCAGCCCCTCAGACTGAGGCGGCAAAGGGAAGGCGGGGCAGGTCGGCGTGAGAAACGTTTGTCCGCCTAGTTGGGCGCTTCGAGGCTGGGACTTCGGCGGAGAAGGAGCCATGCAGCGCGGTGAGGCTCAGATGGGGCGCAGGGGGCAGAGAAGGGGGGAGGAGGAGGGCAGCGGGAGCCTCTGGGGGCCAAAGACAGGTTGGGGGGGGGGGCTGCGATCTGCCTGCCATCAGTCACAGAAGGGGGGGAGCGGCGCCTGAGCGGATCCTTTCATTGAGAGATTGTCCAGTTTTATGTTTTATGCAGTTTCAGCTCTTTACGTGTAACTTATAGGTCGTGGCTGAGAGGCGGTGGAGCTAAATTCCACGCAAACAAATGAAGTGTATTTTTAACAGATCAACAGAGTTGGAAGGGACCCTAGAGGTCATCTAGTCCCCCCCACCCCCCGCGCCTAAGCAGGAGACCCTGCACCATTTCTGACAGGTGGGCGTCCCATCTTTTCTTGAAAGTCTCCAGTGGTGAAGCTCCCACAACCTCCGAAGGCAACTTCTGTTCCGTTGCTTGATTGTTCTCACTGTCAGAAAGGTCCTCCTTCCTTCCAGGTTGAAGCTCTCCTTGATCAGTTTCCATCCATTATTCCTTGTCTGGCCCTCAGGTGCTTTGGAAGATAGCTTGACCCCCTCCTCTCTGTGGCAGCCCCTCAAGTATTGGGACACAGCTATCATGTCTCCCCTGGTCCTTCTCTTCACTAGACCAGCCATGCAACCGTTCTTCTTCGTATGTTTTAGTCTCCAGTCCCCTAATCATTGTGGTTGCTCTCCTCTGCACTTTTTCCAGAGTCTCAACATCTTTTTTAACCCTCTGTTAATGCAATTTAGGATAGCCCTGGCTTTTTTTTTGCTGCCGCTGCACACTGCTGACTCATATTGAGTTGGTTGTAACAAACTCGTGCTGGCTGTTAGTTATTACTTTATTCGTTTCTAGGTGTTAGTTATTACTTTATTCGTTTCTAGGTGTTGGCAGATCTGTTTTTTTATTATCTTTTCCAGGATCTTCCCAGATATTGAGGGCTGATTGTTCTGTAGTTATCTGGGTCTGTTTTTTTTCCTTTTTTGAAGATGGGAACCATCAGCTTTTTTCCAGTCCTCTGGTAGTTCCCGGGCATTCCAGGACTTTTGAAAGATGGGGTGCAGTGGTTCTGAGATGACATCTGCCAGCTCCTCTAGAATTCTGGGATGTAATCCGTCAGGTTCTGGTGATTTGAATTCATCCAGGTCAGACAGGGGTTCTCTTACTCTTTTTTTTTTTCCCCCTTATTTTAACTTTTATTTCCAGTCTGTTTTTTACAGTTATGTTTCTGGTAGGTTGGGCTATGGTTCCTTTTTGCATGAAGACCGATGCAAAGAATGAGCTGAGCAGCCCTGCTTTCTCTCTGTTGCTCGTTACTTCCTTGCCATCTTCTCTCTTTACTGGACCAACTGTTTCCTTGATTTTTTTTCTTGTTATTTGTATGTTGGAAGAAACTTTTTTTCTTATCTTTGACTTTTGTGGCAAGTCTGTTCATTCTGAGCCTTTGCTTTCCTGACTTGGTCTTTGCAGATTCTGGCTATCTGCTGATCTTCTGCCTTAGTTATGTGTCCTCCTTTCCATTTTTTGTACTTGTCCTTTTTGTCTTTCAATTTGTCAGAGAGATCTTTGTGCAGCCATGCTGGTTTCTTCTTGGATTTCTTGTTTTTCTTTCTCAGTGATATTGTGGTGGTCTGGGCTTTTATGATCATATTTTTCAGAGTTTCTCAAGATTCTTGAGTTGTTTTCCCCTTTAGGATATTCATCCGAGGAATTTTTGCCAAGTTCTCTCAGAGTTTATTAAAATCAGCTCTTTTAAAATCTAAGACTCTGGTATCATTGTGTTCTATTGCTTGTGTTTGCATTGAGTTGAATTCTAGTATGACATGGTCACTCTCACCCAAGATTCCTGCAGTTTCAATTCCCTCTATTACTTCTGTTTGTAAGTATTTATTTATAAGTATTACAGTAAGTATTAAGTCCAGAATGGCTCTCCCTCTGGTTCCTTCCTCTACCTTTTGGACAACAAAGTTGTCAGCTAGGTTGGTTAGGAACCTATTTGATTTCTCATTGGTGCAGAATTAGTTTTCCAATTGTTATCAGGGTAATTGAAGTCCCCCTTTACTATTGTTTCCTACACATGTTTGTAAGTTGGTTTGCAAAAGGACATCTATTTTTTTTGCTTGATTGGGTGGCCTATAGTATTCACCTATGGCCATGTCATTCTTTTTGTCTTTTATGTTGACCCATATGCATTCTAGGAGGTTTTCATCTTTGCTTTCATGCAATTCTGTAGCAATATAGTGGTCCTTTACATACAGTGCAACTCCACCTCCTCTTTTATGGGGTTTACTTTTTCTGAAGAGTTTGTATCCTTCTATCAGAATGTCCCAGTCGTGGGTTTCGTCCCACCAAGTTTCTGTTATTCCAACTATGTCGTATCTACCTTCGTGTATTAAGTTCACCCTGCTTGTTCCCCAGACTTTGTGCATTTTGTATATAGGCACTTGAGATCTTCATGCCTGACTCTGGGTATGCTTCCTATGTCTCCTATTTGGTGTTTGAGTTTGTCTTCCTTCCCATCCCTCCTTACTTCGTTGTTTGCCTTCCTTTCTAGGAGTCTTTGACTGGAATTACGTCCTGGAGATCCTAAAGACTGGTCACCCTCCCCCTTCAATTTTACCTTAAAGCCCTCCTGATAAGTTGAGCCAGTCGTTTTCCAAAGACATTCTTCCCGGTCTTTGTGAGGTGCGACCCATCCCTTCCCAAAAGCCCATCTTGGAGGTGGAACAGACCATGGTCCAGGAATCCAAAGTTTTTTTGGCGACACCAATTCTTTAGCCAGTGGTTCACTTCTAGAATTCTTTGTTCTCTTAGCAGATGTTGTCCTTTCATTGGCAGTACAGGTGAAAAAAACCACTTGTGCACCTAAGTCCTTGACTTTCTTGCCTAGCTGCTCATAATCACTCAATACTGTTTTCAAGTCCTTTTTTTCTGTCATTGGTCCCTACATCAGTGGTGGGTTCCTCCCGGTTCGGTCCGGTTCGGCCAAGCCGGTAGCAGTGACGATATGACGTCACCGAACCGGTTCTCCCCCCTGCCTCCCACCCCCCCATCCACGTTATTCTTACCTTTTATTTGGCCCCACCCCCAATCTATTGCTGCCTCCTGAGTCCCAGTTGATGACTAGAGGGAAAAAAACTTTTTAAACTCTTGCCGCGGGGCTTCAAAGGGCCGTCCTACAGCTGATCAGTGTTAAAAGCAAACAAATGAGTCGGGTCGTAAGTGCGAGGACTGGTCGTAAGTACGAGGACCTTCCAGACTCTGGAATGACTCTGACCAGCTAGCCACGCCCACCTAGTCACATGACCTCCAAGCCACACCCACAAAATAAGCCACGCCCATAGAACCGGTAGTAAAAAAATTTAGAACCCACCCCCAGGGCCGGATTTAGATTGAAAGAGGCCCTAGGCTATTCCACTTATGAGGCCCTTTCACCAGTGGTGGGATTCAATTTTTTAACAACAGGTTCTGTGGGCGTGGCTTAGTTGGGGGTGTGGCTTGGCAATCATGTGACTGTGTAGGCGTGGGTAGCTCGTCATGTGACTGGGTGGGCGTGGCTATGTGCATAGACTTTTTTCAGAGGGCTGAAAAAAGTCATTTCTGACTGGGCCTCGCACTTTTGACCGGTCCTCACACTTATGACCATCCTCACATTTATGCCCGTGCAGCTTTCTTAACAACCATGTCACTCATTTCACAACTGCTTCTCTTCACCATGGTGACAAGATAGGGCAAAAATGTAAAATGTGAGGACAGTCGTAAGTTCGAGGACTGGTCAAAAGTGCGAGGACCAGTCAGAAATAACTTTTTCAGCTCTCTGGGTAGTCCATATGCACAAAAGGACTACCCAGAGGGCTGAAAAAAGTCATTTCTGACTGGGCCTCGCACTTTTGACCGGTCCTCACACTTATGACCATCCTCACATTTATGCCCGTGCAGCTTTCTTAACAACCATGTCACTCATTTCACAACTGCTTTTCTTCACCATGGTGACAAGATAGGGCAAAAACGTAAAATGTGAGGACAGTCGTAAGTTCGAGGACTGGTCAAAAGTGCAAGGACCAGTCAGAAATAACTTTTTCAGCCCTCTGAGTAGTCCATATGCATAAAAGGATACAGCAATAGAGAGGGATGAAGGAAGGGAAGGGAAATTAGAGTAGGAGAGAGAGGGAGGAAGAGAGGAGGAGAAGGAGAAAGGAAGAGGAAGTAGGGAGGAGAAGAAGAGGGGGAGGAAGAGAAAGTAAGAAGGAAAGAAAAGAGAGGTGGTAGGTTTGAGGAGAAAGATTGCTATACAATAAAAAAGATGAAAGGGAAGAAAGCCAACCCCAAACAAATATAAAGATATTAAGATAAAGAATGAATTGTTAAACTTTAAAGAATAAAAGAGAACAAATATGAATAAATAACAATAATTAGAAACACACATACAAACATACAATGTATTTTCTTTGAACAGAGTATTTGGCTGGTTCACAAATTTAAACAGTGTTTAGTCATTTCAATTAAATTTACAATTTCTATATTTCCTTTTTGCCATATTTATTCCTCATCTATTTTTGTAAAAAACCAATATTACCCTCATCCTCATCTCTAATCTTAATCAAATTCAATTTTTCCCTTCTATTCTATATTATACCCCTTCCCATTGTCATCTATTTTTATATCCATCCTCACATTGGTTAATTATGTAATATTAGTTGTTTAATATAAATTCAACATTTTAATATAAATCAATTAGTTATATAACTACCTTTTTTGTATATTAATCAATATGAACATGAATATTCCAATTATTTCCATGCAATCCAATTTCTTACAAATCCATTAATTATATTTACCAATAATAATAAACCAAATAATTTCCCCCATATATTCCTCCAAACCACAACTTAACCATTTCTGCTTTCAGAAATATACAATTAATAGTATCTCAATTATTACAATTCCCTAGTTAAATACAGCTTTTTTTTCTTTTGTGTTTTAAAATCCTGAACTCTTCTCTTTTCCCCTAAATTTCCCATTGTTTGCACGTACCTTTTTTGGTGAGGAAAAAGAAAAGAATTCTGCCTGCCTAATTTTCCAACCTTGCAGCAACAGCAAAGCAGTTTCACTTTCGTTTCTCAGTATAGCTAGGGGGAAAAAAATCAGCACTCTTTGGAAGGAAGCAAAATAGCAGAGACAAATCAGCTGAGAGCCGGGAGGCCAATTAGCCTAAGCTGAAGCTCCCGGGCCAATAACATTACAAAAAAAAACACCGAACCCTTTGTTAAATTGCTGGCTCCCCCGCCCCTCGCCCACCACTATTTATTGGCAATAAATAGTGGTGCGGAGGGGCGGGGGAGCCAGCAATTTAACAAAGGGTTTGGCCGAGCCACCTAGAACCCCCAGAATCCCACACTGTGTAGGCCCCTCTGGATCTTGAGGCCCTAGGCTGAAGCCTAGTTAGCCTATAGGAAAATCCGGCCCTGCCCACCCCTGCCCTACATGTAGTAGTAGAAAGGACTAGTAGTCTGTGGGTTTTATTATTTTGGTTAGTTTCTCAGCCACATCTTTGATATTAGCTCCAGAGAGACAACATACCTTGCTGGATTGACTGTCTACAGATGGCAGGTTCTGTTCCCTTGAGAATTGAATCTCCTATCACCAGCACTCGCCTTTTTTTCCCTAGGGAGGTTTGGAGTGTTTTTCTCTCTATCACAGTATGCTTGGTGGTGCTACTTTTTAAGGGACATTTGATGGTGCTTCTTTTCTGTTTCTGCATGTCAGAATGGTCAAACAAGTGGCAACTCCAAATCTCAACCAACAAATGCTCTGTCTTACACATTGGCAAAAAAAATCAGAAGACAAAATACAAGCTGGGCGGATAGGACCTCGTAGATGACACTCACTCTGTCAAGGACCTTGGGGTACTCATCTCTAATGATCTAAGTGCCAGAGCCCACTGCAACTACATTGCCAAAAAGGCATGAAGAGTTATTAACCTAATCTTGCATAGCTTCTTCTCTGCTAATATTGTACTACTAACTAGAGTATACAAAATATTTGCTAGACCAATTCTCGAATACAGCTCATCTGTCTGGAACCCGCACTGCATATCGGATATTAATACAACTGAGAGGGTCCAGAGATATTTCACGAGAAGAGTCCTCCACTCCTCTGTTCAGAGGAGGAACAGAATATCTTATGCCACCAGACTCAAACTTTTGGGCTTAGACAACTTAGAACTCAGACAACTTCGGTCTGACCTAAGTGTAGTACATAAAATTACCTGCTACAATCTCCTACCTGTCAATGACTACTTCAGCTTCAACCACAACAACACACAAGCACACAATAGGTACAAACTTAAGGTAAACCGCACCAAACTCAATTGCAGAAAATACAACTTCAGCAACAGAGTGGTCAATGCCTGGAATGCACTACCTGACTCTGTGGTTACTTCCCCAAACCCCCAAAACTTCTAACCTTAGACTGTCTGCTGTTCACCTCACCCAGTGGTGAAATCTGAACCGGTTTACTACCAGTTTGTTGGCCGCACACGCCCACTGTGTGCCAAGCATGCATTGCGTGCGCGTATGCACAGTGCACACCAAACGCAAGCCAAAAGGAGGCTTGGGAAGGTATGTAGAAAGTGCAGGGGAGAGTGTGATCAGCTGTGCCACGCAATCATGGGAACCTTTTTAAAAATCTTTTAAAACCATTTTTTTACTACCAGTTCGGGCAAATAGGTAGTAAAAAAATGCTTTAAAAAAAGGGTTCCGAGGACCATGTGGCACAGCTGTGATTGTTGGAGCCTTTTTTCTTACTTTTTAAAAGTATTTTATAACTACCTATTTGCCGGAATCGGTAATAAAAAAATGCCTAAAAAGTTTTTTTTAAAAAAGTTCCGATCATCAGCTGAGCGATGCATGATCATCTGAACTTTTTTTTTTTTTACTTTTTAAAGCGCTTTAAACTACCAGTTCTGGAGAACCGGTAGTAAAAAAATGCTTTAAAAAGTTTTTTAAAAAAAGTTCCGATGGTCGCGCGTTGCTGAGCTGATCATCGGAACTTTTTTGTTACATTTTTTACTACCGGTTCAGCGAACTGGAAGCATTTCACCCCTGACCTCACCCCATTCCTAAGAGGTCTGTAAGGGGCGTGCATAAGGGCACCAACCGTCCCTGTCCTAATGTCCCCTTTTATTTGTAAACATCTCATGTATTCACAATCATGTTTATATATTTCATGTATTCACAATCATGTTTATATATTTCATGTATTCACAATCATGTTCATACTTTTATCTGTAATCTTACATATGCTTAACAAATAAATAAAGCTGGGATCTCATTGGACGAGTCAGAATCTAGTGAAAGTTCCCAAAGGAAGTCGAGCTTAGAAACGAGAATGCAGTTCCAGCTGTGACCAGCAGAGGGCCTTAAGACAACACCCTGATTTGGGGTCAACTGGATAATTCTCCCTCCGTTCCTTGTTGCAGGACCCAGGAGACTCGAGCTGTCCCTGCTTCTGTCTCTCCAACCAGGAGCCCCCGGATTAGGAGGTCAGTGGGACTCCTTGGGCCTTTCCCTGCCGCCTGCCTCCATCTTGGCTCCCTGGGCATTTGAAGTGGGGGATGGGAGGGAGGCCCTCCCTCTGAAGAAGGAGTTGGGGGAGAGGGGAGAGTTTGGATTATGGTTTCAGGGGGGCTCCTCCCGTCATTCCCACTTTTACTCCAAAACCACCATCCTTTCTTTCCTTGCTTTCAACTACATTCTTTATCACACAGAAGTAAAAGGGAATCTCTTGAAAAATATTGGGGCAACTTGATGTGTGTGTGTTTGTGTGACAGAGAGAGAGGGAGGGAGGGAGGGAGGGAGGGAGAGTATTCATTTCAAGTCAATTCTCAGTGGCTAAAACACTGAGCTTGTCGATCAGCAATTAGGCAGTATCCCTAGTACAGGTCTCCTGCGTGAGTAGGGGTTGGACTAGATGACCTCCACGGTCCCTTCCAACTGTCTTACTGTTATTCCCCTTGCAGGTCAAAATGAAGCCCGGAGAGGATTGTACTTGAACATACAACTGGGCCTTTCTCTAGTCTCAGGTCAGCCTCTGCCATTCCTGTATCTGTGGTTTTCTTTGTTTCTTGTTGCATTAACATCCTTTGCCTTTTCTCCCAGGCATCTTTCCTGGGAAGCTGTCAATAGCAACCTTGTGAGGGAAACCAGCTGGAGACGGAAGGCCCCAAATTCTCCCAGGGTCCCTGGGTCATGTAGGGCTTGGACCCAGGTTGCCCCAATCCAAGCTCCCCCCTGCCTCCCTTGGCTCCCTCAAGGGCTTCCCAGAAGATCCTGCAAGAGAGCCTCCAATTCCCTCCACAAACTCCCTGCCTTTTCCACAAAATTTCACATTTTACATATTGAATGTTCACCTGCCCTTCATACAAAATATGCTGGTAAACAACAACAACAAATGAGTAAAAGACACTCTTGGCAATGAATGGCTTCCGGCTTCCAGGAAAACCTTTGGAGAAAAGATGGAGTTTGGCTGCCCCTGAAAGGGAGGGGCTGCCCCCCCCCCGTGAAGGTAGCTGAGCCCTGCCCTCCCCCACCAGGACCCATCCCGACCTGTCCGGCCGCAGAATCCTAGAGGAGGCTTTTTAGGCCCCCAAATCTGGTTTCCCCTGAGAGTCCCAATCCAGATCAAAGCTTCCTGGATAAAGACTTGTGCAGCCTCTACTTGAGAAAGCCAGAAGCCCAACAGGCTCAGATCTTTTGCCAGCCAGTGGGACCCCTTCAGAAGAGAGAGAAGTCTTTGAAGGGGCTTCTTTGTTGTTCTTCTAGATCAGGATGGATTCCGAAGTGCAGCCCATCTTCAAATCCAGGCTGGGAATCCTGGGATCAGAGGTGAGTGTGGGAGAGAAGTGGGAATCTTGCCCTGCAGAGGAATTGTTGGCAGCATGAATGGGGGGGGGGGAGATTTAGTGGCAGCTCCTCCTCCTTGCATGGAAGCGCCCTTGGATCTTGGGATCAGGGGAGCCACAGGTCCAGAGGATTCCAAGAGAGCTCTGGGAACCGCTGGGTCACGGGGGGAAAATTCACTATCCCCATTTTAGGGAAGACATTTTGTGGGGCAGCTTTGCTCAAATTCTGGAGGGTTCAGCTATCACAAGTGTCTCGTGGCTGTTTCTTCACAGGTCCAGGGGGAGCTTTGCTTCCTTGGAACTTCCATTTTCTCTGGGAAAGGTAAGCAGATTTTGGGAGCTATTCCTGGGTTGGTTTGAGAATCAGTCAGGATTTACGTAAACCTCACTCCGTTCTCTAATACTTCATTGTGCGATTCTTTGAAAATCCCATTCCCCATTTTAACCAACTGTCTGGTCTGGACAGCTGAGGAATGAGGACTCCATTCACACTTCACTGCATGGGGGGAAAGGGTCTGCCCCAAATCCTAGTTTTGGGAATTCGCCCTCCCTGAATAGGACCCGAGCTCACCCCCCCTCCCCTAATTCTCAGTTTTTCATTTCTGGAAGACCCCATGCTGGTGTCTGCCAATTCACAGAGCATTTCATGTGTAAAAAGCACAAAATTAAATATTCCAAGCACTGATGTTCCCTCCGATCAATTCCCATGATGAATTGGAAGGATATTCCCATATCCAGTATTTAAATCCAGTTTTTCTCAATGCCTCCAAGTGTCTCATATTTATCATTTCAGGTCAGGGCGGATCCAGAGACGCAGCATATTTTATTCTGCTCTTAGGCTGTTCAGCAATTGGTGGTAAGTTCCAGGAAGTGGCCCTTTCCAGCCTTGAGATACCTCTGTTTGAAGGGAAAGGGCAGAATTATCTCTCATTGTCCATCCATTCGTCCATTAAAAATTGGAATATTTTTAATTAATGAAGGGGAGTGTAATAACTGGAATATTTTCAAATGGATATTCGGAACTTAACTAAATGAGAAAAGAAAATTGAAATGATATTGGATTATCAATGAATTAGATACAATTAACTGGTTTTTATAAAAATGTTGAAGTGTATTATTTGGAACAGTTGATAAAGAAAAAAATTTGGAGACTGGAATAAGAGATGACAAAATGTAGGGTTGTTTAAGACTTGAAAATAAGACCCAGAAATAAGAAGTTTAATACATGTAATTGCAGTAGTTAGAACATTTGGGTTAAGATATATAGTTAATTGGTTAACTCAACTCAACTAATACGTTGAGTTGTATTATTGGGAATAGTTGATAAAAGAATTATTGGTGATTAGAAGAAGAGAATTTAAGGAAATAATTGGGGATTGTACTATGTTATGTGAATCTAAATTTAGGGGTTCAAATTTTAAAGAGGGAAAAGAAAAATTGAGCTATAATAGGATGAGAAGTCAAGATGAAGGGCAATATTGGTTTCTTAAAATTAAAGAGAATAAATGTAATGAGAAAAATTGAACATATAAAATTATGTTAAAGATGAAGAAAAATCTGTACAAATCTGTACCAATAGTTTGTTCAGAAAAGATGTATTGTCTGTTTGTTTGTGTGTTTAAAAAATTTAAAAAAAAACTTTAAAAAAAAGAAAAAAGAAAGCAGGCAGAAACTGGACAGATTTTTTTAATTTTGAGGACTGATTGTATCCAGAAGAGATATGAACAATATTTGCAGTTAAATCGCCTCAAGGATGTTTTCCTGTTGGAGTTCAAGCTGTGCCTCACGCTGCTTTCTCCTTTTCTTCCCTCCGAAGGAGAATTCCAGGAGGCCTCCAGGTATTTTCTGCCTTCCAAGGAAGATTCCCCAACTTTTCTGGTAAGTCCTTTCGACCCACAAAGATTGGCCCTCAGTTGATTCTCTTCCACAGGATTCCAGGATTTAGGGAGAATGAGATCAAGATTCCCAACAGCCACATATTTCTCTCTGCTCTTCCAGCTACTCATAAATGGCCTAGTTGGACAAATAGCCATGACGACCGAGCGTTGAACAAATCCAAAGCATCTTTTGTAGTTTTCATGGGGAATTCATCCCAGGCCCAGCTCTATACATCACTCAGAACCTACCATATATGCCACAGAAGAGGACCTGGGGACATAAAAGGACACCACCTCCTCCTTCTAATTAAACCTCTCCCACATTGAATTCTAGGGAATCTCCCACGTCTACATGGCTGGATCCAGCTGGTGGCTAACTAGGTTTCTTCAGGATCTCCTGGACCAACATTCGAAGAAAGAACAACATATCTTTTATCAGCAGGGACTCTGCGAAAGGAAAGGCACATTAATACTTTCCTGTATGAAAAATTTCATATACTCAGGAAGTTTACCTTTTTACTCTGATGGGTTGATAACCCCCAAAATTAACCCCCCAGAGTTCTTCAGGGCTATTTGAATTTGCACTTTTATCATTCAAAGCACTTTAAGATGGTGTCCCCTTTTATTCTGCGAATGGAAATACTTTGCACCTGAAAATTGGGATTCTTTTGATAAGTTATTTTTGCTGGAAATTTAACTGACTTCAGGGATTTCATCTATAGAAAATATGAATTGAATCATGTATTTATTTTTATACTGAGATTTCCTTTTAATTGAAATATGAATATTAAAGTATTTTGATAGAGATGAAAAGAGTAAGCATAAAATATCACAAATCCAGGTGAAAGCCATATTCAGTATAAAGCCATATATTTCTTAAATGGGAAGAATAAATAAATGAATTTGTATTTGCTTAATTTAAATATAGAAAATAGATTTGGGATTAGGATGGGATATCAGAGCTCTTTCAAGGAACAATTTTTCAGTCATTGTTTCATTAAAAAGCTAAAAAACCCTGCATGACTCTTTTTGATATAGAAAATGCGATAGAATGAGGAAGCATACAATATCACGTGATGCAGTGGTTAGAGGGCAGGCTCAATGTTGACTCAACCCTCCTTCCAAGGTTGGTAAAATGAGGACCCAGGTTGTTGGGGACAATATGCTGACTCTGTAAACTACTTAGAGAAGGGTATAAAACACTATGAAGCAGTATATAAGTCTAAGTGCTATGGCTATCACAAATCCAAGTGAAAGCCATATTCAGTATGAAGCCATATATTTGTTAAATGGGATGAATAAATAAATGAATTTGTATTTGCTTTTTTTTAAGTACAGGAAACTTGTAAAAAATAATAAATTTGGGCTTTTTATGGGATATCGGAGCTCTTTCAAGGAACAAATGTTAAGTAATTGTTCAATTAAAAAGCTAAAAAAACCTGCATGACTGTTTTTGATATACAAAATGTTTTGCTTTCTACTGGAGTCGGCTGTGGTTTACTGGACACGGAGTACAGGTAATCCTCAACATATGACCACAATTGAGCCCAGAATTTATGTTTCTAAGTGAGAAATTTGTTAAGTGAGTTTTGGCCCATTTAAGACTTTTCTTGCCACATTTGTCAAGTGAATCGCTGCAGTTGTTAAATTGGTAACATGGTTGTTAAGTGAATCTGGCTTCCCTGTTGACTTTGCCTGTCAGAAGGTCGTAAAAGGTGATCACATGACCCCGGGATACCACAACCATCATAAATATGAGTCTCTTCTCAAGCATCAGAATGTAAATCATGTGACCATGGGTATGCTGCAATGGTCATAACTGGAAAATGGTCATAAGTCACATTTCAGTGCCATTGTAACTTGGAACGGTCACTAACTGAACTCTTGCAAGTTGAGGGCTACCTGCACAGGCCTGAAATCTGACTGGCAAGAGCTGGAGATGCTGTATATTTCTTGAATGGGGAGAATAAATAAATGAATTTGTATTTGCTTTATCTTAACTATAGGAAATTAACTTAAATTTAGAAAATAGATTCGGGATTAGGATGGGATATCAGAGCTCTTTCAAGGAACAAATGTTCAGTCATTGTTCCATTAAAAAGCTAAAAAAACCTGCATGACTGTTTTTGATATGCAAAATGTTTACCTGGGGATGTATTTGAGACAGTTGTGTGCTGGGATTTTTGAGTAAAAAGAATAAAATCATATTTCCTGTATCAAAGGTTTCTGTGCTTTTGTCTCCTGGGTGTAGAATTGGGAGATGGGGTGGGGGGAAATTTCCTGGATGAAGAAACCATGTGGTTTTGCTGTCTTCTGGAGTCGGCTGTGGTTTACTGGACACGGAGTACAGGTAGTCCTCAACTTATGACCACAACTGAGCCCAGAATTTATGTTTCTAAGTGAGAAATTTGTTAAGTGAGTTTTGCCCCATTTTATGACTTTTCTTACCACATTCATTAAGTGAATCACTGCACTTGTTCCATTGGTAACACGGTTGTTAAGTGAATCTGGCTTCCCTGTTGACTTTGCCTGTCAGAAGGTCGTAAATCACATGACCCCGGGATACCACAATCGTCATAAATATGAGTCTCTTCTCAAGCATCCGAATGTAAATCCTGTGACCGTGGGGATGCTGCAATGGTCAGAAGCGTGGAAAATGGTAAGTCACATTTCAGTGCCGTTGTAACTTGGAATGGTCACTAACTGAACTCTTGTGTAGGCTGAAGAGGGCTGGGGTCTTTGGGGTCCAAGCTTCCTTTAGCCAGGATTTCCCCCCACAAACCCCCGTCCACTGGAGGAGCCTGAAAAGTTTAGCCTTGCGACAAACTCTCTCCACTTGGAGTTCAGACTTGTGTGCGTGTGCCACAAAATAGTTCTCACCCCCTTCGATTCCACCTTCTTTGACTTTCCATTGTCCGCAGTGCTGAAAACTTGACTTTCCCACCCTCGTCCCTCCCCTCTTCCTCCGGTTCCCTCTCCAGAAAGAGCTCCTTCCCTCCACCTCCTCCCCTCGCTCGGCTCCACCCGCCACACTTTGCCCGCAGTTGATCCCACCTGTAACGGGGAAGAGAAGGGCGAGCGCGGAAGAAACCCCGTCTCTGCAGTTGTTATATTGGTAACACGGTTGTTAAGTGAATCCCAGCTCATTCGCTGCAATCGCTTTCGAGTCGCGTAGTTCAGCGGGAGGCTGCCGTAGGGAGACCCGTTTGGAGGGATCTGGGGGGGGCGTATCCCACCTAATTCGGCTGCGTTTTTTCCCTTTCCAAAACACCTCCAAGCAAGCAGGGCAGGGGGCACCGCAGCAGCTGAGCCCGTCCCCTCCCCACAGTAAGAAAGAGGCATTTGGGGAAATCAGGAGCTTTGCCGCTGAGCCTGATGTCACCAGAGGCCTTCCCGGCATGGCTAGTATGTCTCCAACCAGCCAGCCAGGCCTGCCACCCCCCCCAGGCCTCCCCCCACCGCAGCCCTCCTCCTTCCTGAGACCATACAAAAGGTGGTTTTGTATGTTTCTGGAGTCGGCTGAGGTTTCCTGGACACGGAGTACAGGTAGTCCTCAATTTATGACAACAACGGAGCCCAGAATTTATGTTTCTCTTTTTTTTGAAAGAGTTTTTTTTTTCACATGAACATATCTCAAATGTAGTTTTTTATCTGACATATTTTCTTTTACCTTTCATACTAATACAATCTTCATCCTAAACAATTTATGTATGTTCAACATAAATTCTTGACAACCATCCTTCTTCTCCCTCTCCTCTCTTTCCTTTCCCTCCCTTCTTCCATCTACTCTTCTACTTTCTTCTTTCCTCCTTCTCCTTCTCCCACGCCTCTGTCTAGCTGCCTTCTCCTCTCCCAGCCGATGTCAATTAGGATCTAAGGACCATTGAAAGGAATTTCATTAGGCAATTTAGCCCAGAGTGAGGCTTGCCATGAGCCAGCGGGGGGGGGGGCGTTTTGTTGGCACGCTCCGTGTATTTAGTATTTGCTCAGATTTAGCTCCCGCGGCTTTCCCTGGTCTTGAAAAGGTTTCTGCCCTGAGTCACCGTTTCTACACGACGGACGTGCCCAAGAAACGAGGAGAGAGAGGTGCCTGGAAAGCTCCGCCGCAATGACCCAAAGCAGGAATGCGCCTCACGGTGTCACAAAAAGTGTGACACGATTTGAATTCATCCAGGTCAGACAGGGGTTCTCTTACTCTTTTTTTTTTTTTCCCTTATTTTAACTTTTATTTCCAGTCTGTTTTTTACAGTTATGTTTCTGGTAGGTTGGGCTATGGTTCCTTTTTGCATGAAGACCGATGCAAAGAATGAGCTGAGCAGCCCTGCTTTCTCTCTGTTGCTCGTTACTTCCTTGCCATCTTCTCTCTTTACTGGACCAACTGTTTCCTTGATTTTTTTTCTTGTTATTTGTATGTTGGAAGAAACTTTTTTTTCTTATCTTTGACTTTTGTGGCAAGTCTGTTCATTCTGAGCCTTTGCTTTCCTGACTTGGTCTTTGCAGATTCTGGCTATCTGCTGATCTTCTGCCTTAGTTATGTGTCCTCCTTTCCATTTTTTGTACTTGTCCTTTTTGTCTTTCAATTTGTCAGAGAGATCTTTGTGCAGCCATGCTGGTTTCTTCTTGGATTTCTTGTTTTTCTTTCTCAGTGATATTGTGGTGGTCTGGGCTTTTATGATCGTATTTTTCAGAGTTTCTCAAGATTCTTGAGTTGTTTTCCCCTTTAGGATATTCATCCGAGGAATTTTTGCCAAGTTCTCTCTGAGTTTATTAAAATCAGCTCTTTTAAAATCTAAGACTCTGGTATCATTGTGTTCTATTGCTTGTGTTTGCATTGAGTTGAATTCTAGTATGACATGGTCACTCTCACCCAAGATTCCTGCAGTTTCAATTCCCTCTATTACTTCTGTTTGTAAGTATTTATTTATTTATTCTCAATGCCTCCAAGTGTCTCATATTTATCATTTCAGGTCAGGGCGGATCCAGAGACGCAGCATATTTTATTCTGCTCTTAGGCTGTTCAGCAATTGGTGGTAAGTTCCAGGAAGTGGCCCTTTCCAGCCTTGAGATACCTCTGTTTGAAGAGAAAGGGCAGAATTATCTCTCATTGTCCATCCATTCGTCCATAATAATTGGAATATTTTTAATTAATGAAGAGGTTTGTAATAACTGGAATATTTTCAAATGGATATTTGGAACTTAACTAAATAATTAGGAATTGTACTATGTTGTATGAGTTTAAATGTAGGGATACTAGAGTAAGATTGATATTTAATTGATTTTTCATTGAATATGTTTCATTAATTAATGAAATTATGATAAATGGATTACTTTTAAAATAAGAGATAAGAATATAATATAATAGTAATAATGAATTATCTAAGTCAATATGAAATGACAAAATGTAGGGATGTTTAAGACTTGAAAATAAGACCCAGAAATAAGAAGTTTAATACATGTAATTGCAGTAGTTAGAACATTTGGGTTAAGATATATAGTTAATTGGTTAACTCAACTCAACTAATACGTTGAGTTGTATTATTGGGAATAGTTGATAAAAGAATTATTGGTGATTAGAAGAAGAGAATTTAAGGAAATGATTGGGGATTGTACTATGTTATGTGAATCTAAATTTAGGGGTTCAAATTTTAAAGAGGGAAAAGAAAAATTGAGCTCTAATAGGATGAGAAGTCAAGATGAAGGGCAATATTAGTTTCTTAAAATTAAAGAGAATAAATGTAATGAGAAAAATTGAACATATAAAATTACGTTAAAGATGAAGAAAAATCTATACAAATTTAAGAGCGGGCCAATATTCTGTTCAGAAAAGATGTATTGTCTGCTTGTTTGTGTGTTTAAAAAATTAAAAAAAAAAACTTTAGAAAAAAGAAAAAAGAAAGCTGGCAGAAGCCAGACAGATTTTTTTAATTTTAAGGATTGACTGTATCCAGAAAAGATATGAACAATATTTGCAGTTAAATCGCCTCAAGGATGTTTTCCTGTTGGAGTTCAAGATGTGCCTCACGCTGCTTTCTCCTTTTCTTCCCTCCAAAGGAGAATTCCAGGAGGCCTCCAGGTATCTTCTGCCTTCCAAGGAAGATTCCCCAACTTTTCTGGTAAGTCCTTTTGACCCACAAAGATTGGCCCTCAGTTGATTCTCTTCCACAGGATTCCAGGATTTAGGGAGAATGAGATCAAGATTCCCAACAGCCACATATTTCTCTCTGCTCTTCCAGCTACTCATAAATGGCCTAGTTGGACAAATAGCCATGAGGACCGAGCGTTGAACAAATCCAAAGCATCTTTTGTAGTTTTCATGGGGAATTCATCCCAGGCCCAGCTCTATACATCACTCAGAACCTACCATATATGCCACAGAAGAGGACCTGGGGACACAAAAGGACACAACAGTAAATTTCATATACTCAGGAAGTTTACCTTTTTACTCTGATGGATTCATAACCCCCAAAATTAACCCCCCAGAGTTCTTCAGGGCTATTTGAATTTGCACTTTTATCATTCAAAGCACTTTAAGATGGCGTCCCCTTTTATTCTGCGAATGGAAATACTTTGCACCTGAAAATTGGGATTCTTTTGATAAGTCATTTTTGCTGGAAATTTAACTGACTTCAGGGATTTCATCTATAGAAAATATGAATTGAATCATGTATTTTTATACTCAGATTTATTTTACTGGAAATATGAATATTAAAGCATTTTGATAGAGATGAAAAGAGTACCGTATTTTCCGGCGTATAAGACGACTGGGCATATAAGACGACCCCCAACTTTTCCTGTTAAAATATAGGGTTTGGGCTATACTTGCCATATAAGACTGCCCCTCTTCCAATGCACACCAAATAAAAATTAAAAAACATCAACTGGCTCACCTACAATGTAAAAGCAGCTGTGCTAGACCCAAAATGGACCCTGTAACATGCAGGAACCTCACACAGCCACAAAAAGCCCCCCCAAAAAACTTTCACACTCTAAACACACACAACACAACACAACTGGCTCACCCACAATGTAAAAGCAGCTGTGCTAGACCCAAAATGGCTCCTGCAACAAGCAGGAACCTCACACAGCCACAAAAAGTCCAAAAAACCAACTTTCACACTTTACACACACAAAATTCCACATACAGCTTTGTGAGATTTTGTGTGTTTGTGTAGTTGGAGTGAAACACTACAGAAACACACTAAATCTCAGAAAGCTGCACAAATATTATTTTATTTTATTTTATTTTTATTTTTATATGAAAGCTAAATTTAAAACTTCCTAAACGGCTTCCTAAATGGCTAGGTCTAAAAAAGAACAACTAAAAAAACCCCAATTGACTATTTTTTTTAAAGCTCCCAAAGGGGAAAAAAACTTACCCAATAGAACAGGGGTCTCCAACCTTGGCAACTTTAAGACTTGTAGACTTCAACTCCCAGAATTCCTCAGCCAGCTTTGCTTTGCTGGCTGAGGAATTCTGGGAGTTGAAGTCCACAACTAACTCCTTGCTTGATTGCAGGCAGGGAGTTGCTTGCTTGCCTGAATAGATTCAAGCAAGCAAAGCAAGGCAAGCGTTGCGATTAGCAGCTGAGGTAAGCAAGCTGGAGGGGGAAAACTTTTTCCCTTTTACATGGCTCTGGCGATCCCAGCTGAGTTGCAGGGAACTCAGCTGGGATCGTCAGAGCTGGGATCCTCAGAGTAAAAGGGAAAAAACTTTTTCCCTTTTACGTGGTTTCTGGCGATCCCAGCTGAGTTGCAGGGAACTCAGCTGGGATTGTCAGAGCTGGGATCGCCAGAGCTGGGATCGCCAGAGCCATTTAAGGCTCGTCAGAGCCTTTCGGGCTGATCTGCCTGGTTACAGGAGAACTACACCCGGCGTATAAGACGACCCCCGACTTTTGAGAAGATTTTCATGTGTTAAAAAGTCGTCTTATACGCCGGAAAATACGGTAAGCATAAAATACCCCAAATCCAGGTGAAAGCCATATTCAGTATAAAGCCGTATATTTCTTGAATGGGGAGAATAAATAAATGAATTTGTATTTGCTTTTTCTTAACTATAGGAAACTAACTTAAATTTAGAAAATGGATTTGGGATTAGGATGGGATATCAGAGCTCTTTCAAGGAACAATTTTTCAGTCATTGTTCCATTAAAAAGCTAAAAAACCCTGCATGACTGTTTTTGATATGCAAAATGTTTACCTGGGGATGTATTTGAGACAGTTGTGTGCTGGGATTTTTGAGTAAAAAGAATAAAATCATATTTCCTGTATCAAAGGTTTCTGTGCTTTTGTCTCCTGGGTGTAGAATTGTAGGACGGGGTGGGGGGAAATTTCCTGGATGAAGAAACCATGTGGTTTTGCTGTCTTCTGGAGTCGGCTGTGGTTTACTGGACACGGAGTACAGGTAGTCCTCACCTTATGACCACAACTGAGCCCAGAATTTATGTTTCTAAGTGAGAAATTGGTTAAGTGAGTTTTGCCCCATTTTATGACTTTTCTTACCACATTCGTTAAGTGAATCACTGCACTTGTTCCATTGGTAACACGGTTGTTAAGTGAATCTGGCTTCCCTGTTGACTTTGCCTGTCAGAAGGTCGTAAATCACATGACCCCGGGATACCACAACCGTCATAAATATGAGTCTCTTCTCAAGCATCCGAATGTAAATCCTGTGACCGTGGGGATGCTGCAATGGTCTTTGGGGTCCAAGCTTCCTTTAGCCAGGATTTCCCCCCACACACCCCCGTCCACTGGAGGAGCCTGAAAAGTTTAGCCTTGTGACAAACTCTCTCCACTTGGAGTTCAGACTTGTGTGCGTGTGCCACAAAATAGTTCTCACCCCCTTCGATTCCACCTTCTTTGACTTTCCATTGTCCGCAGTGCTGAAAACTTGACTTCTCGGCTTTCCCACCCTCGTCCCTCCCCTCTTCCTCCGGTTCCCTCTCCAGAAAGAGCTCCTTCCCTCCACCTCCTCCCCTCGCTCGGCTCCACCCGCCACACTTTGCCCGCAGTTGATCCCACCTGTGACGGGGAAGAGAAGGGCGAGCGCGGAAGAAACCCCGTCTCTGCAGTTGTTATATTGGTAACACGGTTGTTAAGTGAATCCCAGCTCATTCGCTGCAATCACTTTCCAGTCGCGTAATTCAGCGGGAGGCTGCCGTAGGGAGACCCGTTTGGAGGGATCTGGGGGGGGCGTATCCCACCTAATTCGGCTGCGTTTTTTCCCTTTCCAAAACACCTCCAAGCAAGCAGGGCAGGGGGCACCGCAGCAGCTGAGCCCGTCCCCTCCCCACAGTAAGAAAGAGGCATTTGGGGAAATCAGGAGCTTTGCCACTGAGCCTGATGTCACCAGAGGCCTTCCCGGCATGGCTAGTATGTCTCCAACCAGCCAGCCAGGCCTGCCACCCCCCCCCCAGGCCTCCCCCCACCGCAGCCCTCCTCCTTCCTGAGACCATACAAAAGGTGGTTTTGTATGTTTCTGGAGTCGGCTGAGGTTTCCTGGACACGGAGTACAGGTAGTCCTCAACTTATGACAACAACGGAGCCCAAAATTTATGTTTCTCTTTTTTTTGAAAGAGTTTTTTTCCCCACATGAACATATCTCAAATGTAGTTTTTTATCTGACATATTTTCTTTTACCTTTCATACTAATACAATCTTCATCCTAAACAATTTATGTATGTTCAACATAAATTCTTGACAACCATCCTTCTTCTCCCTCTCCTCTCTTTCCTTTCCCTCCCTTCTTCCATCTACTCTTCTACTTTCTTCTTTCCTCCTCCTCCTCCTCCCACGCCTCTGTCTAGCTGCCTTCTCCTCTCCCAGCCGATGTCAATTAGGATCTAAGGACCATTGAAAGGAGTTTCATTAGGCAACTTAGCCCAGAGTGAGGCTTGCCATGAGCCAGCGGGGGGGGGGAGGGGGGGCGTTTTGTTGGCACGCTCCGTGTCTTTAGTATTTGCTCAGATTTAGCTCCCGCGGCTTTCCCTGGTCTTGAAAAGGTTTCTGCCCTGAGTCACCGTTTCCTCACGACGGACGTGCCCAAGAAACGAGGAGAGAGATGTGCCTGGAAAGCGCCGCCGCAATGACCCAAAGCAGGAATGCGCCTCACGGTGTCACAAAAAGTGTGACATGATTCAGCCCCTCAGACTGAGGCGGCAAAGGGAAGGCGGGGCAGGTCGGCGTGAGAAACCTTTGTCCGCCTAGTTGGGCGCTTCGGGGCTGGGACTTCGGCGGAGAAGGAGCCATGCAGCGCGGTGAGGCTCAGATGGGGCGCAGGGGGCAGAGAAGGGGGGCGCCTTCGCCTTGGGGAGGAGGAGGGCAGCGGGAGCCTCTGGGGGCCAAAGACAGGTTGGGGGGGGCTGCGATCTGCCTGCCATCAGTCACAGAAGGGGGGGAGCGGCGCCTGAGCGGATCCTTTCATTGAGAGATTGTCCAGTTTTATGTTTTATGCAGTTTTAGCTCTTTACGTGTAACTTATAGGTCGTGGCTGAGAGGCGGTGGAGCTAAATTCCACGCAAACAAATGAAGTGTATTTTTAACAGATTAACAGAGTTGGAAGAGACCCTAGAGGTCATCTAGTCCACCCCCCCCCCGCGCCTAAGCAGGAGACCCTGCACCATTTCTGACAGGTGGGCGTCCCATCTTTTCTTGAAAGTCTCCAGTGGTGAAGCTCCCACAACCTCCGAAGGCAACTTCTGTTCCGTTGCTTGATTGTTCTCACTGTCAGAAAGGTCCTCCTTCCTTCCAGGTTGAAGCTCTCCTTGTTCAGTTTCCATCCATTATTCCTTGTCTGGCCCTCAGGTGCTTTGGAAGATAGCTTGACCCCCTCCTCTCTGTGGCAGCCCCTCAAATACTGGAACATCGCTATCAGGTCTCCCCTGGTCCTTCTCTTCACTAGACTAGCCATGCAACCGTTCTTCGTATGTTTTAGCCTCCAGTCCCCTAATCACTGTGGTTGCTCTCCTCTGCCCTTTTTCCAGAGTCTCAACATCTTTTTTAACCCTCTGTTAATGCAATTTAGGATAGCCCTGGCTTTTTTTTTGCTGCCGCTGCACACTGCTGACTCATATTGAGTTGGTTGTAACAAACTCGTGCTGGCTGTTAGTTATTACTTTATTCGTTTCTAGGTGTTGGCAGATCTGTTTTTTTATTATCTTTTCCAGGATCTTCCCAGATATTGAGGGCTGATTGGTCTGTAGTTATCTGGGTCTGTTTTTTTTCCTTTTTTGAAGATGGGAACCATCAGCTTTTTTCCAGTCCTCTGGTAGTTCCCGGGCATTCCAGGATTTTTGAAAGATGGGGTGCAGTGGTTCTGAGATGACATCTGCCAGCTCCTCTAGAATTCTGGGATGTAATCCGTCAGGTTCTGGTGATTTGAATTCATCCAGGTCAGACAGGGGTTCTCTTACTCTTTTTTTTTTCCCCCTTATTTTAACTTTTATTTCCAGTCTGTTTTTTACAGTTATGTTTCTGGTAGGTTGGGCTATGGTTCCTTTTTGCATGAAGACCGATGCAAAGAATGAGCTGAGCAGCCCTGCTTTCTCTCTGTTGCTCGTTACTTCCTTGCCATCTTCTCTCTTTACTGGACCAACTGTTTCCTTGATTTTTTTTCTTGTTATTTGTATGTTGGAAGAAACTTTTTTTCTTATCTTTGACTTTTGTGGCAAGTCTGTTCATTCTGAGCCTTTGCTTTCCTGACTTGGTCTTTGCAGATTCTGGCTATCTGCTGATCTTCTCCCTTAGTTATGTGTCCTCCTTTCCATTTTTTGTACTTGTCCTTTTTGTCTTTCAATTTGTCAGAGAGATCTTTGTGCAGCCATGCTGGTTTCTTCTTGGATTTCTTGTTTTTCTTTCTCAGTGATATTGTGGTGGTCTGGGCTTTTATGATCATATTTTTCAGAGTTTCTCAAGATTCTTGAGTTGTTTTCCCCTTTAGGATATTCATCCGAGGAATTTTTGCCTAGTTCTCTCTGAGTTTATTAAAATCAGCTCTTTTAAAATCTAAGACTCTGGTATCATTGTGTTCTATTGCTTGTGTTTGCATTGAGTTGAATTCTAGTATGACATGGTCACTCTCACCCAAGATTCCTGCAGTTTCAATTCCCTCTATTACTTCTGTTTGTAAGTATTTATTTATAAGTATTACAATAAGTATTAAGTCCAGAATGGCTCTCCCTCTAGTTGCTTCCTCTACCTTTTGGACAACAAAGTTGTCAGCTAGGTTGGTTAGGAACCTATTTGATTTCTCATTGGTGCAGAATTGGTTTTCCAATTGTTATCAGGGTAATTGAAGTCTCCCTTTACTATTGTTTCCTACACATGTTTGTAAGTTGGTTTGCAAAAGGACATCTATTTTTTTTGCTTGATCGGGTGGCCTATAGTATTCACCTATGGCCATGTCATTCTTTTTGTCTTTTATGTTGACCCATATGCATTCTAGGAGGTTTTCATCTTTGCTTTCATGCAATTCTGTAGCAATATAGTGGTCCTTTACATACAGTGCAACTCCACCTCCTCTTTTATGGGGTCTAGTTTTTTTGAAGAGTTTGTATCCTTCTATCAGAATGTCCCAGTCGTGGGTTTCGTCCCACCAAGTTTCTGTTATTCCAACTATGTCATATCTACCTTCGTGTATTAAGTTCACCCTGCTTGTTCCCCAGACTTTGTGCATTTTGTATATAGGCACTTGAGATCTTCATGCCTGACTCTGGGTATGCTTCCTATGTCTCCTATTTGGTGTTTGAGTTTGTCTTCCTTCCCATCCCTCCTTACTTCGTTGTTTGCCTTCCTTTCTAGGAGTCTTTGACTGGAATTACGTCCTGGAGATCCTAAAGACTGGTCACCCTCCCCCCTCAATTTTACCTTAAAGCCCTCCTGATAAGTTGAGCCAGTCGTTTTCCAAAAACATTCTTCCCAGTCTTTGTGAAGTGTGACCCATCCGTTGCCAAAAGCCCATCTTGGAGGTAGAACAGACCATGGTCCAGGAATCCAAAGTTTTTTTGGCGACACCAATTCTTTAGCCAGTGGTTCACTTCTAGAATTCTTTGTTCTCTTAGCAGATGTTGTCCTTTCATTGGCAGTACAGGTGAAAAAAACCACTTGTGCACCTAAGTCCTTGACTTTCTTGCCTAGCTGCTCATAATCACTCAATACTGTTTTCAAGTCCTTTTTTCTGTCATTGGTCCCTACATGAGTGGTGGGTTCCTCCCGGTTCGGTCCGGTTCGGCCAAGCCAGTAGCGGTGACGATATGACGTCACTGAACCGGTTCTCCCCCCCGCCCCCCCACCCCTCCCACCCACGTTATTCTTACCTTTTATTTGGTCCCGCCCCCAATCTATTGCTGCCTCCTGAGTCCCAGCTGATGACTAGAGGGAAAAAAACTGTTTAAACTCTTGCCGCGGGGCTTCAAAGGGCCGTCCTACAGCTGATCAGTGTTAAAAGCAAACAAAGGAGTCGGGTCGTAAGTGCGAGGACTGGTCGTAAGTGCGAGGACCTTCAGACTCTGGAATGACTCTGACCAGCTAGCCACGCCCACCTAGTCACATGACCCCCAAGCCACGCCGAAAAAATAAGCCACGCCCATAGAACCGGTAGTAAAAAAAATTAGAACCCACCCCTGCCCTACCTGTAGTAGTAGAAAGGACTAGTAGTCTGTGGGTTTTATTATTTTGGTTAGTTTCTCAGCCACATCTTTGATATTAGCTCCAGAGAGACAACATACCTCGCTGGATTGACTGTCTGTCTACAGATGGCAGGTTCTGTTCCCTTGAGAATTGAATCTCCTATCACCAGCACTCGCCTTTCTTTCCCTAGGGAGGTTTGGAGTGTTTTTCTCTCTATCACAGTATGCTTGGTGGTGCTACTTTTTAAGGGACATTTGATGGTGCTTCTTTTCTGTTTCTGCATGTCAGAATGGTCAAACAAGTGGCAACTCCAAATCTCAACCAACGAATGCTCTGTCTCACACATTGGCAAAAAAAATCAGAAGACAAAATACAAGCTGGGCGGATAGGACCTCATAGACGACACTCACTCTGTCAACGACCTTGGGGTACTCATCTCTAATGATCTAAGTGCCAGAGCCCACTGCAACTACATTGCCAAAAAGGCATGAAGAGTTATTAACCTAATCTTGCATAGCTTCTTCTCTGCTAATATTGTACTACTAACTAGAGTATACCAAACATTTGCTAGACCAATTCTCGAATACAGCTCATCTGTCTGGAACCCGCACTGCATATCGGATATTAATACAACTGAGAGGGTCCAGAGATATTTCACGAGAAGAGTCCTCCACTCCTCTGTTCGCAACAGAATATCTTATGCCACCAGACTCAAACTTTTGGGCTTAGACAACTTAGAACTCAGACAACTTCGGTCTGACCTAAGTGTAGTACATAAAATTACCTGCTACAATGTCCTACCTGTCAATGACTACTTCAGCTTCAACCACAACAACACACAAGCACACAATAGGTACAAACTTAAGGTAAACCGCTCCAAACTCAATTGCAGAAAATACAACTTCAGCAACAGAGTGGTCAATGCCTGGAATGCACTACCTGACTCTGTGGTTTCTTCCCCAAACCCCCAAAACTTCTAACCTTAGACTGTCTCCTGTTCACCTCACCCAGTGGTGAAATCTGAACCGGTTTACTACCAGTTTGTTGGCCACACACGCCCACTGTGTGCCAAGCATGCATTGCGTGGGCGTATGCACAGTGCACACCAAACGCAAGCCAAAAGGAGGCTTGGGAAGGTACGTAGAAAGTGCAGGGAGAGTGTGATCAGCTGTGCCACGCAATCATGGGAACCTTTTTAAAAATCTTTTAAAAACATTTTTTTACTACCAGTTCGGGCGAATAGGTAGTAAAAAAATGCTTTAAAAAAAGGGTTCCGAGGACCATGTGGCACAGCTGTGATTGTTGGAGCCTTTTTTCTTACTTTTTAAAAGTATTTTATAACTACCTATTTGCCGGAATCGGTAATAAAAAAATGCCTAAAAAGTTTTTTTAAAAAAAGTTCCGATCATCAGCTGAGCGATGCATGATCATCTGAACTTTTTTTTTTTTTACTTTTTAAAGCGCTTTAAACTACCAGTTCTGGAGAACCGGTAGTAAAAAAATGCTTTAAAAAGTTTTTTAAAAAAAGTTCCGATGGTCGCGCGTTGCTGAGCTGATCATCGGAACTTTTTTGTTACATTTTTTACTACCGGTTCAGCGAACTGGAAGCATTTCACCCCTGACCTCACCCCATTCCTAAGAGGTCTGTAAGGGGCGTGCATAAGGGCACCAACCGTCCCTGTCCTAATGTCCCCTTTTATTTGTAAACATCTCATGTATTCACAATCATGTTTATATATTTCATGTATTCACAATCATGTTTATATATTTCATGTATTCACAATCATGTTCATACTTTTATCTGTAATCTTACATATGCTTAACAAATAAATAAAGCTGGGATCTCATTGGACGAGTCAGAATCTAGTGAAAGTTCCCAAAGGAAGTCGAGCTTAGAAACGAGAATGCAGTTCCAGCTGTGAGCAGCAGAGGGCCTTAAGACAAAACCCTGATTTGGGGTCAACTGGATAATTCTCCCTCCGTTCCTTGTTGCAGGACCCAGGAGACTCGAGCTGTCCCTGCTTCTGTCTCTCCAACCAGGAGCCCCCGGATTAGGAGGTCAGTGGGACTCCTTGGGCCTTTCCCTGCCGCCTGCCTCCATCTTGGCTCCCTGGGCATTCGAAGTGGGGGATGGGAGGGAGGCCCCCCCTCTGAAGAAGGAGTTGGGGGAGAGGGGAGAGTTTGGTTTAAGGTTTCAGGGGGGGCTCCTCCCATCATTCCCACTTTTACTCCAAAACCACCATCCTTTCTTTCCTTCCTTTCAACTACTTTCTTTATCACACAGAAGTAAAAGGGAATCTCTTGAAAAATATTGGGGCAACTTGATGTGTGTGTGTTTGTGTGAGAGAGAGAGAGAGGGAGGGAGGGAGGGAGGCAGAGTATTCATTTCAAGTCAATTCTCAGTGGCTAACACACTGAGCTTGTCGATCAGCAATTAGGCGGTATCCCTAGTACAGGTCTCCTGCGTGAGTAGGGGTTGGACTAGATGACCTCCACAGTCCCTTCCAACTCTCTTACTGTTATTCCCCTTGCAGGTCAAAATGAAGCCCGGAGAGGATTGTACTTGAACATACAACTGGGCCTTTCTCTAGTCTCAGGTCAGCCTCTGCCATTCCTGTATCTGTGGTTTTCTTTGTTTCTTGTTGCATTAACATCCTTTGCCTTTTCTCCCAGGCATCTTTCCTGGGAAGTTGTCAATAGCAACCTTGTGAGAGAAACCAGCTGGAGACGGAAGGCCCCAAATTCTCCCAGGGGCCCTGGGTCATGTAGGGCTTGGACCCAGGTTGCCCCAATCCAAGCGCTCTCCTTCCTCCCTTGGCTCCCTCAAGGGCTTCCCAGAAGATCCTGCAAGAGAGCCTCCAATTCCCTCCACAAACTCCCTGCCTTTTCCACAAAATTTCACATTTTACATATTGACTGTTCACCTGCCCTTCATACAAAATATGCTGGTAAACAACAACAACAAATGAGTAAAAGACACTCTTGGCAATGAATGGCTTCCGGCTTCCAGGAAAACCTTTGGAGAAAAGCTGGAGTTTGGCTGCCCCTTAAAGGGAGGAGCTGCCCCGCCTCGTGAAGGTAGCTGAGCCCTGCCCTCCCCCACCAGGACCCATCCCGACCTGTCCGGCCGCAGAATCCCAGAGGAGGGTTTTTAGGCCCCCAAATCTGGTTTCCCCTGAGAGTCCCAATCCAGATCAAAGCTTCCTGGATAAAGACTTGTGCAGCCTCTACGTGAGAAAGCCAGAAGCCCAAGAGGGTCAGATCTTTTGCCAGCCAGTGGGACCCCTTCAGAAGAGAGAGAAGTCTTTGAAGGGGCTTCTTTGTTGTTCTTCTAGATCAGGATGGATTCCGAAGTGCAGCCCATCTTCAAATCCAGGCTGGGAATCCTGGGATCAGAGGTGAGTGTGGGAGAGAAGTGGGAATCTTGCCCTGCAGAGGAATTGTTGGCAGCATGAATGGGGGGGGGAGACTTAGTGGCAGCTCCTCCTCCTTGCATGGAAGCCCCCTTGGATCTTGGGATCAGGGGGAGCCACAGGTCCAGAGGATTCAAAGAGAGCTCTGGGGAACTGATGGGTCACGGGGAAAATTCACAATCCCCATTGAGGGAAGACATTTTGTGGGGCAGCTTTGCTCAGACTCTGGGGGGTTCAGCTCTCTCAAGTGTCTCATGGCTGTTTCTTCACAGGTCCAGGGGGAGCTTTGCTTCCTTGGAACTTCCATTTTCTCTGGGAAAGGTAAGCAGATTTTGGGAGATATTCCTGGGTTGGTTTGAGAATCAGTCAGGATTTACGTAAACCTCACTCCGTTCTCTAATACTTCAATGTGCGATTCTTTGAAAATCCCATTCCCCATTTTAACCAACTGTCTGGTCTGGACAGCTGAGGAATGAGGACTCCATTCACGCTTCACTGCATGGGGGGAAAGGGTCTGCCCCAAATCCTAGTTTTGGGAATTCACCCTCCCTAAATAGGACCCCAGCTCACCCCCCTCCCCTAATTCTCAGTTTTTCATTTCTGGAAGACCCCATGCTGGTGTCTGCCAATTCACAGAGCATTTCATGTGTAAAAAGCACAAAATTAAATATTCCAAGCACTGATGTTCCCTCCGATCAATTTCCATGATGAATTGGAAGGATATTCCCATATCCAGTATTTAAATCCAGTTTTTCTCAATGCCTCCAAGTGTCTCATATTTATCATTTCAGGTCAGGGCGGATCCAGAGACGCAGCATATTTTATTCTGCTCTTAGGCTGTTCAGCAATTGGTGGTAAGTTCCAGGAAGTGGCCCTTTCCAGCCTTGAGATACCTCTGTTTGAAGGGAAAGGGCAGAATTATCTCTCATTGTCCATCCATTCGTCCATAATAATTGGAATATTTTTAATTAATGAAGGGGAGTGTAATAACTGGAATATTTTCAAATGGATATTCGGAACTTAACTAAATGAGAAAAGAAAATTGAAATGATATTGGATTATCAATGAATTAGATACAATTAACTGGTTTTTATAAAAATGTTGAAGTGTATTATTTGGAACAGTTGATAAAGAAAAAAATTTGGAGACTGGAATAAGAGATGACAAAATGTAGGGTTGTTTAAGACTTGAAAATAAGACCCAGAAATAAGAAGTTTAATACATGTAATTGCAGTAGTTAGAACATTTGGGTTAAGATATATAGTTAATTGGTTAACTCAACTCAACTAATACGTTGAGTTGTATTATTGGGAATAGTTGATAAAAGAATTATTGGTGATTAGAAGAAGAGAATTTAAGGAAATAATTGGGGATTGTACTATGTTATGTGAATCTAAATTTAGGGGTTCAAATTTTAAAGAGGGAAAAGAAAAATTGAGCTATAATAGGATGAGAAGTCAAGATGAAGGGCAATATTGGTTTCTTAAAATTAAAGAGAATAAATGTAATGAGAAAAATTGAACATATAAAATTATGTTAAAGATGAAGAAAAATCTGTACAAATCTGTACCAATAGTTTGTTCAGAAAAGATGTATTGTCTGTTTGTTTGTGTGTTTAAAAAATTTAAAAAAAAACTTAAAAAAAAAGAAAAAAGAAAGCAGGCAGAAACTGGACAGATTTTTTTAATTTTGAGGACTGATTGTATCCAGAAGAGATATGAACAATATTTGCAGTTAAATCGCCTCAAGGATGTTTTCCTGTTGGAGTTCAAGCTGTGCCTCACGCTGCTTTCTCCTTTTCTTCCCTCCGAAGGAGAATTCCAGGAGGCCTCCAGGTATTTTCTGCCTTCCAAGGAAGATTCCCCAACTTTTCTGGTAAGTCCTTTCGACCCACAAAGATTGGCCCTCAGTTGATTCTCTTCCACAGGATTCCAGGATTTAGGGAGAATGAGATCAAGATTCCCAACAGCCACATATTTCTCTCTGCTCTTCCAGCTACTCATAAATGGCCTAGTTGGACAAATAGCCATGAGGACCGAGCGTTGAACAAATCCAAAGCATCTTTTGTAGTTTTCATGGGGAATTCATCCCAGGCCCAGCTCTATACATCACTCAGAACCCACCATATATGCCACAGAAGAGGACCTGGGGACATAAAAGGACACCACCTCCTCCATCCAATTAAACCTCTCCCACATTGAATTCTAGGGAATCTCCCACGTCTACATGGCTGGATCCAGCTGGTGGCTAACTAGGTTTCTTCAGGATCTCCTGGACCAACATTAGAAGAAAGAACAACATATCTTTTATCAGCAGGGACTCTGCGAAAGGAAAGGCACATTAATACTTTCCTGTATGAAAAATTTCATATACTCAGGAAGTTTACCTTTTTACTCTGATGGGTTGATAACCCCCAAAATTAACCCCCCAGAGTTCTTCAGGGCTATTTGAATTTGCACTTTTATCATTCAAAGCACTTTAAGATGGTGTCCCCTTTTATTCTGCGAATGGAAATACTTTGCACCTGAAAATTGGGATTCTTTTGATAAGTTATTTTTGCTGGAAATTTAACTGACTTCAGGGATTTCATCTATAGAAAATATGAATTGAATCATGTATTTATTTTTATACTGAGATTTCCTTTTAATTGAAATATGAATATTAAAGTATTTTGATAGAGATGAAAAGAGTAAGCATAAAATATCACAAATCCAGGTGAAAGCCATATTCAGTATAAAGCCATATATTTCTTAAATGGGAAGAATAAATAAATGAATTTGTATTTGCTTAATTTAAATATAGAAAATAGATTTGGGATTAGGATGGGATATCAGAGCTCTTTCAAGGAACAATTTTTCAGTCATTGTTTCATTAAAAAGCTAAAAAACCCTGCATGACTGTTTTTGATATAGAAAATGCGATAGAATGAGGAAGCATACAATATCACGTGATGCAGTGGTTAGAGTGCAGGCTCAATGTTGACTCAACCCTCCTTCCAAGGTTGGTAAAATGAGGACCCAGATTGTTGGGGACAATATGCTGACTCTGTAAACTACTTAGAGAAGGCTATAAAACACTATGAAGCAGTATATAAGTCTAAGTGCTATGGCTATCACAAATCCAAGTGAAAGCCATATTCAGTATGAAGCCATATATTTGTTAAATGGGATGAATAAATAAATGAATTTGTATTTGCTTTTTTTTAACTACAGGAAACTTGTAAAAAATAATAAATTTGGGCTTTTTATGGGATATCAGAGCTCTTTCAAGGAAGAAATGTTAAGTAATTGTTCAATTAAAAAGCTAAAAAAACCTGCATGACTGTTTTTGTTTTCCAAATGTTTAGCTGGAGATGTATTTGAGATCAGTTGTGTGCTGAGATTTTTGAGTAAAAAAGAATAAAATCATACTTCCTGTATGAAAGTTTGCATTGCTTTTATCTCCTGGGCGTAGAATTGGGGGATGGGGTGGGGGGGGAGAGTCCTGGGTGAAGAAACCATGAGGTTTTGCTTTCTTCTGGAGTCGGCTGTGGTTTACTGGACACGGAGTACAGGTAGTCCTCAACATATGACCACAATTGAGCCCAGAATTTATGTTTCTAAGTGAGAAATTTGATAAGTGAGTTTTGGCCCATTTAAGACTTTTCTTGCCACATTTGTCAAGTGAATCGCTGCAGTCGTTAAATTGGTAACACAGTTGTTAAGTGAATCTGGCTTCCCCATTGACTTTGCCTGTCAGAAGGTCGTAAAAGGTGATCACGTGACCCCGGGATACCACAACCGTCATAAATATGAGTCTCTTCTCAAGCATCTGAATGTAAATCATGTGACTATGGGTATGCTGCAATGGTCATAACTGGAAAATGGTCATAAGTCACATTTCAGTGCCATTGTAACTTGGAACGGTCACTAACTGAACTCTTGCAAGTTGAGGGCTACCTGCACAGGCCTGAAATCTGACTGGCAAGAGCTGGAGATGCCGTATATTTCTTGAATGGGGAGAATAAATAAATGAATTTGTATTTGCTTTATCTTAACTATAGGAAATTAACTTAAATTTAGAAAATAGATTCGGGATTAGGATGGGATATCAGAGCTCTTTCACAGAACAATTTTTCAGTCATTGTTCCATTAAAAAGCTAAAAATGACTGTTTTTGATATATAAAATGGTTACCTGGAGATGGATTTGAGACAGTTGAGTGCTGGGATTTTTGAGTAAAAAGAATAAAATCATATTTCCTGTATCAAAGGTTTCTGTGCTTTTGTCTCCTGGGTGTAGAATTGGGAGATGGGGTGGGGGGAAATTTCCTGGATGAAGAAACCATGTGGTTTTGCTGTCTTCTGGAGTCGGCTGTGGTTTACTGCACACGGAGTACAGGTAGTCCTCACCTTATGACCACAACTGAGCCCAGAATTTATGTTTCTAAGTGAGAAATTTGTTAAGTGAGTTTTGGCCCATTTTATGACTTTTCTTACCACATTCATTAAGTGAATCACTGCACTTGTTCCATTGGTAACACGGTTGTTAAGTGAATCTGGCTTGCCTGTTGACTTTGCCTGTCAGAAGGTCGTAAATCACATGACCCCGGGATACCACAATCGTCATAAATATGAGTCTCTTCTCAAGCATCCGAATGTAAATCCTGTGACCGTGGGGATGCTGCAATGGTCATAAGCGTGGAAAATGGTAAGTCACATTTCAGTGCCGTTGTAACTTGGAACGGTCACTAACTGAGCTCTTGTGTAGGCTGAAGAGGGCTGGGGTCTTTGGGGTCCAAGCTTCCTTTAGCCAGGATTTCCCCCCACAAACCCCCGTCCACTGGAGGAGCCTGAAAAGTTTAGCCTTGTGACAAACTCTCTCCACTTGGAGTTCAGACTTATGTGCGTGTGCCACAAAATAGTTCTCACCCCCTTCGATTCCCTCTTCTTTGACTTTCCATTGTCCGCAGTGCTGAAAACTTGACTTGAGCCCAGAATTTATGGGGGTTTCCATAAATTCCATAAATTCCCACCCTCGTCCCTCCCCTCTTCCTCCGGTTCCCTCTCCAGAAAGAGCTCCTTCCCTCCACCTCCTCCCCTCGCTCGGCTCCACCCGCCACACTTTGCCCGCAGTTGATCCCACCTGTGACGGGGAAGAGAAGGGCGAGCGCGGAAGAAACTCCGTCTCTGCAGTTGTTATATTGGTAACACGGTTGTTAAGTGAATCCCAGCTCATTCGCTGCAATCGCTTTCGAGTCGCGTAGTTCAGCGGGAGGCTGCCGTAGGGAGACCCGTTTGGAGGGATCTGGGGGGGGCGTATCCCACCTAATTCGGCTGCGTTTTTTCCCTTTCCAAAACACCTCCAAGCAAGCAGGGCAGGGGGCACCGCAGCAGCTGAGCCCGTCCCCTCCCCACAGTAAGAAAGAGGCATTTGGGGAAATCAGGAGCTTTGCCACTGAGCCTGATGTCACCAGAGGCCTTCCCGGCATGGCTAGTATGTCTCCAACCAGCCAGCCAGGCCTGCCATCCCCGCCCCAGGCCTCCCCCCACCGCAGCCCTCCTCCTTCCTGAGACCATACAAAACGTGGTTTTGTATGTTTCTGGAGTCGGCGGAGGTTTACTGGACACGGAGTACAGGTAGTCCTCAACTTATGACAACAATGGAGCCCAAAATTTATGTTTCTCTTTTTTTTTGAGTTTTTTTTTCACATGAACATATCTCAAATGTAGTTTTTTATCTGACATATTTTCTTTTACCTTTCATACTAATACAATCTTCATCCTAAACAATTTATGTATGTTCAACATAAATTCTTGACAACCATCCTTCTTCTCCCTCTCCTCTCTTTCCTTTCCCTCCCTTCTTCCATCTACTCTTCTACTTTCTTCTTTCCTCCTTCTCCTTCTCCCACGCCTCTGTCTAGCTGCCTTCTCCTCTCCCAGCCGATGTCAATTAGGATCTAAGGACCATTGAAAGGAGTTTCATTAGGCAACTTAGCCCAGAGTGAGGCTTGCCAGGAGCCAGCGGGGGAGGGGGGGCGTTTTGTTGGCGCCCTTCATGTATTTAGTATTTGCTCAGATTTAGCTCCCGCGGCTTTCCCTGGTCTTGCAAAGGTTTCTGCCCTGAGTCACCGTTTCCTCACGACGGACGTGCCCAAGAAACGAGGAGAGAGATGTGCCTGGAAAGCGCCGCCGCAATGACCCAAAGCAGGAATGCGCCTCACGGTGTCACAAAAAGTGTGACATGATTCAGCCCCTCAGACTGAGGCGGCAAAGGGAAGGCGGGGCAGGTCGGCGTGAGAAACCTTTGTCCGCCTAGTTGGGCGCTTCGAGGCTGGGACTTCGGCGGAGAAGGAGCCATGCAGCGCGGTGAGGCTCAGATGGGGCGCAGGGGGCAGAGAAGGGGGGAGGAGGAGGGCAGCGGGAGCCTCTGGGGGCCAAAGACAGGTTGGGGGGGGGCTGCGATCTGCCTGCCATCAGTCACAGAAGGGGGGGAGCGGCGCCTGAGCGGATCCTTTCATTGAGAGATTGTCCAGTTTTATGTTTTATGCACTTTCAGCTCTTTACGTGTAACTTATAGGTCGTGGCTGAGAGGCGGTGGAGCTAAATTCCACGCAAACAAATGAAGTGTATTTTTAACAGATTAACAGAGTTGGAAGAGACCCTAGAGGTCATCTAGTCCACCCCCCCGCGCCTAAGCAGGAGACGCTGGACCATTTCTGACAGGTGGGCGTCCAATCTTTTCTTGAAAGTCTCCAGTGATGAAGCTCCCACAACCTCCGAAGGCAACTTCTGTTCCGTTGCTTGATTGTTCTCACTGTCAGAAAGGTCCTCCTTCCTTCCAGGTTGAAGCTCTCCTTGATCAGTTTCCATCCATTATTCCTTGTCTGGCCCTCAGGTGCTTTGGAAGATAGCTTGACCCCCTCCTCTCTGTGGCAGCCCCTCAAGTATTGGGACACAGCTATCATGTCTCCCCTGGTCCTTCTCTTCACTAGACCAGCCATGCAACCGTTCTTCGTATGTTTTAGTCTCCAGTCCCCTAATCACTGTGGTTGCTCTCCTCTGCCCTTTTTCCAGAGTCTCAACATCTTTTTTAACCCTCTGTTAATGCAATTTAGGATAGCCCTGGCTTTTTTTTTGCTGCCGCTGCACACTGCTGACTCATATTGAGTTGGTTGTAACAAACTCGTGCTGGCTGTTAGTTATTACTTTATTCGTTTCTAGGTGTTAGTTATTACTTTACTCGTTTCTAGGTGTTGGCAGATCTGGTTTTTTATTATCTTTTCCAGGATCTTCCCAGATATTTTTTTTTTATTGCAAAAGTTTTACAATTACATTTTCACCCCTTTCCCCCCCCCAACCCACCCCAAACTTCCCAACCTCATCCTCCCTAACCCTCCCTAACCCTCCCCTCCCCCCGGACTTCCACACAATATACTCAGATCAAGAAAAAAAAACCCCTATGTATAAAACTTGAACCCCTCCATCCCCCTTATAGTTTTTCATCTTCATTGCATTAAAATATTTCTGTCTTAATCTAACATTTTCAATTAAAAGCTATTTGATACTTCCTGGTTTGATATTTGTTCTGGACATAATCTATCCACTTTTTCCATTCCCATTCATAAGTCTCTTGTGAACAATCTTTTAAATATGCTGAAATCTTCGCCATCTCTGCAAAACTGGCCATCTTCAAAGTCCATTCCTCGATAGTGGGCAAAGCTTCATTTTTCCAGTATTTACCTATCAATAATCTCGCTGCTGTTATCATGTACAATATCAACTTTGTTTCACCCAATGTAAACCCCTTAACTATACCCAATAAAAACAATTGTGGAGAAAATTGAATTTTTTTCTTCAAAACATTCTGCATAACCCACCAAATTTTTATCCAAAAAGCTTTAACTTCCTTGCAAGTCCACCAGACATGATAATATGTAGCATCTAAACAATCACATCTCCAACATTTTGGCTGAACATTAGGGTACATGCATGATAATTTCTTAGGGTCTAAATGCCATCTATAAAACATTTTATAAAAATTTTCCCTCAAATTCTGTGACTGTGTAAATTTAACATTCTGAACCCAAATTTTTTCCCATGTATCCAACATCACTGGTTCTGCAAAATTCTGTGCCCACTTAATCATACAATCTTTAACCAATTCAGTTTCTGAATCCCTTTCTAACAAAACATTATAAAGCCTTTTAATATGCATTGGACCTTTCTCTTTTATATGTCTAACCAGTTCTTCCTCATGCAACATAATACCAGTTTTTTGGTCCTCTTTCCATCTCAATTGAAGTTGATTATACTGTAACCAAGTTAAGTTAATCCCTTCGTCCAACAGCGTCTCCAATGTCTTCAACAAGGGGGAGGGCCTTCTCTGTGGGGGCACCTACCCTCTGGAATCAATTGCCTCCAGAGATAAGGAGAATCCAAGACCTCGGTGCCTTCCGCCGTGCCCTTAAAACCTTCCTTTTCCAGCAAGCCGGGCTGGCCTAATTTTTTTAAGTGTTTTTAAGTGTTTTGTTTATTGTTTTTAATTAATGGGGCCAAATTTATATATGTATATTTTAACTGTATTTTAATATTTGTATTTGATGTTTTTACTTGGCTGTTCACCGCCCTGAGTCCTCAGGGAGAAGGGCGGTATACAAATTCAAAATAAATAAATAAATAAATAAATAAACTGCCATCTGCCCGCATCTGTAAAAAGAACCTCTTTGTATAAAAACCCCCCGAGTGACATTATATTTGTATTCCAAATAATATGACCAAGATCCAGCCATAGCGGTATTTTATAATCCCATTTAAGTCGGTGCTTCTTCCAAACTCTCATCAGGGAGTCTCTAAGTATATGACTTTTAAATACTTTGTCCACTTTATTTTCATAAAATAAGTAAGCATGCCATCCAAATTCAAGATCAAAACTTTCTATATTCAATATTCCAGTCTTTTTCCTTCCAAACCAATCACTTCCTTGAGATAAAGCTGCTGCTTCATAATATAACTGTAGGTTTGGAAGTTTAAGACCTCCCCGTTCTGGAACATCTTGCATAATTTTTAATTTCACTCTCAGTTTTTTCTCGTTCCAAACAAACTTATTCACTCCACTTTGCCACTCTTTCAGTTGTTTATCACTTTTAAGCACCGGAATCATTTGAAACAGAAACAAAAATCTTGGCAAAATGTTCATCTTAACTGCTGCTATTCTTCCAAGTAAAGACAGCTGCAGTTTTTTCCAGGTCTCCATATCTTTCTGCACATCTCACCACAACACCTCATAATTATTTTGAAACAGTTTCATATTTAATTTTAATTTTGTGGCAAGTCTGTTCATTCTGAGCCTTTGCTTTCCTGACTTGGTCTTTGCAGATTCTGGCTATCTGCTGATCTTCTGCCTTAGTTATGTGTCCTCCTTTCCATTTTTTGTACTTGTCCTTTTTGTCTTTCAATTTGTCAGAGAGATCTTTGTGCAGCCATGCTGGTTTCTTCTTGGATTTCTTGTTTTTCTTTCTCAGTGATATTGTGGTGGTCTGGGCTTTTATGATCATATTTTTCAGAGTTTCTCAAGATTCTTGAGTTGTTTTCCCCTTTAGGATATTCATCCGAGGAATTTTTGCCAAGTTCTCTCTGAGTTTATTAAAATCAGCTCTTTTAAAATCTAAGACTCTGGTATCATTGTGTTCTATTGCTTGTGTTTGCATTGAGTTGAATTCTAGTATGACATGGTCACTCTCACCCAAGATTCCTGCAGTTTCAATTCCCTCTATTACTTCTGTTTGTAAGTATTTATTTATTTATTCTCAATGCCTCCAAGTGTCTCATATTTATCATTTCAGGTCAGGGCGGATCCAGAGACGCAGCATATTTTATTCTGCTCTTAGGCTGTTCAGCAATTGGTGGTAAGTTCCAGGAAGTGGCCCTTTCCAGCCTTGAGATACCTCTGTTTGAAGAGAAAGGGCAGAATTATCTCTCATTGTCCATCCATTCGTCCATAATAATTGGAATATTTTTAATTAATGAAGAGGATTGTAATAACTGGAATATTTTCAAATGGATATTTGGAACTTAACTAAATAATTAGGAATTGTACTATGTTGTATGAGTTTAAATGTAGGGATACTAGAGTAAGATTGATATTTAATTGATTTTTCATTGAATATGTTTCATTAATTAATGAAATTATGATAAATGGATTACTTTTAAAATAAGAGATAAGAATATAATATAATAGTAATAATGAATTATCTAAGTCAATATGAAATGACAAAATGTAGGGATGTTTAAGACTTGAAAATAAGACCCAGAAATAAGAAGTTTAATACACGTAATTGCAGTAGTTAGAACATTTGGGTTAAGATATATAGTTAATTGGTTAACTCAACTCAACTAATACGTTGAGTTGTATTATTGGGAATAGTTGATAAAAGAATTATTGGTGATTAGAAGAAGAGAATTTAAGGAAATAATTGGGGATTGTACTATGTTATGGGAATCTAAATTTAGGGGTTCAAATTTTAAAGAGGGAAAAGAAAAATTGAGCTCTAATAGGATGAGAAGTCAAGATGAAGGGCAATATTAGTTTCTTAAAATTAAAGAGAATAAATGTAATGAGAAAAATTGAACATATAAAATTACGTTAAAGATGAAGAAAAATCTGTACAAATTTAAGAGCGGGCCAATATTCTGTTCAGAAAAGATGTATTGTCTGCTTGTTTGTGTGTTTAAAAAATTAAAAAAAAAAACTTTAAAAAAAAGAAAAAAGAAAGCCGGCAGAAGCCAGACAGATTTTTTTAATTTTAAGGATTGACTGTATCCAGAAAAGATATGAACAATATTTGCAGTTAAATCGCCTCAAGGATGTTTTCCTGTTGGAGTTCAAGATGTGCGTCACACTGCTTTCTCCTTTTCTTCCCTCCAAAGGAGAATTCCAGGAGGCCTCCAGGTATCTTCTGCCTTCCAAGGAAGATTCCCCAACATTTCTGGTAAGTCCTTTTGACCCACAAAGATTGGCCCTCAGTTGATTCTCTTCCACAGGATTCCAGGATTTAGGGAGAATGAGATCAAGATTCCCAACAGCCACATATTTCTCTCTGCTCTTCCAGCTACTCATAAATGGCCTAGTTGGACAAATAGCCATGAGGACCGAGCGTTGAACAAATCCAAAGCATCTTTTGTAGTTTTCATGGGGAATTCATCCCAGGCCCAGCTCTATACATCACTCAGAACCTACCATATATGCCACAGAAGAGGACCTAGGGACACAAAAGGACACAACAGTAAATTTCATATACTCAGGAAGTTTACCTTTTTACTCTGATGGATTCATAACCCCCAAAATTAACCCCCCAGAGTTCTTCAGGGCTATTTGAATTTGCACTTTTATCACTCAAAGCACTTTAAGATGGCGTCCCCTTTTATTCTGCGAATGGAAATACTTTGCACCTGAAAATTGGGATTCTTTTGATAAGTCATTTTTGCTGGAAATTTAACTGACTTCAGGGATTTCATCTATAGAAAATATGAATTGAATCATGTATTTTTATACTCAGATTTATTTTACTGGAAATATGAATATTAAAGCATTTTGATAGAGATGAAAAGAGTAAGCATAAAATACCCCAAATCCAGGTGAAAGCCATATTCAGTATAAAGCCGTATATTTCTTGAATGGGGAGAATAAATAAATGAATTTGTATTTGCTTTTTCTTAACTATAGGAAACTAACTTAAATTTAGAAAATGGATTTGGGATTAGGATGGGATATCAGAGCTCTTTCAAGGAACAATTTTTCAGTCATTGTTCCATTAAAAAGCTAAAAAACCCTGCATGACTGTTTTTGATATGCAAAATGTTTACCTGGGGATGTATTTGAGACAGTTGTGTGCTGGGATTTTTGAGTAAAAAGAATAAAATCATATTTCCTGTATCAAAGGTTTCTGTGCTTTTGTCTCCTGGGTGTAGAATTGTAGGACGGGGTGGGGGGAAATTTCCTGGATGAAGAAACCATGTGGTTTTGCTGTCTTCTGGAGTCGGCTGTGGTTTACTGGACACGGAGTACAGGTAGTCCTCAACTTATGACCACAACTGAGCCCAGAATTTATGTTTCTAAGTGAGAAATTTGTTAAGTGAGTTTTGCCCCATTTTATGACTTTTCTTACCACATTCATTAAGTGAATCACTGCACTTGTTCCATTGGTAACACGGTTGTTAAGTGAATCTGGCTTCCCTGTTGACTTTGCCTGTCAGAAGGTCGTAAATCACATGACCCCGGGATACCACAACCGTCATAAATATGAGTCTCTTCTCAAGCATCCGAATGTAAATCCTGTGACCATGGGGATGCTGCAATGGTCAGAAGCGTGGAAAATGGTAAGTCACATTTCAGTGCCGTTGTAATTTGGAACGGTCACTAACTGAGCTCTTGCAAGTTGAGGGCTACCTGCACAGGCCTGAAATCTGACTGGCAAGAGCTGGAGATGCTGTATATTTCTTGAATGGGGAGAATAAATAAATGAATTTGTATTTGCTTTTTCTTAACTATAGGAAACTAACTTAAATTTAGAAAATGGATTTGGGATTAGGATGGGATATCAGAGCTCTTTCACAGAACAATTTTTCAGTCATTGTTCCATTAAAAAGCTAAAAAACCCTGCATGACTGTTTTTGATATATAAAATGGTTACCTGGAGATGGATTTGAGACAGTTGTGTGCTGGGATTTTTGAGTAAAAAGAATAAAATCATATTTCCTGTATCAAAGGTTTCTGTGCTTTTGTCTCCTGGGTGTAGAATTGGGAGATGGGGTGGGGGAAAATTTCCTGGATGAAGAAACCATGTGTTTTTGCTGTCTTCTGGAGTCGGCTGTGGTTTACTGGACACGGAGTACAGGTAGTCCTCACCTTATGACCACAACTGAGCCCAGAATTTATGTTTCTAAGTGAGAAATTGGTTAAGTGAGTTTTGCCCCATTTTATAACTTTTCTTACCACATTCATTAAGTGAATCACTGCACTTGTTCCATTGGTAACACGGTTGTTAAGTGAATCTGGCTTCCCTGTTGACTTTGCCTGTTAGAAGGGCGTAAATCACATGACCCTGGGATACCACAACCGTCATAAATATGAGTCTCTTCTCAAGCATCCGAATGTAAATCCTGTGACCGTGGGGATGCTGCAATGGTCAGAAGCGTGGAAAATGGTAAGTCACATTTCAGTGCCGTTGTAACTTGGAACGGTCACTAACTGAGCTCTTGTGTAGGCTGAAGAGGTCTGGGGTCTTTGGGGTCCAAGCTTCCTTTAGCCAGGATTTCCCCCCACACACCCCCGTCCACTGGAGGAGCCTGAAAAGTTTAGCCTTGTGACAAACTCTCTCCACTTGGAGTTCAGACTTGTGTGCGTGTGCCACAAAATAGTTCTCACCCCCTTCGATTCCCTCTTCTTTGACTTTCCATTGTCCGCAGTGCTGAAAACTTGACTTCTCGGCTTTCCCACCCTCGTCCCTCCCCTCTTCCTCCGGTTCCCTCTCCAGAAAGAGCTCCTTCCCTCCACCTCCTCCCCTCGCTCGGCTCCACCCGCCACACTTTGCCCGCAGTTGATCCCACCTGTGACGGGGAAGAGAAGGGCGAGCGCGGAAGAAACCCCGTCTCTGCAGTTGTTATATTGGTAACACGGTTGTTAAGTGAATCCCAGCTCATTCGCTGCAATCACTTTCCAGTCGCGTAGTTCAGCGGGAGGCTGCCGTAGGGAGACCCGTTTGGAGGGATCTGGGGGGGGCGTATCCCACCTAATTCGGCTGCGTTTTTTCCCTTTCCAAAACACCTCCAAGCAAGCAGGGCAGGGGGCACCGCAGCAGCTGAGCCCGTCCCCTCCCCACAGTAAGAAAGAGGCATTTGGGGAAATCAGGAGCTTTGCCACTGAGCCTGATGTCACCAGAGGCCTTCCCGGCATGGCTAGTATGTCTCCAACCAGCCAGCCAGGCCTGCCACCCCCCCCCCAGGCCTCCCCCCACCGCAGCCCTCCTCCTTCCTGAGACCATACAAAAGGTGGTTTTGTATGTTTCTGGAGTCGGCTGAGGTTTCCTGGACACGGAGTACAGGTAGTCCTCAACTTATGACAACAACGGAGCCCAAAATTTATGTTTCTCTTTTTTTTTGAAAGAGTTTTTTTTTTCACATGAACATATCTCAAATGTAGTTTTTTATCTGACATATTTTCTTTTACCTTTCATACTAATACAATCTTCATCCTAAACAATTTATGTATGTGCAACATAAATTCTTGACAACCATCCTTCTTCTCCCTCTCCTCTCTTTCCTTTCCCTCCCTTCTTCCATCTACTCTTCTACTTTCTTCTTTCCTCCTTCTCCTTCTCCCACGCCTCTGTCTAGCTGCCTTCTCCTCTCCCAGCCGATGTCAATTAGGATCTAAGGACCATTGAAAGGAATTTCATTAGGCAACTTAGCCCAGAGTGAGGCTTGCCAGGAGCCAGCGGGGGGGGGGGCGTTTTGTTGGCACGCTTCGTATCTTTAGTATTTGCTCAGATTTAGCTCCCGCGGCTTTCCCTGGTCTTGCAAAGGTTTCTGCCCTGAGTCACCGTTTCCTCACGACGGACGTGCCCAAGAAACGAGGAGAGAGATGTGCCTGGAAAGCGCCGCCGCAATGACCCAAAGCAGGAATGCGCCTCACGGTGTCACAAAAAGTGTGACATGATTCAGCCCCTCAGACTGAGGCGGCAAAGGGAAGGCGGGGCAGGTCGGCGTGAGAAACCTTTGTCCGCCTAGTTGGGCGCTTCGAGGCTGGGACTTCGGCGGAGAAGGAGCCATGCAGCGCGGTGAGGCTCAGATGGGGCGCAGGGGGCAGAGAAGGGGGGAGGAGGAGGGCAGCGGGAGCCTCTGGGGGCCAAAGACAGGTTGGGGGGGGGCTGCGATCTGCCTGCCATCAGTCACAGAAGGGGGGGAGCGGCGCCTGAGCGGATCCTTTCATTGAGAGATTGTCCAGTTTTATGTTTTATGCACTTTCAGCTCTTTACGTGTAACTTATAGGTCGTGGCTGAGAGGCGGTGGAGCTAAATTCCACGCAAACAAATGAAGTGTATTTTTAACAGATTAACAGAGTTGGAAGAGACCCTAGAGGTCATCTAGTCCACCCCCCCGCGCCTAAGCAGGAGACGCTGGACCATTTCTGACAGGTGGGCGTCCAATCTTTTCTTGAAAGTCTCCAGGGATGAAGCTCCCACAACCTCCGAAGGCAACTTCTGTTCCGTTGCTTGATTGTTCTCACTGTCAGAAAGGTCCTCCTTCCTTCCAGGTTGAAGCTCTCCTTGATCAGTTTCCATCCATTATTCCTTGTCTGGCCCTCAGGTGCTTTGGAAGATAGCTTGACCCCCTCCTCTCTGTGGCAGCCCCTCAAGTATTGGGACACAGCTATCATGTCTCCCCTGGTCCTTCTCTTCACTAGACCAGCCATGCAACCGTTCTTCGTATGTTTTAGTCTCCAGTCCCCTAATCACTGTGGTTGCTCTCCTCTGCCCTTTTTCCAGAGTCTCAACATCTTTTTTAACCCTCTGTTAATGCAATTTAGGATAGCCCTGGCTTTTTTTTTGCTGCCGCTGCACACTGCTGACTCATATTGAGTTGGTTGTAACAAACTCGTGCTGGCTGTTAGTTATTACTTTATTCGTTTCTAGGTGTTAGTTATTACTTTACTCGTTTCTAGGTGTTGGCAGATCTGGTTTTTTATTATCTTTTCCAGGATCTTCCCAGATATTTTTTTTTTATTGCAAAAGTTTTACAATTACATTTTCACCCCTTTCCCCCCCCCAACCCACCCCAAACTTCCCAACCTCATCCTCCCTAACCCTCCCTAACCCTCCCCTCCCCCCGGACTTCCACACAATATACTCAGATCAAGAAAAAAAAACCCCTATGTATAAAACTTGAACCCCTCCATCCCCCTTATAGTTTTTCATCTTCATTGCATTAAAATATTTCTGTCTTAATCTAACATTTTCAATTAAAAGCTATTTGATACTTCCTGGTTTGATATTTGTTCTGGACATAATCTATCCACTTTTTCCATTCCCATTCATAAGTCTCTTGTGAACAATCTTTTAAATATGCTGAAATCTTCGCCATCTCTGCAAAACTGGCCATCTTCAAAGTCCATTCCTCGATAGTGGGCAAAGCTTCATTTTTCCAGTATTTACCTATCAATAATCTCGCTGCTGTTATCATGTACAATATCAACTTTGTTTCACCCAATGTAAACCCCTTAACTATACCCAATAAAAACAATTGTGGAGAAAATTGAATTTTTTTCTTCAAAACATTCTGCATAACCCACCAAATTTTTATCCAAAAAGCTTTAACTTCCTTGCAAGTCCACCAGACATGATAATATGTAGCATCTAAACAATCACATCTCCAACATTTTGGCTGAACATTAGGGTACATGCATGATAATTTCTTAGGGTCTAAATGCCATCTATAAAACATTTTATAAAAATTTTCCCTCAAATTCTGTGACTGTGTAAATTTAACATTCTGAACCCAAATTTTTTCCCATGTATCCAACATCACTGGTTCTGCAAAATTCTGTGCCCACTTAATCATACAATCTTTAACCAATTCAGTTTCTGAATCCCTTTCTAACAAAACATTATAAAGCCTTTTAATATGCATTGGACCTTTCTCTTTTATATGTCTAACCAGTTCTTCCTCATGCAACATAATACCAGTTTTTTGGTCCTCTTTCCATCTCAATTGAAGTTGATTATACTGTAACCAAGTTAAGTTAATCCCTTCGTCCAACAGCGTCTCCAATGTCTTCAACAAGGGGGAGGGCCTTCTCTGTGGGGGCACCTACCCTCTGGAATCAATTGCCTCCAGAGATAAGGAGAATCCAAGACCTCGGTGCCTTCCGCCGTGCCCTTAAAACCTTCCTTTTCCAGCAAGCCGGGCTGGCCTAATTTTTTAAAGTGTTTTTAAGTGTTTTGTTTCTTGTTTTTAATTAATGGGGCCAAATTTATATTTGTATATTTTAACTGTATTTTAATATTTGTATTTGATGTTTTTACTTGGCTGTTCACCGCCCTGAGTCCTCAGGGAGAAGGGCGTTATACAAATTCAAAATAAATAAATAAATAAATAAATAAATAAACTGCCATCTGCCCGCATCTGTAAAAAGAACCTCTTTGTATACAAACCCGCCGAGTGACATTATATTTGTATTCCAAATAATATGACCAAGATCCAGCCATAGCGGTATTTTATAATCCCATTTAAGTCGGTGCTTCTTCCAAACTCTCATCAGGGAGTCTCTAAGTATATGACTTTTAAATACTTTGTCCACTTTATTTTCATAAAATAAGTAAGCATGCCATCCAAATTCAAGATCAAAACTTTCTATATTCAATATTCCAGTCTTTTTCCTTCCAAACCAATCACTTCCTTGAGATAAAGCTGCTGCTTCATAATATAACTGTAGGTTTGGAAGTTTAAGACCTCCCCGTTCTGGAACATCTTGCATAATTTTTAATTTCACTCTCAGTTTTTTCTCGTTCCAAACAAACTTATTCACTCCACTTTGCCACTCTTTCAGTTGTTTATCACTTTTAAGCACCGGAATCATTTGAAACAGAAACAAAAATCTTGGCAAAATGTTCATCTTAACTGCTGCTATTCTTCCAAGTAAAGACAGCTGCAGTTTTTTCCAGGTCTCCATATCTTTCTGCACATCTCGCCACAACACCTCATAATTATTTTGAAACAGTTTCATATTTAATTTTAATTTTGTGGCAAGTCTGTTCATTCTGAGCCTTTGCTTTCCTGACTTGGTCTTTGCAGATTCTGGCTATCTGCTGATCTTCTGCCTTAGTTATGTGTCCTCCTTTCCATTTTTTGTACTTGTCCTTTTTGTCTTTCAATTTGTCAGAGAGATCTTTGTGCAGCCATGCTGGTTTCTTCTTGGATTTCTTGTTTTTCTTTCTCAGTGATATTGTGGTGGTCTGGGCTTTTATGATCATATTTTTCAGAGTTTCTCAAGATTCTTGAGTTGTTTTCCCCTTTAGGATATTCATCCGAGGAATTTTTGCCAAGTTCTCTCTGAGTTTATTAAAATCAGCTCTTTTAAAATCTAAGACTCTGGTATCATTGTGTTCTATTGCTTGTGTTTGCATTGAGTTGAATTCTAGTATGACATGGTCACTCTCACCCAAGATTCCTGCAGTTTCAATTCCCTCTATTACTTCTGTTTGTAAGTATTTATTTATTTATTCTCAATGCCTCCAAGTGTCTCATATTTATCATTTCAGGTCAGGGCGGATCCAGAGACGCAGCATATTTTATTCTGCTCTTAGGCTGTTCAGCAATTGGTGGTAAGTTCCAGGAAGTGGCCCTTTCCAGCCTTGAGATACCTCTGTTTGAAGAGAAAGGGCAGAATTATCTCTCATTGTCCATCCATTCGTCCATAATAATTGGAATATTTTTAATTAATGAAGAGGATTGTAATAACTGGAATATTTTCAAATGGATATTTGGAACTTAACTAAATAATTAGGAATTGTACTATGTTGTATGAGCTTAAATGTAGGGATACTAGAGTAAGATTGATATTTAATTGATTTTTCATTGAATATGTTTCATTAATTAATGAAATTATGATAAATGGATTACTTTTAAAATAAGAGATAAGAATATAATATAATAGTAATAATGAATTATCTAAGTCAATATGAAATGACAAAATGTAGGGATGTTTAAGACTTGAAAATAAGACCCAGAAATAAGAAGTTTAATACATGTAATTGCAGTAGTTAGAACATTTGGGTTAAGATATATAGTTAATTGGTTAACTCAACTCAACTAATACGTTGAGTTGTATTATTGGGAATAGTTGATAAAAGAATTATTGGTGATTAGAAGAAGAGAATTTAAGGAAATAATTGGGGATTGTACTATGTTATGGGAATCTAAATTTAGGGGTTCAAATTTTAAAGAGGGAAAAGAAAAATTGAGCTCTAATAGGATGAGAAGTCAAGATGAAGGGCAATATTAGTTTCTTAAAATTAAAGAGAATAAATGTAATGAGAAAAATTGAACATATAAAATTACGTTAAAGATGAAGAAAAATCTGTACAAATTTAAGAGCGGGCCAATATTCTGTTCAGAAAAGATGTATTGTCTGCTTGTTTGTGTGTTTAAAAAATTAAAAAAAAAAACTTTAAAAAAAAGAAAAAAGAAAGCCGGCAGAAGCCAGACAGATTTTTTTAATTTTAAGGATTGACTGTATCCAGAAAAGATATGAACAATATTTGCAGTTAAATCGCCTCAAGGATGTTTTCCTGTTGGAGTTCAAGATGTGCGTCACACTGCTTTCTCCTTTTCTTCCCTCCAAAGGAGAATTCCAGGAGGCCTCCAGGTATCTTCTGCCTTCCAAGGAAGATTCCCCAACATTTCTGGTAAGTCCTTTTGACCCACAAAGATTGGCCCTCAGTTGAAATAAAAAAATAAAATAAATAAATAAATTCTCTTCCACAGGATTCCAGGATTTAGGGAGAATGAGATCAAGATTCCCAACAGCCACATATTTCTCTCTGCTCTTCCAGCTACTCATAAATGGCCTAGTTGGACAAATAGCCATGAGGACCGAGCGTTGAACAAATCCAAAGCATCTTTTGTAGTTTTCATGGGGAATTCATCCCAGGCCCAGCTCTATACATCACTCAGAACCTACCATATATGCCACAGAAGAGGACCTGGGGACATAAAAGGACACCACCTCCTCCATCCAATTAAACCTCTCCCACATTGAATTCTAGGGAATCTCCCACGTCTGCATGGCTGGATCCAGCTGGTGGCTAACTAGGTTTCTTCAGGATCTCCTGGACTAACATTAGAAGAAAGAACAACATATCTTTTATCAGCAGGGACTCTGCGAAAGGAAAGGCACATTAATACTTTCCTGTATGAAAAATTTCATATACTCAGGAAGTTTACCTTTTTACTCTGATGGATTCATAACCCCCAAAATTAACCCCCCAGAGTTCTTCAGGGCTATTTGAATTTGCACTTTTATCATTCAAAGCACTTTAAGATGGCGTCCCCTTTTATTCTGCAAATGGAAATACTTTGCACCTGAAAATTGGGGTTCTTTTCATAAATCATTTTTGCTGGAAACTTAACTGACGTCAGGGATTCCATCTATAGAAAATATGAATTGAATCATGTATTTTTATACTCAGATTTCTTTTCCTGGAAATATGAATATTAAAGTATTTTGATAGAGATGAAAAGAGTAAGCATGAAATACCACAAATCCAGGTGAAAGCCATATTCAGTATAAAGCCGTACATTTCTTGAATGGGAAGAATAAATAAATGAATTTGTATTTGCTTAATTTAAATATAGAAAATAGATTTGGGATAAGGATGGGATATCAGAGCTCTTTCAAGGAACAATTTTTCAGTCATTGTTTCATTAAAAAGCTAAAAAACCCTGCATGACTGTTTTTGATATAGAAAATGCGATAGAATGAGGAAGCATACAATATCACGTGATGCAGTGGTTAGAGGGCAGGCTCAATGTTGACTCAACCCTCCTTCCAAGGTTGGTAAAATGAGGACCCAGATTGTTGGGGACAATATGCTGACTCTGTAAACTACTTAGAGAAGGCTATAAAACACTATGAAGCAGTATATAAGTCTAAGTGTTATTGCTATCACAAATCCAAGTGAAAGCCATATTCAGTATGAAGCCATATATTTGTTAAATGGGATGAATAAATAAATGAATTTGTATTTGCTTTTTTTTAACTACAGGAAACTTGTAAAAAATAATAAATTTGGGCTTTTTATGGGATATCGGAGCTCTTTCAAGGAACAAATGTTAAGTAATTGTTCAATTAAAAAGCTCAAAAAACCTGCATGACTGTTTTTGATATACAAAATGTTTACCTGGAGATGTATTTAAGATCAGTTGTGTGCTGAGATTTTTGAGTAAAAAAGAATAAAATCATACTTCCTGTATGAAAGTTTGCATTGCTTTTATCTCCTGGGCGTAGAATTGGGGGATGGGGTGGGGGGGAGAGTCCTGGGTGAAGAAACCATGTGGTTTTGCTTTCTTCTGGAGTCGGCTATGGTTTACTGGACACGGAGTACAGGTAGTCCTCAACATATGACCACAATTGAGCCCAGAATTTATGTTTCTAAGTGAGAAATTTGTTAAGTGAGTTTTGCCCCATTTTATGACTTTTCTTGCTACATTTGTCAAGTGAATCGCTGCAGTCGTTAAATTGGTAACACAGTTGTTAAGTGAATCTGGCTTTCCCATTGACTTTGCCTGTCAGAAGGTCGTAAAAGGTGATCACATGACCCCGGGATACCACAACCGTCATAAATATGAGTCTCTTCTCAAGCATCCGAATGTAAATCATGTGACCATGGGGATGCTGCAATGGTCATAACTGGAAAATGGTCATAAGTCACATTTCAGTGCCATTGTAACTTGGAACGGTCACTAACTGAACTCTTGCAAGTTGAGGGCTACCTGCACAGGCCTGAAATCTGACTGGCAAGAGCTGGAGATGCCGTATATTTCTTGAATGGGGAGAATAAATAAATGAATTTGTATTTGCTTTTTCTTAACTATAGGAAACTAACTTAAATTTAGAAAATGGATTTGGGATTAGGATGAGATATCAGAGCTCTTTCACAAAACAATTTTTCAGTCATTGTTCCATTAAAAAGCTAAAAAACCCTGCATGACTGTTTTTGATATATAAAATGGTTACCTGGGGATGTATTTGAGACAGTTGTGTGCTGGGATTTTTGAGTAAAAAGAATAAAATCATATTTCCTGTATCAAAGGTTTCTGTGCTTTTGTCTCCTGGGTGTAGAATTGGGAGATGGGGTGGGGGAAAATTTCCTGGATGAAGAAACCATGTGTTTTTGCTGTCTTCTGGAGTCGGCTGTGGTTTACTGGACACGGAGTACAGGTAGTCCTCACCTTATGACCACAACTGAGCCCAGAATTTATGTTTCTAAGTGAGAAATTGGTTAAGTGAGTTTTGCCCCATTTTATAACTTTTCTTACCACATTCATTAAGTGAATCACTGCACTTGTTCCATTGGTAACACGGTTGTTAAGTGAATCTGGCTTCCCTGTTGACTTTGCCTGTCAGAAGGTCGTAAATCACATGACCCCGGGATACCACAACCGTCATAAATATGAGTCTCTTCTCAAGCATCCGAATGTAAATCCTGTGACCATGGGGATGCTGCAATGGTCAGAAGCGTGGAAAATGGTAAGTCACATTTCAGTGCCGTTGTAACTTGGACCGGTCACTAACTGAGCTCTTGTGTAGGCTGAAGAGGTCTGGGGTCTTTGGGGTCCAAGCTTCCTTTAGCCAGGATTTCCCCCCACACACCCCCGTCCACTGGAGGAGCCTGAAAAGTTTAGCCTTGCGACAAACTCTCTCCACTTGGAGTTCAGACTTGTGTGCGTGTGCCACAAAATAGTTCTCACCCCCTTCGATTCCCTCTTCTTTGACTTTCCATTGTCCGCAGTGCTGAAAACTTGACTTCTCGGCTTTCCCACCCTCGTCCCTCCCCTCTTCCTCCGGTTCCCTCTCCAGAAAGAGCTCCTTCCCTCCACCTCCTCCCCTCGCTCGGCTCCACCCGCCACACTTTGCCCGCAGTTGATCCCACCTGTGACGGGGAAGAGAAGGGCGAGCGCGGAAGAAACTCCGTCTCTGCAGTTGTTATATTGGTAACACGGTTGTTAAGTGAATCCCAGCTCATTCGCTGCAATCGCTTTCCAGTCGCGTAGTTCAGCGGGAGGCTGCCGTAGGGAGACCCGTTTGGAGGGATCTGGGGGGGGCGTATCCCACCTAATTCGGCTGCGTTTTTTCCCTTTCCAAAACACCTCCAAGCAAGCAGGGCAGGGGGCACCGCAGCAGCTGAGCCCGTCCCCTCCCCACAGTAAGAAAGAGGCATTTGGGGAAATCAGGAGCTTTGCCGCTGAGCCTGATGTCACCAGAGGCCTTCCCGGCATGGCTAGTATGTCTCCAACCAGCCAGCCAGGCCTGCCACCCCCCCCAGGCCTCCCCCCACCGCAGCCCTCCTCCTTCCTGAGACCATACAAAAGGTGGTTTTGTATGTTTCTGGAGTCGGCTGAGGTTTCCTGGACACGGAGTACAGGTAGTCCTCAATTTATGACAACAACGGAGCCCAGAATTTATGTTTCTCTTTTTTTTGAAAGAGTTTTTTTTTTCACATGAACATATCTCAAATGTAGTTTTTTATCTGACATATTTTCTTTTACCTTTCATACTAATTCAATCTTCATCCTAAACAATTTATGTATGTTCAACATAAATTCTTGACAACCATCCTTCTTCTCCCTCTCCTCTCTTTCCTTTCCCTCCCTTCTTCCATCTACTCTTCTACTTTCTTCTTTCCTCCTTCTCCTTCTCCCACGCCTCTGTCTAGCTGCCTTCTCCTCTCCCAGCCGATGTCAATTAGGATCTAAGGACCATTGAAAGGAATTTCATTAGGCAATTTAGCCCAGAGTGAGGCTTGCCAGGAGCCAGCGGGGGGGGGGGGGCGTTTTGTTGGCGCCCTTCATGTCTTTAGTATTTGCTCAGATTTAGCTCCCTCGGCTTTCCCTGGTCTTGAAAAGGTTTCTGCCCTGAGTCACCGTTTCTACACGACGGACGTGCCCAAGAAACGAGGAGAGAGAGGTGCCTGGAAAGCTCCGCCGCAATGACCCAAAGCAGGAATGCGCCTCACGGTGTCACAAAAAGTGTGACACGATTTGAATTCATCCAGGTCAGACAGGGGTTCTCTTACTCTTTTTTTTTTTCCCTTATTTTAACTTTTATTTCCAGTCTGTTTTTTACAGTTATGTTTCTGGTAGGTTGGGCTATGGTTCCTTTTTGCATGAAGACCGATGCAAAGAATGAGCTGAGCAGCCCTGCTTTCTCTCTGTTGCTCGTTACTTCCTTGCCATCTTCTCTCTTTACTGGACCAACTGTTTCCTTGATTTTTTTTCTTGTTATTTGTATGTTGGAAGAAACTTTTTTTCTTATCTTTGACTTTTGTGGCAAGTCTGTTCATTCTGAGCCTTTGCTTTCCTGACTTGGTCTTTGCAGATTCTGGCTATCTGCTGATCTTCTGCCTTAGTTATGTGTCCTCCTTTCCATTTTTTGTACTTGTCCTTTTTGTCTTTCAATTTGTCAGAGAGATCTTTGTGCAGCCATGCTGGTTTCTTCTTGGATTTCTTGTTTTTCTTTCTCAGTGATATTGTGGTGGTCTGGGCTTTTATGATCGTATTTTTCAGAGTTTCTCAAGATTCTTGAGTTGTTTTCCCCTTTAGGATATTCATCCGAGGAATTTTTGCCAAGTTCTCTCTGAGTTTATTAAAATCAGCTCTTTTAAAATCTAAGACTCTGGTATCATTGTGTTCTATTGCTTGTGTTTGCATTGAGTTGAATTCTAGTATGACATGGTCACTCTCACCCAAGATTCCTGCAGTTTCAATTCCCTCTATTACTTCTGTTTGTAAGTATTTATTTATTTATTCTCAATGCCTCCAAGTGTCTCATATTTATCATTTCAGGTCAGGGCGGATCCAGAGACGCAGCATATTTTATTCTGCTCTTAGGCTGTTCAGCAATTGGTGGTAAGTTCCAGGAAGTGGCCCTTTCCAGCCTTGAGATACCTCTGTTTGAAGAGAAAGGGCAGAATTATCTCTCATTGTCCATCCATTCGTCCATAATAATTGGAATATTTTTAATTAATGAAGAGGTTTGTAATAACTGGAATATTTTCAAATGGATATTTGGAACTTAACTAAATAATTAGGAATTGTACTATGTTGTATGAGTTTAAATGTAGGGATACTAGAGTAAGATTGATATTTAATTGATTTTTCATTGAATATGTTTCATTAATTAATGAAATTATGATAAATGGATTACTTTTAAAATAAGAGATAAGAATATAATATAATAGTAATAATGAATTATCTAAGTCAATATGAAATGACAAAATGTAGGGATGTTTAAGACTTGAAAATAAGACCCAGAAATAAGAAGTTTAATACATGTAATTGCAGTAGTTAGAACATTTGGGTTAAGATATATAGTTAATTGGTTAACTCAACTCAACTAATACGTTGAGTTGTATTATTGGGAATAGTTGATAAAAGAATTATTGGTGATTAGAAGAAGAGAATTTAAGGAAATGATTGGGGATTGTACTATGTTATGTGAATCTAAATTTAGGGGTTCAAATTTTAAAGAGGGAAAAGAAAAATTGAGCTCTAATAGGATGAGAAGTCAAGATGAAGGGCAATATTAGTTTCTTAAAATTAAAGAGAATAAATGTAATGAGAAAAATTGAACATATAAAATTACGTTAAAGATGAAGAAAAATCTATACAAATTTAAGAGCGGGCCAATATTCTGTTCAGAAAAGATGTATTGTCTGCTTGTTTGTGTGTTTAAAAAATTAAAAAAAAAAACTTTAGAAAAAAGAAAAAAGAAAGCTGGCAGAAGCCAGACAGATTTTTTTAATTTTAAGGATTGACTGTATCCAGAAAAGATATGAACAATATTTGCAGTTAAATCGCCTCAAGGATGTTTTCCTGTTGGAGTTCAAGATGTGCCTCACGCTGCTTTCTCCTTTTCTTCCCTCCAAAGGAGAATTCCAGGAGGCCTCCAGGTATCTTCTGCCTTCCAAGGAAGATTCCCCAACTTTGCTGGTAAGTCCTTTTGACCCACAAAGATTGGCCCTCAGTTGATTCTCTTCCACAGGATTCCAGGATTTAGGGAGAATGAGATCAAGATTCCCAACAGCCACATATTTCTCTCTGCTCTTCCAGCTACTCATAAATGGCCTAGTTGGACAAATAGCCATGAGGACCGAGCGTTGAACAAATCCAAAGCATCTTTTGTAGTTTTCATGGGGAATTCATCCCAGGCCCAGCTCTATACATCACTCAGAACCTACCATATATGCCACAGAAGAGGACCTGGGGACACAAAAGGACACAACAGTAAATTTCATATACTCAGGAAGTTTACCTTTTTACTCTGATGGATTCATAACCCCCAAAATTAACCCCCCAGAGTTCTTCAGGGCTATTTGAATTTGCACTTTTATCATTCAAAGCACTTTAAGATGGCGTCCCCTTTTATTCTGCGAATGGAAATACTTTGCACCTGAAAATTGGGATTCTTTTGATAAGTCATTTTTGCTGGAAATTTAACTGACTTCAGGGATTTCATCTATAGAAAATATGAATTGAATCATGTATTTTTATACTCAGATTTATTTTACTGGAAATATGAATATTAAAGCATTTTGATAGAGATGAAAAGAGTACCGTATTTTCCGGCGTATAAGACGACTGGGCATATAAGACGACCCCCAACTTTTCCTGTTAAAATATAGGGTTTGGGCTATACTTGCCATATAAGACTGCCCCTCTTCCAATGCACACCAAATAAAAATTAAAAAACATCAACTGGCTCACCTACAATGTAAAAGCAGCTGTGCTAGACCCAAAATGGACCCTGTAACATGCAGGAACCTCACACAGCCACAAAAAGCCCCCCCAAAAAACTTTCACACTCTAAACACACACAACACAACACAACTGGCTCACCCACAATGTAAAAGCAGCTGTGCTAGACCCAAAATGGCTCCTGCAACAAGCAGGAACCTCACACAGCCACAAAAAGTCCAAAAAACCAACTTTCACACTTTACACACACAAAATTCCACATACAGCTTTGTGAGATTTTGTGTGTTTGTGTAGTTGGAGTGAAACACTACAGAAACACACTAAATCTCAGAAAGCTGCACAAATATTATTTTATTTTATTTTATTTTTATTTTTATATGAAAGCTAAATTTAAAACTTCCTAAACGGCTTCCTAAATGGCTAGGTCTAAAAAAGAACAACTAAAAAAACCCCAATTGACTATTTTTTTTAAAGCTCCCAAAGGGGAAAAAAACTTACCCAATAGAACAGGGGTCTCCAACCTTGGCAACTTTAAGACTTGTAGACTTCAACTCCCAGAATTCCTCAGCCAGCTTTGCTTTGCTGGCTGAGGAATTCTGGGAGTTGAAGTCCACAACTAACTCCTTGCTTGATTGCAGGCAGGGAGTTGCTTGCTTGCCTGAATAGATTCAAGCAAGCAAAGCAAGGCAAGCGTTGCGATTAGCAGCTGAGGTAAGCAAGCTGGAGGGGGAAAACTTTTTCCCTTTTACATGGCTCTGGCGATCCCAGCTGAGTTGCAGGGAACTCAGCTGGGATCGTCAGAGCTGGGATCCTCAGAGTAAAAGGGAAAAAACTTTTTCCCTTTTACGTGGTTTCTGGCGATCCCAGCTGAGTTGCAGGGAACTCAGCTGGGATTGTCAGAGCTGGGATCGCCAGAGCTGGGATCGCCAGAGCCATTTAAGGCTCGTCAGAGCCTTTCGGGCTGATCTGCCTGGTTACAGGAGAACTACACCCGGCGTATAAGACGACCCCCGACTTTTGAGAAGATTTTCATGTGTTAAAAAGTCGTCTTATACGCCGGAAAATACGGTAAGCATAAAATACCCCAAATCCAGGTGAAAGCCATATTCAGTATAAAGCCGTATATTTCTTGAATGGGGAGAATAAATAAATGAATTTGTATTTGCTTTTTCTTAACTATAGGAAACTAACTTAAATTTAGAAAATGGATTTGGGATTAGGATGGGATATCAGAGCTCTTTCAAGGAACAATTTTTCAGTCATTGTTCCATTAAAAAGCTAAAAAACCCTGCATGACTGTTTTTGATATGCAAAATGTTTACCTGGGGATGTATTTGAGACAGTTGTGTGCTGGGATTTTTGAGTAAAAAGAATAAAATCATATTTCCTGTATCAAAGGTTTCTGTGCTTTTGTCTCCTGGGTGTAGAATTGTAGGACGGGGTGGGGGGAAATTTCCTGGATGAAGAAACCATGTGGTTTTGCTGTCTTCTGGAGTCGGCTGTGGTTTACTGGACACGGAGTACAGGTAGTCCTCAACTTATGACCACAACTGAGCCCAGAATTTATGTTTCTAAGTGAGAAATTGGTTAAGTGAGTTTTGCCCCATTTTATGACTTTTCTTACCACATTCGTTAAGTGAATCACTGCACTTGTTCCATTGGTAACACGGTTGTTAAGTGAATCTGGCTTCCCTGTTGACTTTGCCTGTCAGAAGGTCGTAAATCACATGACCCCGGGATACCACAACCGTCATAAATATGAGTCTCTTCTCAAGCATCCGAATGTAAATCCTGTGACCGTGGGGATGCTGCAATGGTCTTTGGGGTCCAAGCTTCCTTTAGCCAGGATTTCCCCCCACACACCCCCGTCCACTGGAGGAGCCTGAAAAGTTTAGCCTTGCGACAAACTCTCTCCACTTGGAGTTCAGACTTGTGTGCGTGTGCCACAAAATAGTTCTCACCCCCTTCGATTCCACCTTCTTTGACTTTCCATTGTCCGCAGTGCTGAAAACTTGACTTCTCGGCTTTCCCACCCTCGTCCCTCCCCTCTTCCTCCGGTTCCCTCTCCAGAAAGAGCTCCTTCCCTCCACCTCCTCCCCTCGCTCGGCTCCACCCGCCACACTTTGCCCGCAGTTGATCCCACCTGTGACGGGGAAGAGAAGGGCGAGCGCGGAAGAAACCCCGTCTCTGCAGTTGTTATATTGGTAACACGGTTGTTAAGTGAATCCCAGCTCATTCGCTGCAATCACTTTCCAGTCGCGTAATTCAGCGGGAGGCTGCCGTAGGGAGACCCGTTTGGAGGGATCTGGGGGGGGCGTATCCCACCTAATTCGGCTGCGTTTTTTCCCTTTCCAAAACACCTCCAAGCAAGCAGGGCAGGGGGCACCGCAGCAGCTGAGCCCGTCCCCTCCCCACAGTAAGAAAGAGGCATTTGGGGAAATCAGGAGCTTTGCCACTGAGCCTGATGTCACCAGAGGCCTTCCCGGCATGGCTAGTATGTCTCCAACCAGCCAGCCAGGCCTGCCATCCCCGCCCCAGGCCTCCCCCCACCGCAGCCCTCCTCCTTCCTGAGACCATACAAAACGTGGTTTTGTATGTTTCTGGAGTCGGCTGAGGTTTCCTGGACACGGAGTACAGGTAGTCCTCAACTTATGACAACAACGGAGCCCAAAATTTATGTTTCTCTTTTTTTTGAGTTTTTTTTTCACATGAACATATCTCAAATGTAGTTTTTTATCTGACATATTTTCTTTTACCTTTCATACTAATACAATCTTCATCCTAAACAATTTATGTATGTGCAACATAAATTCTTGACAACCATCCTTCTTCTCCCTCTCCTCTCTTTCCTTTCCCTCCCTTCTTCCATCTACTCTTCTACTTTCTTCTTTCCTCCTCCTCCTTCCTTTCCCCCACGCCTCTGTCTAGCTGCCTTCTCCTCTCCCAGCCGATGTCAATTAGGATCTAAGGACCATTGAAAGGAATTTCATTAGGCAACTTAGCCCAGAGTGAGGCTTGCCATGAGCCAGCGGGGGGGGGGGGTTTGTTGGCACGCTCCGTGTATTTAGTATTTGCTCAGATTTAGCTCCCGCGGCTTTCCCTGGTCTTGAAAAGGTTTCTGCCCTGAGTCACCGTTTCCTCACGACGGACGTGCCCAAGAAACGAGGAGAGAGATGTGCCTGGAAAGCGCCGCCGCAATGACCCAAAGCAGGAATGCGCCTCACGGTGTCACAAAAAGTGTGACATGATTCAGCCCCTCAGACTGAGGCGGCAAAGGGAAGGCGGGGCAGGTCGGCGTGAGAAACGTTTGTCCGCCTAGTTGGGCGCTTCGAGGCTGGGACTTCGGCGGAGAAGGAGCCATGCAGCGCGGTGAGGCTCAGATGGGGCGCAGGGGGCAGAGAAGGGGGGAGGAGGAGGGCAGCGGGAGCCTCGGGGGGCCAAAGACAGGTTGGGGGGGGGCTGCGATCTGCCTACCATCAGTCACAGAAGGGGGGGAGCGGCGCCTGAGCGGATCCTTTCATTGAGAGATTGTCCAGTTTTATGTTTTATGCACTTTCAGCTCTTTACGTGTAACTTATAGGTCGTGGCTGAGAGGCGGTGGAGCTAAATTCCACGCAAACAAATGAAGTGTATTTTTAACAGATCAACAGAGTTGGAAGGGACCCTAGAGGTCATCTAGTCCCCCCCACCCCCCGCGCCTAAGCAGGAGACCCTGCACCATTTCTGACAGGTGGGCGTCCCATCTTTTCTTGAAAGTCTCCAGTGGTGAAGCTCCCACAACCTCCGAAGGCAACTTCTGTTCCGTTGCTTGATTGTTCTCACTGTCAGAAAGGTCCCCCTTCCTTCCAGGTTGAAGCTCTCCTTGATCAGTTTCCATCCATTATTCCTTGTCTGGCCCTCAGGTGCTTTGGAAGATAGCTTGACCCCCTCCTCTCTGTGGCAGCCCCTCAAGTATTGGGACACAGCTATCATGTCTCCCCTGGTCCTTCTCTTCACTAGACCAGCCATGCAACCGTTCTTCTTCGTATGTTTTAGTCTCCAGTCCCCTAATCACTGTGGTTGCTCTCCTCTGCCCTTTTTCCAGAGTCTCAACATCTTTTTTAACCCTCTGTTAATGCAATTTAGGATTGCACCGGCTTTTTTTTGCTGCCGCTGCTGACTCATATTTAGTTGGTTGTAAAAAACTCGTGCTGGCTGTTAGTTATTACTTTATTCGTTTCTAGGTGTTGGCAGATCTGTTTTTTTTTTATTATCTTTTCCAGGATCTTCCCAGATATTGAGGGCTGATTGGTCTGTAGTTATCTGGGTCTGTTTTTTTTTCCTTTTTTGAAGATGGGAACCATCAGCTTTTTTCCAGTCCTCTGGTAGTTCCCGGGCATTCCAGGACTTTTGAAAGATGGGTACAGTGGTTCTGAGATGACATCTGCCAGCTCCTCTAGAATTCTGGGATGTAATCCGTCAGGTTCTGGTGATTTGAATTCATCCAGGTCAGACAGGGGTTCTCTTACTCTTTTTTTTTTTTTTTTTTGCTTATTTTAACTTTTATTTCCAGTCTGTTTTTTACAGTTATGTTTCTGGTAGGTTGGGCTATGGTTCCTTTTTGCATGAAGACCGATGCAAAGAATGAGCTGAGCAGCCCTGCTTTCTCTCTGTTGCTGGTTACTTCCTTGCCATCTTCTCTCTTTACTGGACCAACTGTTTCCTTGATTTTTTTTCTTGTTATTTGTATGTTGGAAGAAACTTTTTTTCTTATCTTTGACTTTTGTGGCAAGTCTGTTCATTCTGAGCCTTTTCTTTCCTGACTTGGTCTTTGCAGATTCTGGCTATCTGCTGATCTTCTGCCTTAGTTATGTGTCCTCCTTTCCATTTTTTGTACTTGTCCTTTTTGTCTTTCAATTTGTCAGAGAGATCTTTGTGCAGCCATGCTGGTTTCTTCTTGGATTTCTTGTTTTTCTTTCTCAGTGATATTGTGGTGGTCTGGGCTTTTATGATCGTATTTTTCAGAGTTTCTCAAGATTCTTGAGTTGTTTTCCCCTTTAGGATATTCATCCGAGGAATTTTTGCCAAGTTCTCTCTGAGTTTATTAAAATCAGCTCTTTTAAAATCTAAGACTCTGGTATCATTGTGTTCTATTGCTTGTGTTTGCATTGAGTTGAATTCTAGTATGACATGGTCACTCTCACCCAAGATTCCTGCAGTTTCAATTCCCTCTATTACTTCTGTTTGTAAGTATTTATTTATTTATTCTCAATGCCTCCAAGTGTCTCATATTTATCATTTCAGGTCAGGGCGGATCCAGAGACGCAGCATATTTTATTCTGCTCTTAGGCTGTTCAGCAATTGGTGGTAAGTTCCAGGAAGTGGCCCTTTCCAGCCTTGAGATACCTCTGTTTGAAGAGAAAGGGCAGAATTATCTCTCATTGTCCATCCATTCGTCCATAATAATTGGAATATTTTTAATTAATGAAGAGGTTTGTAATAACTGGAATATTTTCAAATGGATATTTGGAACTTAACTAAATAATTAGGAATTGTACTATGTTGTATGAGTTTAAATGTAGGGATACTAGAGTAAGATTGATATTTAATTGATTTTTCATTGAATATGTTTCATTAATTAATGAAATTATGATAAATGGATTACTTTTAAAATAAGAGATAAGAATATAATATAATAGTAATAATGAATTATCTAAGTCAATATGAAATGACAAAATGTAGGGATGTTTAAGACTTGAAAATAAGACCCAGAAATAAGAAGTTTAATACATGTAATTGCAGTAGTTAGAACATTTGGGTTAAGATATATAGTTAATTGGTTAACTCAACTCAACTAATACGTTGAGTTGTATTATTGGGAATAGTTGATAAAAGAATTATTGGTGATTAGAAGAAGAGAATTTAAGGAAATGATTGGGGATTGTACTATGTTATGTGAATCTAAATTTAGGGGTTCAAATTTTAAAGAGGGAAAAGAAAAATTGAGCTCTAATAGGATGAGAAGTCAAGATGAAGGGCAATATTAGTTTCTTAAAATTAAAGAGAATAAATGTAATGAGAAAAATTGAACATATAAAATTACGTTAAAGATGAAGAAAAATCTATACAAATTTAAGAGCGGGCCAATATTCTGTTCAGAAAAGATGTATTGTCTGCTTGTTTGTGTGTTTAAAAAATTAAAAAAAAAAACTTTAGAAAAAAGAAAAAAGAAAGCTGGCAGAAGCCAGACAGATTTTTTTAATTTTAAGGATTGACTGTATCCAGAAAAGATATGAACAATATTTGCAGTTAAATCGCCTCAAGGATGTTTTCCTGTTGGAGTTCAAGATGTGCCTCACGCTGCTTTCTCCTTTTCTTCCCTCCAAAGGAGAATTCCAGGAGGCCTCCAGGTATCTTCTGCCTTCCAAGGAAGATTCCCCAACTTTGCTGGTAAGTCCTTTTGACCCACAAAGATTGGCCCTCAGTTGATTCTCTTCCACAGGATTCCAGGATTTAGGGAGAATGAGATCAAGATTCCCAACAGCCACATATTTCTCTCTGCTCTTCCAGCTACTCATAAATGGCCTAGTTGGACAAATAGCCATGAGGACCGAGCGTTGAACAAATCCAAAGCATCTTTTGTAGTTTTCATGGGGAATTCATCCCAGGCCCAGCTCTATACATCACTCAGAACCTACCATATATGCCACAGAAGAGGACCTGGGGACACAAAAGGACACAACAGTAAATTTCATATACTCAGGAAGTTTACCTTTTTACTCTGATGGATTCATAACCCCCAAAATTAACCCCCCAGAGTTCTTCAGGGCTATTTGAATTTGCACTTTTATCATTCAAAGCACTTTAAGATGGCGTCCCCTTTTATTCTGCGAATGGAAATACTTTGCACCTGAAAATTGGGATTCTTTTGATAAGTCATTTTTGCTGGAAATTTAACTGACTTCAGGGATTTCATCTATAGAAAATATGAATTGAATCATGTATTTTTATACTCAGATTTATTTTACTGGAAATATGAATATTAAAGCATTTTGATAGAGATGAAAAGAGTACCGTATTTTCCGGCGTATAAGACGACTGGGCATATAAGACGACCCCCAACTTTTCCTGTTAAAATATAGGGTTTGGGCTATACTTGCCATATAAGACTGCCCCTCTTCCAATGCACACCAAATAAAAATTAAAAAACATCAACTGGCTCACCTACAATGTAAAAGCAGCTGTGCTAGACCCAAAATGGACCCTGTAACATGCAGGAACCTCACACAGCCACAAAAAGCCCCCCCAAAAAACTTTCACACTCTAAACACACACAACACAACACAACTGGCTCACCCACAATGTAAAAGCAGCTGTGCTAGACCCAAAATGGCTCCTGCAACAAGCAGGAACCTCACACAGCCACAAAAAGTCCAAAAAACCAACTTTCACACTTTACACACACAAAATTCCACATACAGCTTTGTGAGATTTTGTGTGTTTGTGTAGTTGGAGTGAAACACTACAGAAACACACTAAATCTCAGAAAGCTGCACAAATATTATTTTATTTTATTTTATTTTTATTTTTATATGAAAGCTAAATTTAAAACTTCCTAAACGGCTTCCTAAATGGCTAGGTCTAAAAAAGAACAACTAAAAAAACCCCAATTGACTATTTTTTTTAAAGCTCCCAAAGGGGAAAAAAACTTACCCAATAGAACAGGGGTCTCCAACCTTGGCAACTTTAAGACTTGTAGACTTCAACTCCCAGAATTCCTCAGCCAGCTTTGCTTTGCTGGCTGAGGAATTCTGGGAGTTGAAGTCCACAACTAACTCCTTGCTTGATTGCAGGCAGGGAGTTGCTTGCTTGCCTGAATAGATTCAAGCAAGCAAAGCAAGGCAAGCGTTGCGATTAGCAGCTGAGGTAAGCAAGCTGGAGGGGGAAAACTTTTTCCCTTTTACATGGCTCTGGCGATCCCAGCTGAGTTGCAGGGAACTCAGCTGGGATCGTCAGAGCTGGGATCCTCAGAGTAAAAGGGAAAAAACTTTTTCCCTTTTACGTGGTTTCTGGCGATCCCAGCTGAGTTGCAGGGAACTCAGCTGGGATTGTCAGAGCTGGGATCGCCAGAGCTGGGATCGCCAGAGCCATTTAAGGCTCGTCAGAGCCTTTCGGGCTGATCTGCCTGGTTACAGGAGAACTACACCCGGCGTATAAGACGACCCCCGACTTTTGAGAAGATTTTCATGTGTTAAAAAGTCGTCTTATACGCCGGAAAATACGGTAAGCATAAAATACCCCAAATCCAGGTGAAAGCCATATTCAGTATAAAGCCGTATATTTCTTGAATGGGGAGAATAAATAAATGAATTTGTATTTGCTTTTTCTTAACTATAGGAAACTAACTTAAATTTAGAAAATGGATTTGGGATTAGGATGGGATATCAGAGCTCTTTCAAGGAACAATTTTTCAGTCATTGTTCCATTAAAAAGCTAAAAAACCCTGCATGACTGTTTTTGATATGCAAAATGTTTACCTGGGGATGTATTTGAGACAGTTGTGTGCTGGGATTTTTGAGTAAAAAGAATAAAATCATATTTCCTGTATCAAAGGTTTCTGTGCTTTTGTCTCCTGGGTGTAGAATTGTAGGACGGGGTGGGGGGAAATTTCCTGGATGAAGAAACCATGTGGTTTTGCTGTCTTCTGGAGTCGGCTGTGGTTTACTGGACACGGAGTACAGGTAGTCCTCAACTTATGACCACAACTGAGCCCAGAATTTATGTTTCTAAGTGAGAAATTGGTTAAGTGAGTTTTGCCCCATTTTATGACTTTTCTTACCACATTCGTTAAGTGAATCACTGCACTTGTTCCATTGGTAACACGGTTGTTAAGTGAATCTGGCTTCCCTGTTGACTTTGCCTGTCAGAAGGTCGTAAATCACATGACCCCGGGATACCACAACCGTCATAAATATGAGTCTCTTCTCAAGCATCCGAATGTAAATCCTGTGACCGTGGGGATGCTGCAATGGTCTTTGGGGTCCAAGCTTCCTTTAGCCAGGATTTCCCCCCACACACCCCCGTCCACTGGAGGAGCCTGAAAAGTTTAGCCTTGCGACAAACTCTCTCCACTTGGAGTTCAGACTTGTGTGCGTGTGCCACAAAATAGTTCTCACCCCCTTCGATTCCACCTTCTTTGACTTTCCATTGTCCGCAGTGCTGAAAACTTGACTTCTCGGCTTTCCCACCCTCGTCCCTCCCCTCTTCCTCCGGTTCCCTCTCCAGAAAGAGCTCCTTCCCTCCACCTCCTCCCCTCGCTCGGCTCCACCCGCCACACTTTGCCCGCAGTTGATCCCACCTGTGACGGGGAAGAGAAGGGCGAGCGCGGAAGAAACCCCGTCTCTGCAGTTGTTATATTGGTAACACGGTTGTTAAGTGAATCCCAGCTCATTCGCTGCAATCACTTTCCAGTCGCGTAATTCAGCGGGAGGCTGCCGTAGGGAGACCCGTTTGGAGGGATCTGGGGGGGGCGTATCCCACCTAATTCGGCTGCGTTTTTTCCCTTTCCAAAACACCTCCAAGCAAGCAGGGCAGGGGGCACCGCAGCAGCTGAGCCCGTCCCCTCCCCACAGTAAGAAAGAGGCATTTGGGGAAATCAGGAGCTTTGCCACTGAGCCTGATGTCACCAGAGGCCTTCCCGGCATGGCTAGTATGTCTCCAACCAGCCAGCCAGGCCTGCCATCCCCGCCCCAGGCCTCCCCCCACCGCAGCCCTCCTCCTTCCTGAGACCATACAAAAGGTGGTTTTGTATGTTTCTGGAGTCGGCTGAGGTTTCCTGGACACGGAGTACAGGTAGTCCTCAACTTATGACAACAACGGAGCCCAAAATTTATGTTTCTCTTTTTTTTGAGTTTTTTTTTCACATGAACATATCTCAAATGTAGTTTTTTATCTGACATATTTTCTTTTACCTTTCATACTAATACAATCTTCATCCTAAACAATTTATGTATGTGCAACATAAATTCTTGACAACCATCCTTCTTCTCCCTCTCCTCTCTTTCCTTTCCCTCCCTTCTTCCATCTACTCTTCTACTTTCTTCTTTCCTCCTCCTCCTTCCTTTCCCCCACGCCTCTGTCTAGCTGCCTTCTCCTCTCCCAGCCGATGTCAATTAGGATCTAAGGACCATTGAAAGGAATTTCATTAGGCAACTTAGCCCAGAGTGAGGCTTGCCATGAGCCAGCGGGGGGGGGGGGTTTGTTGGCACGCTCCGTGTATTTAGTATTTGCTCAGATTTAGCTCCCGCGGCTTTCCCTGGTCTTGAAAAGGTTTCTGCCCTGAGTCACCGTTTCCTCACGACGGACGTGCCCAAGAAACGAGGAGAGAGATGTGCCTGGAAAGCGCCGCCGCAATGACCCAAAGCAGGAATGCGCCTCACGGTGTCACAAAAAGTGTGACATGATTCAGCCCCTCAGACTGAGGCGGCAAAGGGAAGGCGGGGCAGGTCGGCGTGAGAAACGTTTGTCCGCCTAGTTGGGCGCTTCGAGGCTGGGACTTCGGCGGAGAAGGAGCCATGCAGCGCGGTGAGGCTCAGATGGGGCGCAGGGGGCAGAGAAGGGGGGAGGAGGAGGGCAGCGGGAGCCTCGGGGGGCCAAAGACAGGTTGGGGGGGGGCTGCGATCTGCCTACCATCAGTCACAGAAGGGGGGGAGCGGCGCCTGAGCGGATCCTTTCATTGAGAGATTGTCCAGTTTTATGTTTTATGCACTTTCAGCTCTTTACGTGTAACTTATAGGTCGTGGCTGAGAGGCGGTGGAGCTAAATTCCACGCAAACAAATGAAGTGTATTTTTAACAGATCAACAGAGTTGGAAGGGACCCTAGAGGTCATCTAGTCCCCCCCACCCCCCGCGCCTAAGCAGGAGACCCTGCACCATTTCTGACAGGTGGGCGTCCCATCTTTTCTTGAAAGTCTCCAGTGGTGAAGCTCCCACAACCTCCGAAGGCAACTTCTGTTCCGTTGCTTGATTGTTCTCACTGTCAGAAAGGTCCCCCTTCCTTCCAGGTTGAAGCTCTCCTTGATCAGTTTCCATCCATTATTCCTTGTCTGGCCCTCAGGTGCTTTGGAAGATAGCTTGACCCCCTCCTCTCTGTGGCAGCCCCTCAAGTATTGGGACACAGCTATCATGTCTCCCCTGGTCCTTCTCTTCACTAGACCAGCCATGCAACCGTTCTTCTTCGTATGTTTTAGTCTCCAGTCCCCTAATCACTGTGGTTGCTCTCCTCTGCACTTTTTCCAGAGTCTCAACATCTTTTTTAACCCTCTGTTAATGCAATTTAGGATTGCACCGGCTTTTTTTTGCTGCCGCTGCTGACTCATATTTAGTTGGTTGTAAAAAACTCGTGCTGGCTGTTAGTTATTACTTTATTCGTTTCTAGGTGTTGGCAGATCTGTTTTTTTTTTATTATCTTTTCCAGGATCTTCCCAGATATTGAGGGCTGATTGGTCTGTAGTTATCTGGGTCTGTTTTTTTTTCCTTTTTTGAAGATGGGAACCATCAGCTTTTTTCCAGTCCTCTGGTAGTTCCCGGGCATTCCAGGACTTTTGAAAGATGGGTACAGTGGTTCTGAGATGACATCTGCCAGCTCCTCTAGAATTCTGGGATGTAATCCGTCAGGTTCTGGTGATTTGCATTCATCCAGGTCAGACAGGGGTTCTCTTACTCTTTTTTTTTTTTTGCTTATTTTAACTTTTATTTCCAGTCTGTTTTTTACAGTTATGTTTCTGGTAGGTTGGGCTATGGTTCCTTTTTGCATGAAGACCGATGCAAAGAATGAGCTGAGCAGCCCTGCTTTCTCTCTGTTGCTCGTTACTTCCTTGCCATCTTCTCTCTTTACTGGACCAACTGTTTCCTTGATTTTTTTTCTTGTTATTTGTATGTTGGAAGAAACTTTTTTTTCTTATCTTTGACTTTTGTGGCAAGTCTGTTCATTCTGAGCCTTTGCTTTCCTGACTTGGTCTTTGCAGATTCTGGCTATCTGCTGATCTTCTGCCTTAGTTATGTGTCCTCCTTTCCATTTTTTGTACTTGTCCTTTTTGTCTTTCAATTTGTCAGAGAGATCTTTGTGCAGCCATGCTGGTTTCTTCTTGGATTTCTTGTTTTTCTTTCTCAGCGATATTGTGGTGGTCTGGGCTTTTATGATCATATTTTTCAGAGTTTCTCAAGATTCTTGAGATGTTTTCCCCTTTAGGATATTCATCCGAGGAATTTTTGCCAAGTTCTCTCTGAGTTTATTAAAATCAGCTCCTTTAAAATCTAAGACTCTGGTATCATTGTGTTCTATTGCTTGTGTTTGCATTGAGTTGAATTCTAGTATGACATGGTCACTCTCACCCAAGATTCCTGCAGTTTCAATTCCCTCTATTACTTCTGTTTGTAAGTATTTATTTATAAGTATTACAATAAGTATTAAGTCCAGAATGGCTCTCCCTCTAGTTCCTTCCTCTACCTTTTGGACAACAAAGTTGTCAGCTAGGTTGGTTAGGAACCTATTTGATTTCTCATTGGTGCAGAATTAGTTTTCCAATGGTTATCAGGGTAATTGAAGTCCCCCTTCACTATTGTTTCCTACATATGTTTGTAAGTTGGTTGGCAAAAGGACATCTATTTTTTCTGCTTGATCGGGTGGCCTATAGTATTCACCTATGGCCATGTCATTCTTTTTGTCTTTTATGTTGACCCATATGCATTCTAGGAGGTTTTCATCTTTGCTTTCATGCAATTCTGTAGCAATATAGTGGTCCTTTACATACAGTGCAACTCCACCTCCTCTTTTAAGGGGTCTAGTTTTTTTAAAGAGTTTGTATCCTTCTATCAGAATGTCCCAGTCGTGGGTTTCGTCCCACCAACTTTCTGTTATTCCAACTATGTCGTATCTAACTTTGTGCATTAAGTTCACCCTGTTTGTTCCCCAGACTTTGTGCATTTTGTATATAGGCACTTGAGATCTTCATGCCTGACTCTGGGTATGCTTCCTATGTCTCCTATTTGGTGTTTGAGTTTGTCTTCCTTCCCATCCCTCCTTACTTCGTTGTTTGCCTTGCTTTCTAGGAGTCTTTGACTGGAATTACGTCCTGGAGATCCTAAAGACTGGTCACCCTCCCCTCTCAATTTTAACTTAAAGCCCTCCTGATAAGTTGAGCCAGTCGTTTTCCAAAGACATTCTTCCCTGTCTTTGTGAGGTGCAACCCATCCCTTGCCAAAAGCCCATCTTGGAGGTGGAACAGACCATGGTCCAGGAATCCAAAGTTTTTTGGGCGACACCAATTCTTTAGCCAGTGGTTCATTTCTAGAATTCTTTGTTCTCTTAGCAGATGTTGTCCTTTCATTGGCAGTACAGGTGAAAAAAACCACTTGTGCACCTAAGTCCTTGACTTTCTTGCCTAGCTGCTCATAATCACTCAATACTGTTGTCAAGTCCTTTTTTCTGTCATTGGTCCCTACATCAGTGGTGGGTTCCTCCCGGTTCGGTCCGGTTCTGCCAAGCCAGTAGCGGTGATGATATGACGTCACCGAACCGGTTCTCCCCCCCGCCCCCGCACCCCCCCACCCACGTTATTCTTACCTTTTATTTGGTCCCACCCCCAATCTATTGCTGCCTCCTGAGTCCCAGCTGATGACTAGAGGGAAAAAAACTGTTTAAACTCTTGCTGGGGGGCTTCAAAGGGCCGTCCTACAGCTGATCAGTGTTAAAAGCAAACAAATGAGTTGGGTCCTAAGTGCAAGGACCTTCCAGACTCTGGAATGACTCTGACCAGCTAGCCACGCCCACCTAGTCACATGACCTCCAAGCCACACCCACAAAATAAGCCACGCCCATAGAACCGGTAGTAAAAAAATTTAGAACCCACCCCTGCCCTACATGTAGTAGTAGAAAGGACTAGTAGTCTGTGGGTTTTATTATTTTGGTTAGTTTCTCAGCCACATCTTTGATATTAGCTCCAGAGAGACAACATACCTCGCTGGATTGACTGTCTGTCTACAGATGGCAGGTTCTGTTCCCTTGAGAATTGAATCTCCTATCACCAGCACTCGCCTTTTTTTCCCTAGGGAGGTTTGGAGTGTTTTTCTCTCTGTCACAGTATGCTTGGTGGTGCTACTTTTTAAGGGACATTTGATGGTGCTTCTTTTCTGTTTCTGCATGTCAGAATGGTCAAACAAGTGGCAACTCCAAATCTCAACCAACAAATGCTCTGTCTTACACATTGGCAAAAAAAATCAGAACACAAAATACAAGCTGGGCGGATAGGACCTCGTAGACGACACTCACTCTGTCAAGGACCTTGGGGTACTCATCTCTAATGATCTAAGTGCCAGAGCCCACTGCAACTACATTGCCAAAAAGGCATGAAGAGTTATTAACCTAATCTTGCATAGCTTCTTCTCTGCTAATATTGTACTACTAACTAGAGTATACAAAACATTTGCTAGACCAATTCTCGAATACAGCTCATCTGTCTGGAACCCGCACTGCATATCGGATATTAATACAACTGAGAGGGTCCAGAGATATTTCACGAGAAGAGTCCTCCACTCCTCTGTTCAGAGGAGGAACAGAATATCTTATGCCACCAGACTCAAACTTTTGGGCTTAGACAACTTAGAACTCAGACAACTTCGGTCTGACCTAAGTGTAGTACATAAAATTACCTGCTACAATGTCCTATCTGTCAATGACTACTTCAGCTTCAACCACAACAACACACAAGCACACAATAGGTACAAACTTAAGGTAAACCGCTCCAAACTCAGTTGCAGAAAATACAACTTCAGCAACAGAGTGGTCAATGCCTGGAATGCACTACCTGACTCTGTGGTTTCTTCCCCAAACCCCCAAAACTTCTAACCTTAGACTGTCTGCTGTTCACCTCACCCAGTGGTGAAATCTGAACCGGTTTACTACCAGTTTGTTGGCCGCACACGCACACTGTGTGCCAAACATGCATTGCATGCACAGTGCACACCAAACGCGAGCCAAAAGGAGGCTTGGGAAGGTACGTAGAAAGTGCAGGGGAGAGTGTGATCAGCTCTGCCATGCAATAATGGGAACCTTTTTAAAAATCTTTTAAAACCATTTTTTTACTACCAGTTCGGGTGAATAGGTAGTAAAAAAATGCTCAAAAAAAAAAAGGGTTCCGAGGACCATGTGGCACAGCTGTGATTGTTGGAGCCTTTTTTCTTACTTTTAAAAAGTATTTTATAACTACCTATTTGCCGGAATCGGTAATAAAAAAATGCCTAAAAAGTTTTTTTAAAAAAAGTTCCGATCATCAGCTGAGCGATGCGCGATCATCTGAACTTTTTTTTTTTTTTACTTTTTAAAGCGCTTTAAACTACCAGTTCTGGAGAACCGGTAGTAAAAAAATGCTTTAAAAAGTTTTTTTAAAAAAGTTCCGATGGTCGCGCGTTCCTGAGCTGATCATCGGAACTTTTTTGTTACATTTTTTACTACCGGTTCAGCGAACTGGAAGCATTTCACCCCTGACCTCACCCCATTCCTAAGAGGTCTGTAAGGGGCGTGCATAAGGGCACCAACCGTCCCTGTCCTAATGTCCCCTTTTATTTGTAAACGTCTCATGTATTCACAATCATGTTTATATATTTCATGTATTCACAATCATGTTTATATATTTCATGTATTCACAATCATGTTTATATATTTCATGTATTCACAATCATGTTCATACTTTTATCTGTAATCTTACATATGCTTAACAAATAAATAAAGCTGGGATCTCATTGGACGAGTCAGAATCTAGTGAAAGTTCCCAAAGGAAGTCGAGCTTAGAAACGAGAATGCAGTTCCAGCTGTGACCAGCAGAGGACCTTAAGACAACACCCTGATTTGGGGTCAACTGGATAATTCTCCCTCCGTTCCTTGTTGCAGGACCCAGGAGACTCGAGCTGTCCCTGCTTCTGTCTCTCCAACCAGGAGCCCCCGGATTAGGAGGTCAGTGGGACTCCTTGGGCCTTTCCCTGCCGCCTGCCTCCATCTTGGCTCCCTGGGCATTTGAAGTGGGGGATGGGAGGGAGGCCCTCCCTCTGAAGAAGGAGTTGGGGGAGAGGGGAGAGTTTGGATTATGGTTTCAGGGGGGTCCTCCCATCATTCCCACTTTTAGTCCAAAACCACCATCCTTTCTTTACTTGCTTTCAACTACTTTCTTTATCACACAGAAGTAAAAGGGAATCTCTTGAAAAATATTGAGACAACTTGATGTGTGTGTGTTTGTGTGACAGAGAGAGAGGGAGGGAGGGAGGGAGGGAGGCAGAGTATTCATTTCAAGTCAATTCTCAGTGGCTAACACACTGAGCCTGTCGATCAGCAATTAGGCGGTATCCCTAGTACAGGTCTCCTGCGTGAGTAGGGGTTGGACTAGATGACCTCCACGGTCCCTTCCAACTCTCTTACTGTTATTCCCCTTGCAGGTCAAAATGAAGCCCGGAGAGGATTGTACTTGAACATACAACTGGGCCTTTCTCTAGTCTCAGGTCAGCCTCTGCCATTCCTGTATCTGTGGTTTTCTTTGTTTCTTGTTGCATTAACATCCTTTGCCTTTTCTCCCAGGCATCTTTCCTGGGAAGCTGTCAATAGCAACCTTGTGAGAGAAACCAGCTGGAGACGGAAGGCCCCAAATTCTCCCAGGGGCCCTGGGTCATGTAGGGCTTGGACCCAGGTTGCCCCAATCCAAGCGCTCTCCTTCCTCCCTTGGCTCCCTCAAGGGCTTCCCAGAAGATCCTGCAAGAGAGCCTCCAATTCCCTCCACAAACTCTCTGCCTTTTCCACAAAATTTCACATTTCACATATTGACTGTTCACCTCCCCTTCATACAAAATATGCTGGTAAACAACAACAACAAATGAGTAAAAGACACTCTTGGCAATGAATGGCTTCCGGCTTCCAGGAAAACCTTTGGAGAAAAGGCTGCCCCTGAAAGGGAGGAGCTGCCCCCCCCCCCCCGTGAAGGTAGCTGAGCCCTGCCCTCCCCCACCAGGACCCATCCCGACCTGTCCGGCCGCAGAATCCTAGAGGAGGGTTTTCAGGCCCCCAAATCTGGTTTCCCCTGAGAGTCCCAATCCAGATCAAAGCTTCCTGGATAAAGACTTGTGCAGCCTCTACGTGAGAAAGCCAGAAGCCCAACAGGGTCAGATCTTTTGCCAGCCAGTGGGACCCCTTCAGAAGAGAGAGAAGTCTTTGAAGGGGCTTCTTTGTTGTTCTTCTAGATCAGGATGGATTCCGAAGTGCAGCCCATCTTCAAATCCAGGCTGGGAATCCTGGGATCAGAGGTGAGTGTGGGAGAGAAGTGGGAATCTTGCCCTGCAGAGGAATTGTTGGCAGCATGAATGTGGGGGGGGAGACTTAGTGGCAGCTCCTCCTCCTTGCATGGAAGCCCCCTTGGATCTTGGGATCAGGGGGAGCCACAGATCCGGAGGATTCAAAGAGAGCTCTGGGGAACTGCTGGGTCACGGGGAAAAATTCACAATCCCCATTGAGGGAAGACATTTTGTGTGGCAGCTTTGCTCAGACTCTGGGGGGTTCAGCTCTCTCAAGTGTCTCATGGCTGTTTCTTCACAGGTCCAGGGGGAGCTTTGCTTCCTTGGAACTTCCATTTTCTCTGGGAAAGGTAAGCAGATTTTGGGAGCTATTCCTAGGTTGGTTTGAGAATCAGTCAGGATTTACGTAAACCTCACTCCTTTCTCTAATACTTCAATGTGCGATTCTTTGAAAATCCCATTCCCCATTTTAACCAACTGTCTGGTCTGGACAGCTGAGGAATGAGGACTCCATTCACACTTCACTGCATGGGGGGAAAGGGTCTGCCCCAAATCCTAGTTTTGGGAATTCGCCCTCCCTGAATAGGACCCCAGCTCACCCCCCCTCCCCTAATTCTCAGTTTTTCATTCCTGGAAGACCCCATGCTGGTGTCTGCCAATTCATAGAGCATTTCGTGGGTAAAAAGCACAAAATTAAATATTCCAAGCACTGATGTTCCCTCCGATCAATTCCCATTATGAATTGGAAGGATATTCCCATATCCAGTATTTAAATCCAGTTTTTCTCAATGCCTCCAAGTGTCTCATATTTATCATTTCAGGTCAGGGCGGATCCAGAGACGCAGCATATTTTATTCTGCTCTTAGGCTGTTCAGCAATTGGTGGTAAGTTCCAGGAAGTGGCCCTTTCCAGCCTTGAGATACCTCTGTTTGAAGGGAAAGGGCAGAATTATCTCTCATTGTCCATCCATTCGTCCATAATAATTGGAATATTTTTAATTAATGAAGGGGATTGTAATAACTGGAATATTTTCAAATGCATTCTAACTAAATAAGAAAAGAAAATTGAAATGATATTGGATTATCAATGAATTAGATACAATTAACTGGTTTTTATAAAAATGTTGAAGTGTATTATTTGGAACAGTTGATAAAGAAAATTTTTTGGAGACTGGAATAAGAGATTCTAAAAAAATAATTAGGAATTGTACTATGTTGTATGAGTTTAAATGTAGGGGTACTGGAGTAAGATTGATATTTAATTGATTTTTCATTGAATATGTTTCATTAATGAAATTATGATAAATGGATTACTTTTAAAATAAGAGATAAGAATATAATATAATAGTAATAATGAATTATCTAAGTCAATATGAAATGACAAAATGTAGGGATATTTAAGACTTGAAAATAAGACCCAGAAATAAGACGTTTAATACATAAAATTGCAGTAGTTAGAACCTTTGGTTTAAGATATATAGTTAATTGGTTTCTACGAATACGCTGAGTTGTATTATTGGGAATAGTTGATAAAAGAATTATTGGTGATTAGAAGAAGAGAATTTAAGGAAATAATTGGGGATTGTACTATGTTATGTGAATCTAAATTTAGGGGTTCAAATTTTAAAGAGGGAAAAGAAAAATTGAGCTATAATAGGATGAGAAGTCAAGATGAAGGGCAATATTGGTTTCTTAAAATTAAAGAGAATAAATGTAAAGAGAAAAATTGAACATATAAAATTATGTTAAAGATGAACAAAAGTCTGTACAAACTTAAGACCAGGCCAATATTCTGTTCAGAAAAGATGTATGTTTGTTTGTGTGTTTTTTTTAAAAAAAAAACTTTACAAAAAAAGAAAACAGGCAGAAACCGGACAGATTTTCTTTTAATTTTGGGGACTGGCTGTATCCAGAAAAGTTATGAACAATATTTGCAGTTAAATCTCATCAAGGATGTTTTCCTGTTGGAGTTCAAGATGTGCCTCACGCTGCTTTCTCCTTTTCTTCCCTCCGAAGGAGAATTCCAGGAGGCCTCCAGGTATCTTCTGCCTTCCAAGGAAGATTCCCCAATTTTGCTGGTAAGTCCTTTCGACCCACAAAGATTGGCCCTCAGTTGATTCTCTTCCACAGGATTCCAGGATTTAGGGAGAATGAGATCAAGATTCCCAACAGCCACATATTTCTCTCTGCTCTTCCAGCTACTCATAAATGGCCTAGTTGGACAAATAGCCATGAGGACCGAGCGTTGAACAAATCCAAAGCATCTTTTGTAGTTTTCATGGGGAATTCATCCCAGGCCCAGCTCTATACATCACTCAGAACCTACCATATATGCCACAGAAGAGGACCTGGGGACATAAAAGGACACCACCTCCTCCTTCTAATTAAACCTCTCTCACATTGAATTCTAGGGAATCTCCCACGTCTGCATGGCCGGATCCAGCTGGTGGCTAACTAGGTTTCTTCAGGATCTCCTGGACCAACATTAGAAGAAAGGACAACATCTCTTTTATCAGCAGGGACTCTGCGAAAGGAAAGGCATATTAATACTTTCCTGTATGAAAAATTTCATATACTCAGGAAGTTTACCTTTTTACTCTGATGGGTTGATAACCCCCAAAATTAACCCCCCAGAGTTCTTCAGGGCTATTTGAATTTGCACTTTTATCATTCAAAGCACTTTAAGATGGAGTCCCCTTTTATTCTGCGATTGGAAATACTTTGCACCTGAAAATTGGGATTCTTTTGATAAGTCATTTTTGCTAGAAACTTATCTGATCTCATGGATTCCACCCATAGAAAATATGAATTGAATCATGTATTTATTTTTATACTGAGATTTCCTTTTAATTGAAATATGAATATTAAAGTATTTTGATAGAGATAAAAAGAGTAAGCATAAAATATCACAAATCCAGGTGAAAGCCATATTCAGTATAAAGCCATATATTTCTTGAATGGGAAGAATAAATAAATGGATTTGTATTTGCTTTTTTTTTTAATTGCAGGAAACTTGTAAAAAATAACAAAAAATAAATTTGGGGTTATTATGGGATATCAGAGCTCTTTCAAGGAACAATGTTCAGTAATTGTTCAATTAAAAACCTAAAAAAACCTGCATGACTGTTTTTGATATAGAAAATGTTTACCTGGAGATAAATCTGGGTGTAGAATTCGGGGATAGGATGTGGGGGGAGAGTCCTGGAGGAAGAAACCATGAGGTTTTGCAATCTTCTGGAATCGGCTGTGGTTTACTGGACACGGAGTAAAGGCAGTCCTCAACATGACCACAATTGAGCCCAAATTTATGTTTCTAAGTGAGAAATTTGTTAAGAGAGTTTTGCCCCATTTTATGACTTTTCTTGCCACATTTCTTAAGTGAATTGCTGCAGTGGTTAGATTGGTAACACGGTTGTTAAGTGAATCTGGCTTCCCCATTGACTTTGCTTGTCAGAAGGTCGTAAAAGGTGACCCTGGGATACCACAACAGTCATAAATATGAGTCTATTCTCAAGCATCTGAATGTAAATCCTGTGACCATGGGGATGCTGCAATGGTCATAAGCGTGGAAAATGGTCATAAGTCATTTCAGGGCCGTTATAACTTGGAACGGTCACTAACTGAGCTCTTGTGTGGGCTGAAGAGGGCTGGGGTCTTTGGGGCCCACAAACACCTGTCCACTGGAGGAGTTCTTCAGCCAGAGAGCGAAGAGCCTGAAAAGTTTAGCCTTGTGCTGGACAAACTCCCTCCGCCAAGAGCAGCAGTTTTGCTCTCCCAGAGGCTGGCTGGAAAAGGCCACTCTGGATACCCAGGCAGCCCTCAGGAACCAGTCGGGCGGCAAAGGCTTGAGGCCTTCCCTGCTGGCTTCCTGGCTTCGTCCTTGGCCTTCAGGGGAACCAGCAGGAAAGTTTGCCTCTCGCGATCCCATGGTTGTGGGGCGATTGGCAATAGGTGGTACGTGCGGATGGGTTGCCAAGCATCCCGATTGCAATCCTGTGTTCGTGAGGGGGCTGCACAGCCATCACTTTGAGGACCTGTTGTAAGTCTCTTCCTTCTGCACCATCATATTTTTGTTGGTCATTGAGTGGTCGTTAAGTGAGGACCATCTGTACATTCAATTGAATTATCTACTGTGCTGAAACTGAGAAAAGTCCCAAAGAGGCGCTTATATTCAGATTGTGATTTGACAATGCATTGTCCTGTATTGTGTTGCTTTCTGGGATGTTTGTGTTCACTACAGCCAAAAATTGCCAGGAGGGCGAAGGGCTTTACGTATTTGAGCTGGTGAGAACTTTGGGACGTCTTATTTCTGTAGGGAGCCTTCTATGTGTTCAATGTCTAACAGTTATAAAATGACTCTTTAATGAGATCATTATTTGTTATTACTGGGTCACCTTCTCGGTTTTTCTCCACCCTTTTCTTTTTCCTTTCCTTTCTCAGTTTACATGCCAGCCGTCTTCCTCGTTCGTTTCCAAATTCAAAATACCTCCGTTTCACATGGTTCACTTTAGTTTCTATTGCTCAAAGTCACGTGACCAAAATTGGGATGCTTGGCAATTGGGTTGCATTTATCACGGCTGCAGTGTCCCTGGGTCATGTGATCACATTTTGGGCCCTTCTGACAAGCAAAGTCAAGGGGGAAGCCAGATTTACTTAAGAACCACATTGTGACCTTAACAACTGGGGCAAGAAAGGTCGTAAAATGGGGTAAAACGTAACAACTGTCTCAGCAGCAGAAAGCTTGGGCTTGATTATGGTCATAAATCAAGGAGCTACCTGTGTGCCAACTAGATTCAATGCTGAGCAGCTTGAAATGTTTCAGAATGGACTGAATTTAGAATTGAGAGCCAGAATAAGGAGCATCTCAGTTATAGGCAGGATTCAGAAACAACCTTTGTTGTAAATTGTGATGGTGTCATCCCATTTTTCTGCACTGCCAACCTGAAGCCTTGAATCAGTGACCTTGTCTGACCCTCAGCATGACCACTCTAGGATTTGTTTGGGTTTTTTAAAGTGTATTTGGTTCAATAGCAAAAGCCACCACTTCCTTTTTATTGAGCTTCTGTTTTGTCTTGGAATTGGGGACTAGAGAGAAGTCATCTTGTTCTGCTCTGAAGGTCAAACCAGATTGCTCTTAATTACAGAAGATGCTAGCTCCCCCTGCTGGACAGATAAGGAATCTGCAGACGTTTATAGTAGTTTAAGAAGCTTCCATTGCTTCCAATGGACAAACGGTGAAAGCCTTGGATAGAAGCATGTGATTAGTTTCCCAAGTGTGGAATTACACTGAGACTGTGAGTAACATACAATAGGTAGCCTAGCCTGGGGAATACCATCCCACAGGAGATTACGTGTGTGATGAAGGTCAGCTGTACATCCTTTGGAATAACAGTAACACTATTGGCAATATGAAGTCTGCACAAATCTACCAATTTAGAGAAACTGCTGAACAATCTCAGATTCCAGAGACAAGACATTATATGAGTATGAAACTGGGATATTGCATCCAGTTTTGGTCACCACGATATAAAAAGGATGTGGAGAGTCCAGAAAAAGGGCAGAGAAGAGCAACCAAGATGATTAGGGGACTAGAAGAGGCAAAACTGTTTGAAGAACAGTTGCAGGAATTGGATATGTCTAGTCTGATGAAAAGAAGGACCAGGGGAGACAGGATAGCAGTGTTCCAATATCAAAGGGGTTGCCACAAAGAAGAGGAAGTCCAGCTATTCTCCAAAGTGCCAGAAGGCAGGACAAGAAGCAACGGATGGAAACGTATCAAGGAGAAAAGCAACCTAGAACTAAGGAGATCAATGGAGCGAATTGCCTTCAGAAGCTGTGGGTGTTCCATCGCTGGAAGTTTTTGAGCAGTTCTGAAAAGTTTTTGGACAGCCAAAAAGGTATCAGGTCTCCCACTTGAGCAGGGGGTTGGACTAGATGATCTCCAAGGTCCTTTCCAACTCTGTTATTCTGAATTTAGAGAAATTGTAGAAGGGCCATTTCAGCTGTAACAGAGAGCTTTAGCGATCCTGTGGCTCCCTCTGTTGGATCTAGATGGAACCCTGCAGCTTCGGTTCTGAGATCGACTTCCCTCCACTGTAAGGACTTCCTTCTGTGGACTGTACTCAGAGGATGGGCAAAAGGGGAAGATGGGCATTTGGGGTGCAGGAGGGGTTTATCATCAACTACTCTCGTGTTTTGATGAGAGAGGCATGATGGAGAGGGCCACGTCAAGGCTCTGATGGGTAACCTGCAGCCCTTTTTGTGTGTGGGGAGGCTGGACTGAACTCTGGTTACAAGATTTGCTCCATGTGCTGGATCTCAAATCACAAAGGCAACGCTGGCTGAGAGTTATGGGACCTCAATTTCAGGTGTATTTCAAAGACAGCCCAAGGTTTGGAAGGCAGGCACGGAAATGCAGGGAATCCTCATTTAGTGACCACAATTGGGATCAGCAACTGGGTTGTTAAATGAAGAGGTCGCCAAATAAAACTGCTGCTGTGCTTATCATCTTACTCCGCTGCATTACAGTCTTGCAAGGATCCGTCGGTCTAGTTACTTTCCCATTACAGCCCTAACTGCAAACGGTTGCTAAACAAGGCAGTTGCTAAATGAGGACCACTTGTAGTTCAGACAGGAATTTTCAATAGAGGGGAGACCCTAGAAACGCACAAGGCGTGGAAAGAGCTTCACTGGGAAAGGATAACTGAATTCTCAGGAAAGGATCCACTTTTGCAGGGGGTGGACTGAATAATAAATCAGTGGAAAGTCAGACTTGTCCTAGTGGGATCCACACAGGGAGAAATGAGAAAAGGCTTCCCTGGGAATAATAAACTCTCCTCTCAGAAAAAAAGGCACACGGGAAAACCACTTGCAGCCCTGGAATTGGGATCTCGGAAACACTTGGATTCCTCCGCTTCCTTCAGTGGCGCTGGCCGCAGCTTTCGCAGGCGCTGCAGAGGACGGCGGGGAAGTTCCGGGATCAGCTAAGAGCTGGAGCAGCCGCCGCGGCAAATCCCTGCCCCCCCCCCCCCACCGGGCCGGTCTCTCTGACAAATCAGCCTGGAGGAAGAGGAACGCTGCCAAGGAAGCTCTATAGTGCGAGGGCACTATAAGCTCCGAAATATTCGCATAGTCTTTCTTATCTCTGCCAAATAATTTGGAGCCAATGGGGAAGCTTCGATAATAGACCACCTCCTACCAACTACAGAGGATTCAGGGGTTTGATTGAGGGTTTGGCATCACTCAACGCTCAATCGGCAGAGGTTGACTTTGCAAGCTTTGACTTGGGCACAGAAAGAACCATGGAGCGTGGTAAGCCTGGAGAAGGAGGGCAGAGCGAGGCTCTGGGTGCCCAAATAGGTTAGAGGGGCTCCAATGTTCGGTGGGAGGGGGGAGGGCAGTCAGGGAAGGGGAGGGGAATCTTCGGAGGGGGAAGCATCCCCTGAGTGGATCCTTTTTATGGATATACTACACTTTTAGACAGTTTTAATAATACATCGCCCAGAGTCCCTCTGTAAATGGAGGGGTGGGCTATCTAACTTATATAAGGCAAATCAAGTAAATTTAAGGGGCGGGATCCACTGCGTCAAAAAACCCACCGGCGGGGTACAGTCCCACTGTGACTGAGGGGCGGCCTATCTAACTTCCACAAAGAATAAATTTACGGGGTCCCTACTATATCATATGTGGTGGACTTGTATGAAAGCAAAAGACTATTGGAAGAAAATACATATCTGGTTGGAAAAGATTATTAAACAAAGTATAGATTTGAAACGAAAAGTATTTCTGTTGGGCATAATGCCGGAGGCTTATGATAAAGGGACCACATATTTAGTTTTGCCTATATTGACAGCAGCAAGGGTTATATTTGCAAAATACCAGATGAGGATGAGGATGTAATTCGGAAAATCTTAGATTGTGCTGAGATGAACAGACTAACTTTAAAAATAAAAGAAGATATTACTTGATATGGAATACATTTTATGAGGGGTTAGAGATAAGAGATAGAAATTAGATGAAGGAAGATTATGGATATATAAATTAAATACAAAGATGGTTGATAATTATAAATATACTTGACAAAAGTATAAATAAGCTAATAGAAAAGGAAATTTAGCTAAAACTGTTTGGAATTATCATCATCATCATCATCATCATCATCAGTATATGTGTAAATACTTTTGATTGCTTTTCTTTTTTTGTTCTTCTTTTGTTAACTGGAATTCTCAGCGGCTTCGAGGCCGCCCTGCCGCTTGTTCCAGCTGGTTTAGGGCGGGGCGATTTTTAAAGTCTCGGCAGAGGAAGTTTAGTTACTTCCTTTGGCTTAGTGTCAACTTTTAGTTGCAAGGCTGACTCAGGCTTCCCTCCTTCCGAGGTGGGTAAAGTGAGGAGCCAGATTGTTGGGGGAAGAGGCTGACTCTGGCAACCGCTTAGCGAGGGCTGTGAAGCGGTATCGAAGTCGAAGTCCTGTTGCTATTGCTCCGTGGTCTCCCAGCCTCCTCGCTTCTCTCCTTTTCCTTCACTGCTCTCGCCACTTTCCCCGCAGTTGCTTCCAGAAGGGAAGGGGGAGCGCAGAAGAAAGTGCCCGCTTCTTAGCCGTCTGAGTTAGGGAACGAGGGGGCCGGGAGGGGAGGATCGCACCTTTCCCACCAGATACTCCCCGGTGCCGCGCTAGCCCAGGCGGCCACCAGTTGCAATAGCGACGATGCTGCCGAGCAAGGAAGCCTCGGTCTGCCCATTTCTGCCAATCAGCCCTTCCTGCACAGAGTGAGAAAAAGGGACCATTTGCTCCCAAATTTGTGAAGACCAGCTGTGACCAGCACAGGCCGGTGAGTAATTCTGCCTCTGTTCCTTGTTGCAGGAGCCAGGAGACTGGAGGTGTCCCTGCTTCTGTCTCTCCAACCAGGACCCCCCACCCCCACCCCGGATTCGGAGGTCAGTGTCCTGAGGCCTTTCCCTGCTGCCTGCCTGCCTCCCTCGGGGTTTGAAGCTGGAGGCGGGAGGAGGAAAACCTCCTGGGAGATGGCAAGGAAGCCCTCCTGCTGAAGAGGGAGCTGGGGGAGAAGGAAAAATTTGGATTATGGTTTAAAGGGCGGCTCCTCCAGTCATTCCCACATTTACTCCAAAACCACCATCCTTTCTTTCCTTGCTTTCAACTACTTTCTTTATCATGCAGAAGTAAAAGGGAACCTTTTGAAAAATGCCCCTTGATAACTCTGTGTGCATGTGTGAATGAGTGAGTGAGTGAGTGAGTGAGTGAGACAGACAGACAGAAAGAGGGAGGGAGAGGGAGCGAATGAATGAATGAATTCTTTTGAAGTCAATTCTCCCCTTGCAGGTCAAAATGAAGCCCAGAGAGGATGGTATTTGAACACACAACTGGGCCTCTCTCTAGTCTCAGGTCAGCCTCTGCCATTCCTGTATTTGTGGTTTTCTTGTTTCTTGTTGCCTTAATATCCTTTGCCTTTTCTCCCAGGCATCTTTCCTGGGAAGTTGTCAATAAGGAATTGGTTGCCACATTAAGGGGGGAGGGCTTCATGGCAGCTCCTTCTCCTTGCATAGAAGCCCCCTTGGATTTTGGGATTAATTAAAAGGAGGAAAGAGAGGAAGAGGCAGTGGTGGGATTCAGCCAGTTCGCACCACTTCGGGAGAACCGGTTGTTAACTTTCTGAGCAGTTTGGCAAACTGGCTGTTGGAAGAAATCATTAGGGCAGAGAACCGGTTGTTAAATTACTTGAATCCCACCACTGGGAAGAGGGCAAGGAAGGGTCCCCCCCCTCCGCGCACCCCGCTTTGCCTTCAGCCCTAATTCTTTCCTACCTGTGAGACTTCTGGGCCTTGGAGTCCAGAGGCTCCCGCTGCCCCTCTTTCTGCCCCGGGCGAGAGCAGCGGGAGCGGACGGCCCCCCATCCCGAGCGGCGCCGCATCCCCACCTGCAGACTCGCCGTTGTTCATGGCTCCTTCTCTTCTCCGCGCAACTCAGGACCCTCAGCGGCTTAAATTGGTGGCCGGAGCTCCGCCTCGGGCTGCGATTCCTTCGTCACGCCTCCTTCCTCTCTCACGGCTCCTCCTCCGGGACCGCCACCAAGGCTCCGCCGCCTCCAGCCCTTCGCCCAGGGCTGTCAAACCCCCCATGGGAAGCGGCGACTGAGTGGCCCCCGGGGCCTCTGCCGGCGCAAATGGAGCTTGGGAGGGGGGCGCTCGGGGGGGGGGCAGAGGGAGGGCGAGCAAAACCAAAGAAGAAAAAGGAGAGAGGTTTCTTTGCATCCAAGAAGGGCCAGGAAAGGAGAAAAGGGGAGGAGGAAAGGCAAATTAAAAGAAGGAAGGAGAGGAAGAGAGCAGGGCAGGGTTGCCCCCCCCCGCACCCGTCTTTGCCTTCCGCCCTCATTCCTTCCTACCTCTGAGCCTTCTGGGCCTTGGAGTCCATGGGGCGCAAAGGGGCCGGAGGGCCTCCACCCTCACTCCCCAAAGCGCCCGCAGCTCCGTTTCTCCTGGTCCCGCGCGGCGGATGAGGAAGTGCAAAAAGCCCCAGAAGGGAGCGGCATCTGCCCGCCGAGTTTCCTCTACGCGGCGGAGCCTTTGGCTTCTGCTTCTGCTTCTGCTCCTGCTCCGGGTGGGTTGCCCTCTGGGCAGCCCTGCCAGCCCGTCCACGGGAGCCCTGAAGCGGTGCGAGGAGAGAAGCGGGGGCGGCCCAGAACACCCGTTGCCTCTACTCCTAACTTACTCCATGGCTACCGCTCCTCCTCCTCCAACGCCCTCCGATTCCCGCCACCGCTGTGGCCCTGGGGGACAAGGCCAGGCTCTGGGTGCCCAAGAGGGGAGTGGAGCCGCCGCTTGAGTTCCCTTCTCCGTCCTCCGGCTCCGATACTGTGAACGGTGCAAGCGTAGAACGGGACCGCTGCATAGACCCCCTCCAGACACACACACGAGATTGGCGCTGCTATGATCTTTCTGGTAAATAAGCTCCGATTGCGACTCCCTCGCTGGTTGTTTTGCGTTGAGACGAGACTCTCCCTTGCATTGGGCCGTTCCGTCGTTTGGACTCTGAGCGGGAAGATCCGAGGCTTTTTCGGCTGCCAAGCGTCAAATGATGGATGAAAGCGACGTTTCCATTGCGGCTGTTCTTGTTCCTTCCCACCGACAATATAGACCAAATCTTCTTGACTGCAAGTTCCGCCTTTTTTTCTTTACAAACAGTCCCTGAGAAAAGGCGTCTTGGAAACAGGCGTTGGGATGCGGGCGATGGGACCTGGGAATGACGGGGGGGGGAGGGCGGGGAAGAGCCGCAGCCTCAGGGAAGAGATACCTTGGTCACCCCGAGAGGACTTTGGGGGGTGCAAGGAAAGCGTTTCCGAAAGAACTCCCTTGTTTCCCAGGGAGGAAAAGGTGAGAAAGATTCTGTATTGTCATCTTACAGTGAGAGATGGAGCTCCTATTCATTCTCCCGTTTGTTGTCTGGACCGCCTTGAAGGGCTCTCCAATGTCTCCTCCGATCAGGATTCCCAGACCAGGGATGGAGCCTGCCTAGCCTGAATCCAAGGGGGCTTCTGGACCCACCCACAGCCTTTGCCAAACACACACACACACACACACACACACACACACACACACGTATGTGTCCACACACACCTTATTCGGAGGACCCCAATTCTGTGATTATTTAGAAATGTTAGTTCCTGCTATTAAGGGTGAACTTAAGAAAGACAAATTAACACACACTTTCATGGACAGAACGTGGCTCAATGACTGCAGATTTTCTCCATCGGGATCTTTTATTTTTTTTTAATATTTAATTGAAGAACTGCTGAAAATTAGTTCCCCCAAAGAGTCTGCCCCATACAATCTGCCCCATGATAATCCTGAGTCTGTCATTTGATATTTTAAAAAGTTTCCTACAGTTACAAAGAAGCAGATACAAATTTCTTTATTATCATATTCTACAAATTTAATCAAATACGAATATGAATTTATTATATTTTGTAGTCAATGTTTTTCTTCGTATACTTCAACTGTCATACATTCATATTTGAAGTAAAAGGAAAACTCAAGTTGAAAATATACTCAATTAGAATTTCCTGCGGATGGAAGCCCTGAGCTCAGTTAAATTCTAAGCAACTCAACTGACTTAGAAAAAGAGTCCCATAGCAAAATCAAAGCCGAGGGGACTCCAGTTTTAAATGCTCTGGACTTTTACAGTGCAAATTCAGGCAGCCCTCCAGGTCAGGGTTGTCCCCAAGGTGCTTTTTTCAAGAGGCAACTGGACTTTTCTTGCTTTTCCTGGAAGACTTTTCTTGCTTCTCATCCAAGAGGTCCCCTCAGTAACATGGTTGTTCAGTGAATCTGCCTCCCGCATTTCCTTGGCACCTGGGAACCCCAGGGTGCCCCAACCTTCATAAATTTGAGTCCATTTTCAAGCATCTGAATTTTCATCAGGAGATCCTGAGGATCCTGCAACTTCTGTAAGTTGTAATTCCCTTTTTTCAGTGCCATTGAAACTTTGAATGGTCACTAAGGCTGTCATTGACTTAGTCCTTATTCAAGGACGACCTGTATATGAAGCTTCTCAGAGAGGAAAGTATGAAAGTGGCCAGCCTTTTGCTGAGTCTCTGCTGATAAAGACTCTTTGTTCTTTGTTCTGTGGAGTGTCCGGGAGAGTCCTGAAGAAACCTCCTCAGGCACCAGCTGGATCTGGGCATGCAGACCTGTGAGATTCTCCAGCACAAGCCAGAAGGACGGTGTGTGTGTGTGTGTGTGTGTGTGTGTGTGTGTGTGTGTGTGTGTAGACAGAGGGGTGGACGATGGTGGATCATTCTGCTGCAAACAGACATCAGGGCCACTTCCTGGAACTACCTTAACCGACAAGCGGTGAACAGTTCAAGAGCAGAATAAAATATGCTGCCTCTCTGGATCCACCTGAAAAAACAAATAGGAGACAAATATAAGACAAATTGGGGACATAAAGAACACTTTGGATTTAAATTGTCACCATCTCTTGATATGGGAATATCTTTAGAATTTGTTCAGAAGGAATATCGGCTCTTGGATTGGATCATTTTGTAAATTTTCCCTCTGAAATCTTATATCAGTTGGCACAGGGCAGCATTGGGTACTCCCAAACTCAAAATTGAGGAGGGGAGGATGCTGAGCTCTGGGTCCTAGACATGGGATACCCAGGGAATCCCAGCATTGACCAATTCTCAGATTTGCTTACCACTGCCTAAGAAAGAGAACACGGAAGTTCCAAGGAAGCAAAGCTCCCTCTTGACCTGTGAAGAAACAGACAGGAGACAGTTTTGACAGCTGAACCCCAAAGAGTTTCAGGAAATCTGCCCCACAAAGTACCTTTCAAGAGCCAATAAACTCCCAAGACTCACTGTACCCAGATCTCTTTGGGAATCCTCTGCATTGTTCCCTTGGCAATGGAAGATACTTTCCTTTTCCAGAGGATCCCAGGGGGCTTCTGTACAAGGAGAAGGAGCTGCCACCGAAAACCTCCCCCACACCCGCCTTTCACGCTGCAGGCAATTCCTCTGCAGGGGTGGCTGTCAGAGCAGGATCCCCGCTTCTTTTCTCTCACCTCCCACCGGAGGATTCTCAGGCTGGATCTGAAGACTGATAGCACACTTGAATCCATCCAGACCTGCAAGAGCAACAGAGGTCAAATTCAGACTCTTGGTCGCCATCAGGGCTCTTTGGGGAGGGAGGGTTTGGGACATTCGGTCCCCATCGAGTTTCCCTCTCAGGGTTCTTACTCAGGGCCTCCCAGGAAAGGTGGGTGCCCAGAGAAATGCAAGGAAGGCAGAGCCTCACCTGAGACTACAGAAAGGCCCAGTTGCGCCTTCAGACACAATCCTCTCTGGGCTTCGTTTGGACCTGCAAGGGGACAATTGACCAGAGATGAAAACACAGACAGATACAGACAGACACACAGACACACAAAATGAAGATGCCTCAACATTTGTCAAGAGCTTAACTTTGACCTCTTTATGCTAAAATAGGTGAAGGCAGGAAAAGAAAGGAAGGGGCTTTGAGGCCCCCTTTGCCGCCAAGGAGTCTCCCTCCCTCTCCCAGGCAGTTCTTCCCCTCCCACGTCCCCCTTCAGCCCCTGAGGGGGCCAAGAGAGCCAGAGGTGAAAGGCCCAAGGAGATTCCAGCCCCTCCACAAACTGACCTCTGAATCTGAGGGGCCATAGTTGTAGGGCCAGAGGGAGGGACACCTCCAGGCTCCTTCGTCCTGCAAAAAGGCAAGTAAGAGTCAGAGTTACATCATTGATCCCAGAGGAAGATTCATTCATAATCCCAGGGGTCCCGCAGGAAAGTTTATCTGAGGGCTGATCCTCCTCTCCCTTTCTTTCAAGGGGTCTCCGTCTCAGATGGGGGGAAGAGCTGAAGCGAGGAAGGTGTAAAGGAGGGGATCCAGATAGTTCCCACTGGCCTGCTACTTCCCGAGTTCCCATCAGTGGCCGAAGGGAGGTCTAGGATCCCACTTTCCCAGCTGGTTTTCTTGGATAGCAAGTCAGGCCATCGCTGGACTGTGTATGTGTTTGGAAGGGGGGGGATTGTGGGGGGAGAGTTTTCTATCGGATTGGAAAGGAAGGAAGGTACAAAAACGTATCGTTTTCGCTGGCAGAGGGAGGGCTAGCAAAAACAAAGAAAAAAGCAAAGAAAGAACAAAAAGGAGAAAGGTTTCTTGGCATTTGAGCATCCAAGAAGGGCCAGAAAAGGAGAAAAGGGGATGAGAAAAGAAAAATTAAAAGAAGGAAAGAGAGGAAGAGAGCAAGGAAGGGTTGCCCCCCCAGGCGCCCCCCTTTGCCTGCAGCCCTCATTCCTTCCTATTTCTGCGACTTCTGGGCCTTGGAGTCCATGGGGCGCAAAGGGGCCGGAGGGCCTCCACCCTGACTCAGTCCCGTTTCTCCTGGTCCAGAGGGGCAGAGGAGGAAGTGCAAACACGGAAAGTCCCGAAACAAAACTGCATCTTTCGCGCTGAGTTTCCTGTACGCGGCACAGCCTTTGCCTTCCGCTTCTGCTTTTGCTCCTGGACGGTCGCCCTCAGGGCAGCCCTGCCAGCTCGTCCACGGGAGCCCTGAAGCGGTGCGAGGAGACAAGCGGGACCGGCCCAGAATATACGGTAGGGCAATTCATCAGCTAGTCGAAGCAATGAGGATTTTGGGGAACTTCCCCTTATATCCCTCGCACTTTATATCCTTACTGTGTATTTGGTACAAGGATCGTCGCCTTCTACTGGTTGTGGGGGGTGGGTGGGTGGAGAGTTTTCTATCGGATTGGAAAGGAAGGAAGGTGCAAAAACGTATCGTTTTCGCTGGCAGAGGGAGGGCGAGCAAAAACAAAGAAAAAAGCAAAGAAAAAGCAAAAAGGAGAAATGTTTCTTTGCATCTGAGCATCCAAGAAGGGCCAGAAAAGGAGAAAAGGGGAGGAGGAAAGGCAAATTAAAAGAAGGAAAGAGAGGAAGAGAGCAAGGAAGGGTTGCCCCCCCCGCGCCCCCCCTTTGCCTGCAGCCCTCATTCCTTCCTACTTCTGCGACTTCTGGGCCTTGGAGTCCATGGGGCGCAAAGGGGCCGGAGGGCCTCCACCCTGACTCAGTTCCGTTTCTCCTCGTCCCGAGCGGCAGAGGAGGAAGTGCAAAAACGGGAAGTCCCGAAACAAAACTGCATCTGCGCGCTGAGTTTCCTCTACGCGGCGGAGCCTTTGCCTTCCGCTTCTGCTTTTGCTCCTGGACGGTCGCCCTCAGGGCAGCGCTGCCAGCCCGTCCACGGGAGCCCTGAAGCGGTGCGAGGAGACAAGCGGGACCGGCCCAGAATATACGGTAGGGGTAGGGCAATTCACCAGCTAGGGCTGCCGTTACCGTCCAGGATTTTCGCCGTCTAGTGGTTGGGGGGGGGGAGAGTTTTCAATCGGGTGGAAAGGAACGAAGGGTATCATTCCTGTTTATCCTTACCGTCCAGGATTTTCGCCGTCTAGTGGTTGGGCGGGGGGGGGGGGAGTTCTCGCCGTCTAGTGGTTGGGCGGGGGGGGGGGAGTTTTCAATCGGGTGGAAAGGAACGAAGGGTATCATTCCTGTTTATCCTTACCGTCCAGGATTTTCGCCGTCTAGTGGTTGGGCGGGGGGGGGGGAGAGTTATCTGTCGGGTGGAAAGGAACGAAGGGTATCATTCCTGTTTATCCTTACCGTCCAGGATTTTCGCCGTCTAGTGGTTGGGCGGGGGGGGGGGGAGAGTTTTCAATCGGGTGGAAAGGAACGAAGGGTATCATTCCTGTTTATCCTTACCGTCCAGGATTTTCGCCGTCTAGTGGTTGGGCGGGGGGGGGGGGGAGAGTTTTCAATCGGGTGGAAAGGAACGAAGGGTATCATTCCTGTTTATCCTTACCGTCCAGGATTTTCGCCGTCTAGTGGTTGGGCGGGGGGGGGGGGAGAGTTATCTGTCGGGTGGAAAGGAACGAAGGGTATCATTCCTGTTTATTGTTACCGTCCAGGATTTTCGCCCTCTAGTGGTTGGGCGGGGGGGGGAGAGTTATCTGTCGGGTGGAAAGGAACGAAGGGTATCATTCCTGTTTATTGTTACCGTCCAGGATTTTCGCCGTCTAGTGGTTGGGGGGGGGGAGAGTTTTCAATCGGGTGGAAAGGAACGAAGGGTATCATTCCTGTTTATCCTTACCGTCCAGGATTTTCGCCGTCTAGTGGTTGGGCGGGGGGGGGGGGAGTTCTCGCCGTCTAGTGGTTGGGCGGGGGGGGGGGAGTTTTCAATCGGGTGGAAAGGAACGAAGGGTATCATTCCTGTTTATCCTTACCGTCCAGGATTTTCGCCGTCTAGTGGTTGGGCGGGGGGGGGGGAGAGTTATCTGTCGGGTGGAAAGGAACGAAGGGTATCATTCCTGTTTATCCTTACCGTCCAGGATTTTCGCCGTCTAGTGGTTGGGCGGGGGGGGGGGGAGAGTTTTCAATCGGGTGGAAAGGAACGAAGGGTATCATTCCTGTTTATCCTTACCGTCCAGGATTTTCGCCGTCTAGTGGTTGGGCGGGGGGGGGGGGGAGAGTTTTCAATCGGGTGGAAAGGAACGAAGGGTATCATTCCTGTTTATCCTTACCGTCCAGGATTTTCGCCGTCTAGTGGTTGGGCGGGGGGGGGGGGAGAGTTATCTGTCGGGTGGAAAGGAACGAAGGGTATCATTCCTGTTTATTGTTACCGTCCAGGATTTTCGCCCTCTAGTGGTTGGGCGGGGGGGGGAGAGTTATCTGTCGGGTGGAAAGGAACGAAGGGTATCATTCCTGTTTATCCTTACCGTCCAGGATTTTCGCCGTCTAGTGGTTGGGCGGGGGGGAGAGTTTTCTGTCGGGTGGAAAGGAACGAAGGGTATCATTCCTGTTTATCCTTACCGTCCAGGATTTTCGCCGTCTAGTGGTTGGGCGGGGGGGGGGAGAGTTATCTGTCGGGTGGAAAGGAACGAAGGGTATCATTCCTGTTTATTGTTACCGTCCAGGATTTTCGCCGTCTAGTGGTTGGGCGGGGGGGGAGAGTTATCTGTCGGGTGGAAAGGAACGAAGGGTATCATTCCTGTTTATCCTTACCGTCCAGGATTTTCGCCGTCTAGTGGTTGGGCGGGGGGGGAGAGTTATCTGTCGGGTGGAAAGGAACGAAGGGTATCATTCCTGTTTATCCTTACCGTCCAGGATTTTCGCCGTCTAGTGGTTGGGCGGGGGGGGGGGAGAGTTTTCGCCGTCTAGTGGTTGGGCGGGGGGGGAGAGTTTTCTGTCGGGTGGAAAGGAACGAAGGGTATCATTCCTGTTTATCCTTACCGTCCAGGATTTTCGCCGTCTAGTGGTTGGGCGGGGGGGGGGGAGAGTTTTCGCCGTCTAGTGGTTGGGCAGGGGGGGGTAGAGTTTTCAATCGGGTGGAAAGGAACGAAGGGTATCATTCCTGTTTATCCTTACCGTCCAGGATTTTCGCCGTCTAGTGGTTGGGCGGGGGGGGGGGGAGAGTTTTCAATCGGGTGGAAAGGAACGAAGGGTATCATTCCTGTTTATCCTTACCGTCCAGGATTTTCGCCGTCTAGTGGTTGGGCGGGGGGGGGGGGAGAGTTTTCAATCGGGTGGAAAGGAACGAAGGGTATCATTCCTGTTTATCCTTACCGTCCAGGATTTTCGCCGTCTAGTGGTTGGGCGGGGGGGGGGGGAGAGTTTTCAATCGGGTGGAAAGGAACGAAGGGTATCATTCCTGTTTATCCTTACCGTCCAGGATTTTCGCCGTCTAGTGGTTGGGCGGGGGGGGGGAGAGTTTTCAATTGGGTGGTAAGGAACGAAGGGTATCATTCCTGTTTATCCTTACCGTCCAGGATTTTCGCCATCTAGTGGTTGGGCGGGGGGGGGGAGAGAGTTTTCTGTCGGGTGGAAAGGGGGGGGGAGAGTTTTCTGTCGGGTGGAAAGGAACAAAGGGTATCATTCCTGTTTATCCTTACCGTCCAGGATTTTCGCCGTCTAGTGGTTGGGCGGGGGGGGGAGAGTTTTCTGTCGGGTGGAAAGGAACGAAGGGTATCATTCCTGTTTATCCTTACCGTCCAGGATTTTCGCCGTCTAGTGGTTGGGCGGGGGGGGGGGGAGAGTTTTCTGTCGGGTGGAAAGGAACGAAGGGTATCATTCCTGTTTATCCTTACCGTCCAGGATTTTCGCCGTCTAGTGGTTGGGCGGGGGGGGGAGAGTTTTCGCCGTCTAGTGGTTGGGCGGGGGGGGAGAGTTTTCAATCGGGTGGAAAGGAACGAAGGGTATCATTCCTGTTTATCCTTACCGTCCAGGATTTTCGCCGTCTAGTGGTTGGGCAGGGGGGGGAGAGTTTTCGCCGTCTAGTGGTTGGGCGGGGGGGGGGACAGTTTTCTGTTGGGTGGAAAGGAACGAAGGGTATCATTCCTGTTTATCCTTACCGTCCAGGATTTTCGCCGTCTAGTGGTTGGGCGGGGGGGGGGAGAGTTTTCAATCGGGTGGAAAGGAACGAAGGGTATCATTCCTGTTTATCCTTACCGTCCAGGATTTTCGCCGTCTAGTGGTTGGGCGGGGGGGGGAGAGTTTTCAATCGGGTGGAAAGGAACGAAGGGTATCATTCCTGTTTATCCTTACCGTCCAGGATTTTCGCCGTCTAGTGGTTGAGCGGGGGGGGGGAGAGTTTTCAATCGGGTGGAAAGGAACGAAGGGTATCATTCCTGTTTATCCTTACCGTCCAGGATTTTCGCCGTCTAGTGGTTGGGCGGGGGGGGGGAGAGTTTTCAATCGGGTGGAAAGGAACGAAGGGTATCATTCCTGTTTATCCTTACCGTCCAGGATTTTCGCCGTCTAGTGGTTGAGCGGGGGGGGGGAGAGTTTTCAATCGGGTGGAAAGGAACGAAGGGTATCATTCCTGTTTATCCTTACCGTCCAGGATTTTCGCCGTCTAGTGGTTGGGCGGGGGGGGGGAGAGTTTTCTGTCGGGTGGAAAGGAACGAAGGGTATCATTCCTGTTTATCCTTACCGTCCAGGATTTTCGCCGTCTAGTGGTTGGGCGGGGGGGGGAGAGTTTTCAATCGGGTGGAAAGGAACGAAGGGTATCATTCCTGTTTATCCTTACCGTCCAGGATTTTCGCCGTCTAGTGGTTGGGCGGGGGGGGGGGAGAGTTTTCAATCGGGTGGAAAGGAACGAAGGGTATCATTCCTGTTTATCCTTACCGTCCAGGATTTTCGCCGTCTAGTGGTTGGGCGGGGGGGGGGAGAGTTTTCTGTCGGGTGGAAAGGAACGAAGGGTATCATTCCTGTTTATCCTTACCGTCCAGGATTTTCGCCATCTAGTGGTTGTGGGGAGGGGGGAGAGTTTTCTGTCGGGTGGAAAGGAACGAAGGGTATCATTCCTGTTTATCCTTACCGTCCAGGATTTTCGCCGTCTAGTGGTTGGGCGGGGGGGGGGGAGAGTTTTCAATCGGGTGGAAAGGAACGAAGGGTATCATTCCTGTTTATCCTTACCGTCCAGGATTTTCGCCGTCTAGTGGTTGGGCAGGGGGGGGAGAGTTTTCGCCGTCTAGTGGTTGGGCGGGGGGGGGAGAGTTTTCAATCGGGTGGAAAGGAACGAAGGGTATCATTCCTGTTTATCCTTACCGTCCAGGATTTTCGCCGTCTAGTGGTTGGGCGGGGGGGGGGAGAGTTTTCAATCGGGTGGAAAGGAACGAAGGGTATCATTCCTGTTTATCCTTACCGTCCAGGATTTTCGCCGTCTAGTGGTTGGGCGGGGGGGGGGGAGAGTTTTCAATCGGGTGGAAAGGAACGAAGGGTATCATTCCTGTTTATCCTTACCGTCCAGGATTTTCGCCGTCTAGTGGTTGGGCGGGGGGGGGAGAGTTTTCAATCGGGTGGAAAGGAACGAAGGGTATCATTCCTGTTTATCCTTACCGTCCAGGATTTTCGCCGTCTAGTGGTTGGGCGGGGGGGGGGAGAGTTTTCAATCGGGTGGAAAGGAACGAAGGGTATCATTCCTGTTTATCCTTACCGTCCAGGATTTTCGCCGTCTAGTGGTTGAGCGGGGGGGGGAGAGTTTTCAATCGGGTGGAAAGGAACGAAGGGTATCATTCCTGTTTATCCTTACCGTCCAGGATTTTCGCCGTCTAGTGGTTGGGCGGGGGGGGGAGAGTTTTCTGTCGGGTGGAAAGGAACGAAGGGTATCATTCCTGTTTATCCTTACCGTCCAGGATTTTCGCCGTCTAGTGGTTGGGCGGGGGGGGGGGAGAGTTTTCAATCGGGTGGAAAGGAACGAAGGGTATCATTCCTGTTTATCCTTACCGTCCAGGATTTTCGCCGTCTAGTGGTTGGGCGGGGGGGGGAGAGTTTTCTGTCGGGTGGAAAGGAACGAAGGGTATCATTCCTGTTTATCCTTACCGTCCAGGATTTTCGCCGTCTAGTGGTTGGGCGGGGGGGGGAGAGTTTTCAATCGGGTGGAAAGGAACGAAGGGTATCATTCCTGTTTATCGTTACCGTCCAGGATTTTCGCCGTCTAGTGGTTGGGCGGGGGGGGGAGAGTTTTCAATCGGGTGGAAAGGAACGAAGGGTATCATTCCTGTTTATCCTTACCGTCCAGGATTTTCGCCGTCTAGTGGTTGGGCGGGGGGGGGAGAGTTTTCTGTCGGGTGGAAAGGAACGAAGGGTATCATTCCTGTTTATCCTTACCGTCCAGGATTTTCGCCGTCTAGTGGTTGGGCGGGGGGGGGGGGAGAGTTTTCAATCGGGTGGAAAGGAACGAAGGGTATCATTCCTGTTTATCCTTACCGTCCAGGATTTTCGCCGTCTAGTGGTTGGGCGGGGGGGGGGGGGGAGAGTTTTCTGTCGGGTGGAAAGGAACGAAGGGTATCATTCCTGTTTATCCTTACCGTCCAGGATTTTCGCCGTCTAGTGGTTGTGGGGAGGGGGGAGAGTTTTCTGTCGGGTGGAAAGGAACGAAGGGTATCATTCCTGTTTATCCTTACCGTCCAGGATTTTCGCCGTCTAGTGGTTGGGCGGGGGGGGGAGAGTTTTCAATCGGGTGGAAAGGAACGAAGGGTATCATTCCTGTTTATCCTTACCGTCCAGGATTTTCGCCGTCTAGTGGTTGGGCGGGGGGGGGAGAGTTTTCTGTCGGGTGGAAAGGAACGAAGGGTATCATTCCTGTTTATCCTTACCGTCCAGGATTTTCGCCGTCTAGTGGTTGTGGGGAGGGGGGAGAGTTTTCTGTCGGGTGGAAAGGAACGAAGGGTATCATTCCTGTTTATCCTTACCGTCCAGGATTTTCGCCGTCTAGTGGTTGGGCAGGGGGGGGTAGAGTTTTCAATCGGGTGGAAAGGAACGAAGGGTATCATTCCTGTTTATCCTTACCGTCCAGGATTTTCGCCGTCTAGTGGTTGGGCGGGGGGGGGAGAGTTTTCTGTCGGGTGGAAAGGAACGAAGGGTATCATTCCTGTTTATCCTTACCGTCCAGGATTTTCGCCGTCTAGTGGTTGTGGGGAGGGGGGAGAGTTTTCTGTCGGGTGGAAAGGAACGAAGGGTATCATTCCTGTTTATCCTTACCGTCCAGGATTTTCGCCGTCTAGTGGTTGGGCAGGGGGGGGGGAGAGTTTTCAATCGGGTGGAAAGGAACGAAGGGTATCATTCCTGTTTATCCTTACCGTCCAGGATTTTCGCCGTCTAGTGGTTGGGCGGGGGGGGGAGAGTTTTCTGTCGGGTGGAAAGGAACGAAGGGTATCATTCCTGTTTATCCTTACCGTCCAGGATTTTCGCCGTCTAGTGGTTGTGGGGAGGGGGGAGAGTTATCTGTCGGGTGGAAAGGAACGAAGGGTATCATTCCTGTTTATCCTTACCGTCCAGGATTTTCGCCGTCTAGTGGTTGTGGGGAGGGGGGAGAGTTTTCTGTCGGGTGGAAAGGAACGAAGGGTATCATTCCTGTTTATCCTTACCGTCCAGGATTTTCGCCGTCTAGTGGTTGGGCGGGGGGGGGGGGAGAGTTTTCAATCGGGTGGAAAGGAACGAAGGGTATCATTCCTGTTTATCCTTACCGTCCAGGATTTTCGCCGTCTAGTGGTTGTGGGGAGGGGGGAGAGTTTTCTATCGGGTGGAAAGGAACGAAGGGTATCGTTCCCATTTATCGTTACCGTCCTGGATTTTCGCCGTCTAGTGCGGGGGGGAGAGTTTTCTATCGGGTTGGAAAGGAACGAAGGGTATCGTTCTCATTTATCGTTACCGTCCTGGATTTTCGCCGTCTAGTGGGGGGGGGAGAGTTTTCTATCGGGTTGGAAAGGAACGAAGATACAAAAATGTATCGTTCTTTTCGTGTGTATCACACGAAGAAACCCCGGGCGAGAGCGGCGGGAGTGGACAGCCCCCCATCCTGATCGGCGACGCATCCCTACCTGCAAACCCGCCGTTGTTCATGTCTCCTTCTCTTCTCCGCGCAACTCACGACCCTCAGCAGCTTAAATTGGTGGCCGGAGCTCCGCCTCGGGGCTGCGATTCCTTAGTCACACCTCCTTCCTCTCTCACGGCTCCTCCTCCGGGACCGCCACCAAGGCTCCATACCATTATTTCGTATATATCCTTACCATGTATTTCTCACATAGAACTTCGCCATCTAGTGGTTGTGGGGGTAATTTTTTCTCACGGTTTGGAAACTAAGGACGGTGATAAAACGTACCATTATTTCGTATATATCCTTACCGTGTATTTCTCACATGGAACTTCGCCATCTAGTGGTTGTGGGGGGAATATTTTCTCACAGTTTGGAAACTAAGGACGGTGAAAAAACGTACCATTATTTCGTATATATCCTTACCGTGCATTTCTCACATAGACCTTCGCCATCTAGTGGTTGTGGGGGTAATTTTTTCTCACGGTTTGGAAACTAAGGACGGTGATAAAACGTACCATTATTTCGTATATATCCTTACCCTGTATTTCTCACATAGAAGTTCGCCATCTAGTGGTTGTGGGGGGAATATTTTCTCACGGTTTGGAAACTAAGGACGGTGATAAAACGTACCATTATGTCGTATATATCCTTACCGTGTATTTCTCACAGACAACTTCGCCATCTAGTGGTTGTGGGGTGAATTTTTTCTCACGGTTTGGAAACTAAGGACGGTGATAAAACTTACCATTATTTTGTATATATCCTTACCGTGCATTTCTCACATAGACCTTCGCCATCTAGTGGTTGTGGGGGGAATTTTTTCTCACGGTTTGGAAACTAAGGACGGTGAAAAAACGTACCATTATTTCGTATATATCCTTACCGTGCATTTCTCACATAGACCTTCGCCATCTAGTGGTTGTGGGGGGAATTTTTTCTCACGGTTTGGAAACTAAGGACGGTGAAAAAACGTACCATTATTTCGTATATATCCTTACCGTGCATTTCTCACATAGACCTTCGCCAGCTAGTGGTTGTGGGGGTAATTTTTTCTCACGGTTTGGAAACTAAGGACGGTGATAAAACGTACCATTATTTCGTATATATCCTTACCGTGTATTTCTCACATGGAACTTCGCCATCTAGTGGTTGTGGGGGGAATATTTTCTCACAGTTTGGAAACTAAGGACGGTGAAAAAACGTACCATTATTTCGTATATATCCTTACCGTGCATTTCTCACATAGACCTTCGCCAGCTAGTGGTTGTGGGGGTAATTTTTTCTCACGGTTTGGAAACTAAGGACGGTGATAAAACGTACCATTATTTCGTATATATCCTTACCGTGCATTTCTCACATAGAACTTCGCCATCTAGTGGTTGTGGGGGGAATTTTTTCTCACGGTTTGGAAACTAAGGACGGTGAAAAAACGTACCATTATTTCGTATATATCCTTACCGTGCATTTCTCACATAGACCTTCGCCATCTAGTTAGTGGTTGTGGGGGTAATTTTTTCTCACGGTTTGGAAACTAAGGACGGTGATAAAACGTACCATTATTTCGTATATATCCTTACCGTGTATTTCTCACATAGAACTTCGCCATCTAGTGGTTGTGGGGGGAATTTTTTCTCACGGTTTGGAAACTAAGGACGGTGAAAAAACGTACCATTATTTCGTATATATCCTTACCGTGTATTTCTCACATAGAACTTCGCCATCTAGTGGTTGTGGGGGGAATTTTTTCTCACGGTTTGGAAACTAAGGACGGTGAAAAAACGTACCATTATTTCGTATATATCCTTACCGTGCATTTCTCACATAGACCTTCGCCATCTAGTTAGTGGTTGTGGGGGGAATTTTTTCTCACGGTTTGGAAACTAAGGACGGTGATAAAACGTACCATTATTTCGTATATATCCTTACCGTGTATTTCTCACATAGAACTTCGCCATCTAGTGGTTGTGGGGGGAATTTTTTCTCACGGTTTGGAAACTAAGGACGGTGAAAAAACGTACCATTATTTCGTATATATCCTTACCGTGTATTTCTCACATAGAACTTCGCCATCTAGTGGTTGTGGGGGGAATTTTTTCTCACGGTTTGGAAACTAAGGACGGTGAAAAAACGTACCATTATTTCGTATATATCCTTACCGTGTATTTCTCACATAGAACTTCGCCATCTAGTGGTTGTGGGGGGAATTTTTTCTCACGGTTTGGAAACTAAGGACGGTGAAAAAACGTACCATTATTTCGTATATATCCTTACCGTGTATTTCTCACATAGAACTTCGCCATCTAGTGGTTGTGGGGGGAATTTTTTCTCACGGTTTGGAAACTAAGGACGGTGAAAAAACGTACCATTATTTCGTATATATCCTTACCGTGCATTTCTCACATAGACCTTCGCCATCTAGTTAGTGGTTGTGGGGGGAATTTTTTCTCACGGTTTGGAAACTAAGGACGGTGATAAAACGTACCATTATTTCGTATATATCCTTACCGTGTATTTCTCACATAGAACTTCGCCATCTAGTGGTTGTGGGGGGAATTTTTTCTCACGGTTTGGAAACTAAGGACGGTGAAAAAACGTACCATTATTTCGTATATATCCTTACCGTGCATTTCTCACATAGACCTTCGCCAGCTAGTGGTTGTGGGGGTAATTTTTTCTCACGGTTTGGAAACTAAGGACGGTGATAAAACGTACCATTATTTCGTATATATCCTTACCGTGTATTTCTCACATAGAACTTCGCCATCTAGTGGTTGTGGGGGGAATTTTTTCTCACGGTTTGGAAACTAAGGACGGTGAAAAAACGTACCATTATTTCGTATATATCCTTACCGTGTATTTCTCACATAGAACTTCGCCATCTAGTGGTTGTGGGGGGAATTTTTTCTCACGGTTTGGAAACTAAGGACGGTGAAAAAACGTACCATTATTTCGTATATATCCTTACCGTGTATTTCTCACATAGAACTTCGCCATCTAGTGGTTGTGGGGGGAATTTTTTCTCACGGTTTGGAAACTAAGGACGGTGAAAAAACATACCATTATTTCGTATATATCCTTACCGTGCATTTCTCACATAGAACTTCGCCATCTAGTGGTTGTGGGGGGAATTTTTTCTCACGGTTTGGAAACTAAGGACGGTGAAAAAACGTACCATTATTTCGTATATATCCTTACCGTGTATTTCTCACATAGAACTTCGCCATCTAGTGGTTGTGGGGGGAATTTTTTCTCACGGTTTGGAAACTAAGGACGGTGAAAAAACGTACCATTATTTCGTATATATCCTTACCGTGTATTTCTCACATAGAACTTCGCCATCTAGTGGTTGTGGGGGGAATTTTTTCTCACGGTTTGGAAACTAAGGACGGTGAAAAAACATACCATTATTTCGTATATATCCTTACCGTGTATTTCTCACATAGAACTTCGCCATCTAGTGGTTGTGGGGGGAATATTTTCTCACAGTTTGGAAACTAAGGACGGTGAAAAAACATACCATTATTTCGTATATATCCTTACCGTGCATTTCTCACATAGAACTTCGCCATCTAGTGGTTGTGGGGGGAATTTTTTCTCACGGTTTGGAAACTAAGGACAGTGAAAAAACGTACCATTATTTCGTATATATCCTTACCGTGTATTTCTCACATGGAACTTCGCCATCTAGTGGTTGTTGGGGAGAAATTTTTCTCACGGTTTGGAAAGTAACTCCGGTGAAAAAAACGTACCATTATTTTCGCCAGTCTTTGGGTGCCGAAGACGCGCTCTGCCTGTGTCTTGCGAGTGGAGTGGAGCTGCCGCTTGAGTTCTCTTCTCCGTCCTCAGACTCCGATCATGTGAACGGTGCAAGCATAGAACGGGAAGTGGCCTAAGCAGCACATGCGATGCAGAGACACCCCACAGACACACACGAGACTGGCGCTGCTATGATCCTTCTGGTAAATAAGGCTCCGATTCCGACTCCGTCGCTGGTTGTTTTGTGTTGAGGCGATAGTGCCGCTCCAGACTCTCCCTTGCAAGGGGCCGTTCCCTCCTTTGGTCTCCCAGCGAGAAGATCCGAGGCTTTTCGGCTGCCAATCCTTTACTAATAGATGAAAGCGACGTTTCCATTGTGTCTGATGTTGTTCTTTCTCACTGACAATAGACCAAATCTTCTTGACTGCAAGTCTGGCGTGTTTCTCAGTCCCTGAGAAAAGGCGTGTAGGAAACAGGCGTTGGGATGCGGGCGATGGGACCTGGGAATGACGGGGGGGCAGGGCGGGGAAGAGCCGCAGCCTCAGGGAAGAGACATTAATTGCTGCTGTTAACAGTGAACTTAAGAAAGACAAATTAACACACACTTTCATGGACAGAACGTGGCTCAAATGACTGCAGATTTTCTCCATCGGGATCTTTTAATTTTTTTTTAATATTTAATTGAAGAACTGCTGAAAGTTTGTTTCCCCAAAGAGTCTGCCCCATACAATCTGCCCCATGATAATCCCGAGTCTGTGATTTGATATTTTAAAAAGTTCCCTACAGTTACAAAGAAGCAAATACAAATTTCTTTATTATCATATTCTACAAATTTAATCAAATATGAATATGAATTTATTATATTTTGTAGTCAATGTTTTTCTTCGGATGCTTCAACTGTCATACATTCATATTTGAAGTAAAAGGAAATCTCAAGATAAAAATATACTCAATTAGTATTTCCTGCGGATGGAAGCCCTGAGCTCAGTTAAATCCTAAGCAACTCAACTGACTTAGAAAAAGAATCCCATAGCAAAATCAAAGCCGAGGGGACTCCAGTTTTAAATGCTCTGGACTTTTACAGTGCAAATTCAGGCAGCCATCCAGGTGAGGGTTGTCCCCAAGGTGCTTTTTTCAAGAGGCAACTGGACTTTTATAGCTTTTCCTGGAAGACCTTTCACTTCTCACCGTTAACAGCAGCAACTAACGTTTCTAAATAATCACAGAATTGGGGTCCTCCGAATCAGGTGTGTGTGGTCAGATACGTGTGTGTCTGTGTGTGTGTGTGTTTCGCAAAGGCTGTCGGTGGGTCCAGAAGCCCCCTTGGATTCAGGCTAGGCAGGCTCCATCCCTGTTCTGGGAATCCTGATCCGAGGAGACATTGGAGAGCCCTTCAAGGCGGTCCAGACAACAAACGGGAGAATGAATAGGAGCTCCATCTCTCACTGTAAGATGACAATACAGAATCTTTCTCCCTCCTCACCTTTTCCTCTCTGGGAGACAAGGGAGTTCTTTCGGAAACGCTTTCCTTGCACCCCCCAAAGTCCTCTCGGGGTGACCAAGGTATCTCTTCCCTGAGGCTGCGGCTCTTCCCCGCCCCGCCCCCCCCCCGTCATTCCCAGGTCCCATCGCCCGCATCCCAACGCCTGTTTCCTAGACGCCTTTTCTCAGGGACTGTTTGTAAAGAAAAACAGGCCAGACTTGCAGTCAAGAAGATTTGGTCTATATTGTCGGTGGGAAGGAACAAGAACAGCCGCAATGGAAACGTCGCTTTCATCCATCATTTGACACTTGGCAGCCGAAAAGCCTCGGATCTTCTCGTTGGGAGTCCAAAGGAGGGATCGGCCCCTTGCAAGGGAGAGGCACGAGCTGCAGTATCGTCTCAACAGAAAACAACCAGCGACCGAGTCGCAATCGGAGCTTTATTTACGAGGAGGATCGTAGCAGCGCCAGTCTCGTGTGTGTGTCTGGAGGGGGTCTATGCAGCGCATGTGGTGCTTAGGCCACTTCCCCTTCTACGCTTGCACCGTTCACAGTGTCGGAGCCGGAGGACGGAGAAGAGAACTGAAGCGGCGGCTCCACTCCCCTCGGAAGACAGAGACCCGCAGAGCGCGTCTTGGGCACCCAGAGCCTGGCCTTGTCCCCCAGGGCCACAGCGGTGGCGGGAATCGGAGGGCGTTGGAGGAGGAGGAGCGGTAGCCATGGAGTAAGTTAGGAGTAGAGGCAACGGGTGTTCTGGGCCGCCCCCGCTTCTCTCCTCGCACCGCTTCAGGGCTCCCGTGGACGGGCTGGCAGGGCTGCCCAGAGGGCGACCCACCCGGAGCAGAAGCAGAAGCCAAAGGCTCCGCCGCGTAGAGGAAACTCGGCGCGCAGATGCCGCTCCCTTCTGGGGCTTTTTGCACTTCCTCATCCGCCGCGCGGGACAAGGAGAAACGGAGCTGCGGGCGCTTTGGGGAGTGAGGGTGGAGGCCCTCCGGCCCCTTTGCGCCCCATGGACTCCAAGGCCCAGAAGGCTCAGAGGTAGGAAGGAATGAGGGCGGAAGGCAAAGACGGGTGCGGGGGGGGGCAACCCTGCCCTGCTCTCTTCCTCTCTTTCCTTCTCTTAATTTTTCTTTCCTCCTCCCCTTTTCTCCTTTCCTGGCCCTTCTTGGCTGCTCAGATGCAAAGAAACCTTTCTCCTTTTTCTTCTTTCTTTGCTTTTTGCTTTGGTTTTGCTCGCCCTCCCTCTGCCCCCCCCGAGCGCCCCCCTCCCAAGCTCCATTTGCGCCGGCAGAGGCCCCGGGGGCCACTCAGTCGCCGCTTCCCATGGGGGCCCCGCGGGCCTTTGGTTTCACAGCCCTGGGCGAAGGGCTGGAGGCGGCGGAGCCTTGGTGGCGGTCCCGGAGGAGGAGCCGTGAGAGAGAAAGGAGGCGTGAGGCCACCAATTTAAGCCGCTGAGGGTCCTGAGTTGCGCGGAGAAGAGAAGAGATGAACAACGGCGAGTCTGCAGGTGGGGATGCGGCGCCGCTCGGGATGGGGGGCCGTCCGCTCCCGCCGCTCTCGCCCGGGGCAGAAAGAGGGGCAGCGGGAGCCTCCGGACAGGTCGGAGGGGCTCCGAGGGGCTCCTTTCCTCGATGCAGCCTCCTTTCCCTCCTCCCCAAGCATCAGATGTGGCCATCTGATGCTTGGACTATTGCAGTGGGCTCTCCTTGGGCCCACCCTTGAAGACTGTTCAGAAGCTAAACTGGTGCAGAATGCGGTGTTTGGAGTCCCTCGTGTAGCCCATGTTGCACTGCTGTTCAGTGAGTGCTGATGGCGACCAACTCTCTGAAGGGGCTTCTTTGTTGTTCTTCTAGATCAGGATGGATTCCGAAGTGCAGCCCATCTTCAAATCCAGGCTGGGAATCCTGGGATCAGAGGTGAGTGTGGGAGAGAAGTGGGAATCTTGCCCTGCAGAGGAATTGTTGGCAGCATGAATTGGGGTGGGGCAGTGGTGGGATTCAATTTTTTTAACAACCGGTTCTGTGGGCGTCGCTTAGTTGGGGGTGTGGCTATGTGGTCATGTGACTGGGTGGGCGTGGCTAGCCGGTCATGTGACCAGTGGGCGTGGCTATCTGCATAGGGACTACAGAGGGCTGAAAAAAATCATTTCTGACTGGTCCTCACACTTTTGACCGGTCCTCGCACTTATGACCATCCTCACATTTATGCCCGTTGCGGCATTCTTAACAACCGTGTCACTCATTTCACAACTGCTTCTCTTCACCATGGTGACAAGATAGGGCAAAAACGTAAAATGTGAGGACAGTCGTAAGTTCGAGGACTGGTCAAAAGTGTGAGGACCAGTCAAAAATAACTTTTTCAGCCCTCTGAGTAGTCCATATGCACAAAAGGATACAGCAATAGAGAGGGATGAAGGAAAGGAAGGGAAATTAGAGTAGGAGTGAGGGTAAGAGAGGGAGGAAGAGAGGAGGAGAAGGAGAAAGGAAGAGGAAGTAGGGAGGAGAAGAAGAGGGGGAGGAAGAGAAAGTAAGAAGGAAAGAAAAGAGAGGTGGTAGGTTTGAGGAGAAAGATTGCTGTACAATAAAAAAGATGAAAGGGAAGAAAGCCAACCCCAAACAAATATAAAGATATTAAGATAAAGAATGAATTGTTAAACTTTAAAGAATAAAAGAGAACAAATATGAATAAATAACAATAATTAGAAACACACATACAAACATACAATGTATTTTCTTTGAACAGAGTATTTGGCCGGTTCACAAATTTAAACAGTGTTTAGTCATTTCAATTAAATTTACAATTTCTATATTTCCTTTTTGCCATATTTATTCCTCATCTATTTTTGTAAAAAACCAATATTACCCTTCATCCTCATCTCTAATCTTAATCAAATTCAATTTTTCCCTTCTATTCTATATTATACCCCTTCCCATTGTCATCTATTTTTATATCCATCCTCACATTGGTTAATTATGTAATACAGTTGTTTAATACAAATTCAACATTTTAATATAAATCAATTAGTTATATAACTATCTTTTTCGTATATTAATCAATATGAACATGAATATTCCAATTATTTCCATGCAATCCAATTTCTTACAAATCAATTAATTATATTTACCAATAATAATAAACCAAATAATTTCCCCCATATATTCCTCCAAACCACAACTTAACCATTTCTGCTTTCAACACAATATGCAATTAATAGTATCTCAATTATTACAATTCCCTAGTTAAATAGAGCTTTTTTTCTTTTGTGTTTTAAAATCTTGAACTCTCCTCTTTTCCCCTAAATTTCCCATTGTTTGCACCTACCTCTTTTGGTGAGGAAAAAGAAAAAGAAATCTCTCTCTGCCTCATTTTGCCACCTTGCAACAACAGCAAAGCCAACAGCCTGCTTTACTTTCTGTTTCGTTTTTCAGCATAGCTAGGGGGAAAAAAATCAGCACTCTTTGCAAGCAAGCAGCAGAGCCCTGAGCAAAACAGCTGAGAGCAAATCAGCTGAGAGTCGGGAGCCGATCTAAGCAAGGGCTAATTAGCCTATGCTGAAGCTCCGCGGGCCAATAAAATTACAAAAAAACACCGAACCCTTTGTTAAATTGGTGGTTCGCCCACCCCTCGCCCACCACTATTTATTGGCAATAAATAGTGGTGCGGAGGGGAGGGGCGAACCACCAATTTAACAAAGGGTTCGGCCGAACCCTCTAGAACCGGCAGAATCCCACCACTGTGGGGGGGTTAACTTAGTGCCACCTCCTTCTCCTTTCATGGAAGCCCCCTTGGATCTTGGGATCAGGGGGAGCCACAGGTCCAGAGGATTCAAAGAGAGCTCTGGGGAACAGTTGGGTCCCGGGGGAAAATTCACAATCCCCATTGAGGGAGGATGTTTTGTGGGGCAGCTTTGCTCAAACTCTGGGGGGTTCAGCTCTCTCAAGTATCTCATGGCTATTTCTTCACAGGCCCAGGGGGAGCTTTGCTTCCTTGGAACTTCCATTTTCTCTGGAAAAGGTAAGCAGATTTTAGGAGATATTCCTGGGTTGGTTTGAGAATCAGTCAGGATTTAAGTAAACCTCACTCCTTTCTGTCGTAGTCAAAGTGCGATCCAGTATTTAAATCCAATTTTTCTCAAGTGTCTCATTTTTATCGTTTCAGGACAAGGCGGCTCCAGAGACACAGCATACCGTATTTTATTCTGCTCTTAGGCTGCTCAGCAATTGGAGTTCAAGATGTGACTCACGCTGCTTTCTCCTTTTGTTGCCTCTGAAGCAGAATTCCAGGAGGTCTCCAGGTATTTTCTGCCTTCCAAGGAAGATTCCCCAACTTTTCTGGTAAGTCCTTTGGACCCACAAAGATTGGGCCTCAGTTCATTCTCTTCCACAGGATTCCAGGATTTAGGGAGAATGAGATCAAGATTCCCAACAGCCTGAATTGGTTAAAGATTGTATGATTAAATGGGCACAGAGTTTTGCAGAACCAGTGATGTTGGAAACATGGGAGAAAATATGGGTTCAGAATGTTAAATTTACACAATCGCAGAATTTGAGGGAAAATTTTTATAAAATGTTTTACAGATGGCATTTAGATCCCAAGAAATTGTCATGTATGTACCCTAATGTTCAGCCAAAATGTTGGAGATGTGATTGTTTAGATGCTACATATTACCATGTTTGGTGGAATTGTAAGAAAGTTAAGGCTTTTTGGATAAAAATATGGTGGGTTATGCAGAATGTTTTGAAGAAAAAAATTCAATTTTCTCCACAATTGTTTTTATTGGGTATAGTAAAGGGTTTTACATTGGATGAAACTAAGTTGATATTGTATATGATAACAGCAGCGAGATTATTGATAGGTAAATACTGGAAAAATGAAGCTTTACCCACTATTGAAGAATGGACTTTGAAGATGGCCAGTTTTGCCGAGATGGCGAAGATTTCAGCATATTTAAAAGATTGCTCACAAGAGACTTATGAATGGGAATGGAAAAAATGGATAGATTATGTGCAGAACAAATATCAAATTAGGAAGTATCAAATAGCTTTTCATTGAAAGTATTATATAAAAATAGAAATGTATGAATTTTGTGAAGATAAAAAATTATAAGGGGGTTTGAGGGGTTCAAGTTTTATAAAAAGGGGATTTTGATGGGATTATACTCTGTGGAAGTCAGGGGGGGAGGATTAGGGGGGTTTGGGGGGGTTAGGGTGGGGAGTGTGGGGTGGGTTGGGGGGAAAAAAATGGGGTGAAAATGTAATTGTAAAACTTTTGCAATAAAAAAAAAAGATTCCCAACAGCCACATATTTCTCTCTGCTCTTCCAGCTACTCATAAATGGCCTAGTTGGACAAATAGCCGTGAAGACTGAGTGTTGAACAAATCCAAAGCATCTTTTGTAGCTTTCATGGGGAATTCATCCCAGGCCCAGGTCTATACCTCACTCAGAACCTACTATATATTGCAAAGAGCAGGACCTGGGACACAAAAGGACAGCACCTCCTTCTAATTAAACCTCTCCCACATTGAATTCTAGGGAATCTCACACTTCTGTGTGCCCAGATTCAGCTGGTGGCTAACTAGGTTTCTTCAGGATCTCCTGGACCAACATTAGAAGAAAGGACAACAGCTCCTGCTCTTTTATCGGCAGGGACTTTGCGAAAGGAAGGCCACATTAATACTTTTCTCTCTGAAAAACATCATATACTCAAGAAGTTCAGCTGCCTTTTCACTCTGATGGGTTTATACCCCCAAAATTTAACCCCCCCCCTGAGTTCTACAGGGCTATTCGAATTTGCACTCTTATCATTCAAAGCACTTTAAGCTGGAGTCCCCTTTTATTCTGCGATTGGAAATACTTTGCGTCTGAAAATTGGGGTTCTTTTTATACGTCATTTTTGCTGGAAATTTAACTGACCTCAGGGATTCCACCCATAGAAAATATGAATTGAATCACGTATTTATTTTTATACTCAGATTTCTTTTACTTGAAATATGAATATTAAAGTATTTTGATAGAGATAAAAAGAGTAAGCATAAAATATCACAAATCCAGGTGAAAACCATATTCACTATAAAGCCGGATATTTCTTGAATGGGAAGAATAAATAAATAAATTTGTAGTTGCTTTTTTTTAAGTATAGGAAACTTGTACAAAATAACAAAAAATAGATTTGGAATTAGGATGGGATATCAGAGCTCTTTCAAGGAACAAATTTTTAGTCATTGTTCCATTAAAACCTACAAAAACTGAATAACTGTTTTTGATATACAAAATACTTACCTGGAGATGTATTTGAGACCAGGTGTGAGTAAAAAAGAATAAAATCATACTTCTTGTACCAAAGTTTGCTCTGCTTTTGTCTCCTGGGTGTAGAATTTGGGGGAGTGTTGTGGATGAAGAAACCACATGGTTTTGCAATCTTCTGGAGTCAGCTGTGGTTTACTAGATATGGAGTACAGGTAGTCCTCAAGGCAGGTGGGGTCCTGGATCTCTCCCTGGAGGCCTCAGGAACATGCAGATCCCGTCCCTGGGAAAGTCCTTTTCCCACTTGCCTTTCAGGGACTTTCACCTTCTGGGATCAACCCTGATTTGGACCAGTTAACAGGGCAGCCTGCTATTTTGCTACAGGCATCTATTAATTGCATCAGCTTTGGATCAGCCTCAGAGCCTCAGCGTCTTCTCCTCAGCCCTCCCCTGTAAGAGAGCTCCTTCGCTGTGTAGGCTGATCCCATGGTTGTGGGGCGATTGGCAATAGGTAGTAAGTGCGGATGGCTTGCCAAGCATCCCGATTGCAATCCCGTGCACAGCCATCACTTTGAGGACCTGTTGTAAGTCTCTTCCTCGTATTTTTGTTGCTGAAGGAGTGGTCGTTAAGTGAGGACCACCTGTATATTCATCTGAATTATCTACTGTGCTGAAACTGAGAAACGTCCCAAAGAGGTGCTTATATTCAGATTGTGATTTGACAATGTATTGTCCTGTATAGTGTTGCTTTCTGGGATGTTTGTGCCCATTACAGCCAAAAATTGCCAGGAGGGAAAAGAGCTTTCCGTCTTTGAGCTGATGAGAGCTTTGAGACGTCTTATTTCTGTAGGGAGCCTTCTATGTGTTCAACGTCTAAAAGTTAGAAAAATGACTCTTTGATGAGATCATTATTTGTTATTGCTGGATCATCTTCTTGCTTTTTCTCCATCCTTTTCTTTTTCCTTTCCTTTCTCAGTTTACATGCCAGCCGCCTTCCTGGTTTATTTGCAAATTCAAAATGCCTCCCTTCCACATGGGTCAGTTTAGATTCTATTGCTCAGACTGTTAACAGAGAGAGTTGCTGGTGTAGCAATTTATCTTGTGGTAGAATTTTAGAATCCATTTGTGTTTTTTGCAATTCCATCTCTGTATTTCTAAAGTGATCCAAGAACTTTAGCATCTTTTCTTCAGTTTTCTTCTTTCTAAATAGTTGCATTGAATAAAATAATCCAATTTTTTTTCTTCCTCCAGGAGTTTACAAATACTAAATTGTCCATCATATTTAAAAATTCTTCTGTAATTTACCCTGCCGGGTTTAATCACCATCAAACAGTAGGTTTCTTTTCTAGATAACTAATGAGGAATATTCTGGCCTTTGGATCCCTCTGGTGGTCAAACAGGAAACTATTCCCAAAGTCAGTAATTTCAGACTTCCTGATTCCGACTTCATCCATTCCCCTCCTTGCCTTTGGGCAATCAGGGAGCCTCCTTAATTTAAAGTTATAAAGATTTAAAAAGCATCCTACGGGCCGGCCGTAAAAAAACTTCTTTAAAGCTGTTAGGGTAAGAGTACAAAGTTAAGTGGCAAAGAAGTAGAAGGCATGTTTAATTCTCCCTTATCAAAGTATTGAGAAATAGCTGACTCTTCCAGGGCCAATTTCCTTCTTGTTTGCCCTGCCCCCTGCTGGAGACTCACCCGATCTGCTTCTTTGCTCTGCTCCAAAGCTTTCCTGCAAGTCGCAGACTCCAGAGACGTCCATGGGGGCTGATTTTGAAGCTTTTCCCTTCCCCAGATGCATTTTCCCCCCCAGGCTTAGAAACTGGCTAAGCCTACTAGCCAGTGGAGAATCCGGTCTCCATCTTCTGGAGGTCCATTCAAACAGCCAGGAGGGAAACTACCTTGATTACTTTCCATCCCTTAATTCTTGTCCCCCTTCAGGTGCTTTGGAGAATAGGCTGTCCCCCTCTTCTTTATGGCAGCCCCTCAGCTATCATGTGGCTGCTAGTCCTTCTCTTTGTCAGACTAGACACAGCCAATTCCTGCAACCGTTTTAGTCCCCGGAACCTCTTGGTTGCTCTTCTCTGCACTCTTTCCAGAGTCTCAACGTCTTTGTTGCATTGGGGACCAAAACTGGATCCAGTATTCTAGACAGTGGTGGGATTCAGCCGGTTCGCACCACTTCGGGAGAACCGGTTGTTAACTTTCTGAGCAGTTTGGCAAAGTGGTTGTTGGAAGAAATCATTAGGGCAGAGAACCGGTTGGTAAATTACTTGAATCCCACCACTGATTCTAGGCGTGGTCTTTCTTGGTAAGACCAAGTAGTACAAAGAGTACAAAGCAGTACTAACACTACAGGCGATCTTGCAACTGTTGCTACAGCCCACTGGCTTTTTTGGCAGCTATAATGCACTGCTGGCTCCTATTTAAGTGATTGTCCACTAGGACTCCAAGCTCCTTTCACGGTTACTCCAGTTGAGCCAGGCACCACCTATTCTAGACCTGTGCATTGGTTTTTTTCTTGCCCGAGTGTAAAACTTGACTTTTCTCATCAAAGAATTGCATTTTGCTGCATAGGCCCCAGGGATCGACTCTGTCAAGATCCTTCTGAATCTTGAGTGGGTCTAAAGTGCTGGCTAAAGTGGTTGGTGTCCTTTGCAAATTTGATGAGTGCCTCTTCAATCCCCTCATCTCCGACACTCCTTCTGGGGTCTCTGCTGCTGCCAGGAGGCCGAGGGGCCCCAGGAGCTTTGCAGCTGCCTGCACCAGCTGTGCTCTCATCAGTGGCTGCGGCTGGAGCATCTGCTGTCCCTGCTGCCCTGGGGGTTGGGAAAAGATCAGGTGAGGAGGGGATCTCATCCTGGGAGCTGGGGGTGGAAGGATCAGGGATCTTGTAATGTGTGTGAGAAATCACATCAATCCAGAACATCTCTGGATCTCCTAATATTTGGAGAACTGATCTCATCTGGAGGCAAATGTTTCTGTTTGCCCTTGGGGAGAATTCCCTGGGAGGAAAGATAAATTCCATCCTGTTTCAATCTCCCTGAGGGATGTAAGAGGGTCCAGAGTTTGAGGGACCAGACAGGATTGCTTGTCCAACCTCCCTTTCCTCTAGTCCAGGGATGAATTAAGGGCATTTTTCCCTTTCAGCTGATATTATTCATGCTCTTCGTCCTCAGTGACAATAGAGCAAAACCTGATTTTACAGGCTTACATCTCTCTGTTTTTCTTTGCAAACAGTCTCTGAGAAAAGGCATCTAGGAAACGGGTGTTGGGATGGAGCTGTGGTACCTGGGAATTATCTTGGGAGGCAGGGAAGAGCTGCAGACTGGACAACCTTCAGGAAAATGGGGTGTGTGATGCATGGAAAGGTTCTGACCTGGATTCCTGAGACAATAAAAACACACGCTTAGTCCCACAAACCCTCTTTTTATTTCAACGGCTGTGAATTATGTCCATTCACAGCCCATAATGAGTCACAAATAGTTTGTTAAGCGTCCGACAGAAGCCTGCTACAGTCCTTCGGGATAAGGCTGATAAGCACCCACCTTCATCTCCCTTGACCCGCTGCCAAAGACCTAACTGGCAATAAGCGGTGCAAGGCCACACGGAGCACAGAGACAAAAACGGAGCTTCAAAATGTAAACCGACCAGAATGAACAACGTTGCTTCCTGCAAAGGCTCACGTGCCTTTGCTCCTCTTTTATGTCTGATGGGGCGGGCCAATCATCTCCAAGCCCTATTCACGAGTTGTCCATTTTTTCTTAACTGTTCTTGCCTTCTGGCAACTCTGCGCATGCGCGCACTGGGAACAGGCACTGCCTCGCTGATGTCAGAGTCTGGAAGCTCCGGAGGCAGCACATACCACCCAGATGGCCCTGGCCCCCTCTCTGCCTCAGATGCAGAGCCCTTGTCCGAGCCTTCCCCAGACTCCAGGATTGCCCCATGTTCCTCCCCAACCTCCTCACTGTCCGACTCTGCTACCAGGTCCACAGGCCGCCTGCGGATCACAACAGGAAAGTGCTTCAGAAAGAATTCTCTAGCTTCCCAGAGAGTAAAAGGAGAAGGCGCGACAAATACTTTCACAGTTGCAAGATTCTGTATTGTAACCTTACATTGAGAGATAGAGCTAGTACTAATTTTTATGTTTGTAGTCTGGACTACCTTGAAGGGCTGAGCAATGTCTCCTCCAATCAGGATTCCCAGACCAGGGATGTACAGACCTAGCCTGAATCCAAAGGGGCTTCTGTCCCCAACAACAGCCTTTCTCGAACACACACACACACACACACACACACACACACACACACAAATGTCTGTGTCCACATCTCATTTGTTGGACCCTAGTTTTGTGATCATTTAGAAATCTTAGTTGGAGCTGTTCCCAGTGAACGTAATAAGGACAAATACACCCACTTGTCACAAAAGGGCATCTTGTAATCCCAGGGTGCCACAACCGTCATAAATTCGAGTCCATTTTCAAGCATCTGAATTTTCATCAGGAGATCCTGAGGATCCTGCAACTGCTGTAAGTCGTAATTCCCTTTCTTCAGTGCCATTGAAACTTTGAATGGTCACTAAGGCAGTCATTGACTTAGTCCTTATTCAAGGACGACCTGTGTATGAAACTTCTCAGAGAGGAAAGTATGAAGGTGGCCGGCCTTTTGCTGAGTCTCTGCTGATAAAGACGTTGCTCTTTGTTCCTTGGAGTGTCCGGGAGAGTCCTGAAGAAACCTCCTCAGGCACCAGCTGGATCTGGGCATGCAGACCTGTGAGATTCTCCAGCACGAGCCAGAAGGACGGGGTGGATGCGTGGGTGGGTGGATAGATAGACGGAGGGGTGGGCGATGGTGGATCATTCTGCTGCAAACAGATATCAGGGCCACTTCCTGGAACTACCTTAACCACCAAGCGGTGAACAGTTCAAGAGCAGAATAAAATATGCTGCCTCTCTGGATCCACCTGAAAAAACAAATAGGAGACTAATATAAGACAAATTGGAGACATAAAGAACACATTGGATTAAAAATGTCCCCATCTCTTGATATGGGAATATCCTTAGAATTTGTTCAGAAGGAATATCAGCTCTTGGATTGGATCGTTTTGTAAATTTTCCCTCTGAAATCTCATTTCAGTTGGCACAGGGCAGCATTGGGTACTCCCGAACTCAAAATTGATTAGGAGAAGAGGATGCTGAGCTCTGGGTCCTAGAGATGGGATGCCCAGGGAATCCCAGCATTGACCAATTCTCACTGGAACCCACATATATCCCCCAAAACTCAGATTTCCTTACCATGGCCAGAGAAAGAGAACACGGAAGTTCCAAGGAAGCAAAGCTCCCTCTTGATCTGTGAAGGAACAGACAGGAGACAGTTTTGACAGCTGAACCCCAGAGAGTTTCAGCAAAGCTGCCCTACAAAGAACCTTTCTAGAGCCAATAGACTCCAAAGACTCGCTGTACCCGCTGTATCTCTTTGGGAATCCCCTGCATTGTTCCCTTGGCAATGGATGATACTTTCTGTCACCCCCTTTTCCCAGGATCCCAGGGGGCTTCTGTAAAAGGAGAAGGAGCTGCCACCGAGACCCTCCCCCACATCCGCCTTTCATGATGCAGGCAATTCCTCTGCAGGGCTGGCTGTCAGAGCAGGATCCCCGCTTCTTTCCTCTCACCTCCCACTGGAGGATTCTCAGTCTGGATCTGGTCCCACACTTGAATCCATCCGGACCTGAAAGAGCAACAGAGGTCAAATTCAAACTATTGGTCGCCATCGGGGCTCTTTTGGGGGGGGGGAGTTGAGACATTCGGTCCCCATCCAGTTTCCCTCCCAGGCAGAGCCTCACCTGAGACTAGAGAAAGGCCCAGTTCCACCTTCAGACACAATCCTCTCTGGGCTTTGTTTTGACCTGCAAGGGGACAATTGACCAGAGATGAAAACACAGACAGATACAGACAGACACACAGACTGAAGATGCCTCAACATTTGTCAAGAGCTTTTCTTTGACCTCTTTATGCTAAAATAGGTGAAGGCAGGTAAAGGAAGAAAAGGGCTTTGGGGCTCCCTTGGCAGCCAAGGAGTCTCCCTCCCTCTCCCAGGCGGTTCTTCCCCTCCCACGACCCCCTTCAGCCCCTGAGGGGGCCAAGAGAGGCAGAGGCGAAAGGCCCAAGGAGATTCCAGCCCCTCCACAAACTGACCTCTGAATCTGGGGGCCCCTGGTCGGAGGGCCGGAGGGAGGGACACCTCCAGGCTCCTTCGTCCTGCAAAAAGGCAGGTAAGTCAGAGTTACACCGGTGATCCCAGAGGAAGAGTCATCCAAAATCCCAGGGGTCCCGCAGGACACGTTTATCTGAGGGCTAATACTCCTCTCCCTTTCTTTCAAGGGTCTCCGTCTCAGATGGGGGGAAGAGCTGAAGCGAGGAAGGTGGAAAGGAGGGGATCCAGCCGGTTCCCACTGGCCCGCTTCTTCCCGAGATCCCATCAGTAGCCGAAGGGAGCTCTAGGATCGCGCCTCCCCAGTTGGTTTCCTTGGATGGCAAGACAGGCCATCGCTGGACTGTGTGTGTGTTTATGTTTGGAAGGCGGGGAAGTGTGGTGGCATTTTCCCGAATTTGGGGAAGTTGGAGGAGGAGGAGGGAGGAGGGGTTTAGGGGCTCCCTGCCCCACGGCTGGTGGCAGCTCCTTCCGCAGGTGGGTTTTGACGGAGTGGATCCCGCCGCTTACATTTCATTTTCTTCCTGGAATTTAGACACTCCGCATGGAGAGACTCTGGGCGGTGTATCATTTCAAGAGGAAAACCCAAAGCCGAGGAAAAGGAGGCTGCATGGAGGAAAGGAGCCCCTCGGAGCCCTCCGACCTGTCCAGAGGCTCCCGCTGCTCCTCTTTCTGCCCCGGGCGAGACTGCCTCTGCCAGCCAAAATGGAGCTTGGGAGGGGGGCGCTCGGGGGGGCGGTTTTCGCTGGCAGAGGGAGGGCTAGCAAAAAGAAACAAAAAAGCAAACAAAAATCAAAAAGGAGAAATGTTTCTTTGCATTTGAGCAGCCAAAAAGGGCCAGGAAAGGAGAAAAGGGGAGGAGGAAAGACAAATTAAGAGAAGGAAAGAGAGGAAGAGAGCAAGGAAGGGTTGCCCCCCCTCCCCGCTTTCCCTTCAGCCCTCATTCCTTCCTACCTCGGAGACTTCGGGGCCTTGGAGTCCATGGGGCGCAAAGGGGCCGGAGGGCCTCGAGCCTGACTTGCAAAAGCGCCCGCAGCTCCGTTTCTCCTGGTCCTCCGCGGCAGATGAGGAAGTGCAAAAACGGGAAGCCCCAAAACAGAACTGCTGAGTTTCCACTACGCGGCACAGCCTTTGGCTCCCGCTTCTGCTTCTGCTCCAGGTGGGTCGCCCTCTGGGCAGCCCTGCCAGCCCGTTCACGGGAGCCCTGAAGCGGTGCGAGGCGAGAAGCGAGGGCAGCCCAGAACACTCGTTGCCTCTACTCCTAACTTACTCCACGGCTACCGCTCCTCCTCCTCCAACGCCCTCCGATTCCCGCCACCGCTGTGGCCCTGGGGGACAAGGCCAGGCTCTGGGTGCCCAAGACGCGCTCGGCGGGTCTCTGTCTTCCGAGGGGAGTGGAGCCGCCGCTTCAGTTCTCTTCTCCGTCCTCCGACTCCGATACTGTGAAGGGCGCAAGCGTAGAACGGGAGCGCTGCATAGACCCCCTCCAGACACACACACGAGATTGGCGCTGCTAGGATCCGTTCTGGTCAATAAGGCTCCGATTGCGACTCGGTCGCTGGTTGTTTTGTGTTGAGAGGATACTGCCGCTCGTGACTCTCCCTTGCAAGAGGCCGTCCCCTCCTTTGGACTACTAGGGAGAGGATCCGAGGTTTTTCGGCTGCCAAGCCTCTAATGATGGATGAAAGCGACGTTTCCATTGGGGCTGATCTTTTTCGTTCTCACTGACAATAGACCAAAATCTTCTTGACTGCAAGACTCGCCTGTTTTTCTTTACAAACAGTCCCTGAGAAAAGGCGTCTAGGAAACAGGCGTTGGGATGCGGGCGATGGGACCTGGGAATGACCGGGGGGGGGGAGGGCGGGGAAGAGCCGCAGCCTCAGGGAAGAGATACCTTGGTCACCCCGAGAGGACTTTGTGGGGGGGGGGAGTGCAAGGAAAGCGTTTCCGAAAGAACTCCCTTGTTTCCCAGAGAGGAAGAGGTGAGGAGGGAGAAAGATTCTGTATTGTCATTTTACAGTGAGAGATGGAGCTCCTATTCATTCTCCCGTTTGTTGTCTGGACCACCTTGAAGGGCTCTCCAATGTCTCCTCCGATCAGGATTCCCAGACCAGGGATGGAGCCCACCTAGCCTGAATCCAAGGGGGCTTCTGTACCCAGCGACATCCTTTGCCAAACACACAGACACACATGTATCTGACCACACACACCTGATTCGGAGGACCCCAATTCTGTGATTATTTAGAAACGTTAGTTGTTGCTGTTAATGGTGAACTTAAGAAAGATAATTAACACACATTTTCATGGACAGAAGTAGCTCAATGACTACAGATTTTCTCCATCGGGATCTTTTTCTTTTTTTTTTAGTATTTCATTAAACAACTGCTGAAAATTTGTTCCCCCAAAGAGTCTGCCCCATACAATCTGCCCCATGATAATCCTGAGTATGTGATTTGATATTTTAAAAAGTTTCCTACAGTTACAAAGGAGTAAATACAAATTTATTCATTCATCATATTCTACAAATATAATCAAATACGAATATGAATTTATTATATTTTGTAGTCAATTTTTTCTTTGTATGTTTCAACTCTCATACATTCATATTTGAAGTAAAAGGAAATCTCAATATGAAAATATACTCAATTAGAATTTCCTGCGGATGGAAGCCCTGAGGTCAGTTAAATTCTCAGCAACTCAACTGACTTATAAAAAGAATCCCATTTTTCAGGTGAAAAGAATTTCCAATAGCAAAATCAAAGCCGAGGACACTCCAGTTTTAAATGCTCTGGACTTTTACTGTGCAAAATCATGGCTCATTTTGGGAGGCAATAAAAACCCATCGTTACCGTGAATTTCTGAAATGGATTTTCGCCGTCTGGTGGTTGTCGGGGGGAGAGTTTACTATCGGGTTGGGCAGGAACGGAAGTACAAAAACGCTTTTCGTGTATCGTTACCGTGAATTTCTGAAATGGATTTTCGCCGTCTGGTGGTTGTCGGGGGGAGAGTTTTCTATGGGGTTGGGCAGGAACGAAACTACAAAAACGCTTTTTGTGTATCGTTACCGTGAATTTCTGAAATGGATTTTCGCCGTCTGGTGGTTGTCGGGGGGAGAGTTTTCTATGGGGTTGGGCAGGAACGGAACTACAAAAACGCTTTTCGTGTACCGTTACCGTGAATTTCTGAAATGGATTTTCGCCGTCTGGTGGTTGTGGGGGGGGGGGAGAGTTTTCTATGGGGTTGGGCAGGAACGGAAGTACAAAAACGCTTTTTGTGTATCGTTACCGTGAATTTCTGAAATGGATTTTCGCCGTCTGGTGGTTGTCGGGGGGGGGGGGAGAGTTTTCTATGGGGTTGGGCAGGAACGGAACTACAAAAACGCTTTTTGTGTATCGTTACCGTGAATTTCTGAAATGGATTTTCGCCGTCTGGTGGTTGTTGGGGGAGAGTTTTCTATCGGGTTGGGCAGGAACGGAACTACAAAAACGCTTTTTGTGTATCGTTACCGTGAATTTCTGAAATGGATTTTCGCCGTCTGGTGGTTGTCGGGGGGAAAGTTTTCTATCGGGTTGGGCAGGAACGAAACTACAAAAACGCTTTTTGTGTATAGTTACCGTGAATTTATGAAATGGATTTTCGCCGTCTGGTGGTTGTCGGGGGGAGAGTTTTCTATCGGGTTGGGCAGGAACGGAACTACAAAAACGCTTTTTGTGTATCGTTACCGTGAATTTCTGAAATGGATTTTCGCCGTCTGGTGGTTGTCGGGGGGAGAGTTTTCTATCGGGTTGGGCAGGAACGGAACTACAAAAACGCTTTTCGTGTATCGTTACCGTGAATTTCTGAAATGGATTTTCGCCGTCTGGTGGTTGTCGGGGGGGAGAGTTTTCTATGGGGTTGGGCAGGAACGAAACTACAAAAACGCTTTTCGTGTATCGTTACCGTGAATTTATGAAATGGATTTTCGCCGTCTGGTGGTTGTCGGGGGGGAGAGTTTTCTATGGGGTTGGGCAGGAACGGAACTACAAAAACGCTTTTCGTGTATCGTTACCGTGAATTTCTGAAATGGATTTTCGCCGTCTGGTGGTTGTCGGGGGGGAGAGTTTTCTATGGGGTTGGGCAGGAACGAAACTACAAAAACGCTTTTCGTGTATCGTTACCGTGAATTTATGAAATGGATTTTCGCCGTCTGGTGGTTGTCGGGGGGGAGAGTTTTCTATGGGGTTGGGCAGGAACGGAACTACAAAAACGCTTTTCGTGTATCGTTACCGTGAATTTATGAAATGGATTTTCGCCGTCTGGTGGTTGTCGGGGGGGAGAGTTTTCTATCGGGTTGGGCAGGAACGGAAGTACAAAAACGCTTTTTGTGTATCGTTACCGTGAATTTATGAAATGGATTTTCGCCGTCTGGTGGTTGTCGGGGGGAGAGTTTTCTATCGGGTTGGGCAGGAACGGAAGTACAAAAACGCTTTTTGTGTATCGTTACCGTGAATTTATGAAATGGATTTTCGCCGTCTGGTGGTTGTCGGGGGGAGAGTTTTCTATCGGGTTGGGCAGGAACGGAAGTACAAAAACGCTTTTCGTGTATCGTTACCGTGAATTTATGAAATGGATTTTCGCCGTCTGGTGGTTGTCGGGGGGGAGAGTTTTCTATGGGGTTGGGCAGGAACGGAAGTACAAAAACGCTTTTTGTGTATCGTTACCGTGAATTTATGAAATGGATTTTCGCCGTCTGGTGGTTGTCGGGGGGAGAGTTTTCTATCGGGTTGGGCAGGAACGGAACTACAAAAACGCTTTTTGTGTATCGTTACCGTGAATTTCTGAAATGGATTTTTGCCGTCTGGTGGTTGTCGGGGGGAGAGTTTTCTATCGGGTTGGGCAGGAACGGAAGTACAAAAACGCTTTTTGTGTATCGTTACCGTGAATTTCTGAAATGGATTTTCGCCGTCTGGTGGTTGTCGGGGGGAGAGTTTTCTATCGGGTTGGACAGGAACGGAACTACAAAAACGCTTTTTGTGTATCGTTACCGTGAATTTCTGAAATGGATTTTCGCCGTCTGGTGGTTGTCGGGGGGGAGAGTTTTCTATGGGGTTGGGCAGGAACGGAACTACAAAAACGCTTTTTGTGTATAGTTACCGTGAATTTATGAAATGGATTTTCGCCGTCTGGTGGTTGTCGGGGGGAGAGTTTTCTATCGGGTTGGGCAGGAACGGAAGTACAAAAACGCTTTTTGTGTATCGTTACCGTGAATTTATGAAATGGATTTTCGCCGTCTGGTGGTTGTCGGGGGGAGAGTTTTCTATCGGGTTGGGCAGGAACGGAACTACAAAAACGCTTTTTGTGTATCGTTACCGTGAATTTCTGAAATGGATTTTTGCCGTCTGGTGGTTGTCGGGGGGAGAGTTTTCTATCGGGTTGGGCAGGAACGGAAGTACAAAAACGCTTTTTGTGTATCGTTACCGTGAATTTCTGAAATGGATTTTCGCCGTCTGGTGGTTGTCGGGGGGAGAGTTTTCTATCGGGTTGGACAGGAACGGAAGTACAAAAACGCTTTTTGTGTATCGTTACCGTGAATTTCTGAAATGGATTTTCGCCGTCTGGTGGTTGTCGGGGGGGGGAGAGTTTTCTATGGGGTTGGGCAGGAACGGAACTACAAAAACGCTTTTCGTGTATCGTTACCGTGAATTTCTGAAATGGATTTTCGCCGTCTGGTGGTTGTCGGGGGGAGAGTTTTCTATGGGGTTGGGCAGGAACGAAACTACAAAAACGCTTTTTGTGTATCGTTACCGTGAATTTCTGAAATGGATTTTCGCCGTCTGGTGGTTGTCGGGGGGGAGAGTTTTCTATGGGGTTGGGCAGGAACGGAACTACAAAAACGCTTTTCGTGTACCGTTACCGTGAATTTCTGAAATGGATTTTCGCCGTCTGGTGGTTGTCGGGGGGAGAGTTTTCTATCGGGTTGGGCAGGAACGGAACTACAAAAACGCTTTTTGTGTATCGTTACCGTGAATTTCTGAAATGGATTTTCGCCGTCTGGTGGTTGTCGGGGGGAGAGTTTTCTATCGGGTTGGGCAGGAACGGAACTACAAAAACGCTTTTTGTGTATCGTTACCGTGAATTTATGAAATGGATTTTCGCCGTCTGGTGGTTGTCGGGGGGGAGAGTTTTCTATGGGGTTGGGCAGGAACGGAACTACAAAAACGCTTTTCGTGTATCGTTACCGTGAATTTCTGAAATGGATTTTCGCCGTCTGGTGGTTGTCGGGGGGGAGAGTTTTCTATCGGGTTGGGCAGGAACGGAAGTACAAAAACGCTTTTTGTGTATCGTTACCGTGAATTTATGAAATGGATTTTCGCCGTCTGGTGGTTGTCGGGGGGAGAGTTTTCTATCGGGTTGGGCAGGAACGGAACTACAAAAACGCTTTTTGTGTATCGTTACCGTGAATTTCTGAAATGGATTTTTGCCGTCTGGTGGTTGTCGGGGGGGAGAGTTTTCTATCGGGTTGGGCAGGAACGGAAGTACAAAAACGCTTTTTGTGTATCGTTACCGTGAATTTCTGAAATGGATTTTCGCCGTCTGGTGGTTGTCGGGGGGAGAGTTTTCTATCGGGTTGGGCAGGAACGGAAGTACAAAAACGCTTTTCGTGTATCGTTACCGTGAATTTCTGAAATGGATTTTCGCCGTCTGGTGGTTGTCGGGGGGAGAGTTTTCTATGGGGTTGGGCAGGAACGAAACTACAAAAACGCTTTTTGTGTATCGTTACCGTGAATTTCTGAAATGGATTTTCGCCGTCTGGTGGTTGTCGGGGGGGAGAGTTTTCTATGGGGTTGGGCAGGAACGGAACTACAAAAACGCTTTTCGTGTACCGTTACCGTGAATTTCTGAAATGGATTTTCGCCGTCTGGTGGTTGTCGGGGGGAGAGTTTACTATCGGGTTGGGCAGGAACGGAACTACAAAAACGCTTTTCGTGTATCGTTACCGTGAATTTCTGAAATGGATTTTCGCCGTCTGGTGGTTGTCGGGGGGAGAGTTTTCTATCGGGTTGGGCAGGAACGGAAGTACAAAAACGCTTTTCGTGTATCGTTACCGTGAATTTCTGAAATGGATTTTCGCAGTCTGGTGGTTGTCGGGGGGGAGAGTTTTCTATGGGGTTGGGCAGGAACGAAACTACAAAAACGCTTTTTGTGTATCGTTACCGTGAATTTCTGAAATGGATTTTCGCCGTCTGGTGGTTGTCGGGGGGGAGAGTTTTCTATGGGGTTGGGCAGGAACGGAACTACAAAAACGCTTTTCGTGTACCGTTACCGTGAATTTCTGAAATGGATTTTCGCCGTCTGGTGGTTGTCGGGGGGGGGGGGGAGAGTTTTCTATGGGGTTGGGCAGGAACGGAAGTACAAAAACGCTTTTCGTGTATCCTTACCGTGAATTTCTGAAATGGATTTTCGCCGTCTGGTGGTTGTCGGGGGGAGAGTTTTCTATCGGGTTGGGCAGGAACGGAAGTACAAAAACGCTTTTCGTGTATCGTTACCGTGAATTTCTGAAATGGATTTTCGCCGTCTGGTGGTTGTCGGGGGGAGAGTTTTCTATGGGGTTGGGCAGGAACGAAACTACAAAAACGCTTTTTGTGTATCGTTACCGTGAATTTCTGAAATGGATTTTCGCCGTCTGGTGGTTGTCGGGGGGAGAGTTTTCTATGGGGTTGGGCAGGAACGGAACTACAAAAACGCTTTTCGTGTACCGTTACCGTGAATTTCTGAAATGGATTTTCGCCGTCTGGTGGTTGTCGGGGGGAGAGTTTTCTATGGGGTTGGGCAGGAACGGAAGTACAAAAACGCTTTTCGTGTATCCTTACCGTGAATTTCTGAAATGGATTTTCGCCGTCTGGTGGTTGTCGGGGGGAGAGTTTACTATCGGGTTGGGCAGGAACGGAACTACAAAAACGCTTTTCGTGTATCCTTACCGTGAATTTCTGAAATGGATTTTCGCCGTCTGGTGGTTGTCGGGGGGAGAGTTTTCTATCGGGTTGGGCAGGAACGGAAGTACAAAAACGCTTTTCGTGTATCGTTACCGTGAATTTCTGAAATGGATTTTCGCCGTCTGGTGGTTGTCGGGGGGAGAGTTTTCTATGGGGTTGGGCAGGAACGGAAGTACAAAAACGCTTTTCGTGTATCGTTACCGTGAATTTCTGAAATGGATTTTCGCCGTCTGGTGGTTGTCGGGGGGAGAGTTTTCTATGGGGTTGGGCAGGAACGAAACTACAAAAACGCTTTTTGTGTATCGTTACCGTGAATTTCTGAAATGGATTTTCGCCGTCTGGTGGTTGTCGGGGGGGGGGGGGAGAGTTTTCTATGGGGTTGGGCAGGAACGGAAGTACAAAAACGCTTTTCGTGTATCGTTACCGTGAATTTCTGAAATGGATTTTCGCCGTCTGGTGGTTGTCGGGGGGGGGGGGGAGAGTTTTCTATCGGGTTGGACAGGAACGGAAGTACAAAAACGCTTTTCGTGTATCGTTACCGTGAATTTCTGAAATGGATTTTCGCCGTCTGGTGGTTGTCGGGGGGAGAGTTTTCTATCGGGTTGGACAGGAACGGAAGTACAAAAACGCTTTTCGTGTATCGTTACCGTGAATTTCTGAAATGGATTTTCGCCGTCTGGTGGTTGTCGGGGGGAGAGTTTTCTATCGGGTTGGACAGGAACGGAACTACAAAAACGCTTTTCGTGTATCGTTACCGTGAATTTCTGAAAGGGATTTTCGCCGTCTGGTGGTTGTCGGGGGGAGAGTTTTCTATCGGGTTGGACAGGAACGGAAGTACAAAAACGCTTTTCGTGTATCGTTACCGTGAATTTCTGAAAGGGATTTTCGCCGTCTGGTGGTTGTCGGGGGGAGAGTTTTCTATCGGGTTGGACAGGAACGGAAGTACAAAAACGCTTTTTGTGTATCGTTACCGTGAATTTCTGAAAGGGATTTTCGCCGTCTGGTGGTTGTCGGGGGGAGAGTTTTCTATCGGGTTGGACAGGAACGGAAGTACAAAAACGCTTTTCGTGTATCGTTACCGTGAATTTCTGAAAGGGATTTTCGCCGTCTGGTGGTTGTCGGGGGGAGAGTTTTCTATGGGGTTGGGCAGGAACGGAAGTACAAAAACGCTTTTCGTGTATCGTTACCGTGAATTTCTGAAATGGATTTTCGCCGTCTGGTGGTTGTCGGGGGGAGAGTTTTCTATGGGGTTGGGCAGGAACGAAACTACAAAAACGCTTTTCGTGTACCGTTACCGTGAATTTCTGAAATGGATTTTCGCCGTCTGGTGGTTGTCGGGGGGAGAGTTTTCTATGGGGTTGGGCAGGAACGGAAGTACAAAAACGCTTTTCGTGTACCGTTACCGTGAATTTCTGAAAGGGATTTTCGCCGTCTGGTGGTTGTCGGGGGGAGAGTTTTCTATGGGGTTGGGCAGGAACGGAAGTACAAAAACGCTTTTCGTGTATCGTTACCGTGAATTTCTGAAATGGATTTTCGCCGTCTGGTGGTTGTCGGGGGGAGAGTTTTCTATGGGGTTGGGCAGGAACGAAACTACAAAAACGCTTTTCGTGTATCGTTACCGTGAATTTCTGAAATGGATTTTCGCCGTCTGGTGGTTGTCGGGGGGGGGGAGAGTTTTCTATGGGGTTGGGCAGGAACGGAAGTACAAAAACGCTTTTCGTGTATCGTTACCGTGAATTTCTGAAATGGATTTTCGCCGTCTGGTGGTTGTCGGGGGGAGAGTTTTCTATGGGGTTGGGCAGGAACGAAACTACAAAAACGCTTTTTGTGTATCGTTACCGTGAATTTCTGAAATGGATTTTCGCCGTCTGGTGGTTGTCGGGGGGAGAGTTTTCTATGGGGTTGGGCAGGAACGGAACTACAAAAACGCTTTTCGTGTACCGTTACCGTGAATTTCTGAAATGGATTTTCGCCGTCTGGTGGTTGTCGGGGGGGAGAGTTTTCTATGGGGTTGGGCAGGAACGAAACTACAAAAACGCTTTTTGTGTATCGTTACCGTGAATTTCTGAAATGGATTTTCGCCGTCTGGTGGTTGTCGGGGGGAGAGTTTTCTATGGGGTTGGGCAGGAACGGAAGTACAAAAACGCTTTTCGTGTATCGTTACCGTGAATTTCTGAAATGGATTTTCGCCGTCTGGTGGTTGTCGGGGGGAGAGTTTTCTATCGGGTTGGACAGGAACGGAAGTACAAAAACGCTTTTCGTGTATCGTTACCGTGAATTTCTGAAATGGATTTTCGCCGTCTGGTGGTTGTCGGGGGGAGAGTTTTCTATCGGGTTGGACAGGAACGGAACTACAAAAACGCTTTTCGTGTATCGTTACCGTGAATTTCTGAAAGGGATTTTCGCCGTCTGGTGGTTGTCGGGGGGAGAGTTTTCTATCGGGTTGGACAGGAACGGAACTACAAAAACGCTTTTCGTGTATCGTTACCGTGAATTTCTGAAATGGATTTTCGCCGTCTGGTGGTTGTCGGGGGGAGAGTTTTCTATCGGGTTGGACAGGAACGGAAGTACAAAAACGCTTTTCGTGTATCGTTACCGTGAATTTCTGAAATGGATTTTTGCCGTCTGGTGGTTGTCGGGGAGAGAGTTTTCTATCGGGTTGGACAGGAACGGAAGTACAAAAACGCTTTTCGTGTATCGTTACCGTGAATTTCTGAAATGGATTTTCGCCGTCTGGTGGTTGTCGGGGAGAGAGTTTTCTATCGGGTTGGACAGGAACGGAAGTACAAAAACGCTTTTCGTGTATCGTTACCGTGAATTTCTGAAATGGATTTTCGCCGTCTGGTGGTTGTCGGGGGGGGGGGGGAGAGTTTTCTATGGGGTTGGGCAGGAACGGAAGTACAAAAACGCTTTTCGTGTATCGTTACCGTGAATTTCTGAAATGGATTTTCGCCGTCTGGTGGTTGTCGGGGGGAGAGTTTTCTATGGGGTTGGGCAGGAACGAAACTACAAAAACGCTTTTTGTGTATCGTTACCGTGAATTTCTGAAATGGATTTTCGCCGTCTGGTGGTTGTCGGGGGGAGAGTTTTCTATGGGGTTGGGCAGGAACGGAACTACAAAAACGCTTTTCGTGTACCGTTACCGTGAATTTCTGAAATGGATTTTCGCCGTCTGGTGGTTGTCGGGGGGGGGGGGAAGAGTTTTCTATGGGGTTGGGCAGGAACGGAAGTACAAAAACGCTTTTCGTGTATCGTTACCGTGAATTTCTGAAATGGATTTTCGCCGTCTGGTGGTTGTCGGGGGGAGAGTTTTCTATCGGGTTGGACAGGAACGGAAGTACAAAAACGCTTTTCGTGTATCGTTACCGTGAATTTCTGAAATGGATTTTCGCCGTCTGGTGGTTGTCGGGGGGAGAGTTTTCTATCGGGTTGGACAGGAACGGAACTACAAAAACGCTTTTCGTGTATCGTTACCGTGAATTTCTGAAAGGGATTTTCGCCGTCTGGTGGTTGTCGGGGGGAGAGTTTTCTATCGGGTTGGACAGGAACGGAACTACAAAAACGCTTTTCGTGTATCGTTACCGTGAATTTCTGAAATGGATTTTCGCCGTCTGGTGGTTGTCGGGGGGAGAGTTTTCTATCGGGTTGGACAGGAACGGAAGTACAAAAACGCTTTTCGTGTATCGTTACCGTGAATTTCTGAAAGGGATTTTCGCCGTCTGGTGGTTGTCGGGGGGAGAGTTTTCTATCGGGTTGGACAGGAACGGAAGTACAAAAACGCTTTTCGTGTATCGTTACCGTGAATTTCTGAAAGGGATTTTCGCCGTCTGGTGGTTGTCGGGGGGGAGAGTTTTCTATCGGGTTGGACAGGAACGGAAGTACAAAAACGCTTTTTGTGTATCGTTACCGTGAATTTCTGAAAGGGATTTTCGCCGTCTGGTGGTTGTCGGGGGGAGAGTTTTCTATCGGGTTGGACAGGAACGGAAGTACAAAAACGCTTTTCGTGTATCGTTACCGTGAATTTCTGAAATGGATTTTCGCCGTCTGGTGGTTGTCGGGGGGAGAGTTTTCTATCGGGTTGGACAGGAACGGAACTACAAAAACGCTTTTCGTGTATCGTTACCGTGAATTTCTGAAAGGGATTTTCGCCGTCTGGTGGTTGTCGGGGGGAGAGTTTTCTATCGGGTTGGACAGGAACGGAACTACAAAAACGCTTTTCGTGTATCGTTACCGTGAATTTCTGAAATGGATTTTCGCCGTCTGGTGGTTGTCGGGGGGAGAGTTTTCTATCGGGTTGGACAGGAACGGAAGTACAAAAACGCTTTTCGTGTATCGTTACCGTGAATTTCTGAAAGGGATTTTCGCCGTCTGGTGGTTGTCGGGGGGAGAGTTTTCTATCGGGTTGGACAGGAACGGAAGTACAAAAACGCTTTTCGTGTATCGTTACCGTGAATTTCTGAAAGGGATTTTCGCCGTCTGGTGGTTGTCGGGGGGGAGAGTTTTCTATCGGGTTGGACAGGAACGGAAGTACAAAAACGCTTTTTGTGTATCGTTACCGTGAATTTCTGAAAGGGATTTTCGCCGTCTGGTGGTTGTCGGGGGGAGAGTTTTCTATCGGGTTGGACAGGAACGGAAGTACAAAAACGCTTTTTGTGTATCGTTACCGTGAATTTCTGAAATGGATTTTCGCCGTCTGGTGGTTGTCGGGGGGAGAGTTTTCTATGGGGTTGGGCAGGAACGGAACTACAAAAACGCTTTTCGTGTACCGTTACCGTGAATTTCTGAAATGGATTTTCGCCGTCTGGTGGTTGTCGGGGGGGAGAGTTTTCTATGGGGTTGGGCAGGAACGAAACTACAAAAACGCTTTTTGTGTATCGTTACCGTGAATTTCTGAAATGGATTTTCGCCGTCTGGTGGTTGTCGGGGGGAGAGTTTTCTATGGGGTTGGGCAGGAACGGAAGTACAAAAACGCTTTTCGTGTATCGTTACCGTGAATTTCTGAAATGGATTTTCGCCGTCTGGTGGTTGTCGGGGGGAGAGTTTTCTATCGGGTTGGACAGGAACGGAAGTACAAAAACGCTTTTCGTGTATCGTTACCGTGAATTTCTGAAATGGATTTTCGCCGTCTGGTGGTTGTCGGGGGGAGAGTTTTCTATCGGGTTGGACAGGAACGGAACTACAAAAACGCTTTTCGTGTATCGTTACCGTGAATTTCTGAAAGGGATTTTCGCCGTCTGGTGGTTGTCGGGGGGAGAGTTTTCTATCGGGTTGGACAGGAACGGAACTACAAAAACGCTTTTCGTGTATCGTTACCGTGAATTTCTGAAATGGATTTTCGCCGTCTGGTGGTTGTCGGGGGGAGAGTTTTCTATCGGGTTGGACAGGAACGGAAGTACAAAAACGCTTTTCGTGTATCGTTACCGTGAATTTCTGAAATGGATTTTTGCCGTCTGGTGGTTGTCGGGGAGAGAGTTTTCTATCGGGTTGGACAGGAACGGAAGTACAAAAACGCTTTTCGTGTATCGTTACCGTGAATTTCTGAAATGGATTTTCGCCGTCTGGTGGTTGTCGGGGAGAGAGTTTTCTATCGGGTTGGACAGGAACGGAAGTACAAAAACGCTTTTCGTGTATCGTTACCGTGAATTTCTGAAATGGATTTTCGCCGTCTGGTGGTTGTCGGGGGGGGGGGGGAGAGTTTTCTATGGGGTTGGGCAGGAACGGAAGTACAAAAACGCTTTTCGTGTATCGTTACCGTGAATTTCTGAAATGGATTTTCGCCGTCTGGTGGTTGTCGGGGGGAGAGTTTTCTATGGGGTTGGGCAGGAACGAAACTACAAAAACGCTTTTTGTGTATCGTTACCGTGAATTTCTGAAATGGATTTTCGCCGTCTGGTGGTTGTCGGGGGGAGAGTTTTCTATGGGGTTGGGCAGGAACGGAACTACAAAAACGCTTTTCGTGTACCGTTACCGTGAATTTCTGAAATGGATTTTCGCCGTCTGGTGGTTGTCGGGGGGGGGGGGAAGAGTTTTCTATGGGGTTGGGCAGGAACGGAAGTACAAAAACGCTTTTCGTGTATCGTTACCGTGAATTTCTGAAATGGATTTTCGCCGTCTGGTGGTTGTCGGGGGGAGAGTTTTCTATCGGGTTGGACAGGAACGGAAGTACAAAAACGCTTTTCGTGTATCGTTACCGTGAATTTCTGAAATGGATTTTCGCCGTCTGGTGGTTGTCGGGGGGAGAGTTTTCTATCGGGTTGGACAGGAACGGAACTACAAAAACGCTTTTCGTGTATCGTTACCGTGAATTTCTGAAAGGGATTTTCGCCGTCTGGTGGTTGTCGGGGGGAGAGTTTTCTATCGGGTTGGACAGGAACGGAACTACAAAAACGCTTTTCGTGTATCGTTACCGTGAATTTCTGAAATGGATTTTCGCCGTCTGGTGGTTGTCGGGGGGAGAGTTTTCTATCGGGTTGGACAGGAACGGAAGTACAAAAACGCTTTTCGTGTATCGTTACCGTGAATTTCTGAAAGGGATTTTCGCCGTCTGGTGGTTGTCGGGGGGAGAGTTTTCTATCGGGTTGGACAGGAACGGAAGTACAAAAACGCTTTTCGTGTATCGTTACCGTGAATTTCTGAAAGGGATTTTCGCCGTCTGGTGGTTGTCGGGGGGGAGAGTTTTCTATCGGGTTGGACAGGAACGGAAGTACAAAAACGCTTTTTGTGTATCGTTACCGTGAATTTCTGAAAGGGATTTTCGCCGTCTGGTGGTTGTCGGGGGGAGAGTTTTCTATCGGGTTGGACAGGAACGGAAGTACAAAAACGCTTTTCGTGTATCGTTACCGTGAATTTCTGAAATGGATTTTCGCCGTCTGGTGGTTGTCGGGGGGAGAGTTTTCTATCGGGTTGGACAGGAACGGAACTACAAAAACGCTTTTCGTGTATCGTTACCGTGAATTTCTGAAAGGGATTTTCGCCGTCTGGTGGTTGTCGGGGGGAGAGTTTTCTATCGGGTTGGACAGGAACGGAACTACAAAAACGCTTTTCGTGTATCGTTACCGTGAATTTCTGAAATGGATTTTCGCCGTCTGGTGGTTGTCGGGGGGAGAGTTTTCTATCGGGTTGGACAGGAACGGAAGTACAAAAACGCTTTTCGTGTATCGTTACCGTGAATTTCTGAAAGGGATTTTCGCCGTCTGGTGGTTGTCGGGGGGAGAGTTTTCTATCGGGTTGGACAGGAACGGAAGTACAAAAACGCTTTTCGTGTATCGTTACCGTGAATTTCTGAAAGGGATTTTCGCCGTCTGGTGGTTGTCGGGGGGGAGAGTTTTCTATCGGGTTGGACAGGAACGGAAGTACAAAAACGCTTTTTGTGTATCGTTACCGTGAATTTCTGAAAGGGATTTTCGCCGTCTGGTGGTTGTCGGGGGGAGAGTTTTCTATCGGGTTGGACAGGAACGGAAGTACAAAAACGCTTTTTGTGTATCGTTACCGTGAATTTCTGAAATGGATTTTCGCCGTCTGGTGGTTGTCGGGGGGAGAGTTTTCTATGGGGTTGGGCAGGAACGGAACTACAAAAACGCTTTTCGTGTACCGTTACCGTGAATTTCTGAAATGGATTTTCGCCGTCTGGTGGTTGTCGGGGGGGGGGGGGAAGAGTTTTCTATGGGGTTGGGCAGGAACGGAAGTACAAAAACGCTTTTCGTGTATCGTTACCGTGAATTTCTGAAATGGATTTTCGCCGTCTGGTGGTTGTCGGGGGGAGAGTTTTCTATCGGGTTGGACAGGAACGGAAGTACAAAAACGCTTTTCGTGTATCGTTACCGTGAATTTCTGAAATGGATTTTCGCCGTCTGGTGGTTGTCGGGGGGAGAGTTTTCTATCGGGTTGGACAGGAACGGAACTACAAAAACGCTTTTCGTGTATCGTTACCGTGAATTTCTGAAAGGGATTTTCGCCGTCTGGTGGTTGTCGGGGGGAGAGTTTTCTATCGGGTTGGACAGGAACGGAACTACAAAAACGCTTTTCGTGTATCGTTACCGTGAATTTCTGAAAGGGATTTTCGCCGTCTGGTGGTTGTCGGGGGGAGAGTTTTCTATCGGGTTGGACAGGAACGGAAGTACAAAAACGCTTTTCGTGTATCGTTACCGTGAATTTCTGAAAGGGATTTTCGCCGTCTGGTGGTTGTCGGGGGGAGAGTTTTCTATCGGGTTGGACAGGAACGGAAGTACAAAAACGCTTTTCGTGTATCGTTACCGTGAATTTCTGAAAGGGATTTTCGCCGTCTGGTGGTTGTCGGGGGGGAGAGTTTTCTATCGGGTTGGACAGGAACGGAAGTACAAAAACGCTTTTTGTGTATCGTTACCGTGAATTTCTGAAAGGGATTTTCGCCGTCTGGTGGTTGTCGGGGGGAGAGTTTTCTATCGGGTTGGACAGGAACGGAAGTACAAAAACGCTTTTCGTGTATCGTTACCGTGAATTTCTGAAAGGGATTTTCGCCGTCTGGTGGTTGTCGGGGGGAGAGTTTTCTATCGGGTTGGACAGGAACGGAAGTACAAAAACGCTTTTCGTGTATCGTTACCGTGAATTTCTGAAAGGGATTTTCGCCGTCTGGTGGTTGTCGGGGGGAGAGTTTTCTATCGGGTTGGACAGGAACGGAAGTACAAAAACGCTTTTCGTGTATCGTTACCGTGAATTTCTGAAAGGGATTTTCGCCGTCTGGTGGTTGTCGGGGGGAGAGTTTTCTATCGGGTTGGACAGGAACGGAAGTACAAAAACGCTTTTCGTGTATCGTTACCGTGAATTTCTGAAATGGATTTTCGCCGTCTGGTGGTTGTCGGGGGGAGAGTTTTCTATCGGGTTGGACAGGAACGGAAGTACAAAAACGCTTTTCGTGTATCGTTATCGTGAATTTCTGAAATGGATTTTCGCCGTCTGGTGGTTGTCGGGGGGAGAGTTTTCTATCGGGTTGGACAGGAACGGAAGTACAAAAACGCTTTTCGTGTATCGTTACCGTGAATTTCTGAAATGGATTTTCGCCGTCTGGTGGTTGTCGGGGGGAGAGTTTTCTATCGGGTTGGACAGGAACGGAAGTACAAAAACGCTTTTCGTGTATCGTTACCGTGAATTTCTGAAAGGGATTTTCGCCGTCTGGTGGTTGTCGGGGGGAGAGTTTTCTATCGGGTTGGACAGGAACGGAAGTACAAAAACGCTTTTCGTGTATCGTTACCGTGAATTTCTGAAATGGATTTTCGCCGTCTGGTGGTTGTCGGGGGGAGAGTTTTCTATCGGGTTGGACAGGAACGGAAGTACAAAAACGCTTTTCGTGTATCGTTACCGTGAATTTCTGAAATGGATTTTCGCCGTCTGGTGGTTGTCGGGGGGAGAGTTTTCTATCGGGTTGGACAGGAACGGAAGTACAAAAACGCTTTTTGTGTATCGTTACCGTGAATTTCTGAAAGGGATTTTCGCCGTCTGGTGGTTGTCGGGGGGAGAGTTTTCTATCGGGTTGGACAGGAACGGAAGTACAAAAACGCTTTTCGTGTATCGTTACCGTGAATTTCTGAAAGGGATTTTCGCCGTCTGGTGGTTGTCGGGGGGAGAGTTTTCTATCGGGTTGGACAGGAACGGAAGTACAAAAACGCTTTTCGTGTATCGTTACCGTGAATTTCTGAAATGGATTTTCGCCGTCTGGTGGTTGTCGGGGGGAGAGTTTTCTATCGGGTTGGACAGGAACGGAAGTACAAAAACGCTTTTTGTGTATCGTTACCGTGAATTTCTGAAAGGGATTTTCGCCGTCTGGTGGTTGTCGGGGGGAGAGTTTTCTATCGGGTTGGACAGGAACGGAAGTACAAAAACGCTTTTCGTGTATCGTTACCGTGAATTTCTGAAATGGATTTTCGCCGTCTGGTGGTTGTCGGGGGGAGAGTTTTCTATCGGGTTGGACAGGAACGGAAGTACAAAAACGCTTTTCGTGTATCGTTACCGTGAATTTCTGAAAGGGATTTTCGCCGTCTGGTGGTTGTCGGGGGGAGAGTTTTCTATCGGGTTGGACAGGAACAGAAGTACAAAAACGCTTTTCGTGTATCGTTACCGTGAATTTCTGAAAGGGATTTTCGCCGTCTGGTGGTTGTCGGGGGGAGAGTTTTCTATCGGGTTGGACAGGAACGGAAGTACAAAAACGCTTTTCGTGTATCGTTACCGTGAATTTCTGAAATGGATTTTCGCCGTCTGGTGGTTGTCGGGGGGAGAGTTTTCTATCGGGTTGGACAGGAACGGAAGTACAAAAACGCTTTTCGTGTATCGTTACCGTGAATTTCTGAAATGGATTTTCGCCGTCTGGTGGTTGTCGGGGGGAGAGTTTTCTATCGGGTTGGACAGGAACGGAAGTACAAAAACGCTTTTCGTGTATCGTTACCGTGAATTTCTGAAAGGGATTTTCGCCGTCTGGTGGTTGTCGGGGGGAGAGTTTTCTATCGGGTTGGACAGGAACGGAAGTACAAAAACGCTTTTTGTGTATCGTTACCGTGAATTTCTGAAATGGATTTTCGCCGTCTGGTGGTTGTCGGGGGGGGGGAGAGTTTTCTATCGGGTTGGACAGGAACGGAAGTACAAAAACGCTTTTCGTGTATCGTTACCGTGAATTTCTGAAATGGATTTTCGCCGTCTGGTGGTTGTCGGGGGGAGAGTTTTCTATCGGGTTGGACAGGAACGGAAGTACAAAAACGCTTTTCGTGTATCGTTTTCGTGAATTTCTGAAATGGACTTTCGCCGTCTGGTGGTTGTCGGGGAGAGAGTTTTCTATCGGGTTGGACAGGAACGGAAGTACAAAAACGCTTTTCGTGTATCGTTACCGTGAATTTCTGAAATGGATTTTCGCCGTCTGGTGGTTGTCGGGGAGAGAGTTTTCTATCGGGTTGGACAGGAACGGAAGTACAAAAACGCTTTTCGTGTATCGTTATCGTGAATTTCTGAAATGGATTTTCGCCGTCTGGTGGTTGTCGGGGGGAGAGTTTTCTATCGGGTTGGACAGGAACGGAAGTACAAAAACGCTTTTCGTGTATCGTTACCGTGAATTTCTGAAATGGATTTTCGCCGTCTGGTGGTTGTCGGGGAGAGAGTTTTCTATCGGGTTGGACAGGAACGGAAGTACAAAAACGCTTTTCGTGTATCGTTACCGTGAATTTCTGAAATGGATTTTCGCCGTCTGGTGGTTGTCGGGGGGAGAGTTTTCTATCGGGTTGGACAGGAACGGAAGTACAAAAACGCTTTTCGTGTATCGTTACCGTGAATTTCTGAAATGGATTTTCGCCGTCTGGTGGTTGTCGGGGGGAGAGTTTTCTATCGGGTTGGACAGGAACGGAAGTACAAAAACGCTTTTCGTGTATCGTTACCGTGAATTTCTGAAATGGATTTTCGCCGTCTGGTGGTTGTCGGGGGGAGAGTTTTCTATCGGGTTGGACAGGAACGGAAGTACAAAAACGCTTTTCGTGTATCGTTACCGTGAATTTCTGAAATGGATTTTCGCCGTCTGGTGGTTGTCGGGGGGAGAGTTTTCTATCGGGTTGGACAGGAACGGAAGTACAAAAACGCTTTTCGTGTATCGTTACCGTGAATTTCTGAAAGGGATTTTCGCCGTCTGGTGGTTGTCGGGGGGAGAGTTTTCTATCGGGTTGGACAGGAACGGAAGTACAAAAACGCTTTTCGTGTATCGTTACCGTGAATTTCTGAAATGGATTTTCGCCGTCTGGTGGTTGTCGGGGGGAGAGTTTTCTATCGGGTTGGACAGGAACGGAAGTACAAAAACGCTTTTTGTGTATCGTTACCGTGAATTTCTGAAAGGGATTTTCGCCGTCTGGTGGTTGTCGGGGGGAGAGTTTTCTATCGGGTTGGACAGGAACGGAAGTACAAAAACGCTTTTCGTGTATCGTTACCGTGAATTTCTGAAATGGATTTTCGCCGTCTGGTGGTTGTCGGGGGGAGAGTTTTCTATCGGGTTGGACAGGAACGGAAGTACAAAAACGCTTTTCGTGTATCGTTACCGTGAATTTCTGAAAGGGATTTTCGCCGTCTGGTGGTTGTCGGGGGGAGAGTTTTCTATCGGGTTGGACAGGAACAGAAGTACAAAAACGCTTTTCGTGTATCGTTACCGTGAATTTCTGAAAGGGATTTTCGCCGTCTGGTGGTTGTCGGGGGGAGAGTTTTCTATCGGGTTGGACAGGAACGGAAGTACAAAAACGCTTTTCGTGTATCGTTACCGTGAATTTCTGAAATGGATTTTCGCCGTCTGGTGGTTGTCGGGGGGAGAGTTTTCTATCGGGTTGGACAGGAACGGAAGTACAAAAACGCTTTTCGTGTATCGTTACCGTGAATTTCTGAAATGGATTTTCGCCGTCTGGTGGTTGTCGGGGGGAGAGTTTTCTATCGGGTTGGACAGGAACGGAAGTACAAAAACGCTTTTCGTGTATCGTTACCGTGAATTTCTGAAAGGGATTTTCGCCGTCTGGTGGTTGTCGGGGGGAGAGTTTTCTATCGGGTTGGACAGGAACGGAAGTACAAAAACGCTTTTTGTGTATCGTTACCGTGAATTTCTGAAATGGATTTTCGCCGTCTGGTGGTTGTCGGGGGGGGGGAGAGTTTTCTATCGGGTTGGACAGGAACGGAAGTACAAAAACGCTTTTCGTGTATCGTTACCGTGAATTTCTGAAATGGATTTTCGCCGTCTGGTGGTTGTCGGGGGGAGAGTTTTCTATCGGGTTGGACAGGAACGGAAGTACAAAAACGCTTTTCGTGTATCGTTTTCGTGAATTTCTGAAATGGACTTTCGCCGTCTGGTGGTTGTCGGGGAGAGAGTTTTCTATCGGGTTGGACAGGAACGGAAGTACAAAAACGCTTTTCGTGTATCGTTACCGTGAATTTCTGAAATGGATTTTCGCCGTCTGGTGGTTGTCGGGGAGAGAGTTTTCTATCGGGTTGGACAGGAACGGAAGTACAAAAACGCTTTTCGTGTATCGTTATCGTGAATTTCTGAAATGGATTTTCGCCGTCTGGTGGTTGTCGGGGGGAGAGTTTTCTATCGGGTTGGACAGGAACGGAAGTACAAAAACGCTTTTCGTGTATCGTTACCGTGAATTTCTGAAATGGATTTTCGCCGTCTGGTGGTTGTCGGGGAGAGAGTTTTCTATCGGGTTGGACAGGAACGGAAGTACAAAAACGCTTTTCGTGTATCGTTACCGTGAATTTCTGAAATGGATTTTCGCCGTCTGGTGGTTGTCGGGGGGAGAGTTTTCTATCGGGTTGGACAGGAACGGAAGTACAAAAACGCTTTTCGTGTATCGTTACCGTGAATTTCTGAAATGGATTTTCGCCGTCTGGTGGTTGTCGGGGGGAGAGTTTTCTATCGGGTTGGACAGGAACGGAAGTACAAAAACGCTTTTCGTGTATCGTTACCGTGAATTTCTGAAATGGATTTTCGCCGTCTGGTGGTTGTCGGGGGGAGAGTTTTCTATCGGGTTGGACAGGAACGGAAGTACAAAAACGCTTTTCGTGTATCGTTACCGTGAATTTCTGAAATGGATTTTCGCCGTCTGGTGGTTGTCGGGGGGAGAGTTTTCTATCGGGTTGGACAGGAACGGAAGTACAAAAACGCTTTTCGTGTATCGTTACCGTGAATTTCTGAAATGGACTTTCGCCGTCTGGTGGTTGTCGGGGGGGGGGGGAGTTTTCTATCGGGTTGGACAGGAAAGACGGTGAAAAAACGTATGGTTATTTTCGTGTGTATCACACGAAGACACATGAAACCCCGGGCGAGAGCGGCGGGAGTGGACCGCCCCTCCCCCCTCCCGAGCGGGGCCGCATCCCCAGCTGCAGACTCCCCGTTGTTCATGTCTTCTCTTCTCCGCGCAACTCACGACCCTCACCGGCTTAAATTGGTGGCCGGAGCTCCGCCTCGGGCTGCGATTCCTTCGTCACGCCTCCTTCCTCTCTCACGGCTCCTCCTCCGGGACAGCGACCAAGGCTCCGCCGACTCCAATCCTTCGCCCAGGGCTGTCAAACTGAAGACCCGCGGGGGCCCCCATGTGAAACGGCGAATGAGCGGCCCCCGAGGCCTCTGCCGGCGCAAATGGAGCTTGGGAGGGTGGCACTCGGAGAGGCCGTTTTCTCTGGCAGAGGGAGGGCGAGCAAAAACAAAGCAAAAAGCAAAGAAAAAGCAAAAAGGAGAAATATTTCTTTGCATTTGAGCATCCAAGAAGGGCCAGGAAAGGAGAAAAGGGGAGGAGGAAAGAAAAATTAAAAGAAGGAAAGAGAGGAAGAGAGCAAGGAAGAGTTGCCCCCCCACGCGCCCCCCTTTGCCTTCAGCCTCAGTCCTTCCTACTTCTGCGACTTCTGCGCCTTGGAGTCCATGGGGCGCAAAGGGGACGGTGGTCCCCCACCCTGACTTGCAAAAGCGCCCTCAGCTCCGTTTCTCCTGGTCCCGAGCGGCAGAGGAGGAAGGGAAAAAACGGGAAGTCCCAGAAGAGAAGGGCATCTACGCGGCACAGCCTTTGGCTTCAGCTTCTGCTTTTGCTCCGGGATGGTCGCCCTCTGGGCAGCTCTGCCAGCCCGTCCACGGGAGCCCTGAAGCGGTGCGAGGAGAGAAGCAGGAGCGGCCCAGAATATACTGTAGGGCAGTTCACCAGATAGGGCTGCCCAGACGGTAGTAATGAGGATTTTGGGAACTTCTGCTTATATCCCTCGCAATGTATATCCTTACCGTGTATGTCTCACATGGAACTTCGCCGTCTAGCGGTTGGGGGGGGAGGGTTTTCTATGGTGTGCAAAATAACGAACCAGACAAACGTACAGATATTTAAGAATATATCCTTGCCGTGTGTTTTTCACATCGGTCGTCGCCTCTAGTAGTTGCTCTCTTCCCGGCGTGCAGGAGATCTGCGGTTGGGCCACCGCATGGGATAACTGGCCAAATACCCCGGTTTCCTGGTCCGACGACAATCAATGGGCCACATATACGGGTATCATATATACGCTCTAATCATCCGTTAAGATCCCATCGTTACTTTGCAAAGAGATCTGGGTACAGGGAGTCTTGGGAGTCTATTGGCTCTTGAAAGGTTCTTTGTAGGGCAGCTTTGCTGGAACTCTCTGGGGTTCAGCTGTCAAAACTGTCTCCTGTCTGTTCCTTCACAGATCAAGAGGGAGCTTTGCTTCCTTGGAACTTCCGTGTTCTCTTTCTCTGGCCATGGTTAGCAAATCTGACTTTGGGGGATATATGTGGGTTCCAGTGAGAATTGGTCAATGCTGGGATTCCCTGGGTATCCCATCTCTAGGACCCAGAGCTCAGCATCCTCTCCTCCTCCTCAATTTTGAGTTTGGGAGTACCCAATGCTGCCCTGTGCCAACTGATATGAGATTTCAGAGGGAAAATTGACAAAACGATCCAATCCAAGAGCCGATATTCCTTCTGAACAAATTCTAAGGATATTCCCACATCAAGAGATGGGAACATTTTAAATCCAATGTGTTCTTTATGTCTCCAATTTGTCTTATGTTTGTCTCCTATTTGTTGTTTCAGGTGGATCCAGAGAGGCAGCATATTTTATTCTGCTCTTGAACTGCTCACCGCTTGGTGGTTAAGGTAGTTCCAGGAAGTGGCCCTCTCCAGCCTTGATGTCTGTTTGCAGCAGAATGATCCACCATCGCCCACCCCTCCGTCTCTCCACCCCGTCCTTCTGGCTTCTCACAGGTCTTCATGCCCAGATCCAGCTGGTGCCTGAGGAGGTTTCTTCAGGACTCTCCCGGACCCTCCACGGAACAAAGAGCAAAGAGTCTTTATCAGCAGAGACTCAGCAAAAGGCCGGCCACCTTCATACTTTCCTCTCTGAGCAGTTTCATATACAGGTCGTCCTTGAATAAGGACTAAGTCAATGACTGCCTTAGTGACCATTCAAAGTTTCAATGGCACTGAAAAAAGGGAATTACGACTTACAGCAGTTGCAGGGTCCTCGTGGTCTCCTGATGAAAATTCAGATGCTTGAAAATGGACTCAAATTTATGACGGTTGGGGCACCCTGTGGTTTCCAGGAGCCAAGGAAATGCGGGAGGCAGATTCACTGAACAACCATGTTACTGAGGGGACCTCTTGGATGAGAAGCAAGAAAAGCCCAGTTGCCTCTTGAAAAAGCACCTTTGGGACAACCCTCACCTGGAGGGCTGGGAGTCTCTGGAGACACTGAACCATGTTCCTATCCTGACAACGGCAGTGATTCACTTAACAACCGTGGCAAGAAAGAGTAAAACTCATTTAGCAACAAAATTTTGGGCTCAGTTTTGGTCATACGTGGAGGACTACTTGGACACAAGAAATTGACATGCATTTACTCCAATGGGTTTTTATAGCCTCCCAAAATGAGCCATGCAGCGATGCTCAGGGCTGCCTGATTTTGCACTGTAAAAGTCCAGAGCATTTATAACTGGAGTCCCCTCGGCTTTGATTTTGCTACTGGAAATTCTTTTCACCTGAAAAATGGGATTCTTTTTATAAGTCAGTTGAGTTGCTTAGGATTTAACTGAGCTCAGGGCTTCCATCCGCAGGAAATACTAATTGAGTATATTTTCATATTGAGATTTCCTTTTACTTCAAATATGAATGTATGACAATTGAAGTATACGAAGAAAGACATTGACTACAAAATATAATAAATTCATATTCATATTTGATTATACTTGTAGAATATGATGAATGAATAAATTTGTATTTACTCCTTTGTAACTGTAGGAAACTTGTTAGAATATCAAACGAGGGACTCAGGATTATCATGGGGCAGATTGTATGGGGCAGACTCTTTGGGGGAACAAATTTTCAGCAATAGTTCAATTAAATATTTTTAAAAAATTAATAGATCCCGATGGAGAAAATCTGCAGTCATTGAGCCACGTTCTGTCCATGAACATGTGTGTTAATTATCTTTCTTAAGTTCACCATTAACAGCAGCAACTAACGTTTCTAAATAATCACAGAACTGGGGTCCTCCGAATCAGGTGTGTGTGGTCAGATACATGTGTGTCTGTGTTTGGGAAAGGCTGTGGGTGGGTCCAGAAGCCCCCTTGGATTCAGGCTAGGCAGGCTCCATCCCTGGTCTGGGAATCCTGATCGGAGGAGACATTGGAGAGCCCTTCAAGGCGGTCCAGACAGCATCAGGAGAATGAATAGGAGCTCCATCTCTCACTGTAAGATGACAATACAGAATCTTGCAAGCATTTCTCCTTCCTCACCTTTTCCTATCTGGGAAACAAGGGAGTTCTTTTGGAAACTCTTTCCTTGCACTGCCCCCCCCCACAAAGTCCTCTCGGGGTGACCAAGGTATCTCTTCCCTGAGGCTGCGGATCTTCCCCGTCTGGGAATCCTGATCCGAGGAGACATTGGAGAGCCCTTCAAGGCGGTCCAGACAACAAACGGGAGAATGAATAGGAGCTCCATCTCTCACTGTAAGATGACAATACAGAATCTTTCTCCCTCCTCACCTCTTCCTCTCTGGGAAACAAGGGAGTTCCTTCGGAAACGCTTTCCTTGCACCCCCCCCCCAAAAGTCCTCTGGGGTGACCAAGGTATCTCTTCCCTGAGGCTGCGGCTCTTTCCCGCCTCCCATGGTCCCATCGCCTGCGCAGAGCGTGTCTTCAGCACCCAAAGACTGGTGTTGCCCCCCTTTTTCCCCAGGGCCACAGCGGTGGCGGGAATCGGCGAGCACATGCTGAGCCCGTAAACAACGCCAATGCCACTATTCTAATTTTCAAGGGCATTCGTCTCAGGTCCAGGGCTGTATCCCACTCACACCCTAATATGTATGCCAAAGAGGACATATGACACCTGGGACAAACAAGAAAGAAAGAAGAAAGAAGAAAAAGAAAGAAAGAAAGAAAGAAAGAAAGAAAGAAAGAAAGAAAGAAAGAAAGAAAGAAAGAAAGAAAGAAAGAAAGAAAGGTGTATTTGCTTCTTTATAACCGTTGGAAACTTGTTAAAATATCAAAGAAGGATTCTCATGGGGCAGATTATATCAGAGCTGATATATTATATTGCCAGTGAGAATGGAAAAATATCAGCTCTGTCTGTGTTTTTCTGTCATTTCAAGTCAATTCTCATCTTGCAGGTCAAAATGAACAAATCCAAAGCATCTTTTGTAGTTTTCATGGGGAGTTCATCCCAGGCCCAGCTCTATACATCACTCAGAACCTAACCTATATGCCAAAGAGGAGGACCTGGGACACAAAAGGACACCACCTAATTAAACCTCTCCCATATTGAATTCTAGGGAATCTCACACTTCGGTGTGCCCAGATTCAGCTGGTGGCTAACTAGGTTTCTTCAGGATCTCCTGGACCAACATTAGAAGAAAAGACAACAGCTCCTGCTCTTTTATCAGCAGGGACTCTGCGAAAGGAAGCCCACGTTAATACTTTCCTCTATGAAAAATATCATATACTCAAGAAGTTCAGCTGCCTTTTCATTCTGATGGGTTTATACCCCCAAAATTAACCCCCTCCCCCCGAGTTCTATAGGGCTATTTGAATTTGCACTCTTATCATTCAAAGCACTTTAAGCTGGAGTCCCCTTTTATTCTGCGATTGGAAATACTTTTTGTCTGAAAATTGGGGTTCTTTTTATACGTCATTTTTGCTAGAAATTTATCTGATCTCATGGATTCCACCCATAGAAAATATGAATTGAATCATGTATTTATTTTTATACTCAGATTTCTTTTACTTGAAATATGAATATTAAAGTATTTTGATAGAGATAAAAAGAGTAAGCATAAAATATCACAAATCCAGGTGAAAACCATATTCACTATAAAGCCGGATATTTCTTGAATGGGAAGAATAAATAAATGAATTTGTAGTTGCTTTTTTTAAAGTGTAGGAAACTTGTACAAAATAACAAAAAATAGATTCAGGATTAAGATGGGATATCAGAGCTCTTTCAAAGAACAAATATTCAGTCATTATTCCATTAAAAACCTAAATAAACCTTCATGACTGTTTTTGATATACAAAATACTTACCTGGAGATGTATTTGAGACCAGGTGTGAGTAAAAAAGAATAAAGTTATATTTCTTGTACCAAAGTTTGCCCTGCCTTGGTCTACTGGGTGTAGAATTGGGGGCTGGGGTTGGGGGAATGTCGTGGATGAAGAAACCACGTGGTTTTGCAATCTTCTGGAGTCGGCTGTGGTTTACCGGATACGGAGTACAGGTAGAACTCAAGGCAGGTGAGGTCCTGGATCTCTCCCTGGAGGCCTCAGGAACATGCAGATCCTGTCCCTGGGAAGGTCCTTTTCCCACTTGCCTTTCAGGGACTTTCACCTTCTGGGATCAACCCTGATTTGGACCAGTTAACAGGGCAGCCTGCTATTTTGTTACAGGTGTCTATTAATTGCATCAGCTTTGGATCAGCCTCAGAGCCTCAGGGTCTTCTCCTCAGCCCTCCCCTCTCCGGAGAGAAAAGGCTCAAGGTTTTGAGTCTCTCTCTAAAAGCCCAGATTCAGGGCCTTTAACTCTGTGTGTGTGTGTGTGTGAGAGAGAGAGAGAGAGAGAGAGAGCTCCTTCACTCTGCAGGCTGAAGAGGGCTGGGGTCTCTGGAGTCCAAGCTTCCTTCAGCCAGCCCAGACCACCATTTGCCCCCACAAACACTTGTCCACTGGAGGAGTTTTTCAGCCAGAGAGCGAAGAGCTGCCTGCCTGAAAAGTTGAGCCTTGTGTGGGACAAACTCTCTCTGCAAAGAGCAGCAGTTTTGCTCTCCCAGGGGCTGGCTGGAAAAGGCCACTCTGGATTTTGGGGTGGGCTTTTTCCAGGCAGCCCTCAGGAACCAGTCAGGCAGCAAAGGCTTGAGGCCTTCCCTGCTGGCTTCCTGGCTTCACCCTTGGCCTTCAGGGGAACCAGCAGGAAAGTTTGCCTCTTGTGATCCCATAGTTGTAGGGTGATTGGCAATAGGTGGTAAGTGCGGATGGGTTGCCAAGCATCCCGATTGCAATCCCGTGCACAGCCATCACTTTGTGGACTTGTTGTAATTCTCTTCCTCGTATTTTTGTTGCTGAAGGAGTGGTCGTTAAGCGAGGACCACCTGTATATTCATCTGAATTACTGTATGTACTGTGCTGAAACTGAGAAAAGTACCAAAGAGGCGCTTATATTCAGATTGTGATTTAACAATGCATTGTCCTGTATAGTGTTGCTTTCTGGGATGTTTGTGCCCATTACAGCCAAAAATTGCCAGGAGGGAACAGAGCTTTCCGTCTTTGAGCTGATGAGAGCTTTGGGGCGTCTTATTTCTGTAGGGAGCCTTCTATGTGTTCAACGTCTAAAAGTTATAAAAATGACTCTTTGATGAGATCATTATTTGTTATTACTGGGTCACCTTCTCGGTTTTTCTCCACCCTTTTCTTTTTCCTTTCCCTTCTCAGTTTACATGCCAGCCACCTTCCTGGTTTATTTGCAAATTCAAAATGCCTCCCTTCCACATGGGTCAGTTTAGTTTCTATTGCTCAGGTTGTTAACAGAGAGAGTTGCTGGTGTAGCAATTTATCTTGTGGTAGAATTTTAGACTCCATTTGTGTTTTTTGCAATTCCATCTCTGTATTTCTAAATTGATCCAAGAACTTTTGCATCTTTTCTTCCGTTTTCTTCTTTCTAAATAGTTGCATTGAATAAAATCATCCATTTTTTTTTCTTCCTCCAGGAGTTTACCAATACTAAATTGTCCATCATATTTAAAAATTCTTCTGTAATTTACCCTGCCGGGTTTAATCACCATCAAACAGTAGGTTTCTTTTCTAGATAACTAATGAGGAATATTCTGGTCTTTGGATCCCTCTGGTGGTCAAACAGGAAACTATTCCCAAAGTCAGTAATTTCAGACTTCCTGATTCCGACTTCATCCATTCCCCTCCTTGCCTTTGGGCAATCAGGGAGCCTCCTTAATTTAAAGTTATAAAGATTTAAAAAGCATCCTACGGGCCGGCCGTAAAAAAACTTCTTTAAAGCTGTTAAGGTAAGAGTACAAAGTTAAGTGGCAAAGAAGTAGAAGGCATGTTTAATTCTCCCTTATCAAAGTATTGAGAAATAGCTGACTCTTCCAGGGCCAATTTCCTTCTTGTTTGCCCTGCCCCCTGCTGGAGACTCACCTGATCTGCTTCTTTGCTCTGCTCCAAAGCTTTCCTGCAAGTCCCAGACTCCAGAGACGTCCATGGGGGCTGATTTTGAAGCTTTTCCCTTCCCCAGATGCATTTTTTTTTTCCCCAGGCTTAGAAACTGGCTAAGCCTACTAGCCAGTGGAGAATCCGGTCTCCATCTTCTGGAGGTCCATTCAAACAGCCAGGGGGGAAACTACCTTGATTAGTTTCCATCCCTTAATTCTTGTCCCCCTTCAGGTGCTTTGGAGAATAGGCTGTCCCCCTCTTCTTTATGGCAGCCCCTCAGCTATCATGTGGCTGCTAGTCCTTCTCTTTGTCAGACTAGACACAGCCAATTCCTGCAACCGTTTTAGTCCCCGGAACCTCTTGGTTGCTCTTCTCTGCACTCTTTCTAGAGTCTCAACGTCTTTGTTGCATTGGGGACCAAAACTGGATCCAGTATTCTAGGCAGTGGTGGGATTCAGCCGCTTCGCACCACTTCGGGAGAACCGGTTGTTAACTTTCTGAGCAGTTTGGCAAACTGGTTGTTGGAAGAAATCATTAGGGCAGAGAACCGGTTGTGAAATTACTTGAATCCCACCACCAGGGCTGGATTTAGATGAAAAGAGGCCCTAGATGAAAGGGCCACTTATGAGGCCCTTTCACCTATAGTGAAAGTGTAATTTTAATTTTGCTAACAATTTGAATGTAGGGAATGTAGGCCCCTCTTGATCTTGAGGCCCTAGGCTGAAGCCTAGTTAGCCTATAGGAAAATCCGGCCCTGCCCACCACTGATTCTAGGTGTGGTCTTTCTTGGTAAGACCAAGTAGTACAAAGGGTACAAAGCAGTACTAACACTACAGGTGATCTTGCAACTGTTGCTACAGCCCACTGGCTTTTTTGGCAGCTATAATCACCTTTGGAATCACCTCCCCCTGGGGCTCCGGTTGGCCCCCCGACCTTCGCACCTTCCGCCGCGAATTAAAGACGTGGTTGTTTACATCACCCAGCCTGGACTGAGAGGGTTTTTAGAGTTTGGGGGTTTTAATATAACTCATATGTGTACATTATGTATTTTATAATTTTAACTGATTGTTTTATTGTTGTGAGCTGCCCTGAGTCTTTGGAGATAGGGCGGCATATAAATTTTATTAATAAATAAATAAATAAATAAATATAATGCACTGCTGTCTCCTATTTAAGTGATTGTCCACTAGGACTCCAAGCCCCTTCAAGGTTACTCCAGTTGAGCCAGGCACCACCTATTCTAGACCTGTGCATTTGTTTTTTTCTTGCCCGAGTGTAAAACTTGACTTTTCTCATCAAAGAATTGCATTTTGCTGCATAGGCCCCAGGGATCGACTCTGTCAAGATCCTTCTGAATCTTGAGTGGGTCTAAAGTGCTGGCTAAAGTGGTTGGTGTCCTTTGCAAATTTGATGAGTGCCTCTTCAATCCCCTCATCTCCGACACTCCTTCTGGGGTCTCTGCTGCTGCCAGGAGGCCGAGGGGCCCCAGGAGCTTTGCAGCTGCCTGCACCAGCTGTGCTCTCATCAGTGGCTGCGGCTGGAGCATCTGCTGTCCCTGCTGCCCTGGGGGTTGGGAAAAGATCAGGTGAGGAGGGGATCTCATCCTGGGAGCTGGGGGTGGAAGGATCAGGGATCTTGTAATGTGTGTGAGAAATCACATCAATCCAGAACATCTCTGGATCTCCTAATATTTGGAGAACTGATCTCATCTGGAGGCAAATGTTTCTGTTTGCCCTTGGGGAGAATTCCCTGGGAGGAAAGATAAATTCCATCCTGTTTCAATCTCCCTGAGGGATGTAAGAGGGTCCAGAGTTTGAGGGACCAGACAGGATTGCTTGTCCAACCTCCCTTTCCTCTAGTCCAGGGATGAATTAAGGGCATTTTTCCCTTTCAGCTGATATTATTCATGCTCTTCGTCCTCAGTGACAATAGAGCAAAACCTGATTTTACAGGCTTACATCTCTCTGTTTTTCTTTGCAAACAGTCTCTGAGAAAAGGCATCTAGGAAACGGGTGTTGGGATGGAGCTGTGGTACCTGGGAATTATCTTGGGAGGCAGGGAAGAGCTGCAGACTGGACAACCTTCAGGAAAATGGGGTGTGTGATGCATGGAAAGGTTCTGACCTGGATTCCTGAGACAATAAAAACACACGCTTAGTCCCACAAACCCTCTTTTTATTTCAACGGCTGTGAATTATGTCCATTCACAGCCCATAATGAGTCACAAATAGTTTGTTAAGCATCCAACAGAAGCCTGCTACAGTCCTTCGGGATAAGGCTGATAAGCACCCACCTTCATCTCCCTTGACCCGCTGCCAAAGACCTAATTGGCAATTAGTGGTGCAAGGCCACATGGAGCACAAAGACAAAAACGGAGCTTCAAAATGTAAACCGACCAGAATGAACAACGTTGCTTCCTGCAAAGGCTCACGTGCCTTTGCTCCTCTTTTATGTCTGATGGGGCGGGCCAATCATCTCCAAGCCCTATTCACGAGTTGTCCATTTTTTCTTAACTGTTCTTGCCTTCTGGCAACTCTGTGCATGTGCGCACTGGGAACAGGCGCTGCCTCGCTGATGTCCGACTCTGGAGGCTCCGGAGGCAGCACATACCACCCAGATGGCCCTGGCCCCCTCTCTGCCTCCGATGCAGAGCCCTCGTCTGAGCCATTGCTGTTCGGAGTTAAATAAAGTGTTTCCAGTTACATTGTGTTGAGTCCTTCCTTCAATCGCCCATGATTTAACATTGGCGACAAAGGTGGGATCTGAAGGAACAGGACGGCACATCGATCTCCAAGCAATCATCAGCCACCCATCCGATCCACCGTATAACACCGGTCAGATCATCAGGTACCGTGATGTCTGCAATCACACCACCCGCTCCATTCAACCCAACCGGGGAAGATTGGGAAGCCTACATGGAGCTATATGTTCATGGAGGCAAACGATCTGTTGAGTTTGTCAGAGCAGAGGAAGAGGGCCCTTTTTCTCACCCATTGCAGCCCGGCAGTGTTTAAGATGGCAAAGGCACTCGCCGCCCCAGCCGACCTGAAGACAATGACCTGGACAACGCTGCAGGAGATACTCAAGGCACACTACGCACCACAGGCATCATCCCTGGTAAGAAGGCATGAGTTTTACCGGAGGGACCAAAGAGAGGGAGAGTCGATCAGTGCATTCGTGGCGACCTTGCAAGAAATAGCCGCCGCATGCGACTTCCTAAACTTGGAAGAGGCCATGAGGGACCGTCTAGTGCTGGGACTGAGAGACCTCACGTTACAGAGTAGGTTGCTGGCCCGGCCTCAAATCACATTCAAGGAGGCCTTGGAAGAAGCATCCGCAACCGAGGCATCCCAGAAATCGGTGGCGGCTATGAAGAAGATGAAAAGCGGACCGCCAGTAAAGGAGGAGGCGGCCGTGCACTACGAAAGGGCAGAATCGGATTCGGAGGACGAGGACGAGGAGGATGAAATCCATCACCTTCGGGCCGATCGTAAGGAGAGACAACAAGGGAAGAGAGAGGCCTGGTGCTCGGGATGCAAAGGAAACCACCCAAGAGCCGAATGCAGATTCCGGGATGCTATTTGCCAAAGATGCAAGAAGAAAGGGCACATAGCGAGGGTTTGCAGGGCATCCCAGCCAGCCTCCAGAAGGACCAGACACACACCCCCGTTCACCAACGAACAGCAGAAAGTCCCAGACCAGCAGGAAGAGACAACCGTTTGGGTGAGGACAAAGAAACGATGACCATCGGGCAGATCGCGGTGAGACCCATCAGACCATCGTGATCGGCCATGCCAGTGCAGGGAAAGTGAACAAGATGGTGGCGACAGTCTTGATCGAGGGGAGACCCTGCAAGATAGAGGTGGACTCAGGATCCAGCCTATCGATGGTGTCCTGGACGACGATCAAGAAGCTGCTGCCACACATCACAGCCCACAACCTCAAATGACAGCGCCTCACGCTCATCGACTACCAAGGGAACCGAATTCCTGTGGTAGGCATCGGCAAGTTCAATGTCACCTACAAGACATTCAAAGCCACGCTACCCCTCATGATAGTGGACAGAGACAGACCCAGCCTGCTGGGCATGGAGTGGTTCGAGTCACTGGGGCTAGCCATCACCGGCATCGATCACATCGGAAACAACGCCTGGGAGGAAGACCTGATGAGGGAGTTCACGGAAGTGTTTAACGGTGAGCTAGGCAAGTACAAAGGGTCCCCAATCACAGGTAGCCCCAAAAATAGATGAACAAATAGATAAGCTCTTCGCGCAGGGAGTCTTAGAGCCAATAGACCACACGAGATGGGAAACCCCCATCGTGACACCCATTAAGCCTGATGGGTCAGTACGCTTGTGCGGAGACTATAAAAGTACATTGAATAAGGCGCTCCAACAAAGCGCATACCCCGTGCCAATAGTACAACACCTCTTGCATTTCCTGGGGAGGGGAAGAATCTTCGCAAAGTTGGACCTAGCACAAGCATACCAACAGCTGCCCATAGATGAAGCCACCGCGGAAGCACAAACTATCGTTACGCACAGGGGGGCGTTTAAATGTAAGAGACTGCAATTCGGGGTGAGTGTAGCGCCCGGGCTATTCCAAAGTCTAATGGAACAGCTCCTGCAAGGAATTGATGGGGTCGTCCCTTACTTCGACGATGTCCTGATATCAGCAAGGGACACGACCCAACTGGAGCAGCGACTGAGGGAGGTGTTGACAAGGTTCCAGAAAGTGGGACTCAAAGTTAAAAGGGACAAGTGCCAGCTAGCGGAGACCCAGGTTGAGTTTCTGGGATACTTGATAGACGAGTTGGGGATTAGACCCACCCCGGGAAAGCTGAGAGCGATCAAAGAAGCACCCACCCCCAAAAATAAAACCGAACTGCAGGCATTTTTGGGGTTGCTTAACTTTTATAATATCTTCCTGTCGCAGAAAGTCACCACTGCTGAACCACTTCACCGGCTGCTGGACAGAAAGGCGGAATGGAGATGGGGGGAGCGAGAAAGGAAAGCGTTCGAAGACATAAAGAACCTCTTAACTTCGGACAGAATTTTGGTGCAATACAGCGGGACATTACCAATAAGACTAACATGCGATGCATCCCCTTTCGGCATCG